>NC_051179.1:17983706-18622937 GCF_013339695.2 Rhipicephalus sanguineus
ACTTTTCATTCGCCTTTCGTTTTTTTTTTTTTTTTTTTTTTTCCACGGAACTTGGTTTCTCGTCTGCCGGCTGATAGGAAGCGCCGCTTTTCCGCCTTTCTTTTTTCCTCCCCATCCTTCGGGCGGCGCTTCGCAAATTGCGTTCGCCTTTCCATACCTTAAATTAATCTTCTTTAATAAAATAACAAATGCATGTAGTCTAGTCTTGGCCGGTTTAGATTCACGATAATTAATTTGCTCCACCTGGCGTGTCCCGACGAGATCAGAACCCCCGTCCTCTTTAAAAGTTGCCCAGGTTATAATGACCGCTGTTTCAGCCTAAAAGATTCGACCCTTGAACTTTTCAACATGCTACAAGTGTAATTAGGAAACGCTCCTTCTTTATTTCCTGCATCCTTCAGCGATGAACATGCCTCTGCCGTGTGTCTTTATTCACGATAGCGTGTTCGACGCCACCTCGAGAGCGATTTCGTTCTTTCTTCATCGCTTGCTGAGGCGAAGTGATGGCGACGTTACATGCAAGCATGCCACGAGATACTTAAGCAAGAAATCGTTCATTTCCTCGCCCTCAACTCCTTCGTAACCACGTGGTAACCACATGTGCATTACAAGCTTCGGGGCTCTCACGAAGCAACACTCAAAGGGAAATGGAAGACAAGACACGGCCGTCTTGCAATCGATGTGATGACAACGGCACAATGTTCAGAGTTGCAGCAACAGTTACATTCTCAAAGCCGAGATAACTGAAATGAACCAACATAATTTCTATTGTGCTAGTTTCTAGTACATTCTGTTGAGTGTCCCAGTGCAATCTTCAGTATCCTCACCTGTACAATATACAGCCTGTATTTTCCGTTTATAAATGAATAAATCTTGAAAAAAGAAAGATGACAAAGAAGAGGAGACTGTGATCCTGCGTTTTTCGTCCCTCCCTCCCCATTCGTAATACTCGCCCAAATGAAAGTCTTGCTCGAGACCACAAGACGGTTATCTTGCGTAGTAGAATTGTTCGAAGACGAGCCGCATGTTCGGACTGTTGGGAGTTCTGTATTGAAACGGTATGTCTGGAATGTTAAAGAGAATATCTAAATGTCCTCCCTATAGATGCGTGCTGCAGCAATCGCTGACTTCGCTACGCGCGTCCTATGCAAGGCGCATGCTGACGAGAACCGTGGCCCGTATCGTGATCCTTCTTGTAAGTACCGTGCTAATATGGAAGAACAGTGGGCAGGTTGGAGTAACGGGTGTATAGGGATGGTGTTCGGGGGAGCGATTAGCCAGAGCAGGACACCTGAGATGTGCCGCGGCTCACACTTGCATGCACCGAGAGGCAGGCAGGCTCGCTCGCTATATGCAAGCCAGCAGCCCCGCAGAGTCGCGCGAGAAGCCAATTGCGTGCGAGCACGGTTGACAGATGCCAGGCATGCTCAACTTGCGGGGGCGACTGTTTGGAGTGCATCACCTGCCCAGGCACGTGCGGTTAGCGCCGTATACACACACACCGCTGCCGGAGACCGTCGGGACGCTGGTGGCGGTAGCTTTTAGCGATATTGGGTGGCCCAGAGCTGCTGGCACGCAGGTGCCGCGACTCGCGCGTTGCGCTAATGATCATTAGTCCCGCACTGGCAACGAGGCGCAGCCACGTGCGCGTCGTGCCGTGCGTCGGTGCTCTAGCGAGACGAGAGGGTGCGGGGAAGTATCACGCATTCCCCCGCGCGCAGGTCGAGCGAGACAGGCCAGCAGTCGTTACGTGGTAAGCAACGATGCACTGTTTACGCGTATGGAGTGTGAACTTGCCACGTCGATGTGGAGCGCTGCTCTCAATAAGGTTCCTAGCGTAATGTAAAACCAATATGAAAACAAGAACTGCGGCTATCTTGTATTTATCACCGAATCAGATGCACAGTGCTGTATAGTTGGCGCTTGTTAGCTGTTAAGCGCTAGGCACGTTCTCAACGCGGCCGTAATGCAGAGCATCTAATTGAGATGATCTGCTGAAGCATTCAATCCGTCGTCGCATGGTAGTATCGGTCTCTCAGCATGAAATTTCAGTCATACGCTTGCTATCGGAAAGGAGGCATTAGCGCTGGTTCACTCACAAGCCCTTTAAGATCGCATTTTCAGTCAAGTGGCACTGACCTTTCGCTGGTGACGTGGCTCAAAAGCTGCTCTTTCTTACTGGAATGCACGCCCACAGCTCCCCGGCAACGTGTGTCCGTCAAAGTGGGTTTCTAAGCAATAAGAGGCTTATTGCGGAGAAGCCTGCTTCTGCAATTAACAGAGAGATCAGATGGAAGAATGCAGGGATGATAACTTAAACCACCTTTTGATCGTCGATCCCGCGTCGTTACAATATTTAATGGTCCCTAGATTGAAATTATTTATACGTGTTACCGTAGTTTTCTACCCTAGCACTCACGGATCATGCAGACGCGCTAAACCACGTGCACATCGGGAAAACGGTTTGCTAAAAATATTTTGCTACGTAGTGTGTATGAGTGCACATACCCCAAAATAATGCTGATAGTTTTTGCATATGTTTCGGTAAGCGACATAGCGAGCCAATAGAATCGAAAAACATTGCCCTCGGGAAGACTAAAACCTACCACCTTTCATATTACACTTGTTAATGTTGTGTCGAACACCGCGATTTTCATCTTCAGTTTATAAACTTTGGTTTGCTGCCTAAGACATTTTTACTGATTATGTATTTCTTGCTGTCTACCACATAGCTGTTTTGTGACCTAGCTTTTCGAATGAATTCATGAAAAGTTGTAAAAGAGCAAAAGCGCGTATTCGCTCTGGTTTCAACGTATGTTTCAGGCACGAAGCAGTGTGTTGCCTTGCCTGGTGAGTTCTCTCGACCCTCCTTTTTCAGCCAATATGCACACAGGTTTACTCACTCACTCACTCACAAGCCTTTTCACCACCACGATGGCGACCACGATGATGACATTCAGGCTTGTTGTGAGGGCGCTATAAAATGTGCGGTTCACCCACTAATACCATGTAGGATGCCAAATTAAAAAGAAAAAAGAAACACCAGGTCTGCACGGAACGCGCAGCACAGTCACAGCGAAAGATGGAAGAGTGGCCTTTCTAGAGCCCGTTCTAAAGTCTCTTAGGGCAGCTAATGCACCTACACATGAAAGGTATTCACTACGCCATAAATCATAATTCTTGTGAAGTAGGGAAGCACCCACTACGCCATTATTTGTCTTTCTGTGGATAAGCGAGGTACCCGCTACATATCTGTAAGGCATTAGGTGCACTTTGTTGATGCTGCACGTGGCTGATGACGATGCAGAATTATGGCTGAGCACTTTCTAGTGCGTGGGAATCTTTAAATCGCACGCTCTTAGTGCAGTTAGCATTGTGTGACGCCTGGTTGTTATTTTACTCTTTTGCCACGTTATATTACATATGTTAACGCGACTCCCTGCCCGACATGACGCCTGTATAGGGTCTTTTTGCAAAGCAGTTTCAAGCACCAGCGTGGCTCTGTGGTAGAATAGTCGTCTGCTACGTACGCGGCCCGGGTTCAAATCACATCGGATCCTGGATATTTTTTTCTCATTTCATTGTTTCTTATTTCGCCCGATTCATTGTTTCTTATTTCGCCCGATAGGGGTTACCGAGCGGCGGCGGCGGACAACTACACGGCACTGTTGTTGTGGTCTCATGTGAAAGTCTATTGCAGTTCGTGGCTGACAGGCGACCACAGCCTGCCAGTCGTGACAGTCAGATAAACAATATACGAGGCCGTATCAGATAAATGCGGGCCCCGGATTTTACAGCAGCATGCAATATCACTGGAGTTGCGCATCATTACCAGATCCTTCAGGATCCGCGCTTGTAATGACTATTTTTGTTACCGGATCTTCTTTTTTTGGCGGCTGACCTATAGAAACAATACCTATGCACTGACGAGTTCTAAAGCTCGCTTGTGCACGAGCAAGTCTGTCTGTGCTCTCTCTCATTGTCATCTCTCTTGGTTAGCCTTACCCCCTACCCCAAAGTGTTCTACTTTCTTTCATTACTTTTGTTTTTGTCTGTTCCCAAATCAAGGCTAGCTTGACCAGAGTAACCAGCTGACGTAGATCACTGTATAAGCTGTCTCTCAGGCATATCCGCCTATAAAACGAAAGATAAGTAAATAATACAGATTCCAGCGCGAATAGCGTACTCCGTGCTCAAAGCAACCTCGTTGTCTGCCCGAGAGCGTTGATGCGTTGCCGACAGGGTGCGGGAGCCCCTTCGCGTCGTCCGTCGCTGAGATGGCGGCAGGGGTGACTCGACCCGAGTCCAGACAAGCGGGGTTCAGCGCGTGCACAAACAACGAGAACACGTAGGTCGTTCCAACAGTGTACAGGGCCGACAGATCGATGCGATGACAACAACGTGCGTCTCTCTTTGTACGCGCGCGGGGCAAGCCGCTGAAATACGTGTCCCCAAAGAGGTGCTCTCAGCGTGCCCCCTCGATGGACGCTGATTGGCCCTGTCAAGTTCATTTGTGGCCGCTGTGGACCCCGGCCGCCACCGCGTTGCTCTGACCGAGCAACGACAACTCTCTTGGGGCCACCGGACACGGCGCTGGTCAGGGGCGCGAGCCACGTCACGCGGTCAAGCAGTGGTCAAGCCGAACGCGAGCTTGTTCGCCGATGGGTCTTCTCCCCGCGCCGCCTGAGGGGGACAAACGAGTCGTGTTCAAAGTGGCGCGTTCGAGAGAGCGCGACGACAGGGCGCCGAAGGATACTTCATGAAACGTTTTCATTTACTTTCCGCGGGATGTAGTTAATGACTTAAGAATTAAGTTCAATAGGCTCACGCGCCAAAATCACAGTATCATTATGATAGACACAACCAAATGAATTGAACAGATCGACAGTTAGGCCAGGGAAAGCATCAATGACTAATGGTTGTTTTAACAGCGAAACTGTTTAGCAAATCGTTCCTTGGGAGTCGATCGCTGAAAACTATGATCATCTTAACGGGTATGTGCCACTGTGCCACTACCTGAGAACGAGTGCACAGAGAGAGAGAGAGAGAGAGAAACAAACGGAGAGACGGAAAGAAAGATATAAAGAAAGAGAAAGAAACATTCTTGCCGAAAAAAAATTCTTCTCGAGGCAGGATTCGAACCCGCGTCGATCCGAAGGTGAGCGTCCTAACCACTCGGCTATCTAGGCACGCTGCCAGAGCATATATAGTATAGTGCAGCAAGGGGGTGGTAAAGGGAAGTGAGCATGAGGAGTAGAGATGTGATGGTGAGGAGGAGGGAAAGGAGGAGGAGAGAGAGTAAAGCGTAGCACAGAAAAATGAGGAAAAAAAAGAAATAGAGAGAAAGAAATATAGAAAGAAAGAAGAAGCAAGCATCGCGTCGTCTAGCGACCAGAAACCGCACCACCTGGCCAAGCCACGCATGCGAAGTAGCCAAGCCACGACGGAGACGTCGCGCGCAACCTCCGCTCTATAGTGCGTAGCCTGGCTGCGTACTCCCGAGAAACAAGCCGCGCATCTCGAAGCTAGACGTGTCGATCGACGGGAAGTACGTGTGGCGACGAGTCCGTGCTTCGCTGTGCCAAGCTTTGCGCGACTTAGTGCGAAATTCCAGCAATATTTTTTAATGGATACCACCGACGGAGAGGGTGACTTTTCGTCCACCTCAATTGATTTTAATTTACGTCACAATTAGTACACTACAGTTAAAGACAACAATTAGCGTCCTCTAAGCTTTCTTTGGCCGAATTGTCTGTTCGATTCACTTGGTTGTTGAATTTTACCGCCATTGAAATGCGACCGTATTTGCCGAGAATCGAACTGCCGACTTCGTGCTTAGCAGCGCAACGCCATAGCCGCTGAGCAACCTCAGCGGGTGTTCTTAGTAATTCAATTCTCCAAACCGTGGTACAGCTGGTTCGTTGATGAAAGACATAGGCCCTGTAATGAAAACTGAAGTTTTTGTCTGACGAGCTGCCTAGCATGCTAGTCCAGGTCATTTCAATGATAATTGAAATGGTAAGCACAGGACATATGATGCTTAGCACAAACATAGAAAAGACGTGCGACGCGAATGAAAAGATTCGAGGAGCTCGAGTGTTATTAGTCACGATCGCACGAGGAAAAGAAATTGAAGCCAGGGAAAGTACATTACAAATTACTGATGTTTAGTTAAAGCGTAAAAATGACGACATCAATCAACTTCTAAGTGCACGAACAAATACGCTCCCGCAGGTGGAGTAATTCTACCACAGGCGTCACGTGCTTCGTGAGCCTAGGGGAATTCACGCAGCCAATAAACATTTGTATGCTACCTAATGACATAAAGGCAATGCTAGAGGCCCGTGTACTTAGATTTATGTGCAGTACAAAGAACACCATATGGTCGAAATTTCCGGAGCCCTCCACTACGGCGTTCCTCATAATCCTATCGTGGTTTTGGGACGTAAAACTCCAATAATTATTATCAATGACATAAAGGCTACCAAATTTGATAGATTAATTATGCATTGAACGAGAAATTTAATAAGATTCTATGAGCTCTCTCTCTCTATATATTTTATGCGCAACTCTACATAACAAACACATAGCATACTGGATGAGGTACCTTGTTGGGAACATTGACTCGGGAAAATGTTAAAGGCGTCTTCGAAGCGGGGAAGCAGCGGCCACACCAGACAGCGATGAAAATCATTGAAAAATTTAGACAAAGTATCCATTGACGCGCTGTCGTCGCGCTCTCTCGAGCACGCCTCTCTCAATAACATGTTGTCAATCAAGGTGGGATGCCTGATGCTTCCTTTTATGCGTTTATTATTATTAGCTTATTTCTCTCTTTCTTATTTCTTCGTATTTTCATCGCCTATATATATATTGTGTCTCTTCCGGAGACAGTAGGCAGATGCAGTGCCTTTATTCGTCGAAACTGTCACCGTGCTCCCTATCCATGTACACTTTTTTCCCCTTTACGTGCTTACGTTTGCATATCGAATAGCAATAATAAATGTCCGAACGCTTATAATGCACACATGTGGACAGCCATTTTGAGCGCGAAGAGGCTTGGATGATACCTTTTGTACTCTTCTGTCCTTTAACCTACAGGGACGTAATTTAACTAATACTTCATTACGAAGCCTTAAAATTAGTGATATGAATGAACATACTTTTGTGACTGGCAACCTTTGTAAGCCAACAAACGGCTTAGCTGCCTTTAGCAGTTAGAAAGAATCATCGTGTAAGCAACATTTATTGAAAAATGACGCTGTGTTGTTTCGCATACGGTAACGTTGTGATGCTCGGGGAATGCTCCGTTCAGTCACTTTGAGCGATTTACATTGTGTTGAGAAAGAAGAACGCCCAAATTTTACGAAGACTACGATGTGCTCCGAAACTCCGGTCTCTTCGACAGCCTTCGCAAGCCAGCGTTGACCTCTTCGAAGCCGCCTTTTCGCTTGTCAGCGTCTCATAGCCTCGCCTCGCTTAAGCCCTTTTTACTCTCCTGTGGGTCAGCCTGTGTCGGCCCAGACTATCTCACCATCACACTTAAAAGTGACACCTATTAGTTAACTCTTGCTGCTTCCATGTTTGTGGGAACTGCTGTAGCGTCTAAATTTATTTCGTGTTTGTATAAAGTGTCGTTCTAAACCTGGAAGTAGCCTCGCCAGTTTGGTGGGGCTGTCTACGTTCCCAACCAGAACGCCCTAAGAACCGCACGTTCTTATCATACACCGTAACCACTGGGCCATCGCGGCGGCCCATGCAGAACACGAGCTCCAGTCTGCATGCGTAGGAGAGTATACGTGGCAATGTTCAACAAAAGCCGCGGAGCGGCTGAATTCTGCATTGCTGTTCCTCGAGTTATCATCTCAAACTCTACGGGTTATTGATTACGGCGATGGTGATGACACATCTCAAGAACGTTGCGTGCATGTGTGAAAAATCTCGCAAGTGTGTATTTGTCAAGTATGGCTTCACCGCAATTAGAGTTTGCGTGAGGCGAAACCCGCTACCCGTTCTGGGACTAGTGTGCGTAGACCGCAACATTTCCACGTCAATAGATGGAGGGAGAGATGAAGAAATCAAAAAGCAGGGAGGTATATCAAAACAAAAATTTTGTTTGTTATTGGGCATTACTGGGCGAGGGGGGGGGGGCATGGAAATATAAGGGGATTAAGAGAAACAGCATATGCTCGCAATCACTGGCATTCACAACAAAGGATAACATTGACGGTCAACATTTGTCAGTGTAAGAGTCGCTCGCACATGTGTTGCAGTCGGCAAGATCACTGGAAGGTGGCCCTGCTCGGCTGTCAGGACCTCAGAGCCCAAAAGACCCTGGTTCAGCGGTGCCAATGGAGCCCCGGAATAGGGGCTCCACCTAGTACTGTGAGGGGAAGAGGCCAATATGGCCCCAACCCAAACACCTCTCTGTGACCATTTCATGGTTAATAAATGTTTTCACCACCACCACAAAGAAATTCGGTGTCGCAAATGTAGAACTAACTAACTAACTAACTAACTAACTAACTAACTAACTAACTAACTAACTAACTAACTAACTAACTAACTAACTAACTAACTAACTAACTAACTAACTAACTAACTAACTAACTAACTAACTAACTAACTAACTAACTAACTAACTAACTAACTAACTAACTAACTAACTAACTACAGCCTTCAAGGATTCTGACACAACCGTGTGTAACATTACGTTCTCTACAGTGACGCACCTGTATTCACAGTAGTTGCATTTGATGTGTGCATGCAGGGTGCTGTCGTTACCAAACGTGAAAGTGCAATGATCAATCAATCAATCAATCAATCAATCAATCAATCAATCAATCAATCAATCAATCAATCAATCAATCAATCAATCAATCAATCAATCAATCAATCAATCAATCAATCAATCAATCAATCAATCAACGTCCCCTTGCAACCTTACGGTCTACCCACCTGAAGAAATAAATGGCAAAGCAGGGATCTGGCGCCATGACTTGCATTCTTTGATGCAAGTCCAGTTAGATGGGAGGGGTGAATAAGAGTGGTGTATAAGGTTGCTTGGCTGTTCTGGCCTGACGTAGTTGCCGTTAGCCCAAGCAGGTGCTGCTCCACCACAGTGCTCCATACCGCGGACACTTCGCGGCGAAAGGGCCCGTGCTCGCGTAATTCACTTAGCCAGCCCCAAGGCTTGGTCGAAGCGCCTGCAGCTAAACTCAATTACTGCCGGCAGAGCTGTGCCTTGCTGCAGCCGACGTTGTGTTGTTGTACTGAGATGCCGCGATTGCTGTTCCTTGTTGGCACCTTCTTTCACGTCGCGTGCTTCCCAAAAGTTGAGAAGCATCAATGTCAAGTTGCGATGATACGAAGCGCAAGTGCGCATACTGAGACGAAAAATGCCTTCGTAAAGACGTTCGTCAAGCTTCGCATGTATTTTGACATGACTTTCGCTTATTACTGTAACGTAATTTTTATTCAAAGGATCAGTGCCGAAAGACCCGGTGCAGTGTGAATGCTGGTGCGCAAGTCGATAGACAAAACAAACAAACAAAAAAAGCTTCGTCACCTGTGGAAGTGGACCGCCGCACTTTTACGTCAGCCTTTCGGACGGCCTCGTCCTAGGCTCAAGGCACCCTAAAACAAAAGGCGCCTCTTGAGTTTCGCAAAATAAAGATGTTTATTCTTTCTCTCGGATAGCAATCAACACACAGTGTGGGAGAACAAAGCACAGCATAGCCACAAAGTGATGTTGCTGTTAATCAATAGAAAACACAGACTCACGGCACCCCACACACGCAACTAAATTTTGGCGTTCTTTTTAATACGAATAATCCTATTTGAACCGCTACACAGAGTCGCCATCTCTCGCAGTCTTTCGGTAGCTCTTGCCAAGTCTTGCCAGATATTGCGATATTTCGCCAGGTCTAGTCAGGCCTGAGGACAAAACATTTACCTATCAAGCTATCATTTGCCGTCTGCAACTGGTGCGATTATTTACTCTCTGTTTCCCTTGTTAAGCGGACGTATGAATAAGATTATAGACTGATGAGCACAAGCTGCAACGGCTGTGCACGAGTGAATGTGGTGTTGCAGTTTTCTTTGCTATCAATGTGAACTTTGGCAGCTCGTAGCTGAATATCCAACGAGAGGCTTTCCTTATGACGTAAGCATACTCGGTGGTGGCGGAGGTTTACAGTAGACGATATTAGCCTAAAGAAATCGTCGAAATCATGTATGAAGATTGTATATCATGTATGAACATTGCCGACTTCGTCCAAGCAGCTGTTGTGAGCTGTGCACTGCAGAAAAAAACTAAACCGACTAGCTTTCTCGAATCCTCATAATTTCAAAGTTTGCCTAATGTGAGACTCGGTGCTCTGAGTTTCTCGTAGCAGGGAAAGCTGCATGACGTCATCATTCACGAGAATACATATAAACAAAGAAAGAAATACGTTCCGTCTGCTTATAACGCAAGCTAAAATAAGTAAAAACGTAGACGACAGTGCGATTAGTGGGGAAGAGGCGATTCGCTGAGCGGGTTCTGGTTCAGCGTCTTCTTCTTTCTCTTTTTTTTTTAAAGAAAAGTTTGAAGCCTTAGTTGTGTATACACTTTTCATTTGTTTCTTTTTTTTCAGCTGCTTCTTTTTATTTTGTTTTCAAGACCGCGATGAACGTTTATTACGCGTGCTCTGCGCCTGCAACTTCAGATAAGCATCGGTCAATTTTTTTCAATCTAGATGCCCTTCGAGATAGCGCGCATCGAGATCCGCTGAACAACGGAGAGAATCTGATGCTCCGCTCGTGCTTCTAATCAGCTGCCGCTTGCTTCCAGGTGCGCTTAACTGTAGTTTACGTGAGAGCCAAGTCTTGCCTCTGTCTCGTAATTTTTTAGCGAAGCAAAGAGAGTGAGTGGCCACGTTGTGGAGACCATAACGCTGCCGCATCCCGCACTTCGAAAGAAACAAATGCGTAAAGTTGTATTGAAAGGCGTGCGGGGCTTCACAATCTATACGAACTATCGCGAGATTGTGCTGTAATCAAGTGGTATATCCGACCGTATCAAGTTTCTTGCCCCCCCCCCCCCCCCCATTCCTCCCCTCCTACCCAGAGATGCGCGCACATGCTAACGGCCGTTACTTCGCAGATTTCTCTTGCACGTGCACTGCATATATGTTGCGTGGTTGTCCGTTAGCTTGTACGCTGTAAATAATTACTGTTGGATATAAACTCGCATATATGCCGCCGGTTTGAGTACTCTTCAATGGAGGCTGCGCCAACTTTGAGGACGCGAAATGGCCCAACGTCAACGTTGAAATTTATTCTCGTGTTTGCTAGCGTTCATAAAGAGATTATCCGACGCTGAATTTACGGGGTTTATCAGTGATGCGTTTACTAACAAGTGAACAACTTATTAGCGCATGCTCGATTTAATGCGAAAGAGGAGGCACTTTGTCGGTGCGTAAGAAACCGAGACCAAGTTCACAAAGATCTTTGTTCGTAAGTATACTCCTGGAATTGATATAGGCCGTCCTCGATAACGGTAGGACCAACATCAGAATTGGCCATCATTTGGCCATGCGAGCAATTCCAGCGTATGAACGTCTTGTGAATATGAGCCGTGGGCTGCAGCTTGCAAATTTTCATTTATGTAAGTGGTAATCGTTTCTTTATGCCGATCGCTAGCATGATTGAACGGCAACCAATAGCAAATGCTTTGAGTTAAAGGATGCTTTGTACATGCGGGAGCCGGCTGACTTCCTTCGACTGATCTGCGCGCACATGGTACCTGCAAGCTAAACGATCCACGCGCAAATTTAAATGTCGCCTCAAACTTCTCGCGTTTGCCATCAGCGTGTGTATAGACCAAAGAAAAAAAAAATGACGTGAAAAATCGATCACCAGTTTTAACCGTGAACGGCTCCCGCGAACGAACCGTCCATGTTTTATAGAGACAGTCGGCGGCTAAACGTAGCCGAGAAACGCGAGCGTCTCGCGCATCAATAAACGAAAGGGGAAGAATAGCGGAGTCACACGAATGGGATATGCGAACGCCAGGCGCTTGCATACTTCATAGCAGTTCAGACTCGGCGTGTGCGTGGCGAATGCGCATCGGTAGCGGGTATGGAAACAGTGGCGCGTGAGAACGGTCCGCGCTCCTGCCATCCATCAACGAGGCTCCCTATTCAAATGGGTTGAGTCGCCAGCGAAGGAAAAAAAAGAAAAGAAAAGAAACTGTGCGCGGGGGTCAAGTGGAGCAACGATTGGCCGCGCGCGTCGAAGAAAGCGCGCGCTGCCTCCTGACGCCTGTTTATGGCCAGCAGGGCGAAATAGAATATTTGCTGCCGGAGCCCGTATCGGCTCACGCGCATTCCCGCGACTGAGCAATATTTCAGCGACGTCTCTGCGAGCGCACGCCGGCGAATAGGAGGCGACGCGATCCGGAGCCGAATCCCGCGAGGCGATGAGTCCTTGGTTGTGTTGGCAACCGCGTGTTACGCGAACTGCCACGGGCTCCGTTGGGGTAGGTGAGCTAGTAGCGTTACTCCAATTCTTTAAACAGACTTTAAAAACACCTTAAATACCAACGAAAACAACAATATCTGGTGCTACGACAGCTGCACAACGGCAACGATAGTGGCTGTGTTCATATTTCGGACAGCATCGTTGACAGTCTACGTCAGGGGTCTCAAACTCGCCTCAGGTAGCGGGCCGCAGTCACAAAAATTAACCCCGCAAGAGCCGAGGCAGTGAAGAAGCTTGAAGCGCAAGGAGGGGGGTGGCGGACGTGGGGGGGGGGGGGACAAAATGTTACCTATATATACTGTTGCCATTTAATAGGGCTTTCTCATATCTCACATGTGGGGGTAATTTCTGAAGGGAATTCGGCGTTTGGATTCGAGAAACATATCGATACCAATCTTCAAAATGACTAAAATCTGGACTCCGATTCTGAAATAGAGTTTTTGATCCACGGTTATGTTTCAACGAATGGTGACCGCATGGGGTGCCTCACGAAAAAAAAAAAATGCTTGAGGCCAGTAACGTCTGTGTAGCTTACCCGAATGAAGTGTTGTTAATCACTGTATATTATAGGCGAGAAAATAATGCACCTACCATTCAGCAAAGTCACAGAACCTTTTTCTTGTGAAGCACGAAATAACTGCCGATTGTGGGTTGAAAGCTCGTGGCTTGCTTATTAAGGAAAAAGAAATATATGGGACGAAGACAGTTATGTGCTGGCCGTTGGCCGCGTGTTTAAGACCCCTGGTCTACGCTGACAGCTTAGAAGACAACAACGAGCCCCAGTCGTCCGAGTAATGGAACGCGTCTGGAAGACGTCTACGCAACATGACGCCACCTCACGTCGACAAGAGGAAGCCTTGGAAAAAGAAACATAATTGTTAATTCTCTTACTTATTTCGCGTTCAAATCTATAAAAATAATTGAGCGTAGCTCACATTGAGGGCGTAGGGAAGCATCTGCTTACGTGCAGAAGACCATACCTGCGAGATCCGGGTTATCCGATCATTCCGCTCACCCGCCATCTTGTTTGGACGGCAAAGTAGCCTGCACTTGATTTGTCTCTGATGCTGTCTTCGCGAAGATGTAAATGTTGCCGGCTATTTGAGAATTGTAACGAGACTAAAGATGGCCGCTGTCCGCTTAGCTGTCTGTTTAGCCGTCTACGGTATTCGAACACACCTAGTGATGCATTGTGGTAGAAAACTGAGCTAGGTATTATGCATTCATGTTGAAGGTTGTATGCGCAGCGATCAAAAACAAACGTAGGACAAGAAGCGCACGGGGCACGCGCTTCTTCTAAGTCTGTCTGAATAAAAATCAGTCAGCACATGCCCCGTGAACTCATGTCCTATACGCTTGTTTGTGAGCTCGGCGCATGTATTCAACATGAACGATAACGATGCCCGCAAGGGCGGCACGAGGAATACGTTATCCGAAAACAATGCCAATTCCTGTGTGGCAACAAATAAAACGATACTTTCTGGTGGTTAAATATTTGCCAAGGACGTAATATCCACTCCTTGCTAGGACGATGACACTTCCGATAGTGGCGTTATACAATAATGCTCGTGTACGGATGCACGCCAAAGAATTCCGGTGAGTCGAAGCTAATTTTGTGCTCCCCAGTACTTCGTCCGTAAAAGTGACACGGAGTTTAAATACCCGTAATTTAAAATAATGGCCGATTTATACAAAGAAGGATTATGATAATACCCGTGACAGAAACTGGACGAAGCAATCTTCAACGAAGCGATGAATTTGTGAAAATATTTTGAAAATATCAGGTACTAAAGTCACCACCACTCTAGTGGCTCTGATGTAGTAGACGGTGAGAGAAGACTTTGTGGAAAGAAAATCAGTTCTTGCAGAACTGCCTCCTTTACGGGGAGGATCCAGATCCTTCGAAAGATGCAGAATATCACAGATGCTGTACTTGGGCGAACCAGCAGCACTTTTCACTTACAGCCTAACGCCGCGCAGCAGCTGCATATAACGTCGAATGGATCGCGAGATGAATTAGATTCCTGAGCGCGCATATCCTTTCAAAACGTCTAGCAAACAGGGATATGTCGCCAAATAGAAAGCTACCGCAACGCACACGAGAGAGAAAAACGAGCCTAATTCGACCAATTATCCGAAAGGAAAACAAACTTTCCGTGCTTTCACAATGATAGAGTGGCGGACTCTTGTTTCCCGCGGTTGGGTCGCCGTTCTTTTCGAACACGCGTTCCTTCCAGGACGCCCGGCAAGACGAACGCCTCAAAGCCCCTCTCTGCGAGAGTCGCCGCGCACAGTTTAACGTCGGCGTGGCAAGTCCCCAAATGGGAGCCTGCGTACACCGCTGCGCGACGCCTTTATGCAAATTAGGGGTTCCTCCGAGGGACGACTTTGGAAGGTGCTATCAGTCTGGCCAGGCAAAGCAGTACAGGATGGCTTCGGTAACTAAAAGCGGACCAACTCTCACAAAGCATCGGCAGCAGCAGCAGCGGGTCAATGAGCCGTCCGCGTGACGTGTGTTTTTGCCCCCTGGTGGCGTGACACATCGCCCGCTGCTGCGCTGCTATCCTCCCGCTATACTCTCTTCTTTCTTCGGTTTCCCCGGGGCCTCGGCTCTAATGAGCTCCGGGCAAATTGAGCCGTACGTCTTGCCCGCCCGGAGCCGTGGCGCATGTCGCGAAAGCGACAGACACCTCATCTACATGCCGCCCGGGCTGAGCCTTGAGAAAGCGGCTTGCCCGATTTCTCCGTTCAAGCAGCCGAAGGAACATGCCATCTTTCGACTCCGCTGCGTCCTCGTTTTCGATCTCATTGCGGGGCCGTGTTTAACGGCAGCCGAGTTTCGGGAGCTCGTGCAACGGCCGCAGAATTTGTCACCGAAGCTCCGGCAATTATTGAGAAGAAACTTCTGAGCGTGTCTGCTTGCAACTGCGGACAAGAACAAGCTAAGTTGTAGTTTGAAAATAAACACGGAACAAACTTACTGGAAAAAAAATCACAGCATATCCACGGAGTAAATGATGATGAGTGGGCGAAGCTGCGGAGGTTCATCGGTAAACCGTGAATCTTCCGTGAATTCTGCCCAGTACATCATCACCGACGTGAGATCGGGCGCGTTTATACTAAAGGTTCGATGAGTTATGACGACTTGCAGCTCACTTTAATTTTACATGTGCGCTGTGAATTTTCATTGTTTAGAAAACCATTGCTTTAGAAAACATGTGGCGTCTTTCGTTAAGCAGCTGGCGTCTTTTCGCTTTGCTTTAGAAACATCTGGCGTTCTTTCGTTTTGCTTTTACAAAACATCTGGCGTCTTTCGTTGGTTTATTTCATCAATCAACGGCGTTTTGAACAAAATTTTTATTGTTTAATCACGCACAGGAGAAATCTCACCAGGCACTACCTTGGAGGTAAACAACGGCTGCTAATGGGAATGAGAGACAGAAGAAGTCGGCTTTTAGCTAACACTTACACTTCTACTTCTACTAACGTTTCCTACTGGAACATGCCAATGGCTGCTAATGGGGAATGAGAGACAGAAGAATTCGGCTTTTAGTTAACGCGCACGCTGCGAATTTTTTATTGTTCAACAACGCACAGGAAAAATCTCCCACCGGCACCACCTTGGAGGTCACAACGTAAGACTTGTTACGGACTACGACTACTACTACAAGGGACGAACGGGTGCCGCCATAAGGAGCTTCGCCCCTAAAAGGAAAAATGGGACATCTGGTTGTTGGTGCCGGCGCATACGAGCCTTCTCTCACGATGTCTCGGCGGAATGAAGCGCGTTCGTTCTTTTAGGGGCGAAGCTCCTTAAGGCGGCACCCGTTCGTCCCTCGTAGTCGTAGTCGTAGTCCGTAACCAGTCTTACGCTTTGACCTCCAAGGTGGTGCCGGTGGGAGATTTTTCCTGTGCGTTGTTGAACAATAAAAAATTCGCAGCGGTAGCTAAAAGCCGACTTCTTGTGTCTCTCATTCCCATTAGCAGCCATTCTTTACCTCCAAGGTAGTGCCTGGTGAGATTTCTCCTGTGCGTGATTAATCAATAACAATTTTGTTCAAAACGCTGTTGATTGATGAAATAAACCAACGAAAGACGCCAGATGTTTTGTAAAAGCAAAACGGAAGAACGCCAGATGTTTCTAAAGCAAGAGGAAAAGACGCCAGCTGCTTAACGAAAGACGCCAGATGTTTTCTAAAGCAATGGTTTTCTAAACAATGAAAATTCACAGCGTACATGTAAAATTAAAGTGAGCTGCATGTCGTCATAACTCATCGAACCTTTAGTATAAACGCGCCCTATCTCACGTCGGTGATGATGTACTGGGCAGAATTCACGGAAGATTCACGGTTTACCGATGAACCTCCGCAGCTTCGCCCACTCATCATCATTCACTCCGTGGATATGCTGTTTTAACGCGACAGCGTTAAAGAGCTCGTATCGCAGAAATTCCGCCGTCGGTGTCGGCACCGTTGGTTGTGAGCGAAAAATCATCATCTTGTCCGTGACCGAAAAATCGAAAAAGCTGCAAATAAAATGAATAATAAAAATGTTGGGTCCGAGTGAGAATCGAACCCAGGCCGTCTGCGTGGCAAGCGGGTGTTCTACCACAGAGCCACGCCTCTGCTTGGAGCTGCACTGAAAGTAACTTTCATGCTTCCCAAAAATATGCGTTCTGTATACAGGTGTCACAGTGCGAGATGTAATATCGCAGTAATATTGCGTGGTACAAGCGTACATTGCCATCGGGCGTCACACCACGTCAATATCATAACGACTTGGTGGTTTAAAGACAGCCACCCATTACAAAAGACACACACATTACTGCGCGTATTCCCTTAAGACCACGTAGTGGGTGCATCGCAACTTCGACAAAGTTCCTCGCGCATAATTGCTCCTGGTTTAAAGCATGCTGCCCATTACATAAGGCACACACCTTAGTGCGCGCATTCTTTTAAACACTCGTAATGTTTGATGTGCGCACTAGGGGCAGGATATCGCTATAGCGTTCAACTCTTAAAGGCGAAGCTTAAGTGTCCCCCAATTTTTATTTTGAAGGCGAAAGCCTTAGATGCCTCATCAAAAGCGAAAATTGACAGTCGGTGGCGTCGGTGTCCCACGTTTGGGGCGTCAACACGAGTGACGCAAAAAATCATCACCACGTGATGACGTCGCCATATGACGTCACAGATAGTTAAAGTTGTGGCGCCGTCACATGATATCGCTTGGTCAAAGGTGGGCCGATTACGGATGCAGTGCAAAACCAGGCGAGGCGCAGAAAGCTTGCAATGCTTCCGATCCCGGAGGCAGTGCCAAACAACGTTAGGTGTAGAAAGCTTTCGGAAGGGGGCGTGGGAGAATCAATACACCGACCGCGAAGAAAAAGATGGCTTTCGCCTTCGAGTCGAATGCATAAGTAGCCCTGTGAGTCTTTTTTAAAGAACCTTTCGCGTAGCACCGCCTACCTATCACTGATACACATTGCCCCTCTGTTCTTGATGCTTCCACAAGCTGGCGTTCTGTTTTTCTGCGACTATTCAATAGCGTTTTGCACTATGTTAATCTTGGCTCACAGGTGACACGTGACTCGTTCGAGCAGGCTTTGCAGGGATCAGGCATGCGGGTACCTTTTCTTGTCAGCGAACGCCTGTGTTCACCTAATCGCTGAAGAATGCAACGTCTCGTTTCTCCGACATATACCTTGCCGCATTGGGGGGGGGGGGGGGGGGGGGGGGGGTAGAGAGTACACTCCGCTACGGCGTCCCTCAAAATCATATCACTGTTTTGGGACGTTACATTGCAAAAATTATTATTATTAAGGGATGGCTGTTCTGTAGAGCACGCTCAGAAGTTTGAGCATTGCGCTGCATCTTTGGGGTTGTCTAGAGCACCACACTCAAGCGAGGTCTCGTGTACATGTTTACTGTTTGTAAGCGTACTTTAGGTGGCACCAGAACGTGCTGGAAGGCAGTGTGTCACTCACACATCTATACATCGCTGGCACTGTGAGCGCTGCAAGGTCTGCACGCAGAAAAGCTTTGTTTGCCAGCGAGACAGATCACTTCACGCACGAAATCACTAAAGCATGCACCATACAAAAAGCAGCCTTGAAGAAGACAAGACCGCTTGTCGAAACGTTGGCTCCAGTGACATCCAGTGTTCCAAGGATTTCTAATCGCTTCAGGCTTCCATAATTGTCCTGAACTCGTACCTTATTTGGAAGACCAACGTGAGTAAATTATCATTTCCATTAGCATCCCTAGGAAAACAAAAGTTAGTCTTCAGATTACGCGAATCGGTGGTTTTTCCGTCAGCTCTCCCTTTTTCACTTTGTTGTTTCTTATATGTATGTAACTGTGAAGCTCGGAGTGTTCAACGTAAAAGTAAGCATTTCTCGAGAGGTGGCAGCAGTCGGTCACTAAGCACCGCCTGGCTTTGACGGGCCGCCGCTCGCACACCGCCGGCTCACCGCGCAGGCCGGTCACTGAATTGAAACTGGCCATTCGTTTGGACCTGTCTCGGCTCGGGCGTTTTTCAGCCGCCGCCGAGTCTTTGTCTTCTTTAATTGCGCGTACGGCCAGAACTTCGAGGCGCCCCGTCGCAGCGCTGATTAATGTATCGCACCTCGGTAGTAGAAAAGGAAAAAAAAGCAAATAAAAAAGACTGAAACCACGAGCCGCACTGCCGCGCATACGCTAACGCCCTCGTCTCTGACTTGCGAGGACTTACCGTGTGCAGCTTTGTATTCCTTGTGAATAATCGCATTTCTGCGAGTTGATCGCTTCACTGACGAAGCAAAAAAAAGCAGCTTCGAGCCAAGCGAAGTACGGCTTAGAAATACGCGAAATGACGCCGCGGCCGCGCGAATGAAAAACGCACGCGCGCGCTTCGTGTATTTTAAATTAAGATGTATGAGTCGGTTAGCCCGAAGTTTGCCCAGCAGGTTGATTAATTCGCGTCCCAAATAAAGCGCTCGCTCGCTTATTAGCGCCAGCGCTTCAGTCCCCCTCTGACGGCCTTCCTAATTTCGAGCGGTCCTGCGAATTTATTCACCGTGATCTTTAGCGCGTACTCTCTCTTATCCGTCCTCCGAAAACTAATCATCGCGCCTCCGTTTCTGCTTTGTCAGTGTTCCGGTGATTATGTGAAGGAGTCAATCTTCAACGTCATGAAAGTTAACTATGGTGCACCCGTGCACAGGCCTTCAACTTGAAGGCCAGTGGCACGTACACCGGTGGTGTATGTGCCCCTGTTTGGTCACAAAATACTCGCAGTGTCCCTCACGCATTCGCCTAAGACGACTCGAAGGCGAAAGCCGTCCGGTGTGGCTATTTTACCGTACATTTTATATGACGCGAACGCCGCTTTCTTATTTTTTTGGACACGCGAACGCTGCAAACACGAAGCGAACGCGCAGATATAGCGTGCCTCGAGCCACGGAGTGTGCGGGTGGCCATTTGACTTAAGGTCGAGTCGCGCGATGAGGCTACGTGACGTCGCATGATGACGTCATAAATCGACATCGTCGATGGAGCAAAGGTCGGCCCATCCAGAATTAAGTGGAATACCACGTAAGGTGCAGAAAGCGTCAGTGAAGTGGGGAGGAACATTGGAATAGAGCGAATTTGGGCAACTTGGTGTAGCATAGTGAAACACACAGCGCGAAACAACGACGGGGACACAGTGTGTGTTTCCTTTCTGTGTCCCCGTCGTTGTTTCGTGCTGTGTGTTTCACGAGGAACATTGGAATCGACTGAAAACGTCAAAGTAACTTACTGCGTGTCTCTCACACTGCGGCTCATTGTATTGCGGGACGCGTGGTTCCCAACTGTATAACCTAAAGCGTTACCGAGTGTGCAGCACTCTTTCGCCTTCAAACGTTACAGAGAGTGTAACATGCTGCCCATGTTTTGTTGGTGCTTCACCGTGAAATATACAGTATAAGACAAAAAGAGGCGATAACTTCAAAGAATGAAGAAGATGCCAGCTGGGACACAAATGTAATGCGGTACTCTGAATTTACGCTGGAAGACACGAAATCAGCATGCACATACACGCTGATTCTCTCAACAACAAAATTGCAGACGTGAGTACTACGCGACAGCATCAATTCGTATTCCATCCGTAGACCATTACGTTAAAAGAAGAAAAGAAAGAAGACAACGCAATGTTGGCACAAGAGGAGAGCTCGCGCTTGGGGTGCAGCATGCAAACGATTCTCGGCGCGGACGTGTTGTTATGTGTTTGAGCTATTAAACCCCTTTATACTTCACTCTACCGGCGAAGACACCTTTAGTAAGGCGAAAGCCTTAGATGCCTGGGTGGGGGAGGATCAATACGTCTACTGCAAAGAAAAACAGGATGGCTTTCGCCTTCGAGTCGTCTTCGGCAAATGTGTAAGGGACCCTGCGAGCTTTTCCACACATTATGAGCCCGGGGGGCAAAAATGTGGGTCAAAGAAGAGGACTTGGCCGGGGAAAAAAATATTGGGTCGCAAAGCAAACACGTGCTGCGCTGTGTGTTTCCCTCCTTCCCATTGTCCTTTGTCTCGTTTCATCGTGCACGCAGTCGAAGGCTACGCGAACAAACGTTGGTCGGAAAGCTCACTTAGCTTGCATCGACGTTTGCCGCCGAACGCGTGGCCCTGGGCATCGGGCCTGTGCAAGGTTGCGCGCGACTGAAAACAAGCCAGCGACGACGCGTTGTGACTTGGTCCTCCCGCCAGCTTTCCAACCGCTCTGCCCGTTGGCGGGCAGAGAAATTATGACGCTGGTCGACAATGGTGCCTGAATTGTGGGCCAGTAACGTTCTCGAAGTTACGGCGAGCCTCGGTAAAATGAGCCCTCGGTTGAGGCCATGCGGGCAATAGCAGTCGTGCGAATTTCAAATGAAATGATGGCAACATTTAGTGAAAACTACGTAGCAGAACTGTATTTATGCGCTGCGTATTGACCCATTGTACATTTAGAGAATATGCCGAATTAGGACTGCAAATTTGGCTAATTGGATTTGGTTCGTGGTGGAGGGCGTAAAACAGTAAAACAGCGTTCGTGTCGTTCGTGTTTGCGCTGTTTCACGCCCTCCACCTAGAGAATATACGTAGTGGTTCTCTTTTACTGGCGCAAAATAAGCGGCATCGAAACAGAAGACACCAACACCGAATGCGCTGGTTGTAGTGGTCGCAATGTGGTCTTGTGTCCTGTTTATATTGCGCTGGTAAAAAAATCCAGCAATATCGCAACCAACTAGCAAGTCTAACATCGCTACTTACAGGATTTCATAAAGTTCGACCTTTAACTATTGGCAACAGTGTGGTACACATTTTTGCGCATGCAACAGGCGTAAAACGGCTGGAAGGTTGTGGAAGTGGTGTTGTTGCGACCGGGTAGTTGGATCAATCCTACCGCTGACTCCTGTTGTCGTTCCGGTGTGTTTGGATCCGTCCCTTCTCGACAACCATGCTGTTGCTACGAGAGGGCAGCGTCGTACCCGGACTCCGTTTGGTAGCGTAGTCGAGTCTCCGGGTTGAGGAACTGATGCTAGCAAGTTGGGAAAACAATAACAAGTTTACTGGCACTTTTGATACACTCAATTACATAGTTACAAGGAAAGAGTTCAGCGACGAACGCATTGGATGAGCCTGTTACCGAGGCTCAGAGCCCCATTTCTCACTCAGCATCGTCGTTTTAACCCCTCAGTTTGGCTCCTCCCTCTTGATGACCACCAATCACACACACGACACCTCCCACCATGGCACAGTCCATTTCACTGTCGCGGAGGGGTCATGGCACACTTGAAGCGGCAAGAGTCCGGCGGTTGTCGACACGCAGGTGGGGAGAAGCAGAACAGGTTCCTCGTGCTTGCCCATGCAGATCTTTTCCCGACGCAGCGAAAGGGTTGCGGAGACTCCCGTCCAAACATACCCGTCAGGTGGCTTCGGCAGCGTACCAAGCCGTACCAAGTCAGCGTTGTGGTGCTGCTAGAGGACGGACGTGTTTTTTCGTGGGCTCCGGAATGACAGCGTCAGATAAGTGCTTTTTTTTTTTTGCATGATTCGAGCTTGTTTCTTTAGTTAAGCCACTAGATTGCAGCTTAATAGAGCTTACAACTTTGTGCTGTTGGTACAAAGTGGTGTGACAGTCGCTTCGGGTGTTTTTTTTTTTTAATATTTGTTTTTTTTGGCCACCACGTGGCTGAAAGGTGCACAGGTGCTTTGAAGTGTAACATACTTGCGGAGTTTTGTGATATCATTTGGCTTTAAGTGTATCTAATCTGCCGCGTGAATGCTCTATAGCCATGGTCTCTAATCTGCCGCGTGAATGCTCTATAGCCATGGTCAAAAAGACCGTAAAGTGTTCAGGATGCGGAATGGGGCGGAAAATAGAGGTTTGTGAGGATGAGACGACAGAGAGAGCTGACGCCAAGTGTAAGCAATGCGAGTTAGAGGCGAAGATGGAAATAATGATGGCCGCCCAGAATGAGCTCAAGGCGAGAATCTCCGAGCTGGAGAAAGCGGTAGCGACAGAGCGGGAAAAAACGATGGCTATGGCGGAAAGGCTTAAGTCAGCCGAGGAGGGATTGGCAAAGGTAGCCATGCCAGCAAAGGTAGCCATGCCAGCAAATGTAGCCACGGGGAACAGGGAAGCAGGCGACAGCGGGAAAAATGGGGCATCGACCCCCACAGTGGTAGGCGCGAAGGGGGAAACAGGTTTGGAAAAGACAGGTGCAAGGGACACAGGACCCACCTTCCGCGAAGTAGTCTTGGGAACGGGAGGGGACAAAACAACAGCAGTAGCACGCGCTAGTAACAGGTGCAGTGGCCAGGTGCGGGAGAGTCCACCAGAAAAGTCGGATCACGTGATAATCGCCGGGGACTCGAATTTAGCTACATGCGCAGAAGCAGTCAAGGAAAGGGTGAGAGGCGAGGCATAGGCTGGGATCAGTGATGAGACAAGCTAACGCAAAACTCGCAGCTAAGTCTAATGGACGTAACCTCGTGATAATCGCGGGAGGTCTAAACGACGTCTTGAGTAACGAATCAGCCGAACTAGGGACCACATTGGCGAAAGGGGTCGATGACATGCGCGCCATTTCCCCTCAGGTGCAGATAGTGGTATGCACAATACCGGAAGTACCGGTGCGTGACGGCAACCTGCAAAGAGCGGTTGTCGACGCAAACAGAGAGATATGGCAGATGAGTAGAGAGAAAGGCATTGAGGTAGTGGAAATAAACAGAGAGGTGCACAGGTGGGGTGGTTTTCGAAGAGACGGAATACACTTCGATAGGAGGCTTGGCCATGAGGTGGGTTGGCGTCTTGCAGGACGCGCAGTAGCTTTTTTGGGGGGCACGCGGGCCCTTCGGTGCCCATGGTAGCTTGTAATGAGGAAAACAACCAGGGGGACTCTTTGACAGGTAGTATAGCGAAAAAACAGAGAAAAGGTAAAAGAAGGGAGAAGGCGCGTGTTGCAATTAGTTACATTAACATGCAGGGTGGCAGAAAAAAGGCAAAATGGTTAGAGATTGAGGGACAGGTAAACAAGGAACAGATAGGTGTTTATGCGGTTACAGAAACACACCTTAGAGACTTGGAAGAGCCACCACATATTGAAAATTATGTTTGGGAAGGATGTAACAGGATCACATCAGAAAGGAGAGGTGGGGGGGTTGGAATGCTAATTCATAGCAGAACAAAATGGGAGAGAGTGAAACAAACGTGTTCAGAGCACATGTGGGTTTCGGGCACAGTAGGTGGAAAGAAAACGTGGCTAGGTGTAGCTTACTTGTGGACAGGCAATAACTGCAGAGAAAAGAATCTGGAGATAGTGAAATGCATAAGCACCGATATTAAAGAATTTGGTCATGATGCCGAGATAATCCTTCTAGGGGACATGAACGCTCACATTCATGACCTTGACGGATATTCAGACACCAATGGCAAGTTATTGCTAGATCTCTGCGAGCAACATAGTCTTGAGATAGTTAACGTGGGGCCTAAGTGTGAGGGGCAGATCACGTGGGAAGTCAGAAACAGGCAATCGAGCATTGATTACTGTCTCATGACAGAAGGAATATATGACAAACTTAGAGAGATGAGAATAGACGAAGAAGGCATTAACAGCTTGGGTAGTGATCATAAACGCATAATATTACAAATGGGATATAAAACTGAAAATAAGAACATAGAATCAAAGTTTGGCAGCTCGTATCTAAATGACAAACAAATAACAAATATAGCCGCAAGAGTCGAGGAAAAAGTAGACGAACTACCAGGCAAAGACTGGAAGTATAGTGAGCTGCTACATGTAATCACGAAAGAAATGGAAATAGAGAAGAAAACCATTTGTTGGAAAGGAAAGAAAAAGCCAAAAAGTTGGTGGAACAAAGAAATCCGGGAAGCGATCGAGATGCGACGTCAGGCATCACGGGAGCACAGACAGGCAAAAAAGGAGAAGCGGCCACAGGACGAAGTCAACCAAATATGGGAAATATATTTAGAGCAAAAATCCATTGTGCAGAAATTAGTCGAGGCAAAAATTAAAGGTGAAAGTGAACGCTGGATGACAGAGATTCGCGAAAAGAAGAAGGCCGCGCCTAGGATTTTTTGGAGCCACCTAAAAGCGCTGGGTAGGAAGTCTGTCACAATGCAACAACATATGGTAGATGAAGGAGGAAATAAATTGGAAGGATATGAAGCGCTAGGTTACATCCGAAAGATAACAGCCGATTCGTTTAAAAAGGTCCCCCAGGGGATTCCCCCGGTGAGTAAAAGTACGCAAAGGGGTGCAACCGACGAAGATGTACTACTAGAGAATTTCAATTGGAAGAAGGCCGAAGGAAAAATTCCTAAGCGCACTACTCCGGGCTTAGATGGGGTTCCCGTCAGCCTCATTAACGAACTCGGACATAACACTAAAGAAGCACTGCTGAAAGCCGTAGAAAAGTGCTTACAGGAGAGGGAAATACCAGACAGTTGGAGAAAAAGTAGAATGAACTTAATCTATAAAGGCAAGGGAGAAAAGGATAACATTCGCTCGTATAGACCGCTAACAATTACATCGGTGCTATACAGGTTGGCGATGCAGGCAGTAAAATTAAAAATAGAAGCGTGGGTAGAACAAAATGATATTTTGGGAGAACTTCAGAATGGATTTCGAATCGACAGGCGGTTAGACGATAATCTGTTTGTTCTTACCCAGTGTATAGAAATATCTAAAATAGAAAACAGGCCCTTATACGTAGCTTATCTAGATATCACCGGGGCGTATGACAACGTTAATCAGGAAATTTTGTGGGATATATTGAAGGAAGTGGGCATAGGTGACGACTGTGTACAGCTTTTGAGGGAAATATACCGAGGAAATACAGTTTGTATAGAATGGGAAGGAATAAGTAGCAAGGACAGCGTTGAAATTAGCAAGGGGCTGAGACAGGGATGCCCTTTGTCCCCGCTGTTATTCATGCTGTACATGGCGAGAATGGAAAAAGCGCTAGAAGGTAGCAACATTGGATTTAATTTGTCACACAAACAGGTCGGAGCGATGGTTGAGCAGAAGCTTCCAGGTCTATTTTATGCTGATGATATTGTCTTATTTGCGGACAGTCAAGATGATATACAGCGACTGGCAGATATATGCGGAAGGGAGTGTGAGGCTCTAGGACTAGGATTTAGTGCAACAAAATGTGGATTGATGGTATTCAATGATCACGGAGACCATACAGTATTAATACAGGGCCAAAAAATACCGAGGGTAAGCGAGTACAAGTACCTCGGAGTATGGGTAAATGAGGGGGATAGATATATGGAGGTACAAGAGAAAGCATCGGTAGCAAAGGGAAAGAGGAATGCTGCAATTATGAAGCACAGAGCTTTATGGGGATACAATAGGTACGAGGTGCTTCGAGGGCTGTGGAAGGGTGTGATGGTTCCGGGGCTTACATTTGGGAACTCAGTGGTGTGCATGAAGTCAGAGGTGCAATCAGGAATGGATGTAAATCAAAGGACGGTGGGCCGCCTCGCGTTGGGCGCTCACGGGAAGACGACAAATGAGGCGGTAAAGGGTGATATGGGATGGACAGGCTTTGAAGTGAGGGAAGCGCAGAGCAAAATGAGATTCGAAGAGAGGCTGAGGAAAATGAAGGAGAGTAGATGGGCAGAGAAGGTTTTCAGGTATTTGTATAGAAAAAGCGTTGACACGCAGTGGAGAAAAAGAACTAGGAGGCTCACCAGTAAATATACGGCTGGCAGTGCGGGCGATATGGCAACAAGGAGCATTAAGCGGAAGGTCAGAGAGGCGGAGAGGACTTATTGGATGACAGCGATGGAAAAGAAGCCGGCTCTGAGTAACTACCAAAGGGAAAAAAACGAAATAAGGAGGGAAAGGTTTTATGATAATTCAAGGGGAAGCGCTTTACTGTTTGAAGCAAGGTCGGGCTGCCTTAGAACGCGTAGTTATAAAGCGAGATTTAGTAACGAAGAAGAACAATGTACATGCTGCGGGGGAACTAAGGAAACGATGGAACATGTACTGATTGAATGTGGCGATATTCACCCAGGTATACGTGTGGGCACGAGTCTACATGAAGCCTTGGGTTTTAGGGACAACAATGGAAAGCTGAACACGTCCGCGATAGAAATAAGTAAGAGACGGTTAGAGTATTGGTGGCAGAAAAGTAGAGATAAAGAACAAAAATAAATAATGGGGGAAAAATAAGGTCATTCTGCCTTAAGAGGCAGAGAGATGGACCGTGAATTTATATTTTTTGGTATAACATAGATTTAATCAATGTAGATAAGGTATTTGGCCAACATGAAACAAGGAAGCGTTTTTTTTTTTTTTTTCTTCGAGCCTGGTGGCAGACATGTCACCGCCCCGTTTTAAAGGGGACGCTCATAGCATCCATCCATCCATCCATCCAGCCAAGCCCAGGTGGTCCATTGTCTCCGGCATCGCCGTCCCAGACTTTGAGGCCGAGATTCTGCCCATTGTTGGTCACTCGCCGTCCCAGGAATTTCGTTTCCAGGAAGGATACAGGTGTTCTAGCAGCGTGAGAACACCTCGTCCGCCGATTCTCTTGGTCAGTGCTTCGCCACCGACAGCCGGTCATAACAGTGTCTATAGATAGGGCGAGTTGAATTCCATAGGAAGTGCTGCTGAGAACTCAGTCTAAAAGTATGACCAAACGTCACTGACTATGGTGCTTCCATTTTGCAAGCGAGGAAACCGCGTAAACGTGACACCTGGTCTCTAACTTAAATCAACTGCTGTGTTTCGTCAGCGCATTGTATTTGGAGAAACCAACAGAATTTCGGTGCACGGTTATACGAAGTTGAATATCTGGTAATAGTTATGTTCAGCATTGGATTTCATTACATCCGTGCGCGAAAGGGGTGGATCACCGCTAGACAATCGATAGTGATCATTAACGACATTCCCATTAACGTCATGTGAAGCGCCACGTCAGTTTCGTGCAGGGGCGTAGCCAGAAATTTTTTTCGGGGGGGGGGGGGGGTTCAACCATAATTTATGTATGTTCGTGCGTGCGTTTGTATGTGTGCGTGCCTATATACGCAAGCAAAACAGAAAAATTTCGGGGGGGGGGGGTGAACCCCCCAACCCCCCACCCCCCTTGGCTACGCCCCTGGTTTCGTGTCATTTGATTAAAATGAGGTTCGCTCGAAAAAGTATGACAGAGAAGCTATAGACACCGCAAGTGCTTACTAGCTACCAAACGTTTCAACAAACAAGTATTTCACAACAAGGATCACAGACTGCGCACACTCCGCAACCGTACCAAGGGCACTTACACGGTGGAAAGTTATAGGGCAAAAACCTCAATCGAAGCGAAAGAAACAAAATGACGAACACCCTCAGGTGTCAATGCAAAAGGTGAGTATCGCGTCGCTTCGACTAGATTGACGACGGTTTTGGAAAATTAATCCCAGCGCAGTACAATACAACTGAAGTCACACTAATGCAAGATTCAACTGATTTCTTAATGAAGAGATTTTCATCATTTCTTGAGCCAAAGCACCTTCACAAAATGATTGCTTTTCAAAATAACGGCAAAAAGAAATGGCAGGTCTTTCAGCGTGCCGATTAAGGCGACCATTATCCTGCGTTCAAACTGTTATTTAGTTTCCTTAGTTGTTATCTAATGATCACTCTTGTCTTACATAAGGTCTTACCTAAGTACATCTATCCACAGCGCGCAAGTTCCTTGAGTATCTGAACCAACTCGCTCAAACACCAACCTTGGTAACTGCCGTACTTATGGGAGGACAGTGATATGTGGGAACCTTTCAGAAACGTCCACATAAGGGCTCCAGCTATAATGCCGCCTGTTGCATCAATTTACACAGACAATACCCCCCTCCCCCTTACTTTTTCTCCTGCCTTGTTTTTGCTCAACATGCTTCATCAATAATCGCAGCGGAAACCATGTTGCCTCAGAGTGAGCCATAATTGCGTTTGTATTAAATTATCTTGGTCTCGTGACCGCCACAGAGCTATACTTTCAGGATGCAACTCTGTTAAGCGTGCGCTGCAGCCGAACAGGGGCTTGGGATCTAAGCCAGCTTTCCCATCCTCCTCTCCCTCCTCCGCCTCTTTCTTGGTTTCGCCACAGCGTCGGTTCTTCGCTTAACGAACTTTGGCGCGGGCAGTAACGAGACAGAGCGGAAAGCTCGCCAGAGGGGGGCGTAACCGGCCGCCATCCAATGGCGGCTCATTTCAACTAATCCCGGATTAAAGCGCCGGCAGAGGTGCTTTGATGAGCCCCGCGAGTCCGCGGCTTTCCTCACCCGACCCGCAAGTAACAGGCAAACAAAGGGCCAGAAAATAAAACTAATGGAAAAGGAATTCGATAGACGGACAGGGGAAAAGTCGCACTGCGCAGTCAGACAAAGTTTGGTGTGCTCGCAGTAGAGTGAAAACGGTGCCGGAGTTCTCACGGAAGAAACACCAATAAAATAACGAAAAAACGAAGAGGCGCTTGCAGCTTTACATTTATGGTCTCCTAGTGGTCTCTAATGAAAGTCGAAGTTGTTACCGAAGATACTGGTTCGCTGGCGCAGCAATCCAGGAGGGCAACGCGAAATCGAACCACGGCGGAGAGCCAAAGCCACGGGAGCCGTGCGTGACTGCTTCTTCAACAAAGTGACGGCGGCCACTCTAATCAATTTGCAGAAAGCACCGGAGCGCTGTTGCTTGTCCGCTGCCGTGTACACAGAGACAATTACGGCTCGCCTTTAAGCCACTATCCCATTCTTGACCAGCGCTCCGGCCGAGAACACGAGCGGAATGCGAAGACACCAACGCGCACCATGGGCTGTTCTCTGGACGCGCTGACCAGCGTGTTTTTTTTTTTTTCTACATTGATCAGTTTGTGAGTGGGAGGTAGGATTCGCTCTCTTATACGATAGGCGGCGCGGAACTGCAGGAAAGCAGCCTAGCAAGCGCCGATGAGGCAGCATAAATTTAAGACAACAAACCTCCCGATAGCCTGGCTGCTACGTAGCATCATTGGGGAGATGACGTGATCGGAAAGAAGGGCGCTGATTGGAATCAACAACGAGCAAGCAACAATGCTGTGTGCATGAAGTCCTTCAACAGGGTTTGCGATTTGGACAGTTTTTACTAGGGGTGATCGTGTTCTTGAGATATCAGTGCTGGTTGGATACGGTTGAACCATTTGACTTTAACGGTGGCATATGTATGCTTTTTGCATGGTTTTTGTGCGAAAATCGCGGACGCCCTTTTATAATGCGATTTGCACCGATAAACTTCAGGCAGAATTTGTTTGTCGGAAGTTCTCAAGTACTCAATTTTTCGCAACCTTTTGCTGCCCTTTGCTTTTCTTGCTGTATACTACGGTTGCAACAAAGTTCCCAACACGTTAATTATCGGTTAAACAGAGCTTAGCACTACTACCTGCCGCGAGGCAGAGACATTTCAGTGATCGTTATTGTGCTTTCTCGCATTCATCTGTAAGCCCAATAAGAATCCAGCCGAATAAGAAGCTGTTAAAGAGCCATAATGTCATCAACTTCATTATCCATTTGTCGACGTCTTTATCTAAAGAGCAACGCCAATTAACGCTGTATGTGGCCGCTAAGAACATGTAATGACACCTTGCGTCATGTGTACGTCTGAGAGATAGACCCAGGGCACACGCGTCGTGGGTGATTGGGTGATCGTATCCAAGCCTCAGTACAGGACTTGCCCCCGCACTACTCGTCTAATCGGAGCCGCTATTACACGTGTAAAACAGATGCGGAAATGTATATTCGGACAGGCGCACAGTAAAGAAGCTAGAGACCGAGAAACCAATCGTTAACCAATCCGATAGACCGATGGGACGAGTGTCGCTGCTGCTACAAACAATATCACTTCCGGATCTGCGTCTACATTGAAAAAGGTGTACAAGTGATACATTTTTGTTCACTCATGTTACCATTGCAGCCGGGCCACCCATAACACTGGGCGTTTCCGCGAACGTTCAGTGGTCATCATCGGCTCAGCAACCAGGAAGATAGCCTCTCTCTTTCCGGAACGGCTCGGTGAACACGCGCACTTGGCGTATCCCCGCTCCTCTGGCGATCGGTGGCCATTTCAGAGCTCACGTTGCGTGCCTATATGCGCGCTTGTATCTCGGCTTTTAATCGAGCCAAGTCGATGCACACACTGTCTCTGCCACCGGCGCACACACGGCCCGCTTATCTCGGCACCCAATCGAGCCGACTCGAATGGCCGAGTTGCCCATCTCGAAGGACACGTGCACGACGGTCTGCCTCAAACCGTTATTACTGGGACGCCGGTCATGGAGAAAAGGGTCCCGCGCGCATTTGCCCCTTTCTTGCCGCATAATAATTGCGGGGGGTCCCGTATAAGAGACTATAGTGCCGTCGCCAGTGCGGGCATGCATACATCAATCGGGTGTCGATTAGCCGCGAAGGCATTATTCGGATCAAGCCGGAGTCCTTCGGGAGGCGGCGCGAAACAATTATCCCTGGACAGGATGCGAGAAGCATGGTCCACTCGGCCTTGCGCGCCGAGAGGGACCCCCTCCCCCCCCTTCCTCCAACGGCCGGTCACGGCGGTCGTGATCAGCTACACAGTGCGCCAATGGGCCTACGCCACATTTTGTGCGCGCCGCTCTGGCTGCACGTGAGGTGACCGCTCGGGCGTCGCTCAGAGCCGCCAAGTTGGTGTGCGCGGCGGCCTTCCGTCTGCGTCGTCGCACTTAAGCGTTAACTCGCGATGGGAGAGGGCGACGGACAAAACGAATGTGCGGACAACGCGTAATCGTCGCCCCTTAACTCGCTCGGTGCCCGTAGGAGGCGTTATTGTATCGTGATCCGGATTGAGTGACCGCTTATTTAAAGATTATACGCGAAAGGTAGCTAGATGGCGACTAAGTAAACGCCTTTTCGAATGCGGAAAAACGCTGAAACCTGTGCTTTGGAAACGTGCTTGAAATTGGGTGACGTCCTTAAAGAAGGAAGAAGCTGCGAGAACATACGACACTGCGATCACAAACATCTTAAGTAATTTTTTAAGTAATTCCCGGAAGGGTGATGTTATCTCACTCCCAGAATATTCACGCAGTGCTTGAGATAACAAAGGAATGTACTCGACTGGAAACAAAAGACATGAAATACGACGCGCTTAGCTCCCTGCTGTCGCGGGTGCCTTCTCACGAGAACGCGAAAGGCGCATGCGCATGGCGTCTTGACTCACTCCCTTGCAAAGCCGTCACCCACGGTACTCATGTATTTCGTGACAACCGCGATCGGTTTCTGCCTAAAACTGGCGTCGGTGCCCGGCACTTGGCTCCTGTAAAGTTGGCTTCACCCCAGCGGTGGGTGCAGCGTTCGGAGGAGAGAGCTTTGGAAACCGCACGCCCCGGTCGTGGGGCGAGCTCTCGCGCAAACGATGGTCCGGACGGAAGAAGATCCGTGATTTCTATCGGCCGCAAGCGGGTTGCCCTCTCTTAATTACAGCCTGCGCGCCGAAGAAGCCGGGAGTAAACGTCCCGTGGCCGAGTCAAACAAATGGCCGCACGAGCGTGTTGTGTGCGACGCCAGGGAGCGGCCTCGGCCAGAGCCGGCGACGAACGCATCGACCCGGATGGGCGGCCGCGGCACGTTCGGTCGGCCCGCGCTCTATGAAGATCGTGTCGGGCGCGAGAGGAGGCTAATTCCGCCGCGCTTCTTGTTTCTCGCTCCTCTTCTTGTGCGCGGCGCTGATAAATGGAGACCTAAGATGAGCCGGCCCGATACGGCTCGCCGCCGCGACCCCTTCTTCGCTGCGGCGGCGCAAACTCGTTCCTATTGAGAGCGCATTCATGGAGCGGGGGGGACGCGATTAATTCTGTTTGCGTGGATCATCACGAACGCACGCTCTCTTCTTCTACGCTGGAGGACGCCGCTTCTTCTCGGGGAGGGGGCAGCAGTGAATGCGTCCTTCCCAATGCCTGCGTCACGAAAAGCCACCCGACCCACCGGTGTTCGATCGCTGCTGCGAGCCGTCGATGGTGGCGATTTTGAAGCCGGACGGCCCTCGCGTAGCGGGCGACATCATCACCTCCTGTTCGGCGTATCGATGCCGATGGTCTGCAGCAAACATTGCCAAGTGTATAGGGCCCTCGAGCGAGTAGAGGTGGTCACGACGTTAAAGACATAATGTGCGGTTTGCGCCCCGCCGCACCGAGTCGCTTCCCCGAGGCACGTACGGTGCTCCTATCCGATCGCGAGAATCGCCTCGTCGTGGGACGGTGAAGCACGAACGCGCGTTTACTGTTGATGTCGACAGTTGTGGCACCTCGTTGTGGCATATAAGCAGAGCGCCAAACGTCATTACCCTATGACCAGTTCATGGGAATGCGCAGCGTTCGATAGCGCAATCAATAGGTTCTGAAAAGGTGTTTCCACGCCGCATTCCTCGACGTAGTTCTTGTATATCGAATCTTACCGATTGCTCGAATTTATGTTCAATAACGGCAGGCAAAATAAATCTTCTAACGATAACTTCGTGTAGTGTAAAAGCTTATCGCTGGGCGTAACATTTGTTGTAAGAAGTTAAAGACAATGTGAGTCATTCTGTACAAGTGCGTCCATGAACTTTCAGAGCTTCAGACGCACCGTGACAGGTACTGCGTCTATGCCAGTTGACACACAGCAAGCGATACACAGTATTAAAGAAATGGACGTCCGTACGCTGGATGTCCCTCGCTGTAGATATTATATCTACAGCTACAGCGCCGTCGTTTGGTGAGGAAATTCAGCCACCGGGATTTGATCCTTCCAAAGTCATACCAAGACGACCAGGAACGCCACCCGCTCTTCCTGAACTGGATAAGCGCAGACGTTCTGTCTTGTTCATACAAGACATTTGTATATAACGTATACAAGCGGACATTCCAGTAGGCACTTAAGAGGACACGGACGACGTAAATGGGCACACGCAAGTGAAAGTGGATGCTTGCATGACTTCATGCGTGCGCTCAATTGCGTTCGAGGCTTTTTGATTATCTCATCGCTACTCTTCCCTGAATACGCCTTTAAAGTCGTCGTGGAATCACCTAACGGCGTCCTGTGCTCCACGGGCAACTATAAAACACTTACAAACATGCACCATTTGGTCATACGCGATCTTGGCCCTCAAGAAAGAGCTGGGCTGGTTCCAGAAAGCATGGTTTAAATATAAACATTAATTGACACTTCTTCAGTTTTTTATACAGTTAGTATGTACGCTGGATGCTACCATGCCGAGTGAAGGCTTTCGTTGCATAAGCGTTTTGCTATTGTGAGAGTGATGGCACTGCTATGGACTGTTTGATGACGTTTCGTGGCAAAGTGGTATAGCCGGTCCATTTTCACAATGCCAGTAGTCCAGCGGGATGGTCCGGCTATTCTGAATGGTGCGAGCAGCACTTGCTGGCTCCTGGCCGATCATCTGGTTCAGGAGAGAGCTGTCTGAAGAACACAAAAGGATTGCGAAGCTAGGACACAGCGAGAGCGCTCAAGCGGCTGCGAATTCGAAGATGTAGTTCAAGTTCATTGATCTGACCAACAATGCGCTCTCGTCGGGCACGTGTCTTCGTTAAGCTCGCTTATTAATTATCACCGTAGCCTTGCGCTGTGATAGTACCGGCCCCGTGACCAGCGAGGTCTCGACGTAACAATGGGCGCATGTGGAGCCTTGCAGTCGTGTTCCTGAGAGCATGCGCACGGACCGCTCGCTGATAACAGCTTAGTACATTAAGCCATTTCGTAATTGAGTCAGTGTTGCAGGCTCTTGGCCGACAGAGTGATACGTAGGCCTGAAATATTGCAGGGCACAAACGGGACGCTCTTTCTTTACTCTTAACGTCTGTGCTCAGCGATGCAAAATCGCGATTTTGAGCCGTCGTACTGGCGAGCCGTTCTTTTCATCCGTAGTGATGAATTACGTGGGCAAACCAGTTTGAAATGCAACAAACACATTGAGTGGTGCGACTTTTGTGAGAGCATGCGCATAGTGTAACAGGGGCCACAGTTAGCTGCGCACCTTCCCAATGAACACCAATGGGTTTACGCATAAATGAAACAAAATGTTATGCTCATCTGATAAGCTTGCTGAGCAACCCATGCAGGTACGAAATATGACGGCACTATTGCTGCTTGATGAGTATTCACTATTTCTGCAGAAATCTAATAACCAGACATTCATAAAGCAATCGCTCATTGCGTATAACAGCTGTACTCCGGACATACGTAGATTCCGTTGCGAGCCCAGTGAGCCGATGTTTAATCGAATGATAAAATTAAGTAATTAAGCGGGGTACCTCGGTGTCAGATTCCTCCGGTAGGGTACCCAATCGAGACACCCTATACTTATTTCCTTACGGCTGACAGCAAGATGTAGAGCGTAAGTATTCGTCAAGAAACATAACAAAAAGACATTTTCAAAAATCAAACTCATGGTTAAGAAACACAAGCGTCTTCACTGATGGCCACTGGGCATTGTGCTGCAGGCTTGCTGCAGCATCTGATGCCTTTCACCGTGTTGTGACGTCATGAATTCAAGAGAGCGGCTCGCAGTGCGACTGCACTTAGCGTACTCTGGAGCTGCTCGGTACACGACAGTCTCCCAACCCTGTTCGACGTTTTGCCCTCCAATCGGAAAGCAGAGCGGTGCAGCAGCGACGTGCGCAGTGTACAACGCGCGACGGCTTCACCAAGCGGCACGAAAAGGATGCTGCGAGCCGCAACGAGCCGCTTAGGCGGTAATTACAGGGCGATACGAATCGAGCGGACCGGACTCGGTCGTGTTGTGGGAGCAGCAGCAGCAGCAGCAAACAGCGCCGTCGCTTGACCTCTCTCCAGCTCGAGCACAGTGCGGCCGCTTGCGCATACATTAATGCGTGCCGGGCCATTGTGCCCGTGCAGCGGCGGCGGACGCGTTCTCGCGCACCTCGCGACGAGTAAAGGGAGGAGGTGGACTGGTGTGGGCTTTGGTACACAGGGGACGACGTACTTGTAAATGAAAAAAAAACAAAAACAACAACACAAAAGGAGACGAAGCACAAGCGAAGGACACACGTGCACGGGACGAGCGCTAACAACTCAGCGCTCGTCCTGTGTGACTAACAACTCAGTTAGTCAGCGCTCGTTCTGTGTGTTACTTTGCTTGTACTTCGTCTCCTTTTGCGCTGTTTTTCCCATTTGCAAATGTGTGACGAACTAGCCCAACGAACCACACTTCTGCAAGACGACGTATATACGTGTGGTCGCCGCAGTGGTGGTGAACTGGTGAATCGAACCCAGTACCTTCCGCCTCTAATCCACCTTTTTCATTTGCCTGTGTTGCCCTCTGCCGTTTTGGCAGGATTTTAGTGAGGGCCGGGACAACCGGTATCGCCAGAACGAAAGCCTCCGTGATCAAGAGGCATTTCGCGTCTTTTCCGCTAGGGGAAGGGCGAATGCGCCGTCGCATTGTAAAAAAGGTAGATTCGGGACGTACTGGGTTCGATTCCCAGTGCCTCCGGGCGCCCACCGGTTTTTATAATTGGGAGAGAGGTACCCCGCCCTCGGGTTCGCTGCGGTTTGCACTCATTTTTCCAAGAAGGTGACGTCTTCTCTACTCTCTTCCTTCACTCCGCTTCCAACGCCCTCCGATGACGCTGAGTCATGCTTCCTTAAGTGTTGAAGATGTAAGCGTCTTTCTTATACTCAAATCACTACTAGACGAATGGTCGTGACTCCCATATTCCTCGACACAATCGGACTCGGAACCGTCGTCATAGTTGCTGTCTAATGACCGCACATAAATAGGGATGTGTGCTATATTACAACAAGCTATATAAATACGCTGTTAAAGGGCTTGCAGCTACACATTTCCCCACAAGTACACGTTGAACGAACAAAAACACCCTACGTCCATTAAAAAATGTGAGCACTCAAAACAGAAACAATGGAAACCAAACGAAACCAATTGAAGCAACCAATTAATACACACACGTGGGCGTTCAAGTACAAGTTCAATAAGAAAACCACTATGAGCGAAACACACGAATGGAATTTTTTGAAGCAGTACTTGCGTCAAACACACAATACGTAGCTAGCCCGAATAAGTTGAACTCAAGCAGGATCTCGCAGGATGCACTCTTTAGAAGAAAATTAGGGATTACACCGAGGTGCGCATTTATACCCGCATGAGATCACCAGGGCTTGTACTCAAAGTCACACCTCTTCAACCCGCTCGCTCTGATGCTAGAAAGTGGCCCAACTAAATCAGGCTCACGCTTACTGAAACTTCACCATGAGATCCGGTAATGAGCCCAAGTCTCAAAGTCCTCGCTGCCAGTGGGCCTTTTTCGTTGAGCTTACCCACATACCCGAAGTCTGACCAGCGCATAAGATGCTGCGCCTGCTGTATGTAGTAAGAGCACCCTTTTTATGCCCACACAGACACAAAGGAAAGGGTTTGTGTAACGCTGAAGGAGAGCATGTGCAACTTAAGCATAAAAAAAAACGAGTCACAGTTGATATGCTCATTTTATACTGTTTTGTATGCACATCCGAGTTGATAGAACAAATATCTCTTTATATTCATCCGACATTGTGATAACTGTCAGCTCATTTGCTGGTAATCGCCAGCTTATATGTTGTACTTGCAAATGATTCACTAAGACGACGAGCTTGTGTGCTCATAAATGATTCGCTCATTTCATCGTGCTTTCTTTTCGTAGTCCAGGAAGATAATAATTTCTGAGGTTTGCGTGGCAAAACAGCGATGTGATTGTGAGACACGTTGTAGTGCAGGCCCCCGGACAATATTAACTTCCTGAGGTTCTTTGTGATGACACCGCACAGCACACGGGCATCCAGCATTTCGCCTCCATCGAAATGCGTCCGCCGAACATGGTACGGGAAGCGTAAACTTGTCGAGCAGTCCTCTCAAGTTGTCGCCGCCTTGAAATGAGCTCTAGGTGAGCGCCGGAAATAAACATGGCAAATTTGGCTTGAACATACATAGTACGGACCTATTCCCGCTGCAAGCAGTGGAACGATCGTCTTAGACATATAACTTTGCAGAAAAACAACAACAACAAAGAAACCAAGCCACATGAACATGGAGAAAGCGGGGAACATGGAGAAAGCTTTTCACTGTAATGCAGTGCCCCCATTTTTTTATGTCTGAACAGACATGGTCTGTATAATGTACCAACAAGCAAATCTTGTTGACATTGTTCCGATGCAACGCGTGTTTACTTCATGGGGAATTGAAATGATCAATTTCGATACCCTCTAATGCTTGAGCTCTGTTTCTGAGGTAGACCAGTTAATTATATATAGTGTATAAAGTGTAACTTTGCCTCCTTAGCATTCCTGTGTACTCTGCACAATTGTAACGCAATGGAGCCCGTGTCGCAGAAAATGCGGTGTCGGCGTCGGCAACGTTGTCCGTGAGCGAAAAATCTCGATGGATGCAAAGGAAAAAAACGCCGCGCAGATGTTCGGGCCGAACTCAGACATTCTGCGTAGCAGTCAAGTATTCTACCGAAGAACCACGTCAATGCTTGAAACTGCTTCGCAAAATGACCCTATATAATCGTCATGTCGGGCAAGGAGTCACGTTAACAGATGTAATATTGCTTGGCAGAAGGGTAGAATCGCACCAGGCGTCGCCCCATGCGAAGTGCGTGACGAGTATACCTGGTTGAAAGCTGCCAACCCAGTAAAATTACACCATCTCCCGCTAAAGGGAATCATGTGTGGATGCGAAGCAGCGGTGAGATAGCTTGAGCGGGAGATGGATGGATGGATGAACAACTTTATTTTAGTCCTTCGGTGCGCGCGATTAGCGTGCAGCGGGCCGCTCCCACGTCGGGAGATGGTGTAATTTTTTTTCTTGCGTTCTCGAGCCCGTGCCTTCCTCTGGCGTAGAATCAGCACTGTCTTACAGTCTCCATCCAGCTCCCGCTGCGTGGAACTGCATGCCGGCATCCGAGGTATTCGACTCCCGCAAAGCCGCAAGATCATGTGTGTCTGTCTGCCTCTCTGCAGTCCATGCCATTGGTGTCGTCGTGGGATTCCTCAGCGAGGGAAGGAGAGCACGAGCGCCCCGCGTCTAGAGCCACAGAAGCAGAGGCGGCCATCGGCCGCTCGTGCCACGTCAAGACACCGGAGGCGTCGCTGCTGCCTACTCGTCGCAGGAGAGAAGGAGGCACGCGAGAGGGGGAGTGTAGAGGGAGAGTCGAGAAGGGGAGTAAGCGTGGAGAGGGGGAGTGGAGAGGAGGTGTGTGGAGAGGGTTTGCGCATGCGCAGTAAGGGTAGTCGCGCCGCACACCACCACCACCACCAGCGGATTGAACTCCGCCATAAGATGCTTCGCACCTAAAAAATGGCTCAGCTATAATTCATCGTCATCATCATCAGTCACTGCATCGACTACGTGTGCAGCTACGTAGGTTCGCTCATTGCCTTACAGAAGCGTAGTGGGTACTTCGCAACTGTAATTGCAGTAGGCGCCTGTGAGCTCACAAAACCGCCAATGTCCTGCGCACAGATGTTCCTTCCCTCATAGCACGGTTGATATGTCCACTGAGTAGCAATGCACGGTAAGCAAATGAGAAGACGACGTGAACGAGGCCTAATGTTGCTGTCATGTTGCTATCTTAAAGGTGAAAAGCGTCCTCAACGTTTTTACATACAAGTGTATATGAATGCTTCTGGCGTCTGCAAAAGCAGCGCTGATCAAGCATTCACGCGTGTTATTGCTGTAACTTGGAGTTCGTCCAAGCATACATCCACGACGGTATTTGTGTTAGCACATAGTCGCATGTCTCGAAAGAATAGATGTTCATTTGTGCTCTTCTTGTTAGCTCCAAGACCGCGATCATATCAGAGCAGGCGAAGCAGAACTAAATGAATAATTTTATACAAAGTTATGACGCACCGTTGCTCGCAGTGGCAGCTAATGTGTTACGTAATGACGGTGGTCTCGCTCGTATGCTTGCTCTGTTCAAGGCGGCTGACTCGCGGCGTTGCCAGCAGCATTGAAACTCGGAGAACGGTATTCATCTTGACGTGACATTATAGCCTCTTTGTTTGATGACGGTGGCCGCATTGGTGTAATGGATTACGGAATAAGCTCGCCACGTAATTACACGGGGCGTAAAGAATATGGTGCGATAAAAAAAAAAAGGCGATGGAGGTTTCGGTGCGACGAACGAGTTATGCAAATTGTGACCAAGTGGCTCACACAGGTGGTTGAGCAATAGCCGTATGATCACATGTTGTGAAAGCCTAAATGTGTCTGACAGTCTCGAATGATATAGGGCGGGTAAATTCAGCTCAAAAGTACTTAGACGTATACGGAGTGGACTGGGTGTGTGAGACTTGTGCGTAATAGGTGTTTGTGTTACAATAATTTTGCATAATACGAGGGTAATGATTGCCTTACGAGGTAACATTTAATCCACTCACCACCTTATTGAACCACTTAATTTACCTGCGCTGGAGCTGCCTATGTGTCGGATCTCTCAGCATTGTGTCGCAAATGATTGCTCACTTCGGTTGAATTCGAAGATCACGGCAAAGTTTGTCCACTCCGAACCGTTTTATAAGGCACATAGACAGAAGACTTCCGTCAATAAGCAAAATTTTCGAACCGTGCGACCACTTGCACCAGTAATAACCAACCTCTCCCAACCAAATGAGTGAATACGGCGTCTTCAAAAAATTCTTTAACAAACGAGCCAGAATTCGTCCTGGTCCGAAATTTTCGTCTACTAGAAAGCTTTAATTCCTGAGAAGCCCGTGTGCATTTCCTAGTAGCTTCGTGCTGTAATCGGTTGGGTGCCAGTATTCCCTTTCATAACTTCTATATTCTTTGATACAAACAATGAAACCAACAGACAGTTAAGCCAATGAACGCAATTCGAAGGTTGTGGGTCCAGATCCCAGCGACGGAATGGAAGGAGAAGGGGTGCTTTTCCGCCACTTTAATTCCTTTCAATTTATGTCGTAACCATTACACTGCACTTAAAGAGAACAAATGATGTCCCCTTACTTTCCTTTGCTTAATTGTCTGATGGTTTCATTGGGTGTGTAACAAAGAAACAAGCCCCTCGAACAATTCCCCTTGTTTCGTACTTTCATATTCGGATTTCTATTCAACTATAGGTACGCTTTAACGAAGGCATACGTCGGGCATTTTCCCTTGAAGGTGGCAAATTGACGCGGCACGTGCTACCACTTCGGCAGCCTATCTGGCCAGTGACGAAGCCCCCACTAAAGAAGAAAGTCATCAACGGCTTAGTATAAGGGGGCACGTTCGTGTTCATCTTGACTGCGTCGAAAGGTCCGTGTCTGCCATCAGGGAGTTGCACCCACCGAGTGACAACCCACGGCGGGAGTACAGAGGCGCTCCCTCGCGGAAGCTCCTTGCAGGAAGAAAAGAAGGGAGTCCAAATGACCCCGTCGCTCAACGAGGCAGCCATGGGGGCCGGGGATCGAAGAGTTTTCGCCCGAGTTCCGGGCAGCAGAAAACAGCAGCGCTCCCCCGCAGATTCCCCCCCTCTGGCTAATTGCACGCGACACCTGGGATCGGAGGGTAATTCCCGGCACGCCACCTCCGCCCCCGCGTTTATTAAAGCAACCGCCGCGCATCTATCTCCCTTGCCTCGCGCTGCTCAGGCCAAGGCAGGCGCTTCGTTGCTGCTGCTGCTGCAGACTGAGACAGCAGAGTCGGCAGCAGCAGCAGCAACAGCAGCACACTCTACGTACCCTCGCTTCTCAGCTCGCTCGTTCTTGCCGCCACCCCCTCCTTCTTTATATCTTCTTTTGTTTTTTCTTCATTGTTTCTCGGGGCAAGTTGGACCTTCGGCCTTCTTTTGGTTGCCATAACTTCCTTCCCTTTTTTCCTTTCTCTCTTTCTTTCCCTCCTGCCCTCTGTCTCTTTTTTTTTTCTTTTTTTCTCTTCTTTATATTGCCACGTGTAAGTATAGTCGAACGTCCAGATGAGAGCGCCAAGGGGAAAAAAAAAAAACTGCGAGGCTAAACAGTTCGTTTTTTTTTTTTTTTTTGTCCCTCGCCTTGTTCTTATTTAGGTGCGTTGTCAGTGGAGTGCTCCTGTGGAAGCACGAATGTTTTTGCAGCTTTTCTTTCTTTCTTTTACGCCTTCCTCTCTTGCGTGTGCAGTACGAAAGGAAACGTATCTTGACTGGAGTGGATCCACAGCAAGCTCTGAACCTTCTCCTGGCTTCACATCTTCATCTCGTTCGTCACGCATCACAATGAGTGCCGACTTCGTAACGTTGCCACCTTGAAGGCGACCTCACCTGCGAAGCAGGAAAAACGTGAGATACGTAGCTTACTTTGCGCTGCCGAAACTGATAAAATAAAAGCTCGAAACAAAGCTCCACCTCGTGGTCACTTAGTGCACAAAGTCGCCGTGCCGAGAAAAGTGAAATGAGGTAAGGCATGTTGACTTAGAGGCATACCATACAGATTCGTTCAATTCTTTGTAGAGCGCGCAAGCCGTTGCAGCGCGTTTTTTGTAGCGCCGCTTGGCCCATACGTATTTCCAAGTTAAAGTTTATTAAGGCTAAAGCCTTAGATGCCTCATCACATGCGAAATTTTACCGTCAGCGTCAACCCGACTGAAGTCACCATATGACGTCATCCAGACGTCACAGATAAACAAAATTTGTGATCTGTGACCTCGTGATGACGTCACTGTGACTTAACATAGGGTGCCGTCACATGATGACGCCATCAAATGACACCGTCAGTTGATCTAAGGCGGGCCGATCACGGAAGCAGTGCAAAGCCAGACGAGGTGCAGTCTGCAGAAAGCTTGCAATGCATCCGATCCTGGAGGCAGTGCTAAACCACGTTAGGTGCAGAAAGCTTTTGGAAGGGGTGGATCAATACATCGACTGAGAACAATAAGGGCTTTCGCCTTCGAGTCGTCTTAGGCGAATGCAGTAAGGGACCCTGTGAGTTTTATCTTATTATAACGTAAGTATTAATTTAGCTCGATTCTATAAAGCCTTCGCCCATGATCCACCAATTGTGATGATAGTGCCCATCTGAACAATGACGAAGTGCGATAGGGAATAACATCGGAATAAAACCGCTAAAGCTGCTGCGAAAGTCGCTCTTCGCAAGCGGCGATGTTTGACCATCGTCTTAGTTACTATGCAGAGCAGACTGCTAAACTGTAGCTCTACAAAAGAGTAAAATTATCTGTAAACCTTAACGTGTGCAGTGAGAAAATTTCCCTTCGAGCAATGTGTTTAGCTATGCAAGCCTGCATAACGATACGCTGTAAACCAAGTGCTTTACGGTAAGCTAAATGTTAGCCTGGAAATGTGGGTAAAATGTCACGCATGCTTCTACATTCCGGAAATTTATAGAGGGAATCCAGATGAAACAGGAGTGCTTCAAAAGCCACCAAGGTTGGTCCATAGCGACTTTACAGCACAGACTAGAGTGCTGGTACGGCATGGGCTAAACTAAATGGGATACCCCCCCCACCCCCGAAGTTGTTGAATTAGATATATAAACGTAAAACTTACAAACACACGGACAAACATAGATAAAAGGGGGTTGAACCCTCCTCCCCCCTAAAAAATAAAAAATCTGGCTGCGCCCCTGCTAAATTCTATGAATGAAAGGAAACGAATCTGACCGGGATCGGAAAGATGGAGACCAGAATAATAATAGAAACAAACATTGTTTCCTGCCTTCAAAAAAAGCTTTGAGCTATTCGGCAAAAACAGATACAGAAGTCGGAGACAAGGCCATCGGAGCAAGAATATGAAACGAACCGTTAATAAAAAAAAAATGGTGCCGTAACACTCACTACTATTATATTTTCGACAATGTCACGTTAAAAATTCTCAGAGTGATGCCAGCGATTTTAGGGATGCACAACTTGGACGCTCCACTGTGCTGCGTGTCAATATAGCTGATGCGGACACTTTTGCTTCCTGGACTGGCAAGCTCCCTACACCCGCCGTACTTTACGGCACTCGCTGCGGAATACCATCGACATCAGATGCGATAGAAAGAGTAAAAGAAAGAACTAAATAGAGAAACACAAAAGTCAAAGGGAGAAAGTGTTGTCTTTATGTATACGTCGCTCCCAGATTGCCTAAAAAAAGAAGAAGAGACAGCAGATATGCGAACGTGAGAGAGAGCAGCTTAACGACTGTTCCCGTCGGAGATTTGCACGGCTCGGCCGGGTCCAGAGACGCGTGCTTGTCAATGCTCTCGCCAAAGGAAACGAAAGCAGGCAGGAAAAAAAAAAAGGAAAGAAAAGCGAATGGCGACGAGCAGAAGCCATCTCTGTGGTTGTGGCTGCTTTCTTTTCTTTCCATTTCTCACTCTATCGCCTCTGCGGACAGAAAAAAGAAGAGAAAGTCATCGAGCAGAGAAGGGGAGTCGAAGAAGCAGCATCCACATAACAGGCGACGCGAGCGGTGGCATGTTCGGAAAAGGCACGCACGTCCGTTGCTGGCGAGGCGGCCACCAGAGCGCAAGGCACGCAGTTTTGTCTGTGAGTGTGTGAGCGGCGGCAATCCACCCCCGCCCGTCCCCTGTGCCACGGCAACGAGTAGTGTGCGTGGGGTGGGTGGGGGGGCACGATGTGCCGCCGGCAGAACCCGCAGCGGCAGTGGGGCCCCGAGCAATCTCTTATGGCCGATTTTTAATTCGATTATCGGGCCCGTTATGGCGCCTCTGCGCCGATTAGCTGTCACGTTGACCGACCGACCGCACCAAAAACAAGACCGTATGTACGCGCCGAGTGCAGAACCGAAGAGATGGGAGGCGAAAAGAAAGAAAAAAAGGGAAGGAAGGAATCGCATCGAGCGCTACGGACACGCGAAAAAATAAAAATGCGGTAAAGAAAGAAGGAGAAAAGGAATCAGGCAGCAAGCCACGGCGGCAGTAGCAGCTGCGGGCAAGCAAATTCAATTTTTGTCCGCGCACCGTCGACCGAAGAGGACCCCCGGGCTTCTGCTGCTGTTTCTGGCGGCGGCGGCAACGGCGCTTATCTGCTGCGTCTCTGTGCTGCGCGGCGGGCTTTTATATCGGCGAAACGTGTCTGGCGTTGGCGAGAGGACGAACGACCAGCACGACCAGCCATCCCCCTTCAGTCGTACTCCTCGGAGCAGGGGAGCGCGTCCGACCTGCGAGCGGCGGCGACGGGCGGCTGCTTCGCGTCACGCCAAACTCGATGTGACCCGCGTCGTTGCGCGCTTCCCCGGCAACCTGCGCCCACCGCCTCTGATGGCTGCCGCGCGGGGACGCCAGGGACGCGTCGGTGCTCCCGTTGTTCCCTTCCCTCTTCGAGGGACACGTCCGGAGATGAGGGAAGAGAATTGGGAACAAGGGGAGGAGGGAGTTAGCCTCTTCTGGGAGCTCCTTGCTAGCGCGGAGCTCGAGCCAAGAGCGTGTGTCTTTTCTTGAGCCATGGCCGTAATAAGAAAATTTACCAGCCGCTTCGGAAAGATAGTGCACGCTCCTTTGGTCCATGTATTTATGTCGGCGCTGGTGTACATGCTTCGATTTACCACCCGTATCTGCGTGGGAGAGGGGACAGTCATCTTTGCGTAGTCATTGAAAACGGCACCGCAGACATTTAAGAGTGTAGACGTTGAGACTTCGAGCGGGGACGACAGCAAAGGAAGTAAAATTGAGAAATAAAGGAGAGGACGAGGCACAGTGTATTACGACAATGGAATGAAGGGAACACAATCGTGCGCGGGCTATTATTGCAGGTGTCGCGTGAATGAGCGCATTAGTGGCCACCGTAGTGGTCAGTGGAAAGTAGAACAGAAGCACGTACTATGCTATCTCGGTACACGTTAAAGAATACCAGATGGTCAAAATTTCCGGAGCCCTTCGCTACGGCGTCTCTCATAAGCATGGCGTGGTTTCGGGACATAAAACCCCAACAATTATTATTAGGACTTTTCTTGCATGTCAATGTGTGTTTGTTCGCGGTTACTGTGCTGGTTGAACTCTATCACCTGTGGCACATACCCGCAAAACATGAACTCTGGTATGCGGGTATGTGCCGCACGTGACTGAGAGAAAGGGTTTCATGACGTACGCGACAGGTATTTTGCGTTATTCATGTCATGACCAGTGGATCGTGTTCGTCATACACTGATCCCCTGCTATGCCAATTTTGGTATATATACTACAAGTTATGCAGACGACCTGGAGAGCGTCAAGACGTAGGCGGATAGATAGATAGATAGATAGATAGATAGATAGATAGATAGATAGATAGATAGATAGATAGATAGATAGATAGATAGATAGATAGATAGATAGATAGATAGATAGATAGATAGATAGATAGATAGATAGATAGATAGATAGATAGATAGATAGATAGATAGACACGGCCAAAGTGCCTGAGGTTCGCTAAGAAATGCTTCGCATTTAATAAATATCTGAATAGATACCGAGGTTTCTCTCATTTTAAGTCAATCGCTTCACGGCACGTACGCTTCAAGGCATACGTTTCTTACGTCTATCATGAAATGGATCGGTGTTCAAGTGGTACTTTAAGCGTCCTCATATAAAAGTAAGTGTAACCACAGTGCCTTTTAGCGATATATCGTTGGCGCTTATTCAAATCGAAACTTCACGACGCTATTTTCAAACCTCGTTCAAAGTGGATGTGCCTCATGTAATTCCTGGCTTCAAATCATATATCATAGTGTGTACGTTCGCTAAAGAAATCAGTTCGAATTTATTGCTCAAATTATCTAGATATTGAATTATTCCGTTTGATTACCCAAGTGAGATTTCTTGATTGTGTTTTCGAGTAATCTAGCTTATTGAGTAAACTTGAGCCGTATGTAACAATCAATATTAAAAAAAAAGTGTTCGGGTTAATAATTAAAAGAAAAACTATATATAATCTCGGTGGCATGTAACTGTTTTGTACACATGCCAGAATAAAGTATTTTTATTATTATTATATTATTATCTCAAAAATACGTTGCCGATATACACGATAAGCGTAGTCAGCATTTCTTATGATGCATAAATCTTGAAGGCATGCCTGAAGATACAACACTTACTCGTCGATGTTGGGAGTAAATAAAGCAGACATTTAAAGCGGTGGTGACTAACAAGCAAAGTTCGTTCCACTTTTCTCCTTGTCAATAATTGTTCTATTGGTACTAATAAAAGGTGTCTGTACCAGTGCTGGTACGACCCTATCTTAAACGATAGGGCTATAGAAAGCAAGAAGGAGCAAGGTATGGAGGTCAATCAAAGCAGCGTTCGATTTGCTGCCCTACACAGTAGGTAAAGATATGGGGATCATAAAGGCAGCACAGGCTTATTCTGTTTTCCTGATATCAGTGAACATGCTTATTTTGGTGTTTTGAATCGCGTTGATTTTGCGAGCCTGCATCCGGTTGCAGACTAGTGCCTTCCATCCCACTGTCAATTGACATATATATCACATTTATTGACTTACAGTCGTGAAGCCCCACGAGAGGACGAGGTACGAGAGAAAACTCACAAGGTCCCTTATGCTTTCGCCAAAGACGACTCGAAGGCGAAGGCCATCTCCTTCTTCTTCTCAGTCGACGTATTGACACCCCCCCCCCTCCGGAAGTTTTTGCACCTAACGTGGTTTTGCGCTGCCTCCCGGATCGGAGGCATTGCCAGCTTTCTGCACTTCATCTGGTTTTGCTGTGGCTCTGCGATCGGCCCACCTTTCACCAAGAGACGATGTCACGTTATAACGTCATCATGTGACGTCACGTTATGTAATGCCGCAGTGACGCCATGATGACATCACAAATTCTGGTATCTGTGACGTCATGGTGACGTAATCATGTGATAATGACTTTGGCATCACTTGGTGTTGACGCCGACTCAGCGGGACGCCAATGGTCAATATTCGCGTTTGATGAGGCATCAAAGGCTCTGTTCTGTTCTGCTCTATAACTGGCTTGCTGTGGAGAAGTTGAGGTGTGTATCCCCTCGCCTATACACGTCATTTCTGTATGTTCTGCAGCGAAAATAAAAAAGAAAGTGGTTACCCAAAAGAAACAATGATAAAGTAAAGAAAAAGAAATATAGCAAACTGAAACAGGTAAAGAAAGTAACATGTTAATGTACAGTTCGCTTGCAGAAGTTCACATTGGAATAGAACGTTCACACGCACACATTTCTATCCAAGTTCTAGCCACAGTATACGGACAAGCACATCATTTCGTACGTAGCAACCAAGGAGGTTACAAAAAAATTGCTGGAGTGGCGATTATTGCGCAATAGTGAAGCCGTGCCCACCAAAAGATGGCCGCTGCGCCCGCCATCTTAGTAGGGGCACGATAAACCATCTGCGCTTGTAGAAAGAAAGCGAGCGTTTTCATCGCACGCCAGACGAGTTCAATATGGCAACTTTTACGGGTCAGATACTGCTCCGAGCGTGTCTTTGTGTTACAAGTTTTCATAAGTAAGCCTCAAAATCAAGGCAAATTTTACTGGAGATAAATCGCCAATACTCCTCTCGACTGGTTACTTTCATCGGCAACAACGATCTTTTATTTTATAATTAACGTAGTATTTACACTAACACGTCAAAGCCATTTGATCTCTATGTAGGCACCACCAGAAAAGAGCATGTTTCCGAGCTCTTTGGTGGGCAAAAGCTGGCTTCACTTTTGCTGGCAAGGCGCTGCGAGAGCTTCCACTCCAGAATTTTTTTTAAACCTCCTTGGTAGCAACACATAACTGTTCATCACAAGCGCACATCGCCCCGCCACAGTGGTCTAGTGGTTATGGCACTCGACTGCTGACCCGAAGGTCGCGGGATCGAATCCAGGCAGCGGCGGCTGCATTTTCGATAGAGGCGAAAATGTTTGAGGCCCGTGTACTTAGATTTAGGTACGCGTTAAAGAACCCCAGGTGGTCTAAATTTCCGGAGCCCTCCACTACGGTGTCTCTCATAATCATATCGTGGTTTTGGGACATTAAACCCCATATATTATTATTATTATAAGCGCTCATCTAGTCCAGTGTGCACTAAGAAGTCTTTCAGGAAGGTGTTCGACTTTTTATTTCGCCTTAATATTGGCCATCGTGCCACATAAGCACCGGCCCGCCGCTGATCCTATGTAGTACACCGGCGTCGCCCGGCGCGAGGAGCGCGACTATCGTGGCGCACAGAGCAGTGGCTCGATTGTCGTTGAGAGCCGCGCCACGACAGCGCCACTGTCTCTGCGGCGGTGGCAGCAGCGACAAACGGCGCAGTGCTGCTGCCCCCGCCCCCGAGTCCCCGCCCCGGGGGTGTCGCCGCAGTGTCGCCGCTGCAACGCAGGTCACGACTCGCGGTCGTCCCCCGGTGCAGCCGCGACGCGCACGCGCCGTGCGACGAAAGTCGCTCGGTGCTCGGACCCCGAGTGCCGAGGGGGCAGGGCTCCGCACGGGGGCGACCCGGGGCGTTACTAGGAGCTTGATGCCCTTTGCGTTTGTTCTGGCCCTCTCTTTCCTTCTGCCGCCCGAGGGCCATTATGGCGCTTTACGAGGCCTTGGGCGTCGACGCCCTACGCCTCTTGAAAACAAAGAAATTTTCTATACGTGTTTCTTCTGTCTCTCTCTCTCTCTCTCTTTAGCAATGCCAATACAAGTGATTCGTTTGTTCTACGTGCAATGCTCTTCCACTGTGGTTCGTCGTTAGCATCCACGTCTATCCTAGCCGTCTCTTCTTCATCTTGAGAGAACTCCTTCAAGGATCTGTGCTATCAGTAGTGTCTCACTGACATAAAAACCATGAAAATGCGACATCCGTTGTTCGACCTTTGGTGCTTACATCCTATGTTGAAGTTTCGTAACATATAGGAGTGAATAAACAGCCCGGGGTCTCCTCACTAGCCGCGTTCGCTGACGATCCTTCTCACATCACAAAACTTTGTTGTTTCGCACACTGTAAAACCCTCCGTTTCTTTCTTTCCCAACGTGAATTCGCAGCATCAGCAACACAGTGGCACGGCACAACAGTACCACATCTACAACCTTGCAGCACCTGTTGGCGTGCTCACGTTTCGCGCACCCCCGCCACGGTGGTCTAGTGGTTATGGCGCTCGACTGGTGACCCGAAGGTCGCGGGATCGAATCCCGGCCGCGGCGGCTGCATTTTCGATGGAGGCGAACATGTTTGAGGCCCGGGTACTCAGATTTAGGTGCACGTTAAAGAACCCCAGGTGGTCGAAATTTCCGGAGCCCTCCACTACGGCGTCTCTCATAATCATATCGTGGTTTTGGGGCGTTAAACCCCAGATATTATGATTATTACGTTTCGCGCACTATGGCACATATAGGCGTCATATAGGCGTGCACAGGATTCTAAAATGGAAGGGGGGGGCAATGTCAACTCACCCCCCCCCCCTTTTTTTTGTGGAGTCCGAAAGAACATAAGCTCCGCAACGGATGCAAACATGAACATGAAGCCATGACGTGTTTTTCACACACGTGTTTTTCACAACGACCGGCCATTAGTCCCCTGCGTTTCCGAAAGTGTTTAGTTCTTGGGATGAACATCAGGGGTCCTCCGTTGCCCTTATCGGTAAAAGTCATGCATGGCCATAACCCTGCGCATTAAACAGTAACGTAACAGGTCCGACTGAGCAAAGGTTGGCGGCACCAACGGCGCCGCCCTTTTGTTGATTAGGGGGGGCAGCCGCCCCCCTGCCCCACTCCTGTGCGCACGCCTATGACGACACACAACACCACGCGCATCCTAGAGACGCGAATGAACGGGACAGCTCTCATCACCTCTCGTTGTGACTTCACCGTCGACTTCGGTAGTAACATCGTGCTGTGGCCCGCGTTCCACGTAGCCGGACTTGTCCGTTTGTTACACAGGCGGCCGCCACAACTGCGAGACACGCACCAGGGCGCGCACTGAATGGGAACCCGCGGCGCATTCCTCGCAGGCGCCACTGTTGGCCGATTGCGCTCTCTGTCATTTCTTCTTCCTTTTCATTGACGCTCTCTTCACGCGCCGCGTTCAATCGGCGGTGGGAGTCCGAAGACCGCGAGTGCCCGGCGTGGTCGCGTATCTACGACGCACCGACGCGCTCGTGGAATTTGCTCGCTCGCCCACGCCGCAAACCCGATGGCGCACGCGTTTGTTGTTGGTGTGCTTTGCAGTGCGGCGCGCGCCAAGACGGAGAAGCGACCAGTCGTATCCTCACGAGAGGGAACCGCAATTGTCGTTTCCTATCCGAGCTTCTTTTTCTTACGCGTCTAAGTGTCCGTCTCTTTCTTAACTCGCATCCGCCGCCCTTCCTCCTCCCCCTCTTTCAATCGCACGTCGATACACCCGCAGCTTCACCTGGACACGTAATACGTCGGCGGAAAACCGCAACCCCGAAGGAAACTCTCCTTCTTGAAAGGAGCCCCGCCGCGTGATGCGCCTATACTTGAATGAACGGCGTTTGCCGTCTGTGTGTATACAGGGTGCTGCTGCTTTACCGATGTTCGATGAGACGCGCTGAATGGGGAACTGCCGCGTGTTACGCGTGGATACGCTCTCTGCGTGCTCGGGTAAAGGACCGCGGAGGAACGTCGGCTGCGCATTTTTGTGGGAGGCCGCTTGTTTCCGCTAGCCACGATGGCCCCAAGGCCTCCCCACGCTTGGTGCGCCACGTGCGCGACTCCTTCTGTACATTTTCTTGTACTTATTTATCGACGTGATATTAGGAGATGTTGGCACAAAAATAAAGCTTACGCTACTCCTTAGCTCTTAGAGGCGTCGAACATAGAAGGTCCAAAATTTCCGAACATAACAAATCCGCAGCACATACAATACAGATTTGAAGAACACCGTGACACTACGACGTCTCAAAAACGCAAAGAATAATGTACCCTTATATGAAGTTCTGAAGTCTTACATCATGTAGATGAATTATCGCGTAAACATAAAACGTAACAGTCAATATAACATAGTCAACAATCACATATATGTATATACACGATGTTAAAATAAAACGTCGCATACATAAAATAACCTTCAAGGCACACAAAGTCAACATTAACACAAATATACACTGTGGCGTTAGAACAAATCAAAGCTTAAGTGCGTTAATAATGGCCAGGAATCCCACTATCTTCGAGAAAAACCTTGAATGCATTTAAAGCTCACTTCTGCAAATCTCTTGTTGGCCACGGGTCCAAAAGTTTCTTTAAACTGAGTGGTCTGAAGCGGCGAAAAAAAAAGCGCATCCTTATTCTGGTCGTATCTTCTCAGATACCAAAAACCCTCATCATTTACCTTCAAGTTTCTTTGATGTCGAGCTGAGAAGTCGTCGCACAAAGGTGCTTTTGCAGTCGGACAACGGATCCGTGCAAGCGACTACGCCTGAATTGTTGTTTGTCGTGTAGACAAGTGATATCGTGCGGTGACTGTCAGGGGCAATAGTGACCAACTGTGGTGGTTATGTTTGTGAGCCATATTTTCCTTTTCCTCTGCTCTCTCTCGCTCTTGGACTTGACTTCACCCTTCCCAGTGCTGCAATGTCAGGTATAGGGTAGGAGATTTTTTATTCTGACTAACCTTCCTGCCTTCCTTATCTCCTCTGTTTCTCTCTCAACCTACTTGCCGTATTCTACATGGTGAGTTTCACCTTTCATCATTCTCAGAACCAAAATGTCGGCGTAATACTAATATTCTTGCTAACGCAGAGTTGAGAAAACGGATACAAACAATACATATTGTCACACAGGTGTTTGCGCCATTGTAGACGAAAGGACGCTGCTAGGCGAAAAAGAAGTTGCGGTGTCACGGGCTTCGATTGATGGTGTTGCTCCGGTCATAGCGCATCGACTCTACGCCTCTTACCCACTGTAAATATGCTGTAAATATACTCGTAACAGTATTTATAAAATTACCCAATGTAAAGGCGATCGTGTGATAAGCTTTTTTCGACTCTCCTTTGGAAATGCATTTATCTCGCGAGAATTTCTTCTGCAAGATTGCCTAACACACTAGGTCACAATTTTTTTGCTAAACTAATCCGCATTGCAAGCATTATAAGGATGACTATGTTCCCGCGCTGTCGTCTTCACCTTGTTTCAACAAGCTTGAAACGCGACGTCGAAACGCCAACCTTGTTGGATGCATTGCAGTTGAGCGCCCTTGGTTTATCGATAGGACGGATCATGTAGTGGGTAGAAATCTAAAGTATAGATGGCGTCCGGAAATGCTTGGCAGGTATAAGTCGTTTCATAGCAGCTACTTCACCTCTGTTCCTTCCTCTCGGTGGCTCTCGTTGTTTTTGCACTGGGTCACACCATGTGGCGATGATTAAGGATTAAAAGCTTGCGCAGAAGAGAGAACAAGGGAGATCGGAAGTACTCATTACGGTGCTATCTAAAACTAAAAATTTGCCGCAAGTGCAACAGCTGGCCGAATGAGAAGCACTGCAGCCGAGCGGTCAGCCGTCCACCTCCTCCTCGACTTACCTCGGTATGGTTGTCTTGCGCAGGGTCTCGTGGGGCGCTCCTTATTCTTTCCCTTGATCGGTTATTATCTATCCAAAAAGCAGGATAGCCTAACAGTGTCTCACAATCATGCTTACTTTTCTTTCTAGTTCAAACGGATACACCATATACATATGGCCATGAAACTTTTTTGGCTTCCCCGCAATGTAACAACCCTTGCAGTGAAAGCAGCTTATACAGAAGAAGATAACAAAGTGAGTGAGTGAGTGAGTGAGTGAGTGAGTGAGTGAGTGAGTGAGTGAGTGAGTGAGTGAGTGAGTGAGTGAGTGAGTGAGTGAGTGAGTGAGTGAGTGAGTGAGTGAGTGAGTGAGTGAGTGAGTGAGTGAGTGAGTGCTTAGTTTTCATTACCCTGCTTGAAAAAGAAGGGTAATCTGATTACGAAAGCTCCTTGTGCGTACGTTCTTGAAATTCCTTTTTTTTTTCTATGGGAGATCTTCGTGTGGATGCAAAGGTGTGCAAAGGGAAACGCGGCCGCTGAACATAATTTGGCTATGTTTGGTAAGCAAGCTATTCACGATGTTAAATTCGAGTGCCGCTGAGAAGTAGTGATCGTTCGAAATTTTGTTTAGCGCATTATAAAGGGCGCCTCAAATCATGACGCGAGAGCAACCGTCATGACGCTTGTCACGAAGTAAGAGAAAGGGGTAATATATATGACCGGCCCTCACAGAGAATAGACTGCTTCCTATGCCAACACCTAAGTGAAACAATAACTTTACCGTTTTGTGATGTCTGTCAAACACATCGGTCAAGTAATCGTGTTTGCACACGTGTTAAAGTGTGAAAAAGTGAATGCACCGAACGTAAAATAATAAGCTCCTAAAAACAAGCGTACATCTATCTCGAAATGCCAATTTCCGAATAACAGTAATCGGAGTTTCTCTGTTCTGATGTTTCAGGCACCCCTCCTCACCTATTTGTCAGCCGGTACGGAAGTGCAGAGAGAAGCCAAAACTGGACCTAAGAACTTAGCGCCTCGCACTCTTCGGTTCCCCTCTCCACCGGCTGAAAAGCGGTGCGCCCATCGGCGCGCGCTCGCTCCTCGCCGTGCGTCCGAGAAGGAAGCGGCCACCAGCTTCGGAGATCAATCAGCGCGGTCCCGCTGTCGACCGAGTTGGCGCGGCGCCACGCTAGGCGGCGTCGGCGGCAGCGCCGGCGTCCGTGTCGCCGCGGCGGCTGCAGGCGCATGCGTGGCTCGCCGGGTCGCTTTCCCGCAGAGCGGCAGGAGGGAAGCGCGTGACTTCCCTCGCCCCCCGCAAGCCGCCTGCCGCGCGCTTCCGCGGCCGCCACAACGTCTCCGACGTCGCGCCGAAGGCGTGGCGTGACGTCAAGACCGCACGTGACGCCCCAGGCGGCACCCCCCTACCGCCACCCCCGATTCTCTTCTGCGATCCTCACCCCCTCCCACCCCCTTCCTAGGCTGTCGGCCCCCTCGGCGGTGGTGGTCGTCGCCGGCCAATCGGAGGACACGTCCCGACGCCGAAGGCGACACGGTCGCTGTCGACGCCGCGCCGCGTTGTCGTGTGTGCGGACCACGAGGCCAGCCGCATCCTCCGGAAGATCGTGGGCGCGCGCGAACTGTCGTCGACTCCCGCGCCTCCTCGTAAAAGATGTCGTGCAGGTCATCGCTCTGAGTGGACTGTGACGGCATGACAGTCATGTGACACCTGAAGGACAACCGTGTCAGGCGGCAGTGGTGGACTGTCTGCCTGTGTGCGCGTGCTGCTCGGAAAGTGAGACTGACTGTGTTTAGTGCTGACTGTATCACGGAAAGGAGTCGCCACGAACATTGCGGACCGGTCCGGTGTGTCCGAGTGCTATGCTGACGCATCCTTGGCTCCAGTTCTTGCAGCCACCCATCGTTCCACCTCTACATGCATCGCCGGCCGTGTCAGCTGCCGCCGTTAATGGTGAGCTTTTTTTTTTGGGGGGGGGGGGGGGGGGTTGTCAGCACATCTGCATGTTGCGCAACACTACGCGATCTACAAGCGTTGCACGTGTTGATGAGCAATAGTTCATTAAGTCGAGCGCATGCTTGAGGTACACGCAGAAACCCAAGCTGCGATTTTTCAACTGATCACTGGTGGTCAGTTGGAGTGAGTGTAACGCGTACTTGAGCTTCCTGTCATATCAGGGCATTTCTTGTATACTTGTTTCTCTGAGAATGCATGAAGTTACAGGGATATGGGAACATGAACGTTGTCACATGATATTTGCGACAGCATTATTTGATATGTGCATAAACAGATCGTGGGTTCATATCACAACGACGGAAAGGGTGTTTTTCGTCCACTTCATTTCATTTAAATTCAGGTCACAATTAGGACACTACAGCTACTGACAACAATTAACGTCCTCTAAGCTTTCCCTGGCTTAATTGTCTGTTGTAATCATGTGGTTGTGTCTAGCGTTAAATGAGGCCCTCAGAAAAAATTCCTCTTCTTTCGTTCATCGCAACAGCATTATAATATGTAAAAAGAGACTTCAAGCAAAAGTCATCATGCGAGATTAGTTGAAAATATCGAAAATCCACTTGAAGTCATTGACTTTGGTTGGCAACGCGGATATGAGAGACGAAGATATAATTAGTGAAGGACGGATAACTCTGTCTCTGAGAATCTCCGTGGTAATAAACGTCGGAAATGGACACAGAGTTGGCCTTCCGGTAACCGGACGCGATACGAGATGGTCATACATTTCTTTCTTACTTTTTTTTTTCTTTCGTATTCTCAGGGCCGCCGATGTGAGGGGAAAGAATAGAAACATAAACGATGTTTCGCATCTCACGATAGAGCACCCAGATGGTCGTGTAATGTTGAAACTTGAAACCAGCGAGTTCACTGATTGTGTCGAAGTACTGGCACCTCGCAAGATGCAAAAGCATGAAGTTGCACTGTGCGCTGAGAGTTTATAACCGGTGACAGTCACCGCCAACATCAAATGCTGCCATTCGAACAGTGCCATTGGTTAAACTATCGAAATTCTGCAATTACAATAAGCCAACGTATAAGTAAAGCACTAATTTCAGTCTTGATTACTATGACCGCTACAACAACGAGTGTGTGGAGTGACACTGGTAATCGAACGTTGATCGACTATTTTGTCATTTTTTTTTACGATATTGTGTTTAGGAGATGTTATCGCTTTTGTATAGTGCTGGCTACTCCTTTTCACAGGTGAGAGGATACGGGAAAATCACAGCAACGAAAAGAAGAAAAAATACATATAATAGCACCTAGTTCATGTAAGTTCATTCACGTAGCAACTCGAAAAACAACACAATATGCACTCCAGTCGCATAAAATTAACGTTTACATAGAATTCAGTCACACGAACATCGTATATGCTGAAAATAACACTACAAAACTACACAATTTCAGTCACGTAACAGCACTGAAATTGGCAAAGTCCAACTACAGGGAAACATAATGAGTTCGCACATTTTGTCATTTTTAATCGATTAAATTTTAATCGACAGTACAGTTTGCTTGTTATTTTCAGCCTGGTAGTTTTCCGCATACTACTTTGCGTTGTGTTGGTAGAGTGTTATTCAAAATAAGCTTCGCTTATTAACAGATACAAGTGTACACTATGTAAGATACTACTGCGCTAGTACAAAATGAAACGTTTTATTGTAACACGGAGTTACGGAATTGTCAAACGCATGTTGCAACTTCGAACAACATAAATATATCGTTTCACCCCTTTCAAACTGGACGGCAACTGTTGTCAAAAGTGTTCGTGTTCTGCAATATCATTAAATACAAACTCACCACCACCTACCTCTGCGTATGTATTCGGGCAGCGCACAAGCAAGAGGAAACAGTCATAGAGGCAGCTGGTTCCAGACGTGCGCAATTTTGAGACGTACCAAACGACACTGGGCTGATCGGTCCCCAGCTATAGGTTTTCTTTCACTGCGTGTCACACGGCCAACCTACGTTGTAATCCGTCTCCAACGTTTACAGTTAGAAAACGCGAAAGCATTTTCCACGAGCCGTGCGCATACATATTGGCATGCATGCTCTCTTCCAAAGAGAAGAATTGGGCTAGTTGATGTCGTTCGCGTTACTCGTATTACTTCACGTAATTAACTTACAAGGCCAAAAAAAAATTGGAAATATAGCCTCAACTAGGGCCGCTCTTCACTATTTCATTATATTTCCGTTGACGCTCAGTCGTCCTTCTGTCGTATTTTACCTTCATTTCTGGCTTATTCTTTCATTTACAGTCGAATATTTAAGAACTGCAATATGAGGACGAAAAGTTCTGGCCATCGTTAGACCTTGACATTGTAATAGCAGTAACCATTCTTATAGCAAGTTGACCAGCGTCTTGGTAGTTAACAAGACGTAGCCGTCTGCCGTTAGTTATTACAGTGCCCGACTCTCTAGGCGCCGATCGCAGTGGCGCATATAGAGGAATAAGTTTGCCACACACAATACTAACCTTTAACAATGTTGGAAGTTAGCGCCATGTCGGCGATCCTCTGTTCGTGTTCCGATTTGAGCAATGAGAATGTGTTACAATGCCACACCAACAAACCCTCATACAAATTTGGCCAACTTATATGTATGTATAGGTTATGCTAAAACACGGGGAAATGGGCTGGAGGGGAAGGGGGGGGGGGTAGGGCAGTGAATCGGCAAATTCACCCTCAAACGCCCAACACAGCTCCCTTTTAATAAAGGGAAATTGGCAACCACACAGTTTGTAGCACGACGCCACAAGGATCCCTTTAATGACATTATATGGTATATCTCAGATATCTCAGCAAGCTGTAGTCTTTGTCGATTATTGTTACAAAGTAGTTCAAGCAGAAGTGGCGTTCAAGGAAAGAAGAAAAGAAGAGCGGGCACCAACCAATAATAAAATATCGGGGGTTTTACCTGCCAAAACCACGATATGATTATGAGGCACGCCAGAGTGGAGGGCTCCGGAAATTTCGGCCATCTGGAGTTCTTTAACCGTGCACTGCCATCGCACAGTACACGGGCCTCTAGCGTTTAGTTTCCATCGAAGTGCGACTGCCGCAGTAGGGATCGAACCCGCGACTTTCGTGTCAGGCGCCAACAAGTCCGAAAAACGCGATATATCTATCGGTATTCAATCCGTTACTCTAACTGATCATCGGTTATCTGTCATTTGCATTAGTGATCTGTCCTGGTCCACTTCTTCTTTTTGATGTCTGCTAGATTGTCGTCTACCTCTGTTTCTTCTCTAATCCAACCTGCTCTCTTCCTGTCCCCTAATGTTACACCTATCATTAATGTTACACCTATCGCACGTAGCGTGTTTCGTAACTTTTTCTTGAGTTTCTTTGTTATTTTCCAAGTTACCGTCCCATATGTTCGTACTGGCAGTACTCAATGATTTTACACTTTTTGTTTTAGGGACAGCGGTAAATTTCCTGTCATGATTTGGGAATGCCTGCCGTAAGAGCTGCCGTTCATTTTTATTATTTGATTAACTTTCATTTCATAGGTTCCCCTGTCAGGAGTTGGCCTTGGCATCTTGGTATAGCTAGATGTCACTTTTCGCAAGTGACAAACAGCTCTAAACCAAACAATAAGGAAAGCTTTGTGGATCCGGTTCCTGCCATGCATAAGCTCGAGCTTGGAAGCAGTGGATGTCTTCTCCCAGTTCACCACTTCCCATATTGCAACGTTATTGCTCCTTTAGCACGATGACAGAAACCCGTTGCGATATTCATGGCCTGCAAAAAAAGGAGAGACGCTAAACGTTCACGCCAACTCAATAAAGAGAGTGTGGACAATCGAAGCGCTTGATTTGCTGCTCGCCGACACACTTTTGTATGGCTGTCCACGTCGGAGGCGCGAGTGCTGACGGGATTATGCACTTTTCGTGAGCCGTTCCATCTTGCGCTCACGCATTGTGAGTGGGCTTCGAATGCGTAAGCTATGGGCGTCATATTTCGCACACAGTAGCCGTGTACGGAGCCCTCTGCATATATACAAGATCCCCGGTTGAGCGCAGCGCACCTGTCTCTTCGCGCAGGGTCTGTTTATTACGGCGCTCTCACTGTCACGCTCCACGACATAGGCACATAAAGCACTGTCAGTAAAACAGTAAAACAGTACAGTCAGTATTCGATGGTCAAGGCACCTGTACTTCAGCCCATGATCTGGCCCTTGTCTGATTTCGATGCCAGAGGTTACTTTATATATACATATATAGACGACAGCCTACGGAGGCAGTATTTTTCGTTGTTTGTGAAAATGTATTTTTAAAAAACCAACGAAAATCACGAGTACGGAGGAGATGCGCGGTGATACAATAACCGCACCATTCATTCATTGATTCATTCATTGATTGATTCATTCATTCATTCAATTAAAACGAGAGGTTTGTCTCGCAGTTTGTGTAGCAAATTACCCCACATACATACATACATACATACATACATACATACATACATACATACATACATACATACATACATACATACATACATACATACATACATACATACATACATACATACATACATACATACATACATACATACATACATACATACATACATACATACATACATGGTGTGAAAGAACGAACGAGACTAAGTGTGTAGCTTGAAAAAACAGTGGAGTTAGCAACAACTGTTTTGCTGACGACATCCCACACACCTCCTCTAACCATGCTATCAGTTTCGACTTAACCGTTCACGCCAGTTGGGAGTGCTGCGTCATTGAGTGAACACGCGCAACTGCATTCTGCCGGGAAAACGTCTAATGTAAAAACCAAACAGCGAATCAACTTTGTCTCGTGCGCGTGTGTTTGAATGCCATAAGCTGTTTTCAGGGGGAAGGGACAGTGTCGAGGATGACGGACGTGCTGGGCGCCCAAGGTCAGCGATTACAGACAAAAACATTGCCAAAGTTCGTGATGTAATCCGTAGTGATCGAAGATTAAGTGTTCCTGCAATGGCGGAGTTGGTTAACTTGGATGGGGAAGCTGTTCGAAGCATTTCAACTGGCAAATTACACATGAGAAAAATTTGTGCTAAGGTTGTTCCAAGAGTTGTGTCCAATGACCAAAAGCAGTGCCGTAAAGACGTGTGTGTACATGTTAGAACTCATTGCAAACGAGCCAAATTTGTTGGAATCTGTCGTAACATATGATGAGACATGGATTTTTACCTATGACCCAGACAGTAAGCGCCCGTCGATGCAGTGGAACTCTCCAGGATCCCCAAAACCCAAAAATGCACACATGTGAAAGTCCAAGGCAATGTTAACTGCTTTCTTTGACATTAAGGGAATTGTAATGATTGAGTGCGTTTCTAGTGGTCAGACTGTTAATCAACTCTACTACACTGAAGTACTAAAAAGACTTCGTGAAAAAAAAGCCGGCAGATCCCACGCATTGTGGGAATCGATGTGATGCGAAGCAGCCAGCAAAGAGCTGCGTACATCGTCTTGTATGTCACTAAGGAAAATGCGTGTCATGGTTTTCATGTTAACTCCTATTATTTATGTTCGTCACACAGTCACGTCACAAGATACCAATTCCGGTGTAGATCAAGCTAGCGAAACGGCCGCCACCGCACCATGAGCGTGGCACGTAAGTCATGCTGTACATGACATGCGTGTCATGACTGTCATGTTAACTCGTGTGTTATTTATGTTCGTCACACAGTCACGTCACGCAATACCAATTTCGGGGTAGATCAAGCTAGCGAAACGGCCGCCAGTGCACCATGAGCGTGGCACGTAAGTCATGCTGTACATGACATGCGTGTCATGATTTTCATGTTAACTCATGTTTTTGTGTTCGTCTCACAGTCACGTCGCATAATACCAATTTCGGGGTAGATCAAGCTAGCGAAACGGCCGCCAGCGCCCCGTGAGCGTGGCACGTAAGTTATGCTGTACATGACATGCGTGTCACGACTTTCATGTTAACTCGTGTTTTTATGTTCATCACACAGTCACGTAGCGCAATACCAATTTTGGGGTAGATCAAGGTAGCGAAACGACCGCCAGCGCCCTATGAGCGTGGCACGTAAGTCATGCTGTACATGACATGCGTGTCATGATTTTCATGTTAACTCGAGTTTTTATGTTCGTCACACAGTCACGTCGCGCAATACGAATTCCGGGGTAGATCAAGCTAGCGAAACGGCCGCCAGCACACCATGAGCGTGGCACGTAAGTCATGCTGTACATGGCGTGTGTCATGACTTTCATGCTAACTCGTGTTATTTATGTTCGTCACACAGTCACGTCGCAAGATACCAATTTTGGTGTAGATCAAGCTAGCGAAAAGGCCGCCAGCACACCATGAGCGTGGCACGTAAGTCATGCTGTACATGGCGTGTGTCATGACTTTCATGCTAACTCGTGTTATTTATGTTCGTCACACAGTCACGTCGCAAGATACCAATTTTGGTGTAGATCAAGCTAGCGAAAAGGCCGCCAGCACACCATGAGCGTGGCACGTAAGTCATGCTGTACATGACATGCGTGTCATGATTTTCATGTTAACTCGTGTGTTATTTATGTTCGTCACACAGTCACGTCACGCAATACCAATTTCGGGGTAGATCAAGCTAGCGAAACGGCCGCCAGTGCACCATGAGCGTGGCACGTAAGTCATGCTGTACATGACATGCGTGTCATGATTTTCATGTTAACTCATGTTTTTATGTTCGTCACACAGTCACGTCGCATAATACCAATTTCGGGGTAGATGAAGCTAGCGAAACGGCCGCCAGCGCCCCATGAGCGTGGCACGTAAGTTATGCTGTACATGACATGCGTGTCATGATTTTCATGTTAACTCGCGTTATTATGTTCGTCACACAGTCACGTCGGAAGATACCAATTTTGGTGTATATCAAGCTAGCGAAACGGCCGCCAGCGCACCATGAGCGTGGCACGTAAGTCATGCTGTACATAACATGCGTGTCACGACTTTCATGTTAGCTCGTGTTTTTATGTTCATCACGCAGTCACGTAGCGCAATACCAATTTTGGGGTAGATCAAGCTAGCGAAACGGCCGCCAGCGCCCTATGAGCGTGGCACGTTAGTCATGCTGTACATGACATGCGTGTCATGATTTTCATGTTAACTCGAGTTTTTATGTTCGTCACACAGTCACGTCGCGCAATACGAATTCCGGGGTAGATCAAGCTAGCGAAACGGCCGCCAGCGCCCCATGAGCGTGGCACGTAAGTCATGCTGTACATGACATGCGTGTCACGATTTTCATGTTCACTCGTGTTATTTATGTTCGTCACACAGTTACGTCGCAAGATACCAATTTTGGTGTATATCAAGCTAGCGAAACGGCCGCCAGCGCACCATGAGCGTGGCATGTAAATCATGCTGTACATGACATGCGTGTCATGATTTTCATGTTATGACTTGTCATTTATGTTCGTCATACAGTCATGTTACGCCATACCAATTTCGGTGTACATTCGATTAACCAAGCGATCAGGAGAGCACAAAGTCGTAGGCGGCTAGATAGATAGATAGATAGATAGATAGATAGATAGATAGATAGATAGATAGATAGATAGATAGATAGATAGATAGATAGATAGATAGATAGATAGATAGATAGATAGATAGATAGATAGATAGATAGATAGATAGATAGATAGATAGATAGATAGATAGATAGATAGATAGATAGATAGATACGCTCAAAGTCGCAGAAGTTCGCTAAGAAATGCTTCGCATTTAAAATTAGGAGAAAAAAGGCCACAGTTGTGGAGTGAAGGATGGTTGTTGCAGCAGGACAATGCACCCGCTCACACGGCCCTATCTGTCAAGCAGTTTCTGACCAGCAAAAACTTTACTGTGATGGGGCAGCCTCCTTATACACCTGATTTGGCTCCATGCGACTTTTCTTTTATTTCCCAAAGTTAAATCTTGCTTAAAGGGAACCCATTTTACATTTGTTGAAGAGATCCAGGCAAAAACGGATAGTTTCCTGAAGGGCCTTCCAAAAACCACGTTCCAGAACTGTTACCAGCAATGACAGCACCGAATGCAGAAGTTTGTGAATGCTGAAGAGGACTACTTTGAAAGGGACAATGTCACGGAGAAATGATTGCGTAAATACAATGATTTATTGGACCAGTCTCGTTTTTTTTTGTGTCATGCCTCGTACATACATACATACATACATACATACATACATACATACATACATACATACATACATACATACATACATACATACATACATACATACATACATACATACATACATACATACATACATACATACATACATTATACATACATACATACATACATACATACATACATATTGAGGATGTCACTCTTGATAATGCGAACTTCCTACTTCTGATGAGGTAGATGAAATATCGCAGGAAAAAGGGAGTATACCAACGTGGAAAAGAGAAGGAACTATGGGTAAGAAAACAAATCAAATATTGAGAGCTAACATCCGATCATATAATGTCTGCATGGCCTTACTGGCGTAATGCCTATGTGGCCCGAATCATTAAACTACATTTTTTTCACGTATGCAAAATAGGGGGGGGGGGGCAAAGGAAATATGGCAAGATATGCATGCAAAAGCACCACGGGTGCAAACGTACAGGTAAGCCATGGCATGCGGCAGGGCGTAGAATGAGGGCTATATACAGTGCGCAGGCTCGCGAGCATGTGCAAGATGAGAACAGCCAGGCATATAAAATCAGCAGTTACGTCGCGGCTATATACAAATAACCTGAAAACGGCGAAACACGTATTACGTGCATCATTGAAGGTGCGGAGGTTCAGGCGCACCATCTTTTGCAGCAGAGTCGACTCAGAAACACCATTCAAATAACATTTCAACGACCAAGTAAGGTTTGGTTGCGGAAATCTTGTGCATCAGTTTCTGCAATTAAATTGATCATATAACTGTGTAGTCATCAATGGTTATACATAACACGCGGCGCCGACAGCAACGTCGTTTAGGCTAATCTATATTTCGATATTGTTAGCCGCGTCTCGTGGTAAGAAGATAAGTTTATTAGATAGACGAAAACAAGCTTTATAAGTTATATAATACACCACAAAGCAGATGGGAACAAGATACCAATTTCTGAGCCTGCTTCAGACAGCGTCTTCATCCGTCTACAGTATCACTGCAGGTGAAGCCACTCGACGATAGAGCGTAGGCAAATAGGGAGAGAAGGCATGCAGGTATGCTAACCAGGAAAGCGTCTGGTTGGCTACTCTACGCTGGGAGAAGACAATTTGAAACTGTAGTATCTCAGATGCGGCATCCCACTATGACATCTCAAGTAGCTCAAGTATTTTTCGTTAAATTAAATAATAATTTTAAATAATTAAAACTACATATTTTTCGTTAAAACGCACTCAGTCTCAGTACTGAAAGATAAACATGTCCCCGTAACAGAAGGCTTCACACGGCATAAATGCTCTCGGATGTCTAACACGGACCATCGACATAGCAATCTGTTGTTATTCAATTAGTACGATCACAAAGGGTTTATGTGCGTCTGAAGCATGTTTGTCGGCTGATATCAACATGTAGATATATCCAACACAGCCTCGCTTGATCACATGGCAACACTGTCGAAGCTGTTTTTTCCATGATATCAGATATGCCATCGTTGAGTCCGGGCCATACTTGAAAGAAACACCATAAGTATTAAAGCGCCGACTGTGTGTGTGTGTGTGTGTGTGTGTGTGTGTGTGTGTGTGTGTGTGTGTGTGTGTGTGTGTGTGTGTGTGTGTGTGTGTGTGTGTGTGTGTGTGTGTGTGTGTGTGTGTGTGTGTGTGTGTGTGTGTGTGTGTGTGCGTGCGTGCGTGCGTGCGTGTGTGTGTGTGTGTGTTTGTGTGTGTGTGTGTGTGTGTGTGTGTTTGTGTGTGTGTGTGTGTGTGTGTGTGTGTCACAGAGAGAGAGAGAGAGAGAGAGAGAGAAAGAACAATTGAAGTAGGGCTGCTTGGTTACTGTGGATGGAACCCACCTTCCAGGGTCCCACTGGCTATTGCGGCTTCCCAGGCCTGATCAAAGGTCGTCACTTGGCTTCCCAATTCATCAGTTTGTCTACGAGTAGCGGCCAGCCGGTGTCTGCCGGAAGCATGCGTGGACTGATGTATTATGTGTTAGTAAACTGCGAGCACAAGAAAGGTTTCGCCCATACTTCTTGGACAAAGTCAATGGCCAGAGCAAGTAGACGAGAAAGACCGCAGCGAACATTTTGTCGAATGAATTGAGCACTCGCAAGCATGCGAAATATTTTTCTTTTAATATTATATGGCAACGCGCACATTTTATACTCGTGACCTTAGTCGTCTAACTTGTACGTATACAGTCGCGCTCAATATGACTTGCAACTCGGGAGCGGGTGGTTTCACGAGCTCAAAAGTTGCGCATGGCTTCAAATTCCCAAAGTTTTCACAAATAAATGACATATTCTTATTCGGCACCATCGTGAGGCGTGAAATCAGCATTTAGTGGCGGAAATAAGGGCTAGTGGCAGCCATGGTTGATCTTTGAGCTCGTGAGGCCACGAGCAGCCCATGTTGCAAGTCATATTGAACGCGACTGTATATACATCAACAGCTGAACGGGTTCAAACCTTCTTCAAGGGACAGATGTAGTTCAGTGCACAATGGTAAGGAATGTGAGGACCACTACATATTTTGACGTTGCCTATATGAAGCTTCTTTGTAATGTTGAAACGCCGTCGTCTCGTTGGAGCAGAGACAGAACGTACGGCGTTAGGCTCAATTCGTGCAGCTGATTCAACCCTTTTGGCGCTTAAATAAATATATCCCCGTCTCCTCCGAGTCGAGGAGCGATCCTCAGAGGCCATTCGTTCGTCTGATATACAGCCGGGCGCGACGTACTACCCACGGTCACGATCACCGATTTCAAACGAAACGAAAATTGGGCTCAAATTCGGCCTCGCCGTTTTCCACTCCTTTCTCCAACAGCGGCGGCGGCAGCTGCGACGCTTATCCCCTTCGGCTGGCGAGATTTGCACAGCGTTGGCGCAGAGGAGCGCCTTGATTGATTCGGCCGGCTTTGCTGGCCGAGCCGATCGGTTAGCGCGACTGTATGCAGACGAGCTGCCTTCTCGCCTACAGCTCAATACAGCGATGCTTTACTTCGCGCCTGGCCAAACGAGCACCTCCACGACGCGAGGTCGGCCTGTCATTTGGCTCGGCTGAAATGGATCCCACTTTTCGTTTCCTTTATTCGCCGCCTGCGTTGATATGTTACCCCCCTCTTGTCTTTGCGTACAGTACTACCGATTTATCAAAAGGACGTCGTTGTACCAGTCTCCCAACCCCACCCCCTCCTCAAAAAAAAAAAAAAAAAAGAACGAAAGAAAGATAGATAGAAAAAAAAAGGAAGGGTGTGGGGTGTCGTGAGGATCCGTAATTGCACGCCGTTAGAACAAGGCAGCGCCAGTTGCGAATATTCGAGCGGTCTCAAGTGGGAGTGGGCGATTATATATATCGTTGTGGAAGGATTCGGGCTAATCTCACCGCTGGCCGAATGCGTTTGCGTTGCCTGTGCATAACCACCCTGCGGGTCGCGGGTCGCTTAAACTGCCTTCACCTTTACCGTTGTTTTTGATAGTACATTTTTCTTTCAGTGGCGATCGCTATTATACCAGTTCCTTGTCATGTATTTCTCACTTTATTTTTTCATCTGAGAAATGAGTTTAGTTCTATCGTCTAATTATCATCAAGTAACTGTTGGGTAACTATAACTAACATTATGAAGTAACTGTTGGGTTTTACGTTCCAAAACCATGATCGTGATTATGAGGGACGCCATAGTGGAGGGCTGTGGAAATTTCAACCACCTGGGGTTCTTTAACGTGCACCTAAATCTAAGTGCATGGGCCTTTAGCATTTCACGTATACCTCCATCGATATCGTCTAATTAGTGTGACATATTTCCATGGAGAAACGCGTCTATACAGCTCGAGTCACGCTATAAATGGGTGGTAATTATACCCATCCCATACGGGCCTCATCACTTATCAGGGCGAGTTGAGCGAGAATATGTGCCGCCGATCTTGTTACTAATACCATTGCAATATAGACTACGAAGGCGAAGTGACCGCTGTGCTACATGCGTACGCTGCAAAATCAATGGAGTGTCCCATGAGATGCTGAAGCTCGGTGTCGTGCCTATGGTCGGTAACCTGTCTCTTATATTCGGTGTGCTGCTCAATACCAGAGATGACAGAATTACTCTTAAAAGGTAATTAAATTGCATTATGAATTACTCTTCTAAAAATTTCTTAAATGTAATTAATTTACATTACAAATTACAGCTGGCCTAATGACATTTCATTACCATCACTTTTGAAAAGTAATGAAATTACTTTGAAAATACTTCGACAAAAGCTGGCACCATCCTTATCACTGGATATTAGCAGCTAAACCGTCGCGGCGACAAGTCGCTGCTTTGATGATGCGTCTCTCTAACCTGTTTTAAAGCTTACTTGACCCTGCTTAACTATATAGTAGTTGGGTGGCGGAAGGCGGAGGGTACCGGCGATATAACATACCGTCGTTTTGTCTAAAGAAAAGCTCTCTCTCTCTAGGGGGGGGGGGGGGCAGTTACGAGTTTGCAGCTGCCCGACAGTCGGCAAAGCGTGGAGCTTTCTGTGAACTTCCTACAAGAACTCCATAGGCCTGGCATCCACAAACATGGACGCCACAGCTATCAACTGAACTTAAGAAACTTAGGTCGCTCACAGTGCAAAAAAGCTGCGTGAAAACACGATAAGTCCTTCCTTTTCTCTGACAAAACCAAATAATTCAAATACTCTGAGGCATTTAAGGTGAACTTATAAAGTATATGCATACGTACACCTTGCCGGGTGACTTAAGGAGCACGCCATTGTTCATTGCGCCATTGTTCATTGCGCCATTGCCACTGTTTGTTCACAGCGGATGTAACCTGGAGAAGTTTTTATGAAATGCTGAAGTGAACGCCAACACTTCGAATCGAATTTAAGTGAGGGCGTTGGCTAGCTTAATCACACTTCGCTAAGGCGTACTGTCCACATATCTGGACGCTGGGATACAAAGGGATGTACGTCATTGCGTTTACAATTTAAGGACATTTATAAGCAACAACGGGCTTCCAGCAAGAGGAAGTAACACGGAGGGTGCATGCGCGTGCTGTGCAGAAATACGCATCCTCGATCAGACTAATACGCCGCTCAGCGAAGAAAAAAAGAAACAGGGACACGTACAACTCGCGATTAACCGAGTACGACCTGTTTTCTTACTCGTGCGCGAGCAGAGAGGTACAAGCCTTTGCTTTTCCTGGTCGAGCTATTGCGCGCCCTTCGTGCGAAGCGCGGGAGGAGGATATACTGCCAGGCTCCTTGAGCTTGGAAGGCGCGTTTAAGCAGTCTGACCACGACCCCCCCCCCCCCCCTACAGCTCGAGGTAAAGAAAACAATGTTCGTCGTGCGGTTTCTCTCCCTTATGCTGGGCGCGGCGATCACGCACGCGGACCAATTCGGTCGCTCCACCTGGAATTGGTATTCAGGGCGACGACGACTCATGCCGGCCCGCACTGGCTTCTGGCCAAATGCACCGTGTCTGTGCACCCCCCCGAGCCAAGTGTCCCTGCATCTAAACAGTGCGACCTTCTTCGCTTTGTGCGCCGTTTGCATGGCCGACCGACCTGTAACTGCGCTTGTATTCGTTCCAGTTTTATTGGGTTTATGGCTGAACGAATGCCTGAGTTGTGCGGGCGTGCCCGCATGGTCGGGAACAAGAACTATGTGGTCTGGCCGCAGCCTGACTACACTGACTGCAGGGGCGCAGCCACAAATTTTTTTCGGGGTGTGGGTGGAGGGGTTCAACCATACATCATGTATGTTCGTGCGTGTGTATATTCACATGCAAAACTGAATACTTTTAGGGGGGGGGTCCGACCCCCCCCCCTATGACTGATCGATAACGCATGGAAGGCGCAGATATATAGAAAACTCCACAAAATGAGAGAACACGTCGAATATAATATGTCACCCCGCACCTCTACCTATATTGTTACGTGTAGCTTAGGCACCAGTCTATATATTGATACTGGACTTTCGACGAAGGGTGAAAGAGAAGAAGGAAGAAGTGGAGTTGGATTCTGGGCTAAGCCTTCCGCGACCATCCATCATCCCGCCTTGTAAAATAAACATCTCTCACCGTAACAGAATTGGTGGAGGTGCTGGGTAACGCATTGGAGCCCCGAGAAAGTACGGCGGAAGACAAACCACTGGAGCTTCGCCGAAGCCGCAGACTCGCAGGACTTCCGCCACTGCCAACCATGATGAACACTGACGGTGACATCCCGCCGCCTCAGCCTAGCACCCCTGGACAACACTACAGAGAGCCACGCCCGTTCTCTGGGAAACCTGGAGAGGACGTCGAAGAATGGCTCAAGCACTACCGGCGGGTGAGTCTTTATAACCACTGGGACACTGCCAGCCAGCGGAACAATGTACCACTTTTCCTTGAGGGAACCGCGTTGATGTGGTACGAGAATCATGAGGAGAATTTGACAACGTGGGCAAATTTCGTCGACGAGATCAAGAAGTGCTTTGGCGACCCGACCATGAAAAAGAAGCGGGCCGAGCAGACGCTGAGCCAACGTGCTCAAGTCCCAGGCGAGACGTGTACCATGTACATAGAGGAAGTCCTCAAGTTATGCAAAAGTGTGGACCCAGTCATGACTGATGAGGATAAGGTGGGGCATCTCCTCAAGGGAATTGCTGAGGATATCTATCACTACCTCATCGGCAAGGATGACTTGCAGTCGGCGAATGACATCATCCGACACTGCCGGACGTTCGAGGCCCTTAAAGCTCGACGTATTTCGGCAAAGTTCGGTCGACTCCCCAACGTCACCACTGTCGCGAGCATCGACGTGGGCCCTCCGTCCAGTGATCTGGCGTCCACTATACGACAAATAGTACGCGAAGAACTCGATCGACGGGACGCTGCTGCTACTTCGATAGCACATGTCCGCGGTGCTTTCACGCCGTGCGGCCCCCTTCCTGTATCCATCAATGCTGCGGGCTTCGACGACGCAAGGACGCCGGTACAGCCGCGTCGTCATACTCATATTTATGAGCCGCCAAACGACGGCATCAGGAGGTCGCCCACCGACATCACAGCGTGGCAAGATCATCCCGCTGACTGCCTTCAGCAGCGTGTGGTGCGTGAAGCGCCTGTGTGTTTCCACTGTGGCGTTCGTGGACATATAGCCCGCTTCTGCCCGGAGCGACGTCGGGCGCCTCTACCGCAGTATGAACGACCCCCTGCATCCTCACGTCGCACAAGTACACGTGGTGACTATCGCTGGCCACCGAACGGCTACTACCGAAACGACATCCAACAGAGCTACCGCAGCGATTCGCCTGCTTCTGTGCGGAGTGTGACGCCACCAACCTCCCGCCAGCGTCGATCACCATCACCAGGTCGTCGGCGTCTCACCTCTCCTCCGCCGGGAAACTAGGCGCCGCGGCCAATGGAGGTGAGGTCGCCGGACATTTTTCACTGCACGAAGATATGCCTCCGCCAGTTTCCATGTTACAGAATAAGGTCCGTGTTCTTATAGATGGTGTTCCCACTTCAGCTTTAGTCGACACGGGAGCAACTGTTTCCGTTATGAGCAGCGATTTTAAGACTCGACTCGGTCAGAAAGTGATGTTCTCTTGGGGAACCAACACAACGTTTCGTGCAGTGAGTGGGGAACCATTGCGCCCAGTGGGAGTGTGTACTGCAACTGTTACTTTTGGCGCAAAATTGTTCCAGGCAGAGTTCGCAGTTCTTGGGAATTCTACTCATGACGTTATCCTGGGCATCGACTTTCTGAAAGAATGCGGAGCCACCGTGGACTGCGCTGCCGGCGAGGTTTTACTGTCTGCTTTTTGTGAAGAGGCCACGCGCGGCCAACAGACAATTGCAGTTGTTGATGACATAATTCTGCCGGCGCAGTCCATAGTTGGAGTGCCTGTTGACGTTTGTGGTGTCGCAGCGGATAAAATTGATGTTATTGTTGACCCGATCCAGCTGAGCTGTGCAAAGAAGGATGTGTTGGTACCGCGTTGTGTGATTTCTGCGAGCAGTGGAAAATCCGCGCTATGGGTTATCAACTCCTCTTTCGAGCCGGTTGTACTGCCTACTGGAATGCGGCTGGCTGTGTTTGAAGTAGACCCAAGAAGTAACGTCAACATCGCGGTCATTAGCGACGACAACAAAGATGCATCCCATGTGGCCCGCCCCAGTGATGACATATTTATGGGCATGGTGAACAAGTCGCTATCGCCAGAGAAGAGACAAGCGTTAGTTAGGATTCTCTCCAACCATGCATCCGTCTTTGATTTCTCGCTGAATGGCCACGGAGTTTCTGCACCACCTTCACGCACTCGCCATGTGATTGATACTGGTTCCGCCCATCCTATCCGCCAGAGACCGTACAGGGTATCTCCGTCTGAGCGCAAAATTATTGCTGAGCAGGTGGAAGAAATGCTAGCAAAGAAAGTGATTCAGGAGTCATCAAGCCCCTGGGCGGCGCACTTATATGTATATTTACAATACATTTACACTTATAGCAAAGGCGACCAAGATGGCGACTGCCTAGCATTCCGAAGCACGTCATCTTCTTCCTCCTCTTCAGTGAATCAACACTGCGGCGGCTGTTCCGTATCAATATTAAAATAGCATTGTTTGCGACAAGAGTTGGGTTCAGGACGTAGCGAGCTAGATCTCAAGTACAGTATATATATACTAAAATTTCTGAGATACACATATTTCGGGGCACTCAAGTGAGCCATAATGAACGTGACTCCATTAACAGTAATGATGTGCGGATGCTCCTATAATGTGCGAAATGATATTCTCCTGAAGCGGCTGCCTATCACCTATTTCTACACCACAATCACTAAAGGGGGGCGCCAACTCTGGTCATACCTTTACTCAGTCGGACCTTCCACGTAATAGTTTTAATACGCAGGGTTATGGCTACGCATGCTTTTTGACGATAATGACGACCAAGGACCCCTGATGTTGCATTCAAAGAACTGTTCACTTCGCTCCTTTGCCTCGGGAAGCCGGGAACAGTGAAACCTGCCCCTCCCCCCCCCTCCTAATGGATAACCGTGCGGACGCCTATGATCAAAAACGCCCCCCCCCCCCCCCCAATTCGCACGACCACACCATGCCTTTTTCACCGAAAGTGCACCGTCTTTTATTTCAGTTAGACGCTTTTCTAGTCGAGGTGTTGCGAACAAAACTGGCGCGGCGCTTCTGTGATCACTTCCAGTTTTGCTTCGCTCGGCGGAAATAAAAAAATATGTATACATATACACTGCAGGTCTGCACAGCTCTTGCGGCAATCGTGCACCTCCATATACGAGACTTCTGCGAGAGACGCATATCGCTGACTGCGCGTCTTCCATACCCACTTGGCGCGTATATAGACGCGCAAAGTTCGGCGTTCAGGCGCCCGAACTGAAGTCGCCCGTTCGCCTCCTTCACCTTGCATGGGACATGCTCTTTGAGGCGCCAAAGCCGCGCGCCGCGTGAGGAGTGAGGGCTCCCAAGTAAGATGCGCGCACAAGAGTAAAAAAGAACGCGCGCCATCTCTCACACCAGGAGCGCGCGCGCACGAAATTTCTGTGCGCGTGGCAGCTGCGAGCGTTTTCTCCTTCCTCCTCGCGAGCCCGCGGCTCGCGCAAGGTGCCGCGCAGCTTCGGCTCCTAATAAATGATAATCGCTGCGCCGGCGTTGTTGCCGCCACCGCCTTGGTTCTTAGTTTCTTTTGGACGAAGGACGGTTGTGTGTGTGTTCGCACGGGCCTATGTGCGGTGGTGCCGGTTGAGGGGGGGGGGGGGTTCACTGGAAGGTCTTCTGGTGCTCTCTCCCGTGCGCATGCAGCGGCGGTCTCGTTAGTCATGGCCGGAGGCGGCGCGCGCGCAGCAGACGCGCTCATAATTAGAACAGCCTCAGTGCGCGCCAAGAAGACGCAGCAGAAACAAAGAAGCAAGCTCATCCGGAGGTGCCACGCACGCAGCAGCAGCATCACCGTCGTGCGTATGCATGCCGCTCGCTCGCTGAGCCCCAAGTGCCGGGGCTTGCTCACAACTTCGCGAACGTGTGCGTGCCACGGACGACTCCTTTTGTGCCGAGAGCCGTAAACGCTAACGTCGGCGCAACGACTGCACAGCGATAGAGCCTGCAGGGAGACCTGCTGTTGTTGTTGCCGCCGCCGCCCCTGCCTGCTAGTGCTGTTTTCTATCTGCCTCGTTTTTGTTTCGATGTGCGACGATGGAAGAAGAAGAAGAAGAATAACGGTTTCGCGCCGCGGTGGCGCGGCAGCTGTAGGCTCGCGCGCGGAGTTCGACGCTAAGAGCGCGACGGCTCGAGCCTGTTAAAGGCAGCGTCGGCGTCGGAGCCACGCGTCCGCGTGCGCTTGATGAGGTGCTCCGCGTTGTGCGCGCCTTATGTACAGATGCACGCCGAGGTCGTAAAACAAGGACCCCCCTTCCTCGACGGTCGAGTGGAGAACAATACCCGGGTACATTTTAACGCTGCAGCACATTTCTGTCACGTTTAAGTGTTCGACGTTTCTTTTACCGTTCATTCATTTTTGTTCGTTTTATCTCGACGCTCTCATAAAGAGAATTTTCATGGCTCTGGATCTAGATCAGAAAGAGCGGGTCGCCGTGAGGACCTCTGGATCATAACGGCCCACGTTTCCGTTACGATCCGCCGCTAGAGCTCTTTTACTTTCGTTTTGAGTTCTGGCAGCTTTCTCTCTCTCTCTCTCTCTTAAGTTTTTCGGTTGTACGTACTCGTCATAACTACAACGGCGGCATCGGAAGTCCGACTAGAAAAAGTGGAATAACATTTAGTCCTAGAAGAAAGGAGTCGTTATTTTTGTATTTGGGGTATTTACTGCAACGTATGTTAAGTGGAAAATGAGCAAAAGCAGAATTTGTTCGGCTGGTCAGGCGTACCAATATGACCGAGATAAATATACGTTAAGGTTTCAGGCAGATTACAAAGAAAACTTGTATAAGAAGGTTAGCTGCGATGTGAACACGCATACCTTAAAGAGGTACGCACTTTCATAGAGAAAGAGGTGTAAATAGGAAGAGAGGAGGGCGGTCGACCACACTAATGGCAGTTTGCTACCCTACTAAGTGAAAAGAAGGTAAAGAGAAAGAACGAGCAGAGAGAAAACATTCAGCATGCCTGTCGCTTGGCTTGTAGGGTGCACATCGAAACCTATAGTAGCTAACTGAGGTGCGCCTGTATAATTAATGAATTAATAATTGCTGGGGATTAACTCCCCGAAAACACGATATGATTATGAGGGACGCCATAGCGGAGGGCTCCGGAAATCTTGACCGCTTGGGTTCTTTAACGTGCGCCTAAATCTAAGTACACGGGCCTCAAGCATTTTCGCCTCAGTCGAAAATGCGGCCGCCGCGGCCGGGATTCGATCCCGCGACCTTCGGACCAACAGTCAAGCACCATAACCACTAGACCACCGTGGCGGGTGTTCAGGAATTGCAGTTACGTACGTATCACTTGATTTTTTTGTAACACGTGTGGCAATGGTCTGTAGACCTTTTGGCCTATAGGACAAAAAAGTAACTATATCAGAAAGCTTTTATATCCGAGAATGCCACTCAGTTGAGGTACCTTAGAATACTGCGTAGGTGAAGAGGCTGCTCGTCGTGGCGGGCAGAGATTCGGAGAATGCTCGACAGCCTCCTCACACTCACACATGTTAAATGTTGCACTAAATGGTACTAAAAAAAAGAGAGGTCGGGGCAAGCGAAGCTTGGTGTGTGCGTGTCTGATGTATTGCCTTTCTTTCTTTCTTTCTTTCTTTCTTTCTTTCTTTCTTTCTTTCTTTCTTTCTTTCTTTCTTTCTTTCTTTCTTTCTTTCTTTCTTTCTTTCTTTCTTTCCTTCTTTCTTTCTTTCTTTCTTTCTTTCTTTCTTTCTTTCTTTCTTTCTTTCTTTCTTTCTTCCCTTCTTTCTTTCTTTCTTTCTTTCTTTCTTTCTTTCTTTCTTCTTTCCTTCCTTCTTTCTTTCCTTCCTTCTTTTTCTTTCTTTCTTTCCTTCTTTCCTTCCTTCCTTCTTTCCTTCCTTCTTTCTTTCCTTCTTTCTTTCCTTCCTTCTTTTTCTTTCTTTTTTTCCTTCTTCCTTCCTTCCTTTCTTTCTTCCCTTCTTTCTTTCTTTCTTCCTTTCTTTCTTTCTTTCTTTCTTTCTTTCTTTCTTTCTTTCTTTCTTTCTTTCTTTCTTTCTTTCTTTCTTTCTTTCTTTCTTTCTTTCTTCCTTTCTTTCTTTCTTTCTTTCTTTCCTTCCTTCTTTCCTTCCTTCTTTCTTTCCTTCCTTCTTTTTCTTTCTTTCTTTCCTTCTTTCTTTCCTTCCTTCTTTTTCTTTCTTTTTTTCCTTCTTCCTTCCTTTCTTTCTTTCTTCCCTTCTTTCTTTCTTTCTTTCTTTCTTCCTTCCTTCCTTTCTTTCTTTCTTTCTTTCTTCCTTTCTTTCTTTCTTTCTTTCTTTCTTTCTTTCTTTCTTTCTTTCCTTCCTTCTTTCTTTCCTTCCTTCTTTTTCTTTCTTTCTTTCCTTCTTTCTTTCCTTCCTTCTTTTTCTTTCTTTTTTTCCTTCTTCCTTCCTTTCTTTCTTTCTTCCCTTCTTTCTTTCTTTCTTTCTTTCTTTCTTTCTTTCTTTCTTTCTTTCTTTCCTTCCTTCTTTCCTTCCTTCTTTCTTTCCTTCCTTCTTTTTCTTTCTTTCTTTCCTTCTTTCCTTCCTTCCTTCTTTCCTTCCTTCTTCTTCCTTCTTTCTTTCCTTCTTTCTTTCCTTCCTTCTTTTTCTTTCTTTTTTCCTTCTTCCTTCCTTTTTTTCTTTCTTCCCTTCTTTCTTTCTTTCTTTCTTTCTTTCTTTCTTTCTTTCTTTCTTTCTTTCTTTCTTTCCTTCCTTCTTTCTTTCCTTCCTTCTTTTTCTTTCTTTCTTTCCTTCTTTCTTTCCTTCCTTCTTTTTCTTTCTTTTTTTCCTTCTTCCTTCCTTTCTTTCTTTCTTCCCTTCTTTCTTTCTTTCTTTCTTTCCTTCCTTCTTTCCTTCCTTCTTTCTTTCCTTCCTTCTTTTTCTTTCTTTCTTTCCTTCTTTCCTTCCTTCCTTCTTTCCTTCCTTCTTTCTTTCCTTCTTTCTTTCCTTCTTTCTTTCCTTCCTTCTTTTTCTTTCTTTTTTTCCTTCTTCCTTCCTTTTTTTCTTTCTTTCTTTCTTTCTTTCTTTCTTTCTTTCTTTCTTTCTTTCTTTCTTTCTTTCTTTCGCATTGCGCAATGCTCCCTGCGAACTTTTTCCTTCCTTTATGCTGGGAATCGGACCTCCATCCACGTGCTTAGCAGCGCAACACTTCAGTTGCGACAGGCAACAACGAAGATCATGCTTTCATGTCCAGGCTGCCATGAAATGTGACAAGGTGAAATGACAATGAAACCTTGATAAAAGATCAGATTGCCATATCTGCACAAACGGCTGATCGCCAACAATGCAACAATGAGAGTGCATCAATTATTGGAAAACGGCGCATGCAAATAGGCGTGTGACTGTGACCGGCGCACCTTCGAGGGCCCCATTTCTGTTCACCCGCATTTCTGCACACTCGCGAACGCCGGCTTCATTTTTTTTTTTTTTTGCAGTCACATCTACAACGCCATACAAATACGCACATGGCCACCGCACCTTCAAGTGTCGAATTTCTGCATGCTCGCCGGCGCTGGGTTTTCGCGTACGACGCCGCCACCGAAATATGTGACTAATAATACCCCTAGCTGTCACATTGGCAAATTTAGTGTCGTTTTGAGCGAGTGCACTTACGCTCGCAGAGTGCTATTTTGGCGGTGCGCTGCTACACGAGAAAAAGAAGTACACTTTGGGAATGATTGAAATCGCGATGGGTAAGTTAGTAACAGAACATATATTTGTTTGTTTAGGCTATATTTCTTATGTAGCAATGCGTTATAATTATAAACAGCCATTGGAATAAATTTTAGATACAAACGCGGCGGATGCGACCTTTGCACAGCATGTGTGGTGGTGGCATACACCTGGCTACGCGGTCGTGAACTGTCGGAAAGCGAGAATAGCAGACTAGATATTTTTGTATAGTATAACATGTTCTAATACAAAATCATATTCTTGGTAATAAAACCGATGGTTTAAAAATACTAGCGAGGCAGCTTTCCATATGAATTCATTTATATTAGAGCCACTGCTGTACCGATAATACACACTTCCACGTGACGGAGTGAGTTTGGCTAACGCACTCGCCGGCAAGTGCGTTCTGCAGCGAGTGTCACTAAGCGTACCCGCGTGACAGCGTGCGAATGACACCAGCGGCCGTACACTTGCTCAAAATGGCACTAAACTTGCGGGCTCTGTAAAGGTTGCACACGGCTCTTAACTTTTCCACGCCAATCGAACTATAGGGCTCCAGGCTCCTTCGGTTATGCAAGCGGTTTACCCTGCTCGAGGTGCTCGTCTCGTAGGCTGCCAGAGGTAGGCTCTTTCCGTCGCTTTCACGATGCTGATGAAAATTTATTCATTTCAACATTCGATCACTTTGGACGCTGAGGGCCAGGGTCAAAAAGCCTCTTCACGGCTCGACTAGGACCCCGTGCGAAAAGGCAGGGTTAGGCATACGTACAGCGCAATAAAAACAGTGCACAGAGTGAAAAACAATCTAACATAGTTAGGAGAAATTTAACAAAGCGTAAACGGTAAAAATAGCTCACTAAGTTTAAAACACGTAAACAATGAAAAACATTCATCTGAGTGATATTCAGATGTTAGTAATGATATCATAAAGGTTAAACATAACACAATATTGCAAGATTAGATCACGAACCAGACTGCACATAAATATACCTATACATAAATATATGTACATATATGCATGCATACGCATACACTACAGGCTAACATCTTCGGGGTAATGATTAAAAAATGTTTTCTATCTATCTAAACATAAAAAAACAATACAAGTAAAGCAGACCGAAATAAACCGGCAAAACGTGTATCACTACTACTTCAATAATGACGATAAATTTAATAAAGCAGTGAAAACGAAAAAAAAAACTGAAAAAATGGTACATTACATAGTAGTTTTAAAAAAGTACCTTACGCAATATTTTTATACGATTAGTTGATTAAAATAAAACGGCTGGAGATCGCGCAGCATTTCTTTCTTTGGTTGTCTCGCTCCTACCCGCCATGATGGTTTAGTTGTATGGTGCTCGACTGCTGGCCCGAAGGTCGCGGGAGCAAATACCGGCTGCGCTTACCGCATTTTCGAAGGAGGCAGAATGCTAGAGACCCGTGTGCTTAGATTTACGTGCTCATTAAAGAACCCCAGGTGGTCGAAATTTCCGGATCCCTCCACTACGGCGTCTCACATAAGCATATCGTGGTTTTGGGACGTGTAGTACCCCACACATGATTATTATTATTATATGTTTCAGTCCCTCGGTGATCACGTTGATTGACCACCGCTTCCCAGAAACAAGTCCTCGGGCACGAAACACGACGACGCTCGGCTCGAATGCAAGAGGCGCGATGACAGGCAAACATCTATCGCTTCCAGTAAACATTCGAAGGAAGAGCGGCGCGTGGTCTGGTCGCCGTCACTGCGTTGACGACCGAGACGGTGGTCTCCGGCGCGCTATAGGTGAGAGGAGACGGCGCCAAGGCACCCAGGACCGTCAGCACGCCTATATATCTTGGACGGAGTCCGCGAACTTGCACTAACGCAACAGTATATATATTTCACTTACATGGCACTCTGATCTGCAGCGATTGTGATGAGCAGAAGAATGTGCAAATAAAGAACGCAGGTGTCGTGATTTAACGGCAGCAGAGCCTTCTAGGCGATGAAGGCGGAAAATCTACGCGTTAATGCGACATAATGTACGTAAACGTGAGAACACATGCTCTTTCTCGACTGGCGAGTCAGGGTATATGGAGGGCAAGCGCATAATTCGACATGCGATAGCAAAAAGTTCAGGACTTTGCGCTCTTTCGATGGGTAAGACCAGTCAGCCACGTCAATGTCAATGGGCCTTGGTCGAGCTTTTTTTATGTTCTCTTCATATAACCTCCGTAGCAGCTATATGGCTATGGAACTGCGCTGCTGAGCTTGAGAGAGAGAGATTGCAGGAAAGGTTACCTAGACTATGTACAGTTCGCCACCTTGCACAAGGGGAGGGGAATAAGAAGATAAAAAGATACACCATTTCCCACTAAAGGGAACCATGTGGGGATGCGAAGCAGCACATGGGTCGACTTAAACTTCCGTTCATCACGGGCACCTTGCCCGATGTTAAGGCGCCCTTGCAAGTGGAGCACACCATGAATTCGCTGTAGTTGCTGTTGCTGTTACTCGTGCCGAACTCTTGTTGAAGCACGCCACGCGGGTTCATCGCAAGTCTGCAGAATCTCGTTCCCCGACGCCATCACGTGATTGCTGAGAGAGTGTAAGGGGGAGAGGCCACAGCGGGTTACCCAGCCCCTTACACAGGCCTGAACGCGCTAGCGCGTGCCAGCACACATGGTTCTGTCTGCGTTACGCCAAGCTATAGGACAGCATACGGCAGCCCGGGCCCCTAAAGTGCTCTGCACGTATCATCATCAAGGCGGTCGAAGAACAAGAGGAAGAAGACGTCTCCTTGGCGCGAGCGCGCGCTCAATATGTTGCAGATGGCTATGCTAGGTGGTAGAAAGCGGACGGTCGCCAAGGGACGGACACAGCCCTGAGCAAAAGCTGCTTCTTTGCACTAGTAAAGTTTTTCATTCATTCATTCATTCATTCATTCATTCATTCATTCATTCATTCATTCATTCATTCATTCGCATCTAAAGGAGAGAGGGAAACAGAGAAAACCATCAGTGCACATATTTCACAACACACACACACAGTGCAGCGTATCACAGGCGGTCGCTCAATTCCGTTGCCTTCGAGAATTGCAGCGTGGCTTTATGGGCTGATGAGCTGTGAGACCACTGGTTTCTCAGCTTCGGGTGGCTGTTTCCGTGGGACCCTTCTTGTAAGCAATCTCTGGGCACGGCCTCTGCTCACCATACGAATGTTTCTGATCCTTCACGTGAATGTGAGTTATCTAAAGCTCTTGACGCCAGCAATATGCCGCTATAGTCATACGCTCTAACAAACAAACAAACAAACAAACAAACAAACAAACAAACAAACAAACAAACAAACAAACAAACAAACAAACAAACAAACAAACAAACAAACAAACAAACAAACAAACAAACAAACAAGCTTACCTAGTCCTGAATTGCTTCATATATAACTCTCCTTAAATATACACGTTAACTCTCTGTCGGAGATCGGCGCTCTTTGGCCAAGCATGGCCCTTGCGCCATTAAACTCCACATATCATCATCTCTGTCGGAGATCATTATACTCTCTTCGGAAAGTTGCGGGAGCCGCGACTCTCCAAAAGATAGTCAACGTGTCTCTTTAAAGAGAGTCATGTATGTGGCAAGTCAGGACTCACCAAAAAAGAGTAATTGGTAATCTCTCTCTCTCTCTCTCTCTCTCTTTCTCTCTCTCTCTCTCTACTTTTGTTTTTCTTAGGGAGTGCAATTGACGTATTCTAACAAAACCATAGCGATACAGAAAGCACTCAATAGTGACTCAAGGTTTGTAAGTCGTTCAGTTGAAAGATAACGCTCGTCCCGTTGAGTCTTTCCCGAGTCCGTGTCTGCTAGCGATATGACCTATGACACCTTTTTGTGCATTCAACCAACTAGCCCAAAACGCCACTTTGTAAAACTAAATGGTAATTTTCCGCGAACATTCCACAAGAGGGAACAATGAGGCGCGAGTCACACGCCGAGCTAACAGGAATTTCTTATTTATTGTACACGGGCGGCCTCGCAGGAGGGTTGAATCAAGCTTGATAGAGAGCAACAAGCTCGCGAGGACTGTGCGCTAGTTACCAAATTAAAGGAGTGGCGACACGTTTCAACGATCGAAAATAAGGTTAGCGGGGCTTGCCAAACCCAAACACCGAGTCTGCGGTTGTGCGAGACACATCGATGCAGATACGAAGACATTTAGCAGTCGATCGAGAGCCACTTCCGACGTGCATGATATATCGTGAAGGATATGGGCGGAGTGCGCTATTCATTGCTTAATGATCGCGCAGTGCACGAGCGATAAAGATCGTATCGAATAGCCGTCTTTCGTGGCAATAAAACTACCGAGGGCGCTGACCAGAGAGTTATAGCTGGTTGCGCCACAGACTGTTAGTCAAGGTTGCCGGGAAGCTTCATTTATAAGCGGGAGCATGCGCTGCCGATTATCTGATGAAATGAACGCTTCGTGCGAATTGCAAATAACAATGAATACGTTTATGTTAAAAAAAAGAAAACTTGTTTATAGATTCACACCGTGACACAAATGTAACACCTCAAAAATCAGAGCCCTTTTAAAGCGAAAGCCTCAGATGCCTCATGAAACGCAAAAATTGACCGTCGGCCTTCCGCGTTTAGCGGCGTCAACACGAACGATGCGAGAAATCATCATCACGTGATGACGTCACAATGACGTCACAGAGTGCCAGAATTTGTGACGTCATCATGACGTCACATGATGACTTCATCACATGACATCGTCGCTTATCAAAAGTGGGCCTATCACGGAGGCAGTGCAAAACCAGGTGAGGAGCTGAAAGCTTGCAACGTCTCCGATCCTGGAGGCAGTGCAAAACCACGTTAGGTGCAAAAACTTTCGGAATCGGGCGGGGCAGTATCAATACATCGAATGAGAAGAAAGAGAATATGGCTGTCACGGTTCGAGTCGTCTTAGGCGAATGCATAAGGCACCCTGTGAGTTTTCTGAGTTGCGTGAACGCTGTGACGTTAAACTTGTTTCTTGGGTTTAATAGCGTGGGGCCAGTAGCGTAGCCAGGAATTTTTTTGGGGGGGAAGGGGTGGCAACCATAGTTTATGTAGGCCTATATTCGTGCGCGCGTTTGTATGTGTGCATGTATATATACACATGCAAAATTGAAAAATGTCGAGGTGGGGGGGGGGGGGGGGAGGTTCAACCCTCCGCCCCCCCCCCCCCCCCCATCGGCTACCCTACTGCGTGAAGCTGATTTCAAGAAACAGCAATGAAATAAGCAAACTGTAACAAAACAAATTGATAAGAACGCACTGCAAGAAACTATGTGCTGTTTTCATGGTCCCGGAACGAAAGTGTCGGCCCGAGTTTTTTAGACGCAACTTCTCTTTCGTATGTATCGTCCACGACTGGTCACAGCCACGTTGATCATTTTGGTGTCATGCTGGCCGGTCGCTTTCATGAGTCATGAGTAACCGGCGTCCGACCACTTGTCAGTGAGAAAGCGTCTTTGTGTATAATAGAAGTTTGGTGGTTACAGAGCTCGTACTTTTGTCTAGAATATCACGACGAATGCATATATATAGACAACCGATTGGCTGGTTGTCTAGTACGACCTTTCCTCGGGAACTGTGTGCTTCAGACAGGAGTTATTAATCTTGTGAGAGAGGACATTTTCAACTTATCAAGCTAATCGAGAGTATGAACTATAAAGCATGGCGGGCTGAACTCTGTGAAGTATACCGTAAAGGTAGCCGCCAAGCTGGCGTTTCAGGAATCCCTACAAAATACCATGTTGTATTCTGTTTATAAATAAAGAGCTATCTTGTCTCGCAAAAGCAGGCTCCAACATTTATTCTTGTTTCATATATGCTGCAATGGATATACAGGCAGCCAATGAGAGCTGTTGTGAAGCGGGCAGGGAGATGGGAGCAATAATATTTAGTAATAATCATAAATACTATAGGGTTTTAGGTGCCAGCACCAAGATATCATTATGAGGCACGCCGTAGTGGAGAACTGCAGGTTAATTTTGTCTACCTAGGGTTATTTAACATGCTCCTAAACAAAAGCACGAGGGTTTTCTTTGAACATAGGGGGGGGGGGGGGGTCACAGAACGTTCCTCATTATTTGATCACCCGTGTCGTGTAGGTCTTACGTAGAATTGCATAGAGACCACACAGGTGATTACATTCGCGCAGTTTCAACGTAATACTTATCGCGATGAATATATATATGCCTACATGGCCGGCAGTTTCAAAGAGACTATACTTGCAGGGGCCACTTAACTCAAATACTCAGATTTTTACGAGACGTACCGCCTCTCCGTCTTCAAAACTGTCCTTCTCTCGACAGTGCATGGTGTATAATAGCTTGTGTACATCACGCTGTCGGCGGCGAGGTGCAAACAACTGCATGCCAGGGCCATCTAGCACGCAGGCGGCAAGCTCTGGAAAGAATGAATGATAAAGAAAGAGACGAATTACACCGCTTCCGCCTACAGTTCCTTCCTCGCAGAGCGGCGCGGTGACCGGCCCAGTTGCTGCTCCACGGCGCGCCGGACCAGCGGTTCGTGTACACACACATCTTATATTTTTCTTTTGTGCGCGTGTCCCTCTAGTGAGCGGCGTATGCCCTCTGCAGATTCTTGCGTTTTCTCGACGCCGCGGCGCGTACATTCTTACAGAAACGGCCCGAAAATTGCTCTCGGCAATAAAAAACAGCGGCGACTGAGTACGTATACGGCCGAGACACAGCGGCACCCTCAAGCGTTTCAGGGTGCGAGTAGTTGAACGTTGAGTGGTAAGGGGGGGGGGGGGGGTGTTGGCGGGAGTGAGTCTCGCGAACGAAGAGCTGCTGCGCCAATTGTTCCTTCTCACGCGCGCGGGAAACGGAGCGGTAACTTTTTTTTTCTCTCTCTTCAGTCCGGGCCGCGGGAAAAAGAAAGAAAAGATGACACGGACGGAATGGAAGATGCAAAGAAAGGAACCGCCAGAACACTCTTCTCCGGACTCAAAGTGCCTCTGCGACTGATGGAGTCGGCTGGCACACAGTCGAGGCTGCAATTATAAATACGCGTTTGAAGAAAAAAAAAACGTACGAAACCTGAAATAAAAGGTGAGGGTGGCGGGAAAACTGACGAGATAAAAAAAGAAACAAGTATAACGAGGCAACGAGCATAAATAAAGTCTCTAAGGCGTCGCGATGTGAGCCGTGTGGGCGCGCATCCGTGGACTGAACGGTCAGCCGTTGAGGAAAGGCGCGTAGAAAAATCGAGCAACTATTCGCCGCGAGATCGGGCTATAGGTGGCAGCACAGTCGCCGCGTTTGTGTGGATAGGCGGACGGCGGCGCGTATACAAATGTACGCAGCGGCGCTTCGCCGTAGGCGGTTTGAGTCGATTGTAGGCGAATAAAGCGCGTTGACTACAGCGTAATGGTGATGTATATGCCCTCCATTGCCACATCAATGCACGAAACCGGCCTGACGTACCTATTACGCGTGAGAGAAGTGCAATTTGCCAATAAATGGGCTCGTGGCCCTTGGTCACATTCGTATTTTGCACTATGCTCGATGTTTTTTCTTGCTTTATTTGCACGTGTTTAAATTGTGTTTTGCCTATACCACATTATAAACAGTGTTGCGCCACTGAGCCAATGAAGTATTTACTTCTTGCTCCAGCGGCTACAAAGAAAGAGAGCCTGTACATCTGCGTAATTAGATGAAGTAGAACTTTGTGCACTCTGCTTTTCTGTTTGCGTGAATACGCGTACAGTTGTAGAAATGCGTGGCTTTGGGTCTTTTTTTACCGCTAACCATCATCTGCAGACGCTAGTTTATGCTTTGCGGTATCACAAGGATTTCCAAATCGCCAACACATCCCGAGACGGTGCCGCTAAAGTTCTGCATTCACACTTCGACATTTAGTACATTTCTCTTTCGTTTAGGACGACGCTAAATGCACTATGTGATGCGCTTGAACGAGAAAGTAGCACCCACATTGAAATGATTTTGGCGAATGGACGGTACGATGGTTAGACCTAGCGACACGGGCATGTACTCACTTATTAGAGTGCACACAAGTCTCGTAAGGCGAAATGCTTATGTATATCGTGTAGGCATGCGTGCAAGCATTTGATATACTGTTCTAGCACAACAGAATATGCTTAACCTGAGGACGTGCATGACGTACGCACACATGCGAACACGGTGTGGCTAGCAGACGACGCAAGGAGCCATCCACACCACGGGGTTTCGTCCGCTCGCTGCTAGGTGCCGCCTCTGCTAGATCTCGCGATCAATACGAAAAGGGCTTGTGTCTTCGCAGTGCACTGGGCAGCATCTCATCAAACGCCAAAATTGACTGTCGGCATCAACACGCGATGACGCCACCATATGACGCCATCATGACGTCACAGACCGGTAACATTTGTGACGTCATCGTGACATCATCGTGACTTCACATAACGTGACGTCACGTGATGGCGTCATCACATGGCATCGTCACTGGATCATAGGCGCGCCGATCTCAGAGGTAATGCAAAGCCAGTTGAGGCACAGAAAGCTTGGAATGCTTGTGATCCTGGAGGCACTGCAAAACCACGTAAGGTGCAGAAAGCTTTCGGAAAGGAGGGTTAGGATTAGTAAATCAACGTGGAAGAAAAAGAACGTGGCTGCTTTCGCCTTCCAGTCGTCTTAGGAGAATGCATAAGGTACCTTGTGGGTTCCTTAATCTGCGTGTTAACGGTTGCAGAATATCGATAACAAAGAGCGACATAAAGTAGAGTTGGTAAATATTCATCATAAATGAAGAGACGTGCAAACACGGACACCAGAGAAGAAAATAAGACAACACAAACGCGGACACACCGAAGTAGTAGTAACAATAAGCGTGTCGTAGGTATTCCTTACGCGTATTTCTGTGTCCTAAGAAGCGCGGCAGCGAAACTTCCGGTCGCCGTCAAATCAGGGATAATAATGTGACCTAAGCAGAAACGTCACGTATAACGTCATACCCCCGCCAAAATTTGAACGGAAGGAAAAGGTCCTGCATGGCATTGCATAAGTACTATCGCTTTGCCCGTCGTCACAAAGGGGTCAGTAACCTACGCCGTGCCGCTTCGCGTTTCCCACTATTTTGCCAGCATCACTACTGCCAGAACAGGGGCGTAGCCAGAAATTTTTTTCGGGGGGGGTTCAACCATACTTCATGTATGTTCGTGCGTGCGTTTGTATGTGTGCGTGTATATATACGCAAGCAAAACTGAAAAATTTCGGGGGGGGGTTTGAACCCCCCCAACCCCCCCCCCCCCCCCCTTGGCTACGCCCCTGTGCCAGAACCAGAGTCGAAAGCGACTTGCGGCTCTGCTAGTGACGTCATACGTGACGTTCCTGCTCAGGTGACTCTCCCGCAAGAATGAAGAAACGCGTGTAATGGTTGAGCCCTGACATATCGATAATATACAGTGAAATGAGCGCATGCTTGAGCCAGCCTTCGATTAACTTAAGTAAAGAAGAAATGAAATGCACAAACAGTTATCTCTCGCGTAGACCCCCACTTATGTAGGATTTACAGCCAGCCTCACTATATATAGTGAGGCTGGCTTCCCTTTGCGTTGATAGTCGGCGTTTGTTTGTCTACCTTTCTTTTATGAAGAATACATAACAAAGACGCCTAGGCGACACATGTTGCGTTTCTCCAAACTTCCGTAGTGTTCCAGGCAGCTAATAAACGGAGTAACAGTCCATGGGAGTTGGAAAGCAAACGGAAGTATAAATGAACTGAATCGGGTGCACTTCCTTTTGTACCTACGCCCCACCCTCGATTTCTTTCTTTCTCACTCTATTAGCACTAGCACTTATGAAGACGAAAGCCTTAGATGCCTCATGAAACACGAAAAGTGACCGTCGGCGGCGATGGCGCTGTCAACACGAAGTGGTGCCATTATGACGTCATAAGTCGGCAGAACTTCTGACGTCGTTACGACGCCATCATGCCGTCACTATGACTTCCTATAACGTGACGTCACAGTATGATGTCATAACACGACATATTCGCCTGGTCAGACGTGGGCCGATCTCGGAGGCAGTGCTGCAAAACAGCCTGAGGTGCAGAAAGCTTACGAGGGGTGAGGCGGTGAGGATCAATACAATCACCTGAAAAGTAGAAGCAAAACAAGATGACTTTCGCCTTCGAGTGGCCTTAGACTAATGCTTAAGGAAACGTGTGATTATCTGCTATGGCTCTTTACTGTTCCTTGCCTACATGCTGAGAGACACTTGGACGTTGTTGCCCACCTTTCTTTGTAAATGATGATGCTTTCGTCTACATGTATCCTGTTGCGTGAAATGCTGTTCGAAATCAGACTGATTTTTTTTTTTTTTTTTTTTGTGAGCGTACGTCTGCCCTTCCTCTCGACACAGCAGTGCGCCTTGCAGCCTTCGCCGTGGTTCGGCCGCTCGATGAACGAGCGACCCTGGCCGTGGCTACGGTCTCTTTGTTTCTGGCTTTAGTAACGGGAAATTATGATTTGAGCTTATTTCGTATAAATGTGTAGCAAACACATTTTGTAGATTTACTTTGCCTCCCAAAACACCGTCGTGACTATGAGGTACGACTAAGTGATGTCTTCGGATCAGCTTCGCCCGCCTGAGGTTCCTAGCCGTACGCACCCAGTGCTCAGCGCACGAGCTTTCTTAAACTCCGCTCCCATCGAAAAGAGTCCACCGCGACTGGCATTTAAAAGTTAACGCATGCATTCACGCAACCGTGCATGATCCGCTCATGGAAGCAGAAAGACGTAGAACAAATGAAGATATAGAAGGGATGAAGCGAGGAAAACAGCGTACGCGAGCCCGGGAAGCCTTCTTCTTTCCCTGCATGATGAAGCTATCCAGCAGGGGTCTCAATCAAGCGGCCCATCGGCTGCATGCAGCCCACGGAGCTTTTTCTATAGCAGCCCGGCCCGCACATGACTGTCTTCGTCTCATTATTTTTTTAAAGTGAAGCATTTCTTAGCAAACCTCTGGCATTTTGAGCATTCCTATCTATCTATCTATCTATCTATCTATCTATCTATCTATCTATCTATCTATCTATCTATCTATCTATCTATCTATCTATCTATCTATCTATCTATCTATCTATCTATCTATCTATCTATCTATCTATCTATCTATCTATCTATCTATTCTATCTATCTATCTATCTATCTATCTATCTATCTATCTATCTATCTATCTATCTATCTATCTATCTATCTATCTATCTATCTATCTATCTATCTATCTATCTATCTATCTATCTATCTATCTATCTATCTATCTATCTATCTATCTATCTATCTATCTATCTATCTATCTATCTATCTATCTATCTATCTATCTATCTATCTATCTATCTATCTATCTAGCTTAGCAGCCAGCCAGCCAGCCAGGCCTACGTCTGGGTGCTCTCATGAACTCCTCCTTAAATTTGTGTTGACCAAAATTGGCGTGGGAGGGTAAGAGGATTTGACGAATATGACTGTAGGGCCGGGCATGAGTTATGTCGCAGAGCGTCATTGCCTTGGTGCCGGGAATGGCTGGCACTGACGAGAAGTGGCGTTCTCCTGGAAGCCGTCTCGACCGCCCGGAACTCGTCTCCGGTACTGAGGCCTTCCTTTGCCCCAATACTAACAAATCGCACAGTCGGCTGCACCCCCTCGCCCTACTAAATAACAGCGTGCGTGAGAACCTGCCGCTGTTTGCAAGAATGCGAGAGCCACGATCTGGCAGACTCGCGTTGGAATACGAGCCACGGGCGGAGGGCGGGGGTGGGTGCAGTTGGAGAGCTGCGTAAGCAGCGAGGAGGGGCTCAGCGCCATCTATGCCGGGCCATACTGTTCTCTCCTTCCCCCATTTTTGTTTTTCGATTCTAAACATCGCACCACAGAGCACGGAGAGGGAGTCGGGGCCGTAACCACTCTGTGGTAGGACGGCGAGGCTGGCTCTTTACTGGCGCTTTTCCTCGCAGTGTCCTGAGCTCTAACACCAAACGAGGTGTAGAAGTGTGAGGGCCTGTTTATTACACCCTCTGTCAAGTGGAAATTAGTTTTCCCATTTGTAACTGCAATAGCCCTGTGCAATTCTAATAGAGTTTGTTTGTAATTGTGCTACGCCTCCTGTCAAATATTTCACCCCCGCCGAGCTACATCACCAGGATCCTTGTCCGTCAACCTCACGGGAGGAAAGGAACCTTTACTATGACTGTCTGGTCATGACATGAATAACGTGAAAATCCTGTCGCGTAAGTCGTCAAACCGTCTCCTCCAGACACGTGTGGCACATACCCGTTTACCACGCGTGCCGCGGTGTACGGGTATGCGCCACAGGTGATCGACAGTTTAATTCGACCCAGGAACGGCGAAAACAGACATTGGTAACTTAAATGCGAGAGCGTTAATAAAAACCGAACTCGGCAGCGTTGACCCGACGAATGGACAGAATAAAAATTAGTATCACAGCAGTAATCGAACCCAAACATTCTGCGTGGCAATAAGGTATTCTACCACAGAGCCACGCCAGGTCTTTAAACTGGTTTGAAAAAACAGCCTATGCAGGTGAATGTCGGCGCAACGTCAATTGTGGTTGTGGTGCTGGCTATCAAACTTTACAAGAAAGCAATAAATATTGCATATGTACTCCTACGATACAGGCGTCATATCAGATTAACGTCTTGGTTCCAGTGTTGGCTCCGCTTTTATAGCAGTCTTATAAACATTACATTTGTATTCCTATGATTCAGCAAGCTATATATATAGCAAGCTATATGTGAGGAAGAAGATCGGCAAGCACGAAGGCCCGTCGCCATCGGCTGGCACAAACCGACAATTCGCTCTCTGGCTACGCCCTGCGCGCTGCTGCTACGATCGTCGCTCTCGTAGAATCCTCAATAAACCCCCCGTAACAAGTGGTGGAGGTGCGGGGCAAGCAAATCTGGAACTACGCAACGGGAAACTCAAGCCCGCCTCTACAATGACGGAAGGGGGACCAATGCAGCAACAACAACCCGGTGCCACGGTGACTACCGTGCTCTGCCCTGGCCCGTTCCCTCAACGCGACCCACCAATCTTCAGCGGTGCGGAAGAGCAAGATGTGGAAGACTGGCTCGCTGAATACGAACGAGTGAGCGTGATAAACCGCTGGGACGACGCAGGAAAGCTCAACTACCTGTCATTTTACTTGAGCGGTGTCGCCAGCGTGTGGCATCGAAACCACCAACGTGACCTCCCGACATGGGCTGCCTTCAAAACTCACGTGACGGAGGTATTCGGGCGCCCCGCCGTTCGCAAGCTTCGAGCTGAGCAACGTTTGCGTGCTCGTGCGCAGCAGTGCGGTGAGAATTTCACAAGCTACATAGAAGACGTTCTTGACCTATGTAACCGCGTTGATGCAGCAATGACCGATGCCGAGAAGATTAGGCATATCTTGAAAGGAATCGAAGACGATGCCTTTCAGATGCTGCTGGCGAGGAACCCATCAACAGTCTCTGACCTAGTCAGCCTTTGCCAAAGCTGCGATGAACTGCGCAAACAACGTGCAGCCACCCGCCAATCTCTACCACCCGCGACTTCAATGTCCGGCTTGGCTGTTGCTCCCGATCACACGTCCCTGCTGAAGCAGATTAAGGATTTCGTTCGAGAAGAAGTCGCTCGTCAGCTTTCGCTGATGCCGCTTATTCACGGCCAGTCTAGTCCTCCATTGGCGCCCGCTCTCCAGAACATCATCAGGGATCAGGTAGCCGATCAAGTTCCACCTTCTCTCCTTCAGGCTCCAACTGCTGCTCCTCTGACGTACGCTGCAGTCGCTTCGAGGCCTGTGCTACAAAGTTACGGCCCACGTCGCCCACATATGCGCCCGCCAGTATCTCCACCCGCCCGACCAGCAGTACAGTATGCACGAGCTGAAGATCCTTGGCGCACAGAAGACAACCGTCCTATATGTTTTCATTGTGGTCTTCCTGGACATGTGGCACGTTACTGTCGCTTTCGTGTACCGAACGTCTCCAACAATATGCGTCCACCATGGGTCACGTATGCGCCACGTCAGCCCCGCCGTAGTTATTCGGACGACCACGAATCTGCTCCTGTCGCTGAGGCACCATTCTCCTCCCGCCGTTCGCCTTCTCCTCACCGCCGTTCCCTTTCACCCATGCAACGACGGCGGAGCCCTCTGCGCCAGGAAAACTAACTAGCGCAGTTCAGGAGGCAAGAACTGCGGTGCCAGCGAAATGTCTAAGGCCTCAAATTTCCCCGAAGAACGTTATTGATGTCACCATAGAAGGAATACGGACGCTAGCCCTCGTCGACACTGGCGCTGCTCTTTCAGCAATTGATGCCCGCATTTGCCGCCGAATCGGAAAAGTGACGACACCACTTTCTGGACTATCTCTTCGTACCGCCAACGCACAGCACGTCGAGCCGTCCGGCGCCTGCACAGCCCGTGTCGTCATTCAGAATGTCGTCTATGTCATCGAATTCATCGTGTTGCCATCATGTACTCACGACGTGATATTAGGCTGGGATTTTCTCTCTACGCACCATGCGATCATCAATTGCGCCCGCGCCGAAATCGAGTTGTTTCCGTTTTCACCAGATATTATCAATGACCACACAGACTCTTGTAAAATCGCAGTTTCCGAAGACACCGTTATACCGGCCTGGTCTACTGCTCTTGTCAGCATCTCTTGTATTTCTATCACCGACGGCACCTTGCTTTTCGCACCCTCTGACCTTCTACTTCGCCGCCGATCACTACCACTGCCGTTTGCCGTCCTTCAGTTCAATTCTGGCAGCTCTGTGATGTACGTGTCAAACCCAACGGCCGCACCAGTCACCCTGCGCCACCGTGAAAGCCTAGGGAGAGCCGAACCACTGCCATCTTCTTCAATTTTCGACATGATGGAAGACTCCGCTGACCTGGCCGCCCTTGAGACCTCGCCTCCTCAGTCACTGCCGCGGTCTTTCACACCAACTATTGCAAGCGACCTTACGACGACGCAGCGCGACCAGCTTCTTCGCTTGCTCGAAGGTTTCTCATCCTCGTTTGACTCCCACGCAACGTCGCTTGGCCGCACGACGGCTGTGTCGCACACCATCGATACTGGAAGCCATGCGCCCATTCGACAGCGTCCTTACCGAGTATCGGTGAGCGAAAGGCACGTTATCGATGAGCAGGTGAAAGACATGCTCCAACGTGGTGTCATTCAACCTTCCAACAGTCCCTGGGCCTCGCCAGTCGTCCTGGTTCGGAAAAAAGATGGTACCATCCGATTTTGCGTCGATTATCGACGGCTTAACAAGATTACCCGAAAGGATGTGTATCCGTTACCCCGTATCGATGACGCCCTGGACTGTTTGCAGGGTGCGGAGTTCTTTTCTTCCTTGGATCTCCGCTCTGGATACTGGCAAGTGCCAATGGCTGACGCTGACTGTTCGAAAACGGCGTTCGTAACACCAGACGGATTGTACGAATTCATTGTAATGCCGTTCGGTCTCTGCAACGCGCCCGCGACCTTTGAACGCATGATGGACGGCATCCTGCGCGGCCTGAAGTGGCGCACTTGTCTCTGCTATCTTGATGACATTGTCGTCTTTTCCCCAGATTTTTCGACTCATCTGCACCGTTTACATCAAGTTTTGACCTTTCTCCAGAATGCTGGCCTCCAGCTTAACTTGAAAAAGTGCCAGTTTGCGGCTCGAAAACTGACTATATTAGGCCACGTTGTCTCCAAAGAAGGCATTCTCCCCGATCCTGCTAAACTCCGGGCCGTATCCGATTTCCCAAAGCCCACTACCCTGAAAGCACTACGCAGCTTTATTGGCCTATGCTCATATTTTCGACGCTTCGTTCGCAATTTCGCAAATGTCATCGCACCCCTGAATGCACTTCTCCACGGCGACAATGAACTGTCTACCTGGTCGGAAGCCTGTGATCACGCGTTTACGACTCTTCGCCGCCTGCTTACATCTCCGCCAATCTTGCGCCACTTCGATCCCGGCGCACGGACAGAAATTCACACTGATGCCAGTGGTGTTGGCCTTGGTGCTGTGCTCGCACAACGTAAGGACGCCAACACCGAATACGTGGTCGCCTATGCCAGTCGTGCGCTCACAAAACCTGAGACCAATTACTCCGTCACAGAAAAAGAGTGCTTGGCTATCATATGGGCTCTTCAGAAATTTCGCCCCTATCTTTACGGTCGTCCTTTTGACGTCGTAACGGACCACCACGCTCTTTGCTGGTTGTCGAACCTGAAGGACCCGTCAGGCCGCCTCGCTCGTTGGGCTCTCCGAAACCAGGACTACGACATCCGCGTCATCTATCGCTCTGGCCGCCGACACTCTGACGCTGACGCCCTTTCTCGTTTTCCCCTCATCTCAGACGACAGCACTTCTACTCACGATCAAGATATGTCGCCGCTTGGCATCCTGTACATGGCCTCAGAACAACGAAACGACCCATGGATCGCCACCATTTTGAACTTTTTGTCAAGCCCTCCGACAGCGTCGGCACCTCGCTCACTGCGACGCCAGGCACAGCATTTCGCTATCCGCGACGGACTTTTATACCGCCGCAACTACCACAACGACGGCCGCACATGGTTACTAGTCGTACCCCGTAATCTTCGTCAAGAATTGTGCTCCGCTTTCCACAATGACCCACAGTGTGGTCACGGTGGAGTGTCTAAGACGTACATGCGGCTCAGTCGACGATATTATTGGCGGGACATGTACAACTTCGTCTGCAAGTACGTCCGCTCTTGCATCCCCTGCCAACGACGCAAACCAGTCTCGCACCTCTCCACAGCACCTCTCCAGCCACTCCCATGCCCACCCCTCCCGTTTGACCGCGTCGGCATCGATTTATACGGGCCCCTTCCATGCACTGGTGCTGGAAACCGATGGATTGTCGTTGCCGTAGATCATTTGACAAGGTATGCTGAAACCGCCGCCTTGCCTGCTTCAACAGCAAAAGACGTTGCATCGTTTATTCTACACAACTTCATTCTTCGCAATGGCGCACCTCGTGAACTCCTGAGTGATCGGGGACGTGTTCTCACCATTCTTTTTGCTTTATGGCCGCGAGCCCTCCAGCACGATTGATACAATTCTCCCGTATCACCCAGACCCTGCCGACTGCCAACCTGTGTCTGAGCTCGCCCAGCACGCTGAGAGATGCCGACAACTTGCCCGATCTTTCACCTATGATGAACAGTGTCGCCAAAAACAGCGCCATGACTCCAAGCCACCTCCGGACCCTTTTCCTATCGACTCCCTCGTGTGGCTTTGGGTGCCTCCAGTTGCTGCTCCCGGCCTTTCATCTAAGCTCCTTCCAAAGTACCACGGACCCTACCGCGTGGTTGCGCAAACCTCCCCTGTCAATTACGTGGTCGAACCCGTTACGCCATCTTCCGATCTCCGTCGTCGCGGGCGAGAGACAGTCCACATTGACCGCCTCAAGGCATATTATGATCCTCTGACCTCTATCTAGATCGCCAGGATGGCTACCTCTCCATACCGGGGGTGATTCTGAGGAAGAAGATCGGCAAGCATGAAGGCCCATCGCCATCGGCTGGCACACACCGACAATTCGCTCTCTGGCTACGCCCTGCGCGCTGCTGCTACGATCGTCGCTCTCGTAGAATCCTCAATAAACCCCCCGTAACAATATATATATATATATATATATATATATATATATATATATATATATATATATATATATATATATATATATATATATATATATATATATATATATATATATATATATATATATATATATATATATATATATATATATATATATATATTAAAGCATTGCTCGACCCCGGAGGAATACATTAACGTAAGTTAACTATGATATTCACACGATTGCACCATAATGTGCACTTAGTTTCGATATTTCGATAATACTGACGTACGTACTCCAATGAGCGCTGACGTTACGTCGCAGCGTAAGTTACCCTTTAAACGCCAGTGTTGTCGACGTGCCTGGTACGGCCATGACGTGCATACAGCTACTACACTTACAGAAACACGTCGATCATCGACCCCCTCGTAACGCTTGGCTCAACGCCATAAAGTACAGCATAGAAGTACTCGCTGACTGCTTCGCATGAAACCGATTCCCACAACGCATGGGATCTGCCGAATTTTTTTCTTAATAAGTACGTTCATGAGCTGCAGAGACATGGCTGGTCTGAAGCAGTTTTTTCATGAGGCATCCCATACGGTCGCCATCTGTTTAAACATGACCGTGGAAGAAAAACTGCATCTCAAAGTCGCCGTTCCAGATTTAAGTCATTCTGGCGATTGATGTTGATATTTTTCTCGAATTCTGACATCAAATCCCTTCTAGAAACGACCCATATATGATACATGACAAAGGCCTTCTTTAAAATGGAAAACGTTAACTGACATTTTGTTCATCCACTCCCCCCACGCCACCCTTTCCCAACTCGCCAAGCCAATCTTCACTGTGCCGGACCCTGCGGGAGACTAGATGTTGTGAATGCGGCCTGCTAGCTGAGTGCTTGAGACCCCTGCTATATATACAGTGTCCTCAAGTTGAAGTCGCTTCCGGAGCTGAGCCTGACGATCGCATAGCGGGCCTCATGCGTAGCGCAGTGGTGTCCGTCGCGCGTGTTCACCGAGCGCGGCACGACGACGAGGCCGGGTATAGCAGTAATCGGGAGCGTGTCCGGCCACCCTTCCGGCGTTTTCTTGCCGCCGGCCTCGTGGCAGCACGCCGTCGTCCGTGACGGTCCGGCCGGCGTAGGCGTCGGCCAAATTGGCGCCTCTAATGGGCACCCCTCGCAATTAAGCACACGGTCTTTTTCGGCATAGGGGACTCCAAAGTGGCGCTTTTTTGAGGAAACGTGGTCGGAGTTTCCGCGTATAAGGCGACCGCCCGAAAGGGTGGATGACCTCCAGGAGGCAGCCCCTAAGTGCCCGAAATGACGCTGCGGGGACTCGGGACAGTCGCTGGCTTGCTTCCGGGACTACGACTCCGGAAACCCGGATGAATGAACGTTGTGGCCGTACGAACGGAGTCGCGATGCCACAGCGTGAAAGCCAAATCGACGCGTTCACAATAGCACGTGCTGAGAACAGTTGGTAAAGGATGGTTGAATCATCTTGGATGAGATGAGCATGTCCGACTGTTACGTGTTCTTTTGTTGCAAGCCCTCCCCTCCGTGGGGCTTGAGGATGTAAATAAATAAATAAATAAATAAATAAATAAATAAATAAATAAATAAATAAATAAATAGCTTCATATTTATCAAAAGCCACCTACGTAACTCGACACTGCTTTAGCATTACGCATCACCAAGACGACCAATGTAATCTGATCAAAGCATCACTGGAAATTTTGCCCTGTTGGCAAAATAAGCAAGGCAACGTCAGTACGAGCTCGCAGAAACAAGACTTGTCATGTCGAAATCAACAGATGGGGAGTAGCGGCCCGCAGGACGTCGTGGAAAGATGTTGCGCGCCTGGCCCCATCACCATCGAATGTACTTCTTATACGCATATTTCCGGTCTGTATATATATAGACACCCTGTCACTGAATCATATCCTCGCGATGCTGTTTAACTAGGTCCGCGATACGCCTCCGTACGCTTGTATGTCACATTCGTTATCCTTCATTGCCTTCTGACATTGTTTCACTCAGCGTTGCTTCTCTACACGCGGGACACTATCTGCCAGTGCCACGAAAAAGCAACCGCCTCTTCCGCCGGTCAACGGCACTGGCGATGGGAAACTGCGGACCAAAATTTTCCTCGCGAGACGACAGTTTGCCTCGCGCGCCATGATTTAGCCTCTCGGCACACGTTTCTCACGGCTCCTTCGCATGCAGCAGAGGAAGTGCTTGACAGGACGCCACTGGAAGCGTCCGCAGGCGTGCTTACTTATACCCAGTCTCCTGCAGCAGTTTCCCTTCTCCGGCAGAATACGTGAGACAGCAGAACGGGTGGGGGTATATAGGGGGGGGGGAACGTTAGACGAGCTGCATCTCTTTTTGGTTCCAATTAAATCATCCGGATGCGGAAGTTGCGTCATACCGCGATCGCTCCGCGAACGACAGGTGGCAGAATGGCGGCGACGTCGTCTCAGCTATATGGCACACTGAGCACCACCGGGCACGGCCTTGGGCGAAGACGCCTGAGCTGAACGCGGCGTGTCTCTCGCTCCTTCGCTCGTATTTCGCGGCAATCCACCCCATCCGGTGTCCGAGCTTGTGGGAGCACGCACGTGCACTTCGAGGGCTCAACCCTTGGCACTTTTGAAGTTAGTGTGCAATTACTTACACCAACTTCAGAGGTGCCATTCAATATACCGTATTTGGTAAATTTGTATTTTTATAAATTGTATCATTGCACGCTTTTATATGTATTAACCACTCCTTTCAGTAATGCCCTCGGGCTCTGAAAGTGTTTGTAATAAATAAATAAATAAATAAATAAATAAATAAATAAATAAATAAATAAATAAATAAATAAATAAACCCTGCCGGATAAAAAAGAACGCACTTCGTCCAGGAACGCAGAAAAGTGGCCACGCGAAGAGCGCAATTTCAGTGGCCACGCGAACAAGTTGTAGCTCATTGTTCTTTAAAATATGACTAAGATAAATGTAGAAATAGAATCAAGACAAAGACAGCGTTGTTAACCATCCACGCTATATCTCCGTCCGGATACCATGCAGATGTGAAAAGGACAGGAGGAACGGAACGCCAACAGGTGGTTGCGCGCGCGCATACACACATACACACAAACACACACACACATACACACACACGCACGCACACACGCGCACGCACGCACAGGCACAGGTGTCATTACATTTCGCCCCCATGGAAACCTCCGGGAATTGGAGGTTGTGGGATCGACTCCCGCTGTAGCCGGGAGTCGAACCTGCAACCTAGAGCTTACAATACTAAGGTTGTCACTTGCTCAAAGTTCTTCCTCCACACTAAGTATCCATATTGTCATGTTGTGTGATCCTTTTCGCACTTTGTCGAACAGGGTGGCTCATGGGACATTAAATTCTCTTATCGCATAAGACTGTGAGATACTGTCAAAAACAATTGAAATCATTACTTTCGCCTTAAGAACAACGCGATAGTAATAAAAATGTTGATATGCTTTAACTCCGACACCCACGCATGCGTAATGATTTTATTACGTCAATAAGTAAAAGAACAAAGCGTCTGATACTCCACTCTTTCAGCCTTTCTGTTTTACAGTGATAGCTGTCATGGGCTCACTCACCTGGTCATTTTTACGCGATAGCATTAAAGAGCTCGTTTCGCATAAATTCCAGTGTACGGGTCGGCGGCGGCGTCCTTAATTGTGAGCGAAAAATCAGCGTTGTTCGTGAGCGAAAGTTCGATGTAGATGCAAATAAAGAAATAATAAAAAATCTTCGGTTCGAGTGGGACCGCGGATTCGAATATGCGACCCCATGCTTCGTGGCGCGATGCGTTTAGCCGCTCGGCCCCCACACATACATCTTCTAGCATACTAACGGCGAGCTATTTATATACACCGTTTAGCGTTGGTGGTACGCACATCTCTGAAGTTCTTCAGCGGCTTGACACAACACCCGCGAGATAGCGCAAAGGGCCCACGGCTACGCTTTTAAACGGCATGGCTCCGCCGTGTGGCGTGTTTCGTCACGCCGCATACATGCATATAGGCGGCGGAGGGCGTCCGTACTTTGGCTTATTTTGCAGCACGATTTAGGTCTCCACCGAGAAGCAAAGCGAGGCTAGCGATTGGGAAGGCGATACGAACACGGTTCGATTACGCTATCGCGTTCTACTCTTGAAAGCGAAGCGCAAGCGTCTTCCAAGTTTGTTTGTTTTTTTTCTGTCTGGCGGTGTTCGTCACTAGGATCCTGAAATTATTCTCAAGGAAATCACAAAGAAAGAAAAGTTGTCATTGTGCCACTGGGATTCGGACTCGTGGCCAACAGTTTGACAGCCCAGGAATCTGTCTCTATGTGCAGATTCTATAGCAGAGGAGAACACCGCACCAGCCATTCTTGCATAGCTCCAGCTCAGCATCTGTGTACTGGATAGAGGTGACGTCCACGCCTTCGTGTTGTGTTGGGTTAGGTTAGATTAGGTTGGGTTATGTTAGGTTAGGTTTTGTTTGCTTGGGTCTAGCTGGGTTTGGTTAGTTTTATAGCACGTCGCCTTTGTAGTTTCAGACACTGCATGTAAGTGTGTTATCGTGCATATATAACGCCGAAATCTTAGGCGCACAAAGGTTCATTTGCACAGGCGAGGAAAACGCAGTCGCTCGAACAATGCTTCGGTAAGGACCAGAACGCTGCTTTAAAGCAGCAGGCAAGTTGCGACCACGTGCTGCAAATGCATATGTGTTTAGAAGAGTGCACTGCCGACTGAAAATGGCTGAAAATACGCTGATATGTTGTGATATTATCGTGTTGTTTTTTTTTCCCGAGATCGTTGCTCTTGTTTACAGTGGTGTATTGCGGTGAAGCTCGACAAATGGCGGCAGGGGGTCTCATATAAAACTCATAGGTGTTTAAAGAGATAGAGAGATACACAAGGGATCTTAATAAGCCACGTGACATTTTGCATTCTCTTCTTGCCCTCACTTTTTATTTATTACATCTTTTTCTGAGTTTAGGAGATGGCACCAGACGGCACCGCCTCCTGCTCTTCTCCGACATGATTGTACAGTAAATGCTGCACAAATGCTAGCTGCAAGAAACGAAAAAAAAAAGAGAAAACAATATTGCGGCGACGTCAGTTCTAAAATTCACTAAAAGGTATTATTCCCGAGCAGATGCGAATGAGGCCTCCAGTGCCACGCTTTGAGCGCACATATCCTTGTCCTTTATTCTCCTCGCGCGGATTTCCTTTTTCCGGCACAAATTGGAAGTGGGAAGGTGGGAGGACACAGCGGCCACTGACGATGACATCATCCAGCCCTGAAAGAAGATCTGTCTTTAGGTTTTTTTTTTTTTACGTGTGTTCTTTTTGATCCAGTAACAGAGGTGCGTGCGCTCTCGTACGGCACGGTCTGTCTGGGCGCTCCCGCAACAGGCTGCGGTGGGCCGTCAAAGCCTGATGCGCATAACACGAAGCAAAGCAAAGTGACACACGCAGGCCGAAAGTGTGGCGGATTGCGTCATGAAACCCGAGCCGCCCTGCGAGTGGTGGTTCGCAAAAGAGAGCGGCGGGTATTAGCAGTCGATTCATCACTTCTTTTGCCAACTGCGTCCAATCAACGGGAAATCGAGTCCGCCCTTAATTAGCATGGACGGTCCGCTTACGTAGCGGCTGCGGCCACACACCGTCCCTCGGCGGAATGCGCCCGTCGCCCCGGGCGCTGCGGCCGACTTCAAAGCGAAGCGGCGCAGGACCGAGGGGCGTGTCGCTTGCCGCTCGCCCGACACGAGCAACGCGAGAAACCCGAGCAGCCGCGACAAGCGCGCGCGTTCGCACTCAGTCGAGCGGAAGGTGCTGACTCAAAAAAATTGAGCCGGCTCCGTCTGTGTGGTTTCATTGTCGCAGCTTATATTGATGCGGTGGTTGCGGCGGCGGCGCCCTCGCGAATGCAACTCGGTGCAAATTGTTTCCCGTGCAGGAGGCCGTAATACCAAAGCGCCCCGCATCTTGTCTTTCGGTTTTGGCTCAATGTTCTCCGTGCAAAGCTGCCGGGAATGACATCATAGCAATGTGGCGGTGCCATCGTCAGTTTCGGAACAGGCATAACACGTTGATGTCGAGATATGCAGGCGTACACCGTTATTAAGTCGTTTTTATTGCAGTGTTGTGAATTTAGCGGATGTGCACATGGGATGCGTGTGTGGTCCTTCTGTCGTTTCTGCATATTTTCCTGTACACTTTCATGCTCCTTGCAAACTTGTCATTTTTCTGTGCACGCGATATGTTATAGGGCTTGTTACGCGATGACGGAAGCAGTGTTGGCGGCCTAACTGTGTGTTTTGCAGCCGACTCTGATTTAGTTTATCTTCCTAATTGTGTATAGATCATGAACAACGATAAAAGCCTGATGCTTGACGGGCAAGTATTCAAGATACACTTGCCGAATTTTTCGCCCTAAGCAGCTAATCAGCTAACAGCTCGCGTGATACCGTATGTTGTCACGCCCTGTCGATTACGATCTCCGGCTTGATCTAATCAAAAATTTCATCACGAAATGAGCCAACATAACGTTGCTAACCGAGAACTGAAGAGAGGGAAATAGCTTGAAAATTAACGGCGATGCCATTAAGATATTACTGTAACTGCATGGACGTATATATGTGAATTTTGGCTAGTTGATTCGCGACTTGAGCGGAAAGAGCGCGAAAGAACGGGACGTTATGAAAGGGACAGACACTGTAACTGGTCAGACCGTAACTGAGAGACTGAATACTCGAAAGTACGGATGGTCCGCATCTGGTGAATGCTGTTCTGAATTATGATCATGTCCGGATCCTTTAGTATCAGGAGAGTGATCACGACGGGATAGGGAAATAACAATTATACCTGGTTAACCTCTTTGTCCTGTGTTTAAATACACCTCTGCCCAAAGTTTATATAAATAAAAAAGCACGACCTTATCACGGTGTGGAAATTCAATAGAACACGCCTTGTGAGGCGAAATCCAGCTGAGCAAAGAATATTAACTCAAGTAACATTTGAACTGAAATAGGAACTTCAGTAACGGCAACAGTGACAAAACTATCAGAGCAAAACACTCGGATGGTTTTGTCGTTATGACATTCCGTACAGCTTACAAACTGTACTTCGCATTTTTTTGTATTGTATAACACGAACAACACTTACATGTTCCTATATGCGACGGCATGCTTCATAGAGGAAAGTGAGTTCTTTTCAATTAGAATGAATCTGCATACTTCGCAAGCTAGGGAGGCTCTCGTTTTAGCATAGTTACAAGACTGCGCTTATAACGACGCGGAAGGCGTCTCTGCAAGTCGCTACATGAGGATGCGAGGTGGCAACTCCGCGGCTTTGAATTAGTGCCGCAGGTGCGCTGTCGACTAATCCAGCGCCACGGGGTCGTGGGGGACTCGAAACTTCGCTTTGTAAGCGGCAACCCGGAAAGAGCGAGAACTTTAATGACAGAAAGGATGGAGCTGAAGCTCGAATTCGTGTAAGACTTGTTATATAGTTTGTACTGAAGGAAGTGGGAAGGAGGAGTGACAGAGGTGAAAACGGTATGTAAACGTGCACTGTGATACAATTGTGAAGCACGGTGTCTCGCAGCGTAAGATGTATATGCTCTCTGCTCGAAGAGCACATGTGGACTTTAAGGGTCGCTTTCGTTGCCTAAGCTTGTTCAAAGCACATGTATTCCGGATAATGCAGCGTTTCAACGCTCTAACTCCTTGCACCTCTGTATGGCCACCTGAGCTCTTTTGAGCCAGCATATTTAAATAGGCACTCTTAGCCTATAGGCACTCTTGAAGGCACTCTTAGACAGTAGAACAGTGTTCCTTATAGTCAGTGTTTTTTGCGCATCGTTTTTTTTTTCATTCAGTGTCCTGCGAGTAATGGAGTGCGTCATAAATAGCATGGCGTTGCTCTTCAGATTTGTCTCTTCTTTTTCTTTTTTTTTTATGAGGACCTTTTTCACCGACCGTTCCGTATACAACAGATTCAAGCGTCTTGAAACAATAATCTGTCGAGAAAAATAGCACAGGTATTGACTAAGAAAACGCGCACGAGTCGACAAATACAAAAGGCAACTTCCAACTTTGCTGCGGCACAAGGACCAATACAAAACATTTTAAAAGTTCAGCAGTTTCGGGCGCTCTTTTGGTCCAGTTAATTGACCACTGCAGTGATTTTGAGATACAGCTCAAAAGCACTGTAGTGGGGAATTAATTGGGCTTTTGGTGTCTGTGTGCTTTGTCCCGCTCCCGATGGAATCCGGCCAGATTAGCCAGCACCATCTCCCAACTGAAATTTCCTCAACGCGATGCCTATACAAGATAAGCTTTTGCTCGCAACACTGCTTCATAACATCACTGGTATGTTTGGTTTTGGCGCCTTCATTACCATGTCTGGACCCAGGCTCGATCGACTGAATAATCACCTTTGGTGGAATGAAAAGGTGTCTAGGGACACTTCCGAACCTTATTCGGTCCGGAATGTTGAGCGTTTTTGTGTATACATACGAACTGTGTGATAGACTTCGAGTTACCGCGCGCTGCCTTTGCTTTTACGCTCCACGTTCTAGATCTTATATTTGCCCATCATGTTGAACTCACTTTACACGGCTATCTCTGCGCGGAGCAGCCAGTCGATATTTAAGCTCTATGCGTAACTGTTCCCTTATTCTCCATGTCTCTCACTGCTGCCTTTTTTTTTTATTTTGGTTCATTCCTATTTCAATTGATAAACGGGTTAACCCTTTGTGCGACAGCGGGGTACATACGTCGCACTTTTCCGTCTGCAGGAAAAATTTCCTCCCACATCACCCGTTGCAATCAGCGCAACGATAAGTCACTCGTATCTTACCTAAGTCTTCGTATTATCCAGGAAAAATCTTTTACCACACTTTCGAAGGGCGGAAGTAGTGTTACAGTGACGTTGAATTTCGGTCAATTTTTTTTATGATAGCTTCTGAATTTTCTTCTTCAGATAGAAAGAACCGACCAATCAAAATGCCGGATAATCTCCTCTTTTTCTGGTTTTTGAGAGAGGTGATTTTAGCTTCTGGTCATCACGTGTTTTTGTAAATTTGCGGAATAACTTGACCGATAAATGCATCGAAACAATCCCCTGCGATATGGCCACGCTCATTCCTCAGCGTATAATTGCGGATATTGGTGCGTGGAAATATTTTTCTTGATATCATATTTATTCCTCTTGATAAATTGGTGCATGTTCAGGGACAACAGCTGTAGTCGAAAATTTCGACAGCCAAAGCAAGGGCAGGCAAATGGACAAAAAGATGTTTGGTGTAGGCCGTGAAGTAAGCTTTACAGGAACAGACCGCAGTGCTATGAAGGCTCACAAGAAGCGAAGGTGCAGGTGGTTTTCTACTGCTGGAAATGAGGTCCGGTCAACTATCCTCAGCACAACTTGAGAAGTAATACTCTGTACCACTCGCTTTGGCCGTTTCATCCCAAATACCCGTTGATTCAATCTCAAGGTGGTGCCTCCAAGAGACAGTGGGACAGTGTTTTCCCACTTTTTGAAAACACTCTCATGAGTCAGTAAGACATATATGTCCCACTTTTTTTCAGTAAACTTCTGGCTTGATTTTGATGAAATTTGTTTTACGCTATTTCTTTGTAGCTTATATGAATATACCACAGCTGCTTTTTATATGATCGTGTCAAAATATAGGCAAACCCACAAAGGGTTAACGTGTTAAGGCCGCCAATTTCGTCGATCATTGTCACTACGTCTCTCGAGTACACCACATCTTTGCGTGTCACCGTTTATACCATGCATCGCAACAGATCCAACGCCTTGCGCGCAGTATACGCACGCAAGAAAGTGAGATTTCCAACATACGCCCTCTATGGCAGGACTATATTATCCGTCCTCCACCTACCATCTGTTACGAGTACCTATGCAAGCCACTCCGCCTAATTTCCCGCCAGTACTTACTAAGGCGAAAGCCTTAGATGCCTCATCAAACGCGAGAACTGACCGTTGGCGTCGTCAACACGAGCGATGCGAAGAAGCACCATCGCGAGGTGACGTCACCATAGCACGTCTTCGTGACGTCACAGATCGCCAAAATTTGTGACGTCATCACATGACATCGTCAAAGGTTGGCCGATCGCGGAAACAGCAAAAACCACGTCAGAGGCAGAAAGCTTTAGGATGGGAGAGAGAGGAGGGGGGAGAGGATCATTACATTGACTGAGAAGAAAAAATAAGAAGATTGCTTTCGTTTTCGAGTCGTCTTACAGGCGAATGCATAAAGGCCCTCCGAGTCTTTCTTTCTTTCTTTTTTTTTTCTTCCTCACCAGACCACAGTGTCATCAGGCTTCGTGGGATTCTAGATTTCAGGACGAAACGAAGAGACCGAATCTGCTCGCCTGGAGATATATTCAAAGTAGCACGACCACGCGGGGTCGGCAAAGAGAAAGAAACGCAATGGGAGCAGCGTGCCGCATTCGGTTCGAGCACGCAGCAGCAGCAGCGGTCGCGGCGATCCCAGCGTGCGCACGCCACGCGTCGTTTGCTCGCGTGGTGCCGCGCCAAGTTCGTTCAACCTGCATGCTGTCGCTCGGAGCGAGTGGACAGGCACGGCTGACTCGGCTCATCGCGATCTACGCCGCCGCCGATGCAGCACGACGGTCACGCCGAGCGCCGTAATTGTTTCTCCGGGGCTCTCCTCACGCATGCGGCGCTCGGCGACGACACGCTCACGCGGGGACCCACCGCTATCACCTGCTTCGGCTCAACCACGCAAGTGGAGGACTTGCGTTGCACTTGGCAACCTGTGGGCACCATATGACGCGCAAGGCCAAGTCTGTACATGGTATATCGATCACACTGCTTGAGAAAAGATGAGAGGGAAATAGCATTGGATTGGTGAGCAACATTAAAGGAAACACACAGGTGCTAGACCCTTCAGGAAATAGACATCAATTTATTTGTTTATTAAGGCGAAAGACCCAGATGCCTCATCAAACGCGAAAATTGACCGTCGGCGTCTTCGAAATTTGGCGAGACCTGACGATACTTTGCGAGACCGGCGTCGGCTTCAACACGAATGACGAAAAAAAAAAAAAAAACACTAGGTAATAAAAGTCCTTCAAAAGTCACGTGATACTCAAGTGAATGTGTGTGCACTCGGCGTACCAAAAGTCGCATGACCTCACTGTAACATGACGCCATCACGAAGTCACAGGTGTATTTTGCGTTTTTTTAGTTTGTGTGTTATCCGTGTGGCCACGCGTGGGTATATATTTATGTTCTGCATGCACGTGCTAATAAAAGTTCAGTTGAGAGTTTGGTGCTTGTGTTTCGTGTGTTCCTCCGTGATTTTGTCGTACTTTGTGGTGCCGTTTCGTAACTATGAAGTAGCAGATTGTCAGCTGTGACATCGCAGTGAGGTCATGATGACGTCATATCGCAGGACGTCATAGCAGGACATCATCGCTTGGTCATAGGCTGGCCGATCGCGGAGGCTGCGCAAAACCATGTGAGGTGCAGAAAGCTTGTAATGCCTCCGAACTTGGAAGCATTGCAAAACAACGTTATGTTCAGAAAGCATTTGGAAGCAATGTGGGGGGGGGGGGGGGTGTCAGTACATCGACTGACTGGAAAGAAAAAGAAGGCTTTAGCCTTCGGGTCGTCTTAGGCGATTGCATAAGGGACCCTGTGGGTTTGAGTACCCTCAAAGCCCGGCAGCATTCATGAGAGTAGCGGTATGTGGGAAAATATATGAGAGTAAGAATTAAACAGACGATACAAGAAAAAAAAGGGTCTCCTTATACAATGATAGCTATAGTATGGTATAACAACAAAGTTAGTCATTATTTGTGCTCGCCATACTTCCCTATAATACTCCTGAAACCATATTCGGTTCCTTAGCCTGTCGCAAACGTTTAAATCATTAAAAAAATGGGTTTTTTCAACGTAAGCCCGCGAACCATGTCGACACACTCATATATCTGGACGAAGACATATGATCCGTAAAATCATCATTTTTTTTAGCGTGATATACCGCGATTAAAAAAAAAGTGATATGAGGGTGAACATACGGCTGACTAAAAACCGAGCTTGCATGTGCAAGCGCCCTTGACTGTGTGATGCTGACTATGCAAGTGCACACATTCAGTGCTTTCATCACACTCTCTTCTTTCGATGCCCCTTCTTTGTTTCCCCAACTTAGGGTAGTCAACCAAACGCTTTCCCTGTTATTGTCCCGGCCTCTCTCTGTCTCTCCCCAGGTTTCAATGAAGATGCTTTCAAAGACGCTCGCTTAACGTATACAGGATGCACAACACAGATATTAGACGCATGTAAGCGTGCCCTGTGAGTCCTTACTGCATTAGCGTAGCCGAGGGGGGGGGGGGGGCTGAGGTTGAACCCCCCCCCCCCAAATTTTTCTATTTTGCATATATATATATATATATATTATATATATATATATATATATATATATATATATATATATATATATATATATATAAACAATAAAGTGCTAACAAAGGACCCGGAAGTAAAAGTTGAAAAAAATCAAGCACGTAGGAAAAATTGTTCAGTAAAGGACTGACGTTTCGGCCGCGGGACCGGCCTTCGTCGGTCCCGCGGCCGAAACGTCAGTCCTTTACTGAACAATTTTTCCTACGTGCTTGATTTTTTTCAACTATATATATATATATATATATATATATATATATATATATATATATATATATATATATATATATATATATATATACAAATGCACGCACGAACGTGCATAAATATAATAGGTGAACCCCTCCACCCCCCACCCCCCCCACCCCCCGAAAAAATATTCAGGCTACGCTCCTACTTTAGTGGTATCATTTGTATATGAAAATACAAGAATCGTTCATTCGCTTATTTGGACTATTGTAATTCCTGTCCACACAGCAATAGCTATAAAGAAAGCGAGGAATACCTGAAAGCAACGCGCCGCGTATGAGCTTCAATTACAGGCGCGCAGAGCTCATCCGGTCAGTTGAGCATACTGGTCTGCCTTGGATGGCCTCTTCTTTTCCGTCACCATCATGCATGGTTCTGTCCGACCTGCTTCCATCCTCACACCTCTTCAGGAAGTAGTGTGGCTCTATGCGTGCTTGTTTCAATCCCTTTCCTCTCTGTGCTTCTCACCACACCGTCTTCTCGGTCACCGACGAGGAAGCATTTTGCGCACCCAAGCCGCCAGCGCACCGACAAACAGCTGGCCGTGCTCATGGCCGAGCGACATTAAAGAGAGAGCGGGAGAGACTATGCAGCGTAACAGCGCAGCGGCGACTTAATGTGCGGCGTCTCTCAAAGTGTGCGAGCGAAGGAACTTTGTGACGCGGACCTGATTTGCGCAGTTTCTCGAGATTTTTAAGCGCGGTAGCCCGTGCGCTCTTTTCCTCGTGTGTCGTGTTGCGTGCCACTTGCAGAAGCAGCGGTGTGCGAGGTCCGACACCGCGTGGGGGTGTGCCGTCCTCAGCGGCGAGGGACGTAGGGGAGGGTTGTGACCGCGGCGGTGGCTCGGCCGATGGGACGGCGGCACGCGATGCTCGGGCCCCCATCAGGCGGAACACCGCCGCTTGAGCGCGGCGCGAAATGAGCCCGAGACTCCCCGCACGTCCTGCGAGGCAGGCCACCCGACGTGCTCCGCTGCGCCGCCGTGCAGCATCACCGGGACACGCGCGTAGGTCCGCCGTCGTCGCCGTCCTTCGCCCAGCGGTTCCGAAGTGTGTGGCGAGCGAGGAATTCATTAAGCATGCGCGTCCCATACGTTTCGGAGCATCACGCTATGGTGATCGGGGTCGCTTTACTTCCCCGTAGCGGAGTTCCCGTGTCCGCCTACACTGCGACCAGGAATGATTGCTGCAGTAAATATAAGAGATGGAAAATTCGCGAACACGGGGTGTTGCTGTCGCCAACGTTTCGACAAGCGGACTTTTCTTCTTGAAGACAAGACATTCGTGCGTTTACGGTGTCTTGGCTTCTGTTTTGTGTGCGTGTCTACACGCCCAGTCTTTTAACATGAATACGTACCAACTAGCTCAGCTCTCTCTTAATCTGAGACAAGTCCGCTTTTCGAGACGTTGGTTCCAGCGACATCCCGTGTTCACAAATTTTTCCTCTCGTCAAGCTTCGATCTTGTCCTGAACTTCTGCCTTTCTTTAGTCAATATGAGAATTATGTGGACTGTATGTCAGGTCTGCCTGGTATCAAAGCTGCGTTTCGTATGTTAATCTGTGGTATAGACATTGGTAGTGATGTAAAGGTGGAATCACCGACCACCAGTACGTCACCGACCACCACAGAACGTGACTTCACATTGTGACGTCATCACACGACATCGTCGCTTGGTCAAAGGTTGGCCTATCACGGAGGCAGTGCAGAACCAGGTGAAGTGCTGGAAGCTTTCGGAGGTGTGGGAGGATAAGTACATTGACTGAGAAGGAAACGAAGCCGGAGAAGATGGCTTTGCTTTCGAGTCGTCTTAGGCAAATGCATGAGGGACCCTGTGAGTTTTTGCAGTCACTCATTCCAATCGTAAGACTCACGCGTCGTACACCGGGATCGTTCAATACTTCTTTTTCAAGATACTCCTGCACACATCGCAAATGATGGTACAAGCTGCCTCGATCTAGAGTCCGTAAATGCCTGCACGTTCGCGAAAGACCTGTTTTTCATTCGCAACCAACATTGACCTAAATGTAACGCTAACTAGCACGAATCCCTGTTAGCGCCAACTGTAGATAAATGACGCTGCTTGAAAAAAAAAAAAACCAAGAAGAAAGAAAGAAACCAATAGGAAGAAGCACGGCGAGGGAACAACACTAAGCTGGATACGCACATTTCACCATCTTCAAAAGCACATACCGGCGCACAAGTGAGTGCACAAACACAATGGTTTACACTGGTCATTATAACGCACCATAAATACTACAGTGAAAGAAGGAGGGTGTGGGGCGGTGCAAGCGTAGAGCAATCCCCCTCATCCACTCGTGTGCACCGAACCATGGCGAAGAAGCAAGATGTCTGGGATGCATGCCGTACATGTAGACTATTCACGTTTGTTGTGAGTACAGATGGTCAAGGCAAAACCGTACAGCCTAGTTGTAAGTGATACGTTTCCGTTGTGTATAGAGACGGTATACGGCCTGCGTCTGTGTAGATCTGCTGATACAGCGCAACAGATCTTGACTCACCGACGAGTGTAAATGACACCATGCAACACCAAGTATGTATACAGAAATGTGATCAAACTAATTTTCCGCGAAGGTGAAAGTAGTGGTTTAGAGATCAGCATCATTAAATGGTAGCTTGAGAACATAGCCATAAAAGAAATTGCAGTAGAGTACAGCTCGAGCATTACTGCAATATTTTTTTAACAATCAAGAATTTCCAAACCTTCCAGATCTCATTTTCTTTTTGTTTATTGAGATGATGTATAGGAGAGAGAGGTTGGTGCCTTTATGGCGGCATCGGCTACTCCTTCTCGCTCAGCAAATGAAGCATAAAATGCAAGGTTGTAGTTGAAAAGCCTGCAAGGAAGAACGGACACGGAAAAAAGAGGCGACAGGACGAGGCCTCTTTTTCTCTGGCCGTTGTTCCTTGCTGGTTTTTCATCTACAATCATGTACCAACTCGCCCAACTATCGAAATTGTTGTATAAAATACAAAACAAAGATAAAGATGGAAACACGAACCCAAACATTACACTCTATGCTCTGTACTTGCAGTATAGTTTACGACGGGCTCTTAGAAGATCACTCTTCCAGATTTTGCTGTGGCTGCGCTGCGTGTTCCGCGCAGGAATGGAGTTTTTATGTGTTTACGTCAGCTGTTGTCACTACATTCTTTTCTTTATTCTTTGTTTGAAACATTCCATTTGGTGCACGTGCACTTGATCATCGAAACCAGATGAGTGCCCGGCGCCGTCATCAATAGCGAACCCCTCACTGAACACCACATATTGATAGTAACAATGAGAAGAAAGAAGGCGAACAAGTCGAGTTTAACCAAAAAGATGTTCAGCCGTTTCAAAAAATTGGTATACAACTCAGTGAATGAGGGGTGCTATTCTGAATACTATAGAATTCCGCCATTTTGTCAAATACACAATCTTCACAAATTTGTTTGGCTTAAAATGGCGCCATTACAGAATTTTATAATAGGGTGTAATTTTACAGTGTCTAAAATAGCACCCGAGATTGAACGAAGACAACGTTGGTGCTGTAACAGCTGACAGCCAACGTTAGCGATCATTTAGTCAATATCAGAGAACACTGGCCAACATTACACCGTGCTAACGAGTTTCGATATAAGTACGGTAGTTGAGGTCACGTGGCTTAGCAAGGCGCTCTGTTTAGACTACACTCCCTTCGGGAATGGCCCACCTTTTTCGTCAAACAATGGCACACCACTGTATTCCGTCACGGTGTATAGGCGGGTGGAAGAGGCAAATGAGGACATTGTCTTCAAAATGAGATATACCTTTCTCGGGTGAATTGATTCGAATTATACGGCTGCGTCGGAAAGACGACCGTTATGACTGCGTCTCTTTCATGAACTTTTTTCATTGATACAATGTGAAGCAGATGTTGGCGCACACATAAGGCGCCTGATACTCCTCAACTCTTGAGTGGATCGAGCATTCAAACAGCAAATAAACACGGAAACAGTAGGACATGGAAAAAAACAAACACACAAGCACACTTATGCCAAACATCAACATAACGCAAAGGAAAACGTCCCAAATGCAATTAATAATGTCTAGTCATTCTAGAGATGAATCCTCCCATGTGGGCAACGCATAACAATCAACCAATCATAAAACCTAGGACGTATACATATCAGTCACCTTAAAGTAATACTAACATAAACGCCTTAATAATTGCCAGAAATGTCGCTATCTTCAAGAAAGTTTTTTAACGCTTTTAAAGCGTGCGTCTTTAAGGCTCTGGTTGTTCACGGGCCCAGAAGTTTCTTTATACTGGGTGAACTGATCCTATTTAAACGGCCGCGCTAAAGAGACGACCGTTATGATTGCGTCTCTTTAATTACCTTGATTTTAGCCGAGAGCGGTACACGTACAGAGTGAAGAAGATATCACGATGCGTGTGCAAGAGCATCGTCCTCTTCTCCGCGATGAGGAAATGCTATATTCCCCGCGCGGCTCTCTCGTAATCGTGCGCGGCGCCTAGCGTCGCTCAGCGCGCCGTCGTCCGGCGCGCGCGACGGCGAGCGCGGAAGGACGCCGCTTGACGGCGTCGGCGTGGCGTGCGTGTCCAAGCGCACCGACGTTCCCACTTCGTCGAGCACAATAGAGCGCCGTCCCCCATAACTGGAACTTGTTTAGCAGCGCGGCGCAAACGGACGCCAACTCCGTGTGTGCCCGCGCCACCGTGTGTGTTACAAAAAGACCGTAACAAACAAAAGAGAATGAGTTGCTCTATAGCGAGAAAAGAAAAAAAAAAGATGAGTCCGAGGAGGACTGCGAGATGAGCAAGAAAAGCACGCCAGCACGCACAAATTCAGAAAATTCGGCCCAAGTGGAAGAGGAGGGGGTTACAGCAGGCGAGCCGGATCGCCCGGCAGTGGTGGCGCCGCGTCAGAGGCAGCAGCGGAGTCAGCGCGGCGCGGAAAATGGAGTCACGCCTTGCTTGGCGCGCTCGTCTCGTTCGTCGCGCCACGAAACGCAGTGGTGCAGCGCGCCGCGAGCAAACACCTCGACGGACGACCGCGTATAGGACGCCGAAGGACGACGCCGCCGCTGTTTGGTCGGAGTGCGTGACAGCTGTCGGAGAACCCTCGACGTCTATAGGCTCGAACGTCGCTCTTTCTTGGCTGCTGAGACGCCGTGAACCGTCTTCGGAGAAGCAAAGTTATAGCGTATGCTGTCAAGCAAAAGCTGGTTGTCCGAGGTAACGTTAGCCTGGTTAAAAACATGTAGCATATATGGCAGAATACACGGTTATGACATCTACATTTTGTCCGGTCATCTAAATTATTCTACAAACAACAGAATTTTGGCGTACTGATTAACTTGGATATTAAAAACAATTATGAGTTGAAAAAATAGCTTCGTTAACAGTAGGGATTACTGACAGCATATCTATAGCTGGAGTGGAAAAGCGTATCATGCCCTGAATTCGTCATTCTGTAGTCCAAGAAACGTTTGCTCCCTTTGGCGCTTATCTCATTAAAACAATGGTCGTCGTCATTCTTTCTTTCTTTGTTTTTTAATCGAGAAAAGGTTGGCGCCATTAGGGCGGCACCGGCTATTCTTTCTCGCTTTTGCAAACGAGAAAGAAGTACGAAAAATAAAGAAAAAAGAAAAATGTCACAACTTATGGCACACGTGTATACTATATAGTATGACACCACATGTGTAAAGCAAAACACTCCAACTATACATGAAAGTAAAAGCTTTGTGCTTGAGCTCAAGTAAGGTAAACAAGTGCACATAAGTGTAAATACAAATATTTTGGATGTCCTATAACGCATAGGACACACATAACATAAGAAATATCATACGATCATAACATACATGTTTTTTTTGTTTTTTTATCGTATATCTTTTGTATTTAGCATGTCACCAGTATGGGGCTACCTCGTGCGCGCCCACTATTGGTCATCTCAAGTCACAATCTTCATATGAGCCTATTACGTAATCATCAAATACATGTACAAACATGAGTATCATACTCACATGCTCACTTAGTGAAATCGTGGGTGCTCACGCGCACACGATGCCCCTGAGATGGTCGCGTGGTTGAATTGGCTTCCGCCGCGAAGCCCTTCTGAGCCATATACCTGAATGCCTCCTGTTCCTTCTGACCAAGGCATCCATCTCAATTTCTTCGGTTGAAACGCGTCGTCATTCTGCACCTCCGCAACTCTTTCGTGCAGTCATCTCCAACTCCGAGGAAGCGTCCTTAAAGAGAGGAAGAAAGAGACAAACAAAAAAAAAAAGGAAAGAAGTCAGCTCGCCTGAAGAATCTTGAGGCACCTCAATTAACGTTCCGGAAATTAATGCCTGGTGATGTTCTTACAGAGCTGCGTCGCGTGTGAAGCGTCTACAAGCAGAGTTCTTTTTTTTTTTCGGCGACGACATCCGCGTGGTGTCACGGCCACCGGATGTCGCCCGCACGGCGAGAGAGACAGGGCGACGACTCGCGCTTCTCTGGACAATTACCTGCGCTAAACGCGATCACCGGCCCAGTGCTTTTACGCGGGCGACGACGCGACGCTGCTGCAGAGTCAGTCGCGGATGCATGACGTCGTGTTCCTTCATTTGTGCCTCTTTTCAAGGCGGTGTGAAGACGGAAAGGCCCGGAGGTTAAACAAGGTCGCTTCGCTCTAAGCAAAAGAACTCTTTTCATGTTTGTTTGTTTGTTTGTTTGTTTGTTAAGGCGAAAGGCTTAGATGCCTCATCAAACGCGAAAATTGACCGTCGGCGGCGTCAACACGAGTGATGCAAAAAATCATGACGCGATGACATCACTATATGACGTCATCATCACGACATAGTTCGCAAACTTTTGTTACGTCATCATGGCGTCACATGGCACTGTCGCTTGGTCAAAGGTGGGCCGATCCCGGAGGCAATGCAAAACCAGGTGAGGTGCGGAAAGCTTGCATTGTATACGATCCTGGAGGCAATGCGAAACCACGTTAGGTGCAGAAAGCTTTCGGAGGGGGGCGGAGGAGGATCAATACATAAATTGAGAAGAAAAAGATAGCTTTCGCCTTCGAGTCGTCATAGGCGAATGCATAAGAGACTGCGTTGTTTGCTTGCTTGTTTGTTTGTTTGTTTGTTTGTTTGTTTGTTTGTTTATTTGTTAGTTGCGAGCTTTAAGTGAACTTATAGCCCTAACTAGGACTCCGGCTTGTTTTACAGGCTTACCCAAATTGAAGCTGGGATTTTGATAGGTTAACATAATGACAGTGAGCTGAAACCGAGGCGCATCAACCGCGCAGGGTCTCGGCCTAGAGTCAACCTCTGGGCAAATGCAACGCGTCAAAGCGTTGAATACCAGAACCCGAGTTTAGGTTCGCATCGCGCTCAAGCATGGCATTTGTCGAGCTATAAAACAATCGACGATATACAAAATTGTTTCGCCCAGAACGCAAGCTGGATGTCGTTCCTTTGGCCTTCGCGAAGTAAATGAGCTGGATCAGTGCGTGTCCGTGATCGCGCTTCAGCACAGCAGGACGAAAGGGCGTGGCAAAGTGAACGCGAAGGCACCGCATCCTGAGAAGGACGCAGTCCTTTCTTTCTTCCGTCGAGCCGGCCAGCCCACACCAGTGTTCGCCAAAAACGATGCGCGTTGCGTCGACAGCACCGAAGACATGAAGACCCCGCGAGAAGTGCAATCTGCAGGCTCTCGATGCGCAGCACACTTTGCGGGGGCGGCATGCGTCCCCTCCCTCTCCTCCCGTGCTGAGTGGACCGGCGAGAACATTGGCCGTCGTATATAAATCTTCGTTTCTTCTATTTCCTCCGTTTCACGACTCGTTGTGGCTGCTTGCACAGTCTTCCGGAGCGCAAAGAGAAAGGCGGCGACTCGGCGAGAAAATGAGTTTGGCCCGAGCGCAGCCTGTGGCAGCCGCGATGCTTCCGACCGTTCTCGCCGTCGACGTTGCCGCCTCGCGCTTGACGCGCGTCGGCCGACCGGACGCGCTATACTGCTGCGGCGAAGATGCAGCGGCGAACGGTTAGCTGCGCGCGGCGCGATCACCATCCATCTCGGCCGGACAGTCGCTTCCAGCGCGCGCGCTTGTCCATCGCGCCGACGCTATACTTTCTCGAGTGGCGCAAACCCGGGCCGGCGTTGCGTGTACGAGCCCTCCCGCGTCGTCGTCCATCATTCCTCCCGCGGCGGAGACGGGAAAATTCGGGAATAGTTGCGACCGACCGGTTGTTTCGGCCGCGGTAAACAGGCCGCCACCCTCCCTCGACAGGGGACAGCCCCGCTTGCAATATATGTACTATTCCTTCAACCGCGAGTGCACTTCGCAACTCGTGCACGTGGCAGACATGCTTGGATCACACAGCTGGATGGCTCAGTCATTCAAGCGAGCGCTTGTCTGTCTACTGCAGCGTGTTAACACTCTATATTATGCAACTGCAATACCGAAGTGCAGAATTATTTCAGTAAGGTACCTTTCGTTTTTGTGTCGTTCGCTCTGCATCACATTTCGCCGAACAACTTGTGATAGTGCTTCCAACAAAGTCTCTGCATGGGAGTGATGCAAAAGCTCCAGTATGTGTACGGAAGCTCAGTATACATACTGATAAACACAGAAGCACTCAAGCTACTCTTCTTAGGAATGTTCTATGATTATTTCTCTATATATATGGGTGTGTGGGGCGTCACTGCGTTCGTATACAGCCCAAGCTGTGCTATGTCTCGGCGCCGTTACTGTCTAATTCTTCAAGGAGTCTTTATCTGAATCTTCCAGCTCAGCGTGCACCAAACTGGAAGTGAGTCGATCTGGTTAATTACCGTCTTCCCTTTCTCCCCTCTTGCAGTTACAAAGGTTATGTTGTCGTTCCCGCGAAGGCCGCCTGCGTTACTCATTTCTGTTATTTAGAACACACAGGAAAGTGATAGGTGAAGCGTGTAAAACAGCGTCGAACTACACTTCGCTGTCCAACATTATCTGTACATAGCTAAGGGCAATGGAGAACTCATTAGGTGTTGCGAAACTCCGGCAAACTGACACTGCAACAACTAACTGGGTGCGAGAGCTCGGGACTCGCACCGGAGACTCTCCCCCCTCCCAGGAGCCGCCCGCCCACCGTCCGGACCAGAGTGTTCGAGCAGAAAGCGCTCCGGCCTTGGTCACGTGTCCGTGCCAACGGCGGTGGCGGGCCAGCGTGTAATCACCAGCCTCACGCGCTCTCACCTTACACTGCAACGCCCGCGAGGAGCCTCTGCACGAACGAGCGACCACGATCAGAGCCGAAAGGAAAAAAAAACGCGACAAAAAACAGCGCACACGATCGCGCGTTGAGGGAGCTGCAGGCTCGGGATTTTCGGCAGTCGTCGCTGAAAAAGAGAGCCAGCCCTGCGCGCGGTGGCGGCGATGGTCCGTCACTGACGTGCGCGCGCTTGTAATGATCGTAATCAGGGGGAGAAAAATGGCGCCGGACTCGTTTCACGGTCAATCGCTTCCTGTCCGAGAGCATCCGCGTGCCCGGCATAGCCGAGCGAGCCAGTGGCCGTCAAATTTCATTACGAAACGGCGCGAACAGCGCCGGTGGAGCGGACGGACGCCGGCGTCGGCGCATCCGAGCAGCAGAAGCGCCGAGCTCGGGCGGCGGGGCGGCGTCCTTTCCGCCCCGATGCGGCCGGACCGCGCGCCTCGATCGCGGCTCGCCGGACACGGCCGCTCTTTTTTGCGAAGATCACCCAAGGCCGTGGAAGCTATAGTAACAAACTTCTCTGCGAACTTTGGCCCCCCTCCGCTCTCGCTGCCGAGAATGTTCGACAGTCAGTGATGGCCGTCGAACGATGCTCTTAATCGCCGTTACGTTTATCACGCACCGATATTTCGAAAGAATGATTCGCGAGATGGCCGAACTTGAGAGACAAAAATTGGCCGCGTATCTGCGTGCTTCGCTGCAAATGTCGTGTAAAGACGATAGAAGAGGCGCTGTGTGAGATATGGACGCCATCTGGCAATACGTCGGGAAACATGAGTGTTGTGTTGCGTGCTGGTAGTCCCGGCGCAGCAGCAGGCGAAGACCGGCGGTGACCAACGCGACCGGCGGAGACGCCAGCCAGCCCGAAAACGCGGTTCGGCGCGAAGCGCTGAAGCAGAGAAACGTCCGCACTCAACGAGTACTCTCCACACACTCTTTTATTTACACGTCGCCTGGGTAAAACAGGAACGCCAGAGCGGCGCCCACAACCGGCAGCCTGAAGGCCGCCCACAACACTGCTTTTTCATTTTTTAAATATTTTTTTCACCTTCTTGGCCTTCTCAAAACTAAAGTTTTTCAACACCAACCCATGGCATTCGTACAGTGCAATACAGAACCGAAACCGAAACACAACCATGAGCTCGTGCGAAGGGCACGGAGGAAGGCAAATTTCAGAGCAGTCGCATTTTCAGCTTTGTTGAAACAGCGCTCACTAGACGACGACGAAGTAAAAGAAGGCACAGGACAGGCAGCGCCTATCCTGTGCCTTCTTTTACTTCGTCGTCGTCTATTGAGCGCTGTTTCAACAAAGATGAACGCATACCAACTCGCTCAAGCTTCCATTCTTATGCATTTTCAGCGCAGCTTAAGAAACTAGTGTCCTTAAAATTACGTATGTATGCATTTTCTATTAAAGGAACACGCCACCTAATACCTACCTAGTGATGTTGCACCTCAGATATGCATGATATTCACTTTTTGATCGACAACGTTCACAAGTATGAACAGTCATACCAGTTCAAGACGGCTGGCCCTTGGGCAAGTGGTTCAACTTTGGCCGAGTGGCTGAATCGAGGGACGTGCCGACAAACAGAAAGACAGACAGACAGACCAAAATTTCTGCGTTTAAGTTCCCCAAGAAAGACTATCGTCTTTAATAAGCCACGGTGCTTTGGCACATGCACTTCGGGAACGTATACGTGTCCTGGCTCATCGTGGTTTCGATTATGGGTCTGCAGGGACATTTGTTGACGCGCCACACTACTGGTGATGTCATCAAACGAAAAATGACAGCTAAGCTCCAATTTTTCCATTGAACAACGCAATGAGATATTACTGTAATAGCTTGGTACGCGAGAGAAAAGTCAATGGTCTGACGGAAGCAAATAGCGTGGGTTGTATAGTCCTGCTTCAAGCTGTCTTGTGACTTGTGTAGTATGTGAAGTTGCACCAACTGAACGTTCCCTAAGGGCTTTTCCCTCATCGTTCTTTTAGACTTACTAAGCTTAAGAGGAGGAAATTCGCTCGGGCAATATTAAGCCTTATAAGCTTAAGGCGGCCTGGGTGAAATAAAGCGGGAATACTATTGTAAAAAGGAGAAAAGGTAACAAATAAGAATAAAGAAAGGGGTAAGAAAGTCACACACTATAGCTGTGCATGTGTCGCGAGAACAGGGCGACGAAACCCCTTGATACAGCGCAGCGATCTCTCTGTTGGCGCGTGAATAGTCGCCTATATATGCATGCTGTACGTGCGCGGAAGGAGGCCCAAGATGATGCATGAGTCCAGTATGCGGTGTGGTAAACCGTGAGAATAAAAGCTAAAACAGGGAAAAACATTCTATCTCTGTATAGAAAATAAGGAACAACGAAACAAGACCTTTAGGTTTAAATCGATGTGACTGGCATACAGTTAACGCATATTAGTAGCCTGGTTGGTTTTTATACATAATGAAACAAAAAGCAGCTTAAGAAGACAGAGACGTGTGTGTCCCCCCCCCCCTCCGTTTCTGTCTTCTCGCGCTGTTTTTCCTTAAAATGGCTTGCATTGACGTCACTGAAACCCCCGCGTTGGAGCACCAGCATGGGGGAACGCGACGCTTGCGATGTCACATTAATGTTATCAAAACATCACATGCAGGTTCTTTCGTTATTCACGGACAGAGGCGTTTCTGCCATGTCGTTATCACACTGAAGCAGGTTAACCGCAACTTGTTTGTCATCAGAGCCGCCATCGTGGAGTGCCAGTACCTTCAGAAGCTGCGTCCATGACGTCACGTGCAAGCTATCTATAGAGATTCCAGGGAATTCAGGGGCTTCAATTTTTCAAGCACATATGTATAGTGCGCAGGAATCGTGTTTAATTTTTTTATTTGTTATGAAATGTTTTTGACATGACTTACGGAGAATACGAGAAGTCGCGTACTTTCTCTTGTCACGACGTGAAAGCTAGCGCGCCAATGCACTCGCTGCCCTGTGCTGTTGGTACGAGCGCAACGGAGACAATGGACGTGTCCAGCACTCGCCCTTTTCAGGAACGGCATCATGCCGGGTTCTGTTACACGAAGAGAGCATGCTCGCCGGTGGCTGTCGAAGGCAATTTCTTCGGGGTCACGGGACCCAGACGTGGATGAACTGCAAGACCCCGAGAAGACAAGCTTTGTGGTCTCGCCGGGGAACCGTGCCCATCGGTCGTCAACGGTTCTGCTGTGTGCGCCCATACATAAACGTTGCTGCAGTGTACGCACAGTATACATACGCCGGCGCGTGCACGGGGAGACGCGCGCGAGACTGTGTTTGTCCGATCGATGGCTTCGTTAGAAGGGACCGCGCTGGCCTCGGGTCGTTAGCGGATCCCCGGGATGGCGAGTCAAGCTGCAGCCGCGTTCCCGCGGGACAGAGCAGCGTTCTCCCGTCGCGTTAGACCCTGTACACATAGTACAGCCCTGTGCTCCGTCTCGCGCGTACAGTTTGAGCGGACAAGGCAGACATGAAAAGGAGAGTATTACGTTAAACGAGTTGGTTCATAGCTTAACGAAAGATTTGTGGCGCAAGCTGAAAAATAAGAAAAAGCCGGAAGAAGAACATAGGATAACCACACCGAAGGAAGAACACGCCATCACTGGGTGCGTAGAAGGCCATTCTTTTAACATGATACATGTATTAAATGTGCTTAAAACAAAACCCACTGACCCGTACGAGCTGGATTTAACCGCGTGTTACTGCTATAGCGACAATTCGGCCCATTATGGGCGCTTCCACGTGCTTCCTTTTAGATTTTTTCTTCGAGTCATATTGGTCGGTAAAACACAAGTAAAAAAAAGGAAAAGAAGACTGCTTGCAAAAAGGCAGTGGTGAGGGTGGAGGGGGCGGGATGCTTTATTGCTGGAAAGAGATATACTTCTTGCTGTCCTAGTTGTACGCAATTGGTGCAGGAGCCAATAAATTGTGACCATCAAGCTCTTGCGCGAGGGACATGCCATAATAATGCAGTGACCACCATAGCATATTAGACGAAGGGCTCTTACCACAGTAACCATGCAAGAAGCCTTATTTTATTTGTTTTCTCTCTCACTCTCACTCTCTCTCTCGGTATTACTGGCAATAACTTCGCGGACGACGACGACGTATAATCTGATCCGCCCATGAAAGAACTCAAGGCTTCGAATCCCACTGTCAAGGACTGACGCTGCAAGATAGCGATTTTATAGTTCGGACTACCACACACACTTAACGGTCGTGTGCTAGCTTTCAAAGGTGTCGCTCTCATGAAGTTGATCTTTCTCGATAATTGTGCTGAGCGTAATTGTGTTGTGCGCAATTGTGTTGTGCTTAATTGCGTAATTGTGTTGTGCCCATCATATTATTACGTTTATTTACACGCCCTTGCCTTCTCTCTCTCTTTATCAAGCTTAATGTGCGCATCACTGCGAATCTTCGTCGTTCACGTGAATGTTCTCGTTTTATTGCACAACGAACAAGGCTCCCACGACAGTCTGTAAACTTCACCGTCGTTTATTCATAGTTGCAAACTGAATTATTCAGTTCCGGTTCCAGCTGACGATCTCTGGCTTGCTGCAAAAGCACTAACAGATAATTTAAAAACGTCGGAACTGGCATACGGTATAATTGTCTGAGTCGCCTTTGAGTGGACAGATTCTTCTCTTATCTTGAGTTAATCTTTTCCTCATTCTCGCCGTCCATCTCTCCCCTTTCGCAAAGTAGAGTACAGCCGCCAACCGGACAGTTACTGTGGTTTACTTTCATAACTTTCATGTCTTGTGTTCTCATTCTCTCTCTCCCTTTCCTTTCCTCTGCTCTGCTCTGCTCTGATGCAGACATCTCATTTACTCGAACTTCAAGAGCACTCTCTTTTACGAACGAGCTGACGCGAGGGCAAGCAGACGGTGCAGGACGAGGTGTCAAGCACTGTCAGTCTCTCAATCACCGCTAAGCCGCTGCCAATGGAGCGCACCCCACACAGCGTCGGGCACGTACACATAATCGTCGTCACCTCCATCGAACGGCCCCATTTTCCCAAAATTAATCTCTGCCAAAGTCAACCCCGACCTCGCGGCCATGGTACGCGCGCCCTCTAGCTTGTCTTCCCAACACGGAAGACCCAAGGACGAGAGAAGGAACAGAAAGGGGGACGGGATGCCAGTTGACGCCGTTGCAGCCAGCGTTCGAAAGGGGTGGGAGAAAGCACGAGGCAGGCCGGGGGTCCGGAGGAATCAAGTCGGCTCGACGGATAAGCCCCGGGAAGATGGCCGCGGCTAACGAGCGACCAGCGTTGCGGGAGCCAAAGGGTTCTACACCGAATGCGTCAACTCCTGAGCCCCCCACCTCCCTATCACGCGGTGGGAGCTCCTCGCCTTTGCCTTTCGGTTGGTAGTTGCGTGCAGCGTTGATTGTCGTAGTGGTATACGACTCTTTGGTGACTGCCCTGTTCTTTCCATTGGCATCACATTGGCGTAGCCTTGGCGGGGGGGGGGGGGGTAGTCAACATCCCCCCCCCCCCCCGAAATTTTGAATGCATGAACAAACATAAAGTATGATCGAAACACTCCCCCCCCCCCTTAAATTTCTGGCTACGCCACTGGTCATTAGTAACCTTACTGCCCCTATGCAGGGTAGCAAACCGGTCACTCGCGCCAGGTTAACCTCCCTGCGTTTCCTTTTCATCTATTTCTCTCTCTCTCTACTGGAAGCTATATACTTATGCAGTGTTAAATTTCTTTACACTCCATCCCCTTCTTTTCTTATCAAAAAACAATTTACGACAGGCCGATATCAGACAGTGTTAGAATAGGGCTGGTAGCGTTAGCGTTTCTTGGGCACGTACGCTATTTGCGAGATATAACGTGCGTACCCAGTAGGTTAGCGTATGATGCACGCGCAGTGGCGACAAACGCTAACGCAAAGCTTTGCGTGTACGCTATTCTAAGACTGCCTATTGGCCGATATTGGCGTGGAGAGTGGCTGGCAGCATTGAGGCGTATAAGGGGAAAACAAAACGGACTAGAATCGTTACATTATCACAGTCTTGAATGTAAACATAAGCTTTCGAGCCACGTGTTCACGCACGTATGTAGCTCACACGTGAGGAAAGGTGGAGAAATAAAATACAATTAAATTGAACACTATATAGTGTGTACTACATATCTATCGAGGAAATGGCGAAATGCGAACGGCATAAGAATGACGTTGCACTGTTAAACCGAATATACCGTCGTTTATATTTAGAACGCCAGGCAACTGGTGCCTTCTCTGAGCTTGAGGTATTATTTTTTAAGCTTATTCGGAAGAGTCGGAGACTATTGAATCAAAGGGCACCAATATACAGTTCGTATGCATTCATAATCGGTGACACTTCTATAGTGCGAAAAAGGATGAGCTTCTTTTACAGCGCAGATGACCGTTAGAAATAGCGTTAATGACCGTTAGGAATATCGATGTGGTTGAGGTTTCAACATGGCGCTGTTCTCAGCCGTCTTCGGTGTTAAAGTGCTTTCCAAGACACGAAGGACATATTATTGAGTGCTTACGCGGCGCACTGTCATCTCTAGCCGCATGAATAGCCCAACAACAAAGGCATATGAGACGATTGAAAATATATTTGCGCAAAGTGCATGAGCTGTGCTTTGACCGAGTGGCCTATAGATGAACGGACGTCGTATGGATGCACATCGGGCACACCTACATTGTTAATAGACTGGAATATTTTCGAACTTTCCATCCCGATTTCGCGATTTGTTTACGCCTACTTGCACCGAAACCGCATAATATGTGCATGTGTTCCTCGCAACCGAAATTATTGTGGGTGATTTCCATGCGCACAAACAACAGGTGAGCCCTTTAGGACGGAGTCCTTGTCCGAGTCCTCTATTTCATCAGCCATCTTCTGGATACACCTTTGGGAATAGACTTCAGCAATGAGATTTTTTTTTGTCATGCCTTTGTAGTGTTAAATATTGGGACAGTCACAGCATTAGACAGACAGATGTGTGTTACCTGCCAGTATACGTAACTCAGTCTGTGCGACTAGAAAACGAAACAATATGATTATTTCTACAGCCTTCTGCTCACCACTCTGCATGCACACACAATGTCACTAAACTTATTTTGAAGCTACCGCGCACACGTGCGTGACATCGACACTCGGCGATACCAAAGAAGGGCCCAAGCAGGAGTGCAAACGCACGCCTGTACAGCTTCTTCACTAATACTCTCAGAGATGTCCGCAGGACTTTTGGGCCATCACAGTAAATCTCCGCAATGGCCCGGGAGCCCTTCAGCTTCTATACGACCTTCCGTGCTGGTCGACTCCTCTAAGCGAGATTCCGCACTAGCAGCTGCATGCAACTGCGGGTCCGCGAATAACGCGGTCGGTCCACGGAGCCCAAACCCCGCGCCCGCCACTGTTGGGGAAGCGCGGCAGCTGGCTTCGATCTCGCGGCCAGCGCCGAAGATATTGGCTGGCACGCGTGGCCGAGACTAAAGGGGAGACCCAGGCGAGCAGTGGCAAGCCCGTCTTCTTCTCCCCGTCGTCGCCGGTGCCTCGTCGGGCGCGGCGGCCAAAGACCGGCCGGGGCCCCGTTAATTTCGTCAAAGCCGTCGAGTTAATGGGTCCCGTGTTAGCGCGGCCCACCTAATGACCTCTGGGAGCTGTTAGCCACCGCCGCCACTCTGGGGCCAACACCAGCAGCAGCCGTGATTCAACTTTTGGCCTGGATCGTAAAAACCGCCCGGCTGATGGCTTTTAAAGCGTCCATAGCGTGTACCGGCTCTCGGCAGTGTACACACAGTCGTAGCTGGGCGCGTTCACGGCTCGTGTGGGAGACCGCACGCCGCGAGTTTCCCCTCCCCGGGAGTTAGCACAAACCGGCCGCGAGATAGCGGCGGGAAGGGGGTGTTCTGTCGACAAAGAGATCTATGTTGTCGTTGCGGCGGAATGATCTCTCTTACTCTATGTAGGCTGAACAAAGGTGACCGCTCTGATACTTCTGTGCGTGAGTACTCCATCTGGAGGACGGTGACGTATATTCAAACAGAAGGAACTGAGCTATACTCGTAAAGTTTAGCAGAACGTTGAGAGGAAATGGAATTAGTTAGTGTTCCCTAAAGACGTCGCAGAGTGAAACAGTTGTTATGCTTACGGGAAGGGAGGTTTTTTTAGTATAAAGTGTTTGTTCTGGTGGGCCCTAGAACAACTAGAGATCCAAAGGCAGGGGAGGGGTAATCAAGTCCGCTGACCTGCTGCAATTGGACAAGATATGACGCCAGTCGATTTATGGAAGGCTCCCCCGAAATAAATATTGCCGAACATTGGTTTAATGGAGCCCGATGGGCTAGCGTGACCAACAGTTATACTCTGTTGAAAAGTAACTATACAGTTGCGTGCCGTGTGATGACGTTCATGATTACTTCAAGTATACGTGAGCATGCAGAACAGATCAAAAAGTCTGAGATCACGCGGAATAGCTCAGCAAAGGTCGCGGTAGGCTGAGAGAGGAAGAGAGAGATTAGGCCAGACCCGTGTCCAGTTTTCTACCCTGCACTGGACAAATGGAGTCGGCTGAATTGAAGATGCAGAAGTCTAAGTTGTCCTTGTGCTTTGTATCGTTCGCAAACTTTTTTTTTTTTACTAAACTGGAGATAACTCGATCGGAATATGTCCGCCACTTCAGTGGCGGAGGAGGGGACAAATGACGTTGCTTTGTTTGGAGTGGACATCTATATACGTTGAGGTTCGCATGGCTGTTCGCTTGCGGCAAGGACAGGCCCTAAAGAGAATAACTCTGTTTATACTGGTGCACGGGTGGTGTACAGGCCAGATTGTCAAAGTCAGTAATGCAAACCGCGTGTCTTTGTGTGCGTGTGTGTAATCAACTGGATCAAAGGTGTCCCATACTTTACTCGTTGGCTTTCGCATTTCATTCCGGCTAATGCGTGTGCACCGTTCGGTCGTTGAAAAACGACTGCTAACCCGAAGGTTGCGGGATCGAGTCCCAGCCGCGGCCGCCGCGTTTTCAGTGCTTGAAAATGCTTGAGGCTGTTTAGCAAATCGTTCCACGTATCTCGTATCACGAAACTATCATCATCATCAACGGGTATGTGCCACAGAAACTGGGCGTATCCTCACCATTCGTCCACTAAGGAAGAAGGGATCAGTTAGCCCAACGCTATAGAGAACGGGAAAGGCAACGGCGGCTGCGAGAAGACCCCGAAGCGATGGAAGGCCTAGGCCAACGACGACCTGCCTGTAGATCTATGAGGGGTGCGAACGTTGGATTTCAGTGGGAGTTTCTGTCTCGGGAGTTTGGACATCTGTTTCGTATCTGTGACTGTCTGTGGTTTAATTCGAACCTCTCTGCACTGAGAATCAACGTACAAGCAAACTAGAATCACCTTGCTAAAGCTTAGCAACGACCTAGAAGCAACCTAGAAGCAACCCTGATCAGCTAGCTAAGGCCTAGAAACAATCTAGAAGCCACCAGATCAGTCTTCAGAATCGTCCAGTTTCGCTGTGTCAAGCCTTGCGCGGCTTAGTGCAACTTTCGCCAATCTTTTTATCTATGGTCGTGCGTGTGTTTTTATACGTGCATGTATATATACGCATGCAAAATTGAACAATATCGGAGGAAAGGGGAACTTCGAACCCTCCCCCCTCCCCTCCCTGGCTACGCCAGTGCTGTATAAGTGCATCCGCCTGTCACATGCCTGACCTGATTTCTTCCATTTTTAATTCCTTTCGAGCAAGAGCCCCGGCTCTCCAAATCAATACTTAAAGCCATTCTGTGCCTTCCTCTGTGGTAAAATGTATTACAAGTGCGGCCAGCAGCCATCGTGTCGTATACGCGATTATATACACACATCGAGATGGCCCCTTAGGCGACTAATCCATGCGGCGCACGATCGTCGGCGCTTGTCAAAGCGACTATCGCATCCGCACGGGTGGCGGCTCCTGCGATGGGGGTAGACGTGCGGTGGCCTTCGGAGGGCCGTAAAAGTACGCACGCGCCGTTGAGTTATGCGCCCTGCTCGCGAATAATGTCCCGGCCTCCCGTACGGGACCCCAGGGAGCGGACACGTCGGATCGCCGCCCGCCAGCGAGAGTTTTTCGTTGACTTTCGTCTCCTCCTGGAGGGGATATGGCGGCGCGGGTAACTGTGTGAACCGTAGCGTATATCTACGCGCGCAAGTTTTGAACCGTACAACTAAAGTTAAAGAAAAAAAACTTTAAACTTTCCAAGCTAGGTCGAACGGAAGTACACGTTGAGGACGCCATTAAAGATAGGGGCTAGGTCGCATGCACACCGCGCTAGCATACCGATCGACGGTCGTTTATGAGACGGGGGAGTGCGTAGAATGCTGCGACACTTTTATACGCAACGCGACGATCTCTTTCGAGGGGTATAATCCTTATCGCCTTCCGCAGTTCGGCAATTTCGAAGTTGTATAATGTTTGCGCGATGCTCTTAATTTCGCGGGCTTTCACGACTCCCACGTATACCACATTCTTTCTGTCCGCGTGCTCCTTGAAACATTATGTTCGCCGGAATGACTCTCGGGCATGCTATATAATGGCTTGATCCTTACGTGCTAACGCATAAGTGCATTCATATTGTACACCTTGTGTATGTTGACGTTTTAGTTAAGAGTTCGAACAAAGTTCGTCGGTCGGGCAACATGATGATGAGGTTGCGGGCACTGGCCAAAGCAAGCTGAAAACACGCGTAAGACGTTTCGGGACCCGTACAGGTTGCTTAACGAGGGTACGGGCCCCGGCCGGAACGTTTCTCGTGTGTTTTCCCCTTTACTTGGTCAGTGACCGCAACTTCTTTCCGCTGAAGTTTCGAACGCGTCGGGTCGTGAGCCTCTCTGATGCGCTAAATTCTCGCAAACCAATGACGGGCATTGATGTACTCAGTTACTCATGCACACGTCAGCATACAGCATACGTCAGCAGTACGCGTCAGTCACTTAGTCAGCACATGTAGGGGGGCCGAAGACCCAAACCGACGAAAGAGGACACAGTCAGTCTGTGTCCCGTGTGGTTTTGCGGTTACTTTCCCTAATCATGAATCACCGCCTGGTTTACACCCACATTCTTCTAAGGACACAGTCCTTGCCAAGGAAGGTATACGCATCATGCACACAGTAATAATCGCATAATAATCGACAATACACAACATCATAGAATATACTCATTTCAATGCGAATCCGCGTTCGCCCTTTAGAGATATAAATCACGCTATCAGAGGTATGTACTGTTTGCAGGTGCCGACGACATACGTGACGCGTTTAAGTTACCGAGTGTTTCACAATAGGTCTGTAGGTTTTTCACAGTTTCAGAAGACCATGACGTGCGTCCGGTTTACTACACTGCATTAGAGTGAGGACAGAGAGAGAGATAGGGAGGACTATTATTCGGTGCAGATCAAGTCTGTAAGCGGACAGAGACCTGTATAAGCGGACAGAGAACTTCAGGTATACTGAACATAGCCAACGCCTCCATTGTTTTCCACCCCATCGATTAACACGGCTATGTTATCGTCCAAGAATCTTGGTTCCCGAGAGTGGCTTTAAGTCCATGTGGATTAGTGTTCTCTATTGAAAATTGAGCCATTTGGTGGGTATTAATCTTGGCGTGTTAAATAGAGCTAAAGTAACACACAGACATAGAAGATACGCACGTAAACGCTGCTGTTAGTAGCTTGTTCTGTGTGCTTTTTGCCTGAATGTTCAACGCGTTATTGCTCCCCACAAAGAATGGCGCTTGATGTCCTTCTGAGAATAAAAACATGGTGCATTTTTTTACCGTTGCCAAGAAAGTGCGGTAGAGCGTGGGAACAAATATACCTGAATAGCGTCTACCAAAAAGGAAAAAAAGAAGGAATATGATAAATGGATAGTTCCAACTTTCCACAATTTTCCGTAATTTAGGCGTCATTTTAGAATGTGGGTCCGTTCTACAAGTGTAAGAACGTCGCGTTGAAATTGAGGGAAGATTCACATTTCATCCTTCGAGGGGTTTGGTTTGCAGGACCTGTCAAGGAGCCTGACAGATTCGCAGAAAAAAAAAGAAATCGTTGCTGCGGTAGCGTTTGGGCAAGTAAAAGTAATTACGCTAAAATTAATTCAAGCAACGACCTCCACAGACGTATACACGAAAACTACGGTCAGACTTATACACTGTCTCTGTGGATGCATGCCTCTAAGAAGGGTCAGTGACCCAGCGGGTTAAAGAGCGGTGCAGGGAGCTAGCACGAGGGTCCCTAGTACACCAGGTCAGATGAAGGCGCCATCTGCAACACATCAAAGCAGCATCGAGGGGAGTCAGAAAAAGACAAGAGAGTTAACGGCGAGAAGCAATGGGAAGAGAAAGACTGCGTGGGCACGACAGGGTGATAGCTGAATTGTCAAGGGGGTAAAAAAAAGCGTGTTTGTTAAGCAGCATAAAAAAACCGGCAAGATATAAGAGTATAAAAAAGAAAGAAAGAAAGCAAGAAACAGTTGCTAACGAGCGCACACCTTCGAATCCCTTCTGGATAGCCTCAACAACGTTATTAATAGCCGTGAAAAATAACACGCCAGGGGGAGAGCCAGCTCCGACACCATTGTCGGCGACGCGGCCAGCTGGCAAGAAGTGATGCGCGTGGACCATTAGCGGCCGCGGCCAAGTGCCGCGCGGACAGCCACCGTGTGCAACTCGGGACAACGCTAGCTGTATAGCATCGCCGTGAAAAAAAAAAAAAAAAATCATATGGAGAGGCGAACGGGGCAAACGGAGAAACGTGTTTTGCATGCGCGCACACCCGTCACAAATGACACACCAGGGTAAAGGCGCGAGGACCTGCGGTGCCAGATAGCCACGTCACTCCGGCGAGCAGCATCCTCGCGAGTCCGAGCCATCCATGCAGTCCGCATGCATCAACGCTGCAGGCCGGAAGCTTCTGCTGCTCAATTGGCTGTGTTTTGGGCTGTGGCTTTTCAACGCCGTTTTTCTTTGTTTGGATACCCCTTTTTTTTCGCCATATTCTTCTTCTTCTTTCTCTCCCGCTATTTTTTTTAACGCTCAGGGGTAAGGAAACGCTTTGGAGTCACGAAGCAGCGAAAAGCTGAATTGCGATACGAAAGAACAAAGAGTATTTGAACAGAGACAAATATGCATCTTCTGGTGGTCCTCTCCTCGTCGCTTTCTTTTATACTCCACGGAGGACGCCTCTAACGTTGCACAACAAACGGACACGCCACTCGACAACAAAGAGTAAAGAGGCAAATATGGAGAGGAAGAATGAAGAAGAAGGTAGGGAGGAAGAGCAGGAGGGGTTTTTGCAAAAGCTAAAAGCAAACACGGGACGCGCCGCGTGGCCCGGTTGTTCATTTTTATTTTTTATTTCTAAATTCTTTTTTTTTTCGCTCGGTTTGACACGCAACGCGGGTGAGCCCCCACCGGTGCGCTGCGTGGAGTGCGTATGTTTGTACGCGCGCGTATCTCGACGCCATGGCGCGGGTTTCGAGGTATACAGAAAAGAGCTTGAATAAGAGTGTACGTACAAAATCACAACTTAAGAATCAAAACTAAAGCCCGTGTTTGTGCGGCACACAGGCAATGCAGGAATAAAAAAGCGCAGCGATGCCGAAAAAAAATTTAATAAATATCACGAGTGAGAGAGAACGCTCGCGGTAGCCTACCACCGCTACCGAAAGGGGGAGAGAAAGGAGGTGGAAAAAGAACAAGAGAGAAAAAAAAACGAACAAAAAATTGTTGATCGCGCTGCGTCCGGTGCCATAAAAAATGAAGCCCGACGCGGTCGGTGCCCTGACTGCGCCGGAGCGGAGGAGAAATGGGCCAAGGGGGAGTCGCGTGTACAGCGAGGCATTGCCCGAGTTGTCCGAATAGAAGAATCGAGGAGAGGGGAGGGCATCGGTAGGTACTGCAGTGCACTTCAACCCGGTGTCATGAGTAGTTACCTCGGACCCGTAGTTCCACCTAGATCCGCGCATAGCAGGAGTGCACTAGTTGGAGTGAATAAGTCACAGAAACACTTGCATCACAGTGCGTTATAAAATCCTTAAAACATGGGGTGTCGCTGGTGCGAACGTTTCGACGAGCGGTGTGGTATTCTTCAAGGCTGCAAATGCGTGCATTGGTATGTCTCGTACCTTTTCCCCCACCTAAGATATAAGAGGCCGGGGAGGGCTAATGCGAAAACGGGGGAGTGTACAAAACATACACATACGGGTACGAAGCATACACATAGATGCTCTATGAGGTAGGAAGTTACGGCCTTGAAGAAGACAAGACCATTTGTTGAAACGTTAGCAACAGCGGCACCCCGCGTTTCAAGGATTTTGCATCGCTTCAAGCTTCCATCTTCCCCTGTGCTTCCACCTTATTTGCATTGCGTTAGTTAAACGCATACCTGTCAGCAGGGGATGCCCTTCGAAAGTCTTGATGTACACATGTGTCAATCTATGTCAATACATGTACTATAGCGATAGTGGAAGCTGGCTCCAGCAAGACGTTTTACTTCGGACCACCGCCCTTTATGGAGAATGGAGATGGCATGGTTTGTTTGACGGTATAGTTCTCAGCATGCACTGCCTACAACTATGACTTGGCTTATAAGTCGTATATAAAGGTTATAAGCTTGCGACACCGGTGCCGCTGGCTTATAACTCGGACTTATAATCCTGAAGCCGGGCGCTGCGACACCGCGGTGTTGCTTCGCTCGTCTTCAGAATTGAGTGTTTTCACATCTTGACTTAACAAGCAGAGATTCTATAATTATAATATCTATTTTTAGTGTACTTATTTAACGACCACAGACGCGACCAGAGACACGACATAAGATATCTGTGGAATTGCAGCATTACCTTGCATGGCCTTGCTGTCAGCTTCTTTGTCCTTTGTGTATGTCATGGTCTCAGGCTCACGTTAGTACGAAATGTACTCTCCCAATGGGCCGGAATTTGAGCGAAATGTCCCTTAACGTTGCCATTTGAAAGAGGGTCTTCCCATATCTCATATATGGGTCACTTCTGAAGGGGATTTACCGTAACGTTTCGAGAAACATAGCAATACCCATCACCAGAATGACTGAAATCTGCACGTCGATTTCGAAATATAGAGTTTTTGTTCCACGGTTATGTTTTAGCACATAGTGACCGCATGGAGTGCCTCACGAAAAAAAAAAAATGCTTCAGACCAGTTACGTCTGTAGCTCGTGAACATAGTTATTATGAAAAAAAAAAAAAGATATGGGACGAGTCATGTGCGGGCAGCAGGCGAAACGTCCGCGGGCCTCGTGTTTGAGAAATCCGGTGTATATATACTTCACTGCTGCTTCCAGTCATGCAAGTGCGACCGCGAGAAGTGCGACATTTTGATGAAAACCTGCTTGCTTGGCGTTATGCTTAATTGTGCTTAATTAGCACCAGACGTGGGCGTACCTATGGTTCTCCATTACAAGGGGGTTTGGGGGCAATGTTTCACACAGCGCCCCCCGCCCCCTCATTAGACAAGTCCGACAAAAAATAAAGCTTAGCAAAGGAAGCAGAAATGAAAATAAAGCAGTGCCATGCTACTAACAACGGCCTCTCCTTGGTCCCCGGCTTTGCGTGTTTAAAGGTGGAAAGTAAACCGTTCTTAGAATGCAACATCGGGGTTCCTCGGCCGCAGTTATCGTCAAAAACCTTCGTATCCATAACCCTGCACATTAAACATTGAGAAGACGGGTCCGGCTGAGTAAAGATATGGGACTGACTAGTCACCGCCCCCCCTTTTTTTAGATGGTTAATGGGGCGCCGAGGAATAGATGACGAAGGCAATAATGTCAGTGCATATATCAAGGGTCTCAAACTCGCCTCAGCCAGCGGGTCGTACTCGGGAAATTTAGTTCCACAAGGGCCGGGACATTGGGACATTGAAGTTGGTTAGAGCGGGGGGGGGGGGGGGGGGTTAGAGTATGAACAAAATGCCACCTAACGTTGTCAGATGAATATCGGAAAACCTTTGGATATCTCACATATGGGTCATTTCTGAAGGAGATTTGACGTCAGGTTTCTAAAGACATGCCTATACTGACTTCCACAATGACTAAAATCTGGACACCGGTTCTGAAATATAGAGTTTTCGTCCCACGGCGATGTTTCAACTCATAGTGGCAGCATGGGGTGCATCTCGAAAAAAAAAATGCGTAACATCAGTCCCGTCTCTGTAGCTTACACGAACAAAGCGTTATTAATCGCAACAGGCCAGAAAATAATGCGAGTACCATTTATCAAAGTCATACAACTTAATTCAGTGTGAAGCCGATGGCCGCTAGAGTAAGGTTCGCGGGCCGCTTGTTTGAGACCCCTGGTATATAGGATCTCGGTTTAAGATTGCGCTTAACGGTATATGCAGAGTTCATCGTTAACCTAAGTGTCTCCCGTCACACATTAACACTGCCTTTTTTTTTTTCGCACACGAACGTATGCGTTTCCAAGATGACGGTGATAATTACATGCTAATAGCGTCGTTTTATGGTGAAAAACATACATCAGCGACGCATGTGCCAATTGAAGCGATGGTTGAGGGTGAGGTGGGGCTAAGTGTCACTTGAACGATTTTCTACGATATTCCCATTTAATCGGGCATATATAGGATTTACGAATATTACAAAATAAAGACGTCTCATTATGCGATTTATGAAGCAGTTATAACGAAATTGGTTGTTCTTAAAAATAACGGAAAATTGAAATTACTGACATATAGGATCAAATTCAAGTTTTCGGTCGTCACTTACGTTGCTCAATAATAGGGCTCTAAGAAAGCAATGATAATAGTGTACAAAAATCTAAGCCATAATTTTATATAAAATAATAAGCAAATTCTGCAAGCTCTATAACAAGCCGATAGAGCATAAACATCTACCTGCCCACTGAAGCATGTATACATACGGAAATCCTGCAGGGGGTGAAAGATAAGGTGTTCCGCTAACAGGAACCAAGTAATAATAATAAAACAAAGAAAATAGAAGCGGTTAGCTGCAACTTAATGAAACCACATACATGTGGTTTGCCGTCATGTGGGGCTCGTTAGGGTACTTATTATATTACGTCAATATTACGTACTTATTATATATACGTCAATTACGCAAGCTTTTACAGCGGTGTTCTTATGCTTTTCGTTATGCCATCACGCGTTCTCAGAAACTATCGTCATCATGAATGGCTTCTATACCTCGTGCAACGCAATAACTCGGCCTCCGCGCGCTCGCTTCGTCCTCTGCTTCATCTTCTGCTTCGCTCTCCGAACATGTGCGCTCTCCCGCTGCGCCGACTTGTCCGGCGTGGGATGCAGTAACTCGGATGGGCGAGAGAACGAGTGCAGAGAGAGATAGAGAGAGAGAAGGAAAGAGAAAAATTCTTGGCGAAAAAGATTTCTTGACGAGGCGGGATTCGAACCCGCGTAGGCACGATCCGAAGACGAGCATCGTAACCAGTCGGCTATCCAAGCACGCTAGCATAGCAAAACATAGCCTTGCATTGTATAGTATAGCAAAGGGGTGGGAAAGAGACGTGATGGTGAGGAAGAGAGATGTGAGGGTGAGAAGGAGGGGAGAGAGTAAAGCATAGCATAGAAAGGAAAAGAAAGAGAGAAATAGAGAGAAAGAATGGGAAAAATACAGAAAGGGAAAGAAAGATATAGAGAGAAAGAGAAAGGTACAAAGAAAGAGGATGCGAGAAAAGAAAGAAAGAAAGAACAAAGAAAAAAATATAAACAACGGCGGCCACCCAGCTCCGCACTTCCTGCAGGCTTGGCACCACTAATGCGAAGCTGCCTTTTTTTTTTTTTTTTTTGTAGTGCTCAATTTAGGACCCAGTGCATTTTGTAGCTTTATAACATATAAGTGATGCGTGATGATTTTTTCCCGCGTTTAAAGGAAGCCCGCGAAATAGGACCACGCGACTGCGCTCATGCACTATTGCAGCGTTCTCAACCGCGCTTCGAGATAAACAACCATGAGCCCGGACCGTTAACCTCTCGCGTATCAGGGACGACGGCACTTCCTTGTCATGTCTCGCCGTCAAAAATGTTGACGCTTTGCGACAACATTGCCTAGTGCCGCGGCTGCTCATTTCGTCACAATACGCGCGCACGGCTCTCTCTTTGTAAGCACGGCTGATAGCGATGCAATACGGTAGCACATGAGCGCTGTCAAGTGGCCTTATTTAATATTTCGAGGGCTTTCTTTAAACGGCTAAAAATATCACCACGCAGCACGTACGTTGCCACACAAAAAAATTTTGATCTCTAATTTTGAAATGCCCTCTACAACGTCAAGAAAAGCACTTGGCTCTAAAGTGAATATTAAAAATTTGGCATAACTGATCTTAACTAATTAGACAACTAGGGGCAATATAAAAAAAATCCAATGATCGCCACATCACGGCAACCAATATATGTTGTTGGTTTCATTCAGTTGCGGTTAACCACTCCTTAAAAAAAAAATTGACTCTCGTTACGTGAAACACGCATTGGTGTCTAACATTTCTAGAATTATTGCTACCTTATTGCACTAATTGAATGATAGAGGAAGTATTGGAAAAGATTGTCACTGGCGCTTTCGTGATCTCAGCTAGCTAGAATGTTGTATCGTTGAATGAAAATGTGTTCAATTAAAACCTAGTGCTAATGCAAAAGGGCAGTACTTATACCCGTATAGGCAAAAACGTTCATGTGCAGATTTTTACAGTGCAAGCTTTCGTTGTCACAATGAAACACTACAATTCAGACGTATCTGTAACACTATATGATATAGATCATATTCTATATTGTTACGTAGAAATTACGTAGTGTCGCTATAGAACAGTTATTACAGAGCGCAAACGAGCTACTTAGACATGCATGACTGTGAAGGAGACGACGGGGAAGGAATACGCGGGCATGTTCGTTTTGTGCAGTGATATACATTTTGCTTGTAAATATAACTGCATATAGCCTTGTATACACTTCTGTGCGTACCATTTTTAGTGGAGGTGATGGATAATAACTGCTCCGTATCAACGTACACTTCAGCATGAATATGCAGCCGCTTCGTTTATGCGAGCGGACATCGCGTTTTTTGCTCCCCTTGCTTCGTGGTGTATGGTGTCCAGTGCTGGAATATGACAGTATTTTGTACAGCACAAGCGGGTAAGACAAGATGTGTTGGCACCCACATAATTGGGTGTCACGTAACGACTATCATTGCCTATGCATAAGTGAATTTCCAAATATTAAGAAAATTGGCATTTAAAATATTGTTACCACTTGTTAGCCAAAATAAGCACTGGCGATGACGTAACTGTGTAAACATGTGGTTCCTGTCTAAACACGTGGAACCGCATGGATTGTCTTTTTCAACATCCACTGCACCGCATTTGACGAAGCTTGTTACCTACATATACATGTTAAATAAAAAAAAAGGGGGGGGGGGGCAATGTAGTCACTAGTAAGCAAGTTCTTATTTATTAGGCTGACTTTTAAAATGAAAATCGCTTACAATCACCAAGTAATTCTGTAACTCAGCAATGTCCCAATTATGTAACCTGCATGAGACATAGGTCGGCAAAAAATGTGAAACTCACTCAGACTCACTCATGAAATATATTTTGCCTTTAGAGCCCACTCAGACTCAGCCTCACCAAACTTTTCCTCAACCGAGCTCACTCGGACTCAGACTCACTGAAATTTTTCTCAGCCGGGCTCACTCGCACTCAAACTCACCAAAATATTACTCAGACTCAGACTCACGGCTCTCTCTGAGTATGAGTGAGTCTGAGTGTCGAATCATGAGTCCGTTAGCGTATAACTGGCTATTTCAACCATGGTGTCAATGCTCTTTAACACCAATATCTCGCATATTTGGTGCTCTACTTGGCGCCTTTTGATCTCGAACCTTCAATCAAATATGGGTTAGTTGCAATCCAGTAAGGATATTTTTATTGAAAGTGGTGACTCACACAGGTATTTTTATCAAGAACTTCCTGTGAAAGAGTTTTTAGGAGGCAAGTAAACATGCCCCCTCCCCCACCCACCTGCGTTCTGCGCACACGCCTCTGATTAATAAATATTGAGCTGGTGTATGAACGCTAGTGCTTTGAAGTATGTGTGAGTCCGCGGTATTATAAACGTGAGTCGACACAAGGCTGATAGTAATGCTGAAGTTGTGTAGATAGAACCATAGGTCGGCGAAGAAATGTAGAACTCACTCAGACTTACTCAAGAAATATATTTTCTACTTAGGGCTCACTCGGACTCAAATTCACTAAAATTTTTCTCAACCGGCATAGGCGTGCGCAGGGTTCCCCTCCTAGGGGGGGGGGGGGGGGAGGGTCATTGCGGCGCCCCCCCCCTCCCTATTAAGTCAACATATGGGGCAGACTTCGCGCCCCCTCTTCTTAGATGACTAGGGGGGTCGGCCGCCCCTTTGTCCCCACCCCATCCGCGCACGCCTACGTCAACCGGACTCACTCGTACTCAAGCTCACAAAAATATTACTCACCCGGACTCACTGAGACAGACTCACGGCTCGATCTGAGTCTGAGTGAGTCGACTCATGAGTGAGTTTGCCGACCTATGGCATCAGATAATAAATCTAACGCGTACGAATTTCGTGCATTGCACATGACTTTGTAATTGTAACCCTTTGTAATTGTAACCAATTCACATAATATGTAATTTTGCGCATCGAGCTTATCCACTTTAGATGGATGCCCTAACGGACGCAATTTACAGAAGTGCGGTGCCTTTCTGATGTTGGGTTACAGATTTGTAAACTTCCAGCTATGTTTTTTTTAATCTTTTCGATTTTTCGGTAGTTTTGGTAAAAAATATTAGGCAGAAGGTCAAATTGATACTTCATAAACACTCCCCGGAGCTTAGCTTTCTCTTTGAAATTCAACGAAATTCCTTCAAGTTCCTTTACGCATGGTGTCGTCATAAGCAAAGCCAGCGACGGAATCAATACAGACGGTCTTAGATTGCTTCATGTTGTAGTGATTTTCATTTTAATTATAATATGACACTAGACAAATCTCTTGAGACACCTCCGAACAAATGAAGTGTACGCGTATCTTTTTGCAGTCGATATATGTGGCAGTCACATTAACAATAGTCTCCCTATACTTCGTAATGTAAAAGAAAAATAAGTCGTCGAACACAGTATCGAACATATTGCGGTGCGTTGAGCAAGTTTTTGTTAAATAATAGGCCTAATTATTCTAAATGTTGGTAGTTCGTAAACGAATCCAAATTGGCTAATATTTCACGGAGGGATTGTTCTCCTCTTTTCACCAGCGTTAACGGGAAACACGGAACCCAACCACTGGCTATATATATGTAAGTGCTTGCTGCCCAACGGCGCTTAATTAGCACATGTACATCTCATTCATACGAGATTCGCCTAAGCAAATTGGTCATTAAGAAAACTTGCAAGGCAACAGTGATGCCCGCGAGCTACAATGAGCGCGCAAAGCCCTGCGAGTGTCAAGGCTACCTGCGTGACTGCGAGCGCGCTCAAGGAGAGCCTCCTCCTCGCCGGCTTCTCCGAGATGCGCGGAATGGCGTCCGGTTGCTCCGCATCCTCCGACGCGTCTCCCGTAGTTCGCCAGAGCACCCCCGGGGGGCGCCCCGTGTCCCTTCACTTTTTGTGCTGCGTTGCTGACCGCTGCCGGCAAGGAAGTGGGCGTGACCGCGCGCCGCTCCGCCATTGGTCGCGCAGCCATCCAGGTGCTCTTCCCTCGCGCGCGCCACCTTCCGGGTCCCGCCCCCGGTAGGCGCGTTGCCCCTTTCTTTCCGCCCTAGCGCGAGCGGCGCGTCGCGGCGTCGCGCGGAACTGGCGGCACTCGCGGCTGCGGCGTTCTCAGCGGCGCGACGCGGTCGCGCGCTGTAGGTGGGGGGCGAACGAAGGAGGGGGAGATGTCGTCCCTGGCGGCGGCCACCGCGCATGCGCGCGTGTCACCGTGTCACCAGGTGAGCGCGACCATTGGTTGACGGTGCGGACGACGCCCCTCCCCCGCGGCGCGACGCGGCGGCGCACGGCGGGTCGCAGCGGCTGCGTGCGCGCGCGTCGCGAGGGCGAGGGTGTCGCGTCACGGAGCGAGGAGGGCAGGCCGCTCGCGCGCCGCCGCCGCCGTGTCGCCCCCCCGCGTCCGGCCGCACTCCGCGGGACAACGCGTCGTGCGCGTCCCGTGCCGCTCTCGCCCGGTGGTGGTGGTGTGTGCCTTGGCGGCGGCCGCTCCGCATGCCTGCGGCCGCCTCGAGCGAAACTGCGCCCGCTTGCCTGTTGCGGCCGTCTGATGCCCACGTGCCGGTGTTGCTGTGCGCGCTGTGAATGTGTCGTCGTCGCCGGCGCCTCCATGGGGGACTGAAGTGTGCTGCCCTGCCGCCATTACAGGCCCTGCCGGTGCAGCGTTGGCCGAAGCGCGGACGCAGCCCAGCCCCGCGTCGTCGCCGTCCGACGGAGCAGCAACGCACCGCCGGACGCGCGCCAGCATGGATGTGGTGAGCTACCACCATCTCTCTTTGTACACGGCAACGACGTGCGACTGTAGTATATAGCGCACAATGCTAGCGCGACCATTGTGCCCAGACTGATGTTCTGGTTCGGGTTGCGGTAAAGAGAAAAAAAAAAAAATGACTGATACAGTAGCAATCTCTCGAGTCGATCTGAATGTATCGACTGGGCGATCAATCGTCTGCAGCGCAACAGCGTCACGGCTCATCATTTAACGGAAGCTTACCTTCAAAAGTAGAATAAACAAAGAAAAATCTCTTCCAATGTCGTTAAGCGGCATAAAGCAAGCGAACAAAAAAAAAAAAGAAAGGAACTCGAATGGTCTTCATTTCCTCGAATGTCTTCCCCCTGCAGCGAAGAAGTGAAGCGTGTTCCGATTCCCGCCCGTAACCCTTCCGCAAACGCCTCCCGAGAGAGGTCAGTTGTGCGCGGTGTCATGTAACGGTTTCCGAGACGCACCGCTGGATTACGCTTCTATAGCGAGTCTTCGTGGCGCGAGGGAAAGCGGCCGAAGAAAGCGAGCCGAGATTCCCTCGTCTGGGCGCGCACTCGCTCGCTTGGTGCCAAGGGCGCTCGCCTCCTCCCCCGCCTTCTCCTCGTCCGCCGCCCACTCGCTTGCGTTGCGAGAGGAGGAGGAGGAGAGAGAGACGAAAGCGCGGAAACAATTCCACCGAAAGTGGTGCCCGCTTCGAGACTTCGTAATTGGTCGCCTTTTGCGTCTGGCTTAAAGGAAGACAGACACGAAAGCAGCGCACGCTAGAGCGGTTGCAAGCGAGCCGACGTTGAAAGAGCAGGGCCCGAAATAACGAGAGCAGTACGGACGATGGCTTTGCACAGCGAGTTTGTTGAGAAAGGTCGTCAAGACGTTCTCGCCGGTCTTCGGCGGCGTTGCAGAGCTTTCCAAGAACAGCAGTTCACCGCCACGTGGGGTTTGTTGCGTGCATTGTTGGAGAGGCTCGTGCGGGCAGGCAACTGCGAGGCCACATTGTAAACGCGAGTTTGCTACTGTCCAAACCGTGTATAAATGTTTTGAACTCATTGCGTAAACGCGTTAAACAACGTGGAATCTGTGACGTTAGAGAAAACTGGTGAATAAGGTGCGTGTGCTCAGCGTTCCCTATAGTTACGAATTCTACGAATAGTTACGAATAGTTACGACACTCAATGTATACTTTTGAGTGAGATGGTGCAGTTGAAATGTACTGCTAGCGCGAACATAAAGTATACAGAGAGAGTGATTCAAAGTATTTCAAAGCAAAATACGGGGGTTGTAAGCGCTAGCAGGGCGAAAACGATTTATTGTTTAGGACCGATAGTTGAGTACTCGTTGATCCATGAGGTTTAACGGGGATACCAAAGCCACACGACGAAGCAGAAACCAGAAATGTAGCTATAACCGCGGATTAAACAACGCGAAAGAAACAAAATTTGTTACGGTTACGCGCACGAGTTTCGATCATGGATTTTTAGAAGTATTCATATGTAATCGATTTTCATCTCGCTAATTTGACTTCGTCAAAATCAAAATGGACAAATTGGTCTTGAAACAATACGCGGGTAACAGACCACGGTCACCTCTGAAACAATAATTGAAATAAAGGTAATACAGTCGAACCCACATATAACGAAATGTCATGTATATCGAACAGTCGTAATATCCCCTTGATGTATAGGCACCAACCTCTCCTTAAACACATTTAATAAAAAAAAATATATTTTAGATATATAACATATTTGATATATCGAATTACCTATACATAGAAATCTTTTGTGATCTCCTTCAGACTCGCCCCGTGTTCGACTGTAAGAGGCAATTCCTATAACTACTGGTAGTAGCAGACTTAATGTCTGTTTTTCATTAAAAAGCCTTCTCTCTCTCTCTCTCTCTCTGTAGTGCAATGCAACAAATATGGCTTGACAGCTGCGAACAGCCATGATCTCATGGTTCGACGCAAAATCGCTGGTACACCGCGAGGACAGCCCGCGTTTGTCGTGTCTACTGAATACGCAAATATGCAGAACGAAACGCTCAGGTCCAGCCAAGCCGGTCTGTAGCCGTTACGTCACGAACCGCCCGACTTCGCACTGCATGGTATATGGTATATACCCTTGCGAAAGACCTTGGAGGAACCTTAACGAAGCTTACTTTGCCCTTGGCTACGTGGCGATACGAGGCCCTAATAAGCAAACAAAGTACTCGACTATTACGTCCATAAAGTACCCGACATGGCGGCTGCATCGACGCGGAGCCGCTGGCCACGCAGAGCTTTTGTCCTTCTCGAGATATGAGAATCGCAAAGAGCCTTCATTATCTCCCAAGCCCGTTGGTCGGGTGGCGCGCGCGTTGGTTTGGGAATGAGGCACAACACGGCTTGTCGCATGCTTGCACACCAGCGTGACGACCTCGAACGATGATGAGAAACTTGTGTATATGGCGTTGTTTCGCTTTGTATGCGTGATCGCCACAAGCGTCACATGTTGATTATAGCGAGTTTTAGTATAGCGGGAAACGCTTACGTTAGCGTTAGCGTGCGTCTCAACGCTAACGCTAAAACAGAACGCGCTGCGTGCCAACTGGTGGTCTTTTAGTACAGCGGAAGGCATTCCCGCTAACGCTAACGCAAGCACATACGGCGCCATCTAGACATAAAAACACTAAATGCACTGTAAAATCCACAAAAGCGCCACCAAATCGAGCTGATCCAAAGTCACCACTGTTGCGTCTCCATGCCGCGTTTGCAGAAGTGTTGAGTACTGACACACTGGTTTCTGTCGACATGCCGCGTTCGAGAATTCTTCAAGACCCCTATTACTTGGCCTTTTTAAGCTGGGACGCATCACGCGTCACATTCATGCACTGCCGCGAAAGGCATGAAGGGAAACGACGCCTAACATGTATCTGCTTGACTTGTGGCCGTATCTTGGAAAGAGGCGACCAGAGGCGACTAAAGACAGCGTCGCCATCTCTGCGCTGCTACAGAAAACATGAGCGAACCTTGCAAGCAAATCTTGCTAAGCCTTCTGCAGCGCAAATCCACTTTGTATCTCAAAAACGGAGCTATTTTATCGGCGGTACACGGCTGGCGAAGCCTCATTACTCAAATCTAAATCAAATACGAACATTATTAGGGAATGAATAAGTTTAGTAAAGCAGGACGACGGCTACAAAGATTCGAAGTGGACGGCTCTCGCTTCAACAGGCACCGCCATCTTGCCCTACGTACGGGATCTCTTGCGTGCGTTAGCGTTGAACGCTATATTCCAGAAATAGCGTTCGTACGTAAGAGCTCGGGCTACGTTTGCGTTCTGCTCATGCGCAGTTAGGAGCACGCAACGCTAACGCTAACGCTAAATCCTTGCGTTTGCTGTTATCCGCTATACTAAAACTCGCTAATATTTCGCAATCACTGCGTCATTGTCTACACGTCCCTCAATCGCATTATATATATATATATATATATATATATATATATATATATATATATATATATATATATATATATATATATATATATATATATATATATATATATATATATATACTGCCAATGTTAGTGGCTGCTGCAGCAAGTGTCGATCGATCAATGAGATTCAAAGAGCAAGTGAAGTTATATCAATATCTAGACCGTACGGAAATTCATTCGTTCGGTGACTGTATTCTTACGGGAAGGCACGGTGATCTTGTTTGCTGTGCGAAACTGCAAAAGAGGTCACGTCTTCTCCCTGCCCGATACTATTCCAAGGTGATTGCTTTGGCAAAGGAAATAGTTCGATCTACTAGTTCTATTCCAAGCATTTGTACAGGCTTCACAGGCTTGAATAGGCGTCTTTGTATTCATTAAATTCAAAATTCGTAATATTGCCATTCCAGAAATATTCATACTGATGCCGCAAACCTCGATGTGCGCCTTGTATAGCAGCTCTGGAAGCCAGCCATATATATATAACAGTACGGTATTAGATCCCTTGTGCCGTTCCCTCTAGCTTTTATATACGCCAAAAGCTGTGCCATTGACTTCGTATACGCGACAGGCTGGTGCTACAGAGCTGGCGCTATAGCCTGTATATATTGATAGAGGCTCTGTAGAGATTGCGTTGGTGCGCGCGCAAAAACGCATCTTGTATAGAACATCTATCCTATGTTACTAGCGAGTTTTAGTATAGCGGGAAACGCTTACGTTAGCGTTAGCGTGCGTCTCAACGCTAACGCTAAAACGGAACGCGCTACGTGTCAACTGGTGGTCTTTTAGTACAGCGGAAGGCATTCCCGCTTACGCTAACGCAAGCGCATACGGCGCCATCTAGACATAAAAGCACTAAATGCACTGTAGAATCCACAAAAGCGCCACCAAGTCGAGCTGATCCAAAGTCACCACTGTTACGTCTCCATGTCGCGTTTGCAGAAGTGTTGAGTTCTGACACATTGGTTTCTGTCCACATGCCGCGTTCGAGAATTCTTCAAGACCCCCTATTACCTGGCCTTTTTAAGCTGGGACGCATCACGCGTCACATTCATGCAATGCCGCGAAAGGCATGAAGGGAAGCGACGCCGGACATGTATCTGCTTGACTTGTGGCCGTATCTTGGAAAGAGGCGACTAAAGACAGCGTCGCCATCTCTGCGCTGCTACAGAAAACATGAGCGAACCTTGCAAACAAATCTTGCTAAGCCTTCTGCAGCGCAAATCCACTTTGTATCTCAAAAACGGAGCTATTTTATCGGCGGTACACGGTTGGCGAAGCCTCATTACTCAAATCTAAATCAAATACGAACATCATTAGGGAATGAATAAGTTTAGTAATGCAGGAGGACGGCTACAAAGATTTGAAGTGGACGGCTCTCGCTTCAACAGGCACCGCCATCTTGCCCTACGTACGGGATCTCTTGCGTGCGTTAGCGTTGAACGCTATATTCCAGAAATAGCGTTCGTACGTAAGAGCTCGGGCTACGTTTACGTTCTGCTCATGCGCAGTTAGGAGCACGCAACGCTAACGCTAACGCTAAATGCTTGCGTTTGCTATTATCCGCTATACTAAAACTCGCTACTGGCTGCATAATCACTACGCAAACAGCAGGCCAGCTTCAGTGACCGTTTGAATAGGTGAGCTTAGCGGATCGTTCATCTATATCGCGATGCCTTTAGGCGGTACATTAATCAACGACTGCAAATAGCGCGTGATTCTGTCTCATGATAACAATGTCATTTGTGCCTTCCTGGGGTCAGAAACGTTTTGGCTTTCTTGCTTTCTACATGTGGTTTCGATTAATGTGCACACCCGTGCAGGCGCAACAGGTGCATGCGATGTATGGAAGTGGCGTGTGGGGCGCAACGATTTTTACGCATGAGAAATGACCAGCGCCGTGATCGCTTTTTGTATACCCTGCAGACTTGGTGGTTTGTGAGTCACGGAGGGGTCACACATACAGCTGGGGTCGGGTGTTACACGTATATGTACTTTCGTTAATATTAACCACGCTGGACGAGAAGACAAATGCTCATTCCATCTATACTATACGCTGCCGATAGTCATCGCTGGCGTTGTATACCTTCTTGTGTATGTATACGTATACCTTTGGTTCTCAGAAACAAATGACATTGTTTTTGATGGCTTTGAAGACCAATAAATTCACGAACCAGTTTTGTAGCGTCCATGCTTCGGGAAGTATAGTATATGTGATGCTTTTCATGTATCTTCCTATTTTGTTATTTGGCCTTTCTTTATGATATGAAACGCCGTTCGGTTGACTCAAGTGCTCTTGGAGTACTTCAATGGATGCATTTATACTGTATACCGTTATTAAGGCGAAAGCCTTAGAAGCCTCATCAAACACGCAAAGTGACAGTCGGCGTCAACTCTAACGATGCAAAAAGTCACGTGATCAGAGATTACTGCTTTATGACGCGTCAGATCACTGAAATTTGTGACGTCGTTATGGCATCGTCATCATGACGTCTCATGATGATGCCATCGCACGAGACCCTCGAATGGTGAAAGGTATGGGCCGATCCCGAATGCAGTGCAAAACGAAGTGAGGTGCAAGAATCTTGGGATGCATCCGATGCTGGAGGCAATGAATTTGGTGCAGAAAGCTTTCGGAGGAGCGGGGTGGGAGGATGAATACATAGGCTGAGAAGAGAAAGAAGTTGGCTTTCGCCTTCGGGTCGTCTTACGCGAATGCATAAAGGACCGTGCGAGTTTTTATAGTGTGTTCTATACTGCGGACTGAGGTTTTTGCTTTCTTTTCTCTATTTGCTCGTTCCTTTTCGGTAGAACCACTTACGTGGTTCACTATAGAGACGATGAGAAATCGTTGAACAGGGAATGAAGCCGGAGCCAATGTTTCAGCGAGTGGACTCCTTAGAAGAAGTTGCATGCAGCAACTTGCTACCCTGACAAAGACATGACCACCTGTCGATATACGATGGCTCCAGCGACAATCTCTGTTCAACGATTTCTCGTCACTTCTAGGATCCATCTTCCCCAGAACAATTGTTTGGATTACTATAGATGAGGGTAACATGACAGTCACAAAAGATTGCGATGTTATGTTTCCATGTTAACTAGTTTAACTTATCAATATCTAAATTATAAATCTTAAGGTGTGTTCTGGTTTTACAGAAATGAAGCCGTATCGTACTAGAGTCGTATCAACTTAACAAACATCCAGTGATTGAAATAGCCTCATTCAAAATCTGGAGAAATACTAATTAATATGTTTAGTTAAATCATAGTGGTATTTTAGTTAATTTGCGTATAGCGCGAGTGAGGCTTATGGGAGACCATTCGCTGAAACGCAATCCACTTTTGTGACGTACTGCTTCTTTGCCGTGTTCCAGAGCAAACTTAAGCCCGCCTCCGACATGACGCCGAAAACCGTTATAATATACAGGGTGTTCAAAATTAAACTTGATCTTAAAATTCAGCACTGGGAGGTGCGTGAAAACCACCTTTGCAGATAAATTTTCTATCCGGGGGGACACAAAGTGAGGGATGAACATTGCGCCGATCCTCACCGTCTTGCATGCGTAATCATGCATACCGCAATTAAACTTTGCAGCGGGATATCTCGGGACACAGGCATGCTAGAAGAATTCTTCCAAGTGCAACTGCGTAGAAACGCGACTGCCTCCAACTTTTCAATACAAACATGCCCGCTTGCTGCGCTCATTAAAAAGTTCATTATTCAATCTTAGTTAATGGGGCGGCCGACAGCGATAATTGTTGTCTCACTTTGTGTCCCCCGGGATGCATAACTTCAAAGGTGGCTTGCACGTTCTTCCCAGTGCTGGTTTTTAACAAAACCATAAAGCTTAACTTTGAACACCCGGTATATCTGTTAGTTGGTAATATATACATCGTAACGTTGATATGGTAAAGCCCATGAACCAGTGGCGTAGCAGGGGGGGGGGTGCACCGGGCCCGTGCCCCCCCCCCCCCCTCGATATATTTTTTTTTTTTTTGCTATGGCATACAGAGCCCACAATGACACTTGACCGCATCTGCCTGCCCGGCTCCCACTTCAAATCAAGGAAGGAAGTCACCCCCCCCCCCCCCCCCCCCCCCGAAAAAAATTTCTGCCTACGCCCCTGCCATGAACAGATCATTCTCATATCAAGATGAAGCGATCTTATAGGGGTACAACTTTGCATACGGGAATCGTGCTATGATGAACTGCAGGGTGGCCTCGGCTTATAAGGAACACCACACACCCTCCTAAATGTAACCACATGACGCACTAGTCGTCCCCGGTACCATCTTTGTCGCGCAAATCATGCAGAAAGTATAGCTTCGTTGCTGAAAGTGAACTTATCTTGAAATACCGAGAAGCCATGAAGACCGGAAAGTTTGTGCGCGTAATAATACACACTGGGGAAGTTGAGATGTAGTAACGAAATAAGTGATGAGTCATGGCGATCATTCACTTATAACACGTCACTGCGATTTGTGTACGAGTGGATTGCTAAGTACAAGATGACTTCCAGCAAGCTATCGGGAAATTTCTTCGGACATTTGGCGGCTTGCTTCGTGACATATTAATATGTTTAGTTGATCTTACAATCGCTTGATCTTTTAGAATTTTTGAAGGCACCCGAATTAATGAACCATCAGCATGTCTAAGCCATCGTTCTCTATAGGCATGCTTTCGTGCCTATAGTTAGCATGTTACGTTTATTTCACCGGCTTCTCAGGTACTCTGAACTAACCTATACTCTGACCTCACCTAAATGAAATATGGTTATTATATCTGTTCGTTTGAGCATTCATATTGTGCAGGTAGATATGATTTAGCCGTGAAAGAAGAGTCTGGGAGCAGTATACACTTCCAGCTTAAAAGCAAGTAAAGCTGCATTCACACGACGGACGAAATCGCGATTCGAGTCTGCGGATTGCGTACTACGTCACCATACGTCAGCCGTTCCCGCGTCCCCGCTTCGGTCCGCGCGGAGCGATTCGTGAAACGACGGAGGCCCAAATCACAGTTGGGATCCTCGGGGATCAATGCCGAAATCCTCGCTTGTAGCGTGAATTCTCTCCTGTGAGTCCTGTCGTGTGAATGCTGGCTGCGGAGAGATCCAAAACACGTCACGTGTCACGTGACTGATCCGTCCGCGATCAAGTCCGTCGTGAGAATACAGCTTAACGAGTAAGGACATACGGCTTACAGGATCAATGCCGTATAGTCGCGTAAAAAAAAAAAAAAATCACATATGACAAGAGAGCGCATTCGCTATATCCGGCAGTTTTTGTAAACAGATGCTGATATTGGTGTAAGAATTTCTATATCAACTTCGCTATTTGCATGAATCTGCTATATCACTGCTCATTGTGTCGAGGTTATACTGTAGTGCACCTATTGAGTGTACTGCGCAATTTCCCTCAAGTGATGTCTCTCTCTCTCTCTCTCTCTCTCTCTCTCTATATATATATATATATATATATATATATATATATATATATATATATATATATATATATATATATATATATATATATATATATATATATATATATATAATGTTAGGATAACATGTCATCATCGCCGCATAAAACCAGCTTTCGCACTAGGGAAGGACACATTAATTAAGACTGATGTGGCAGCTTAATTTACACATACCTCAACAGCTTATGTACGGTGCTAGATTGAATTGAACCACGAATAGAACTGGGTAATAAAAAACAATGTTCTTGTGCGTGGGGCTTGAAATGCATATAGTTTGAAACAGCACTGATTGTATCACGTCATGAAACGGAGCTGTTAGCTCTTTCTTTTTACTCAACTTAACTTGATCGATCATCCCGTTTACCATTCCTGGTTAAGCGACGGTTACGATCGGCTAACTAAATAACTCTCTTGAACAGTATATAACAGTGCAATGTTCTTGTAAATCTTCACTCCTGTTCATTTTAAACAAAACAGTGCAATGCCGCCGTTTTCATTACTGCTCGGATATGGCAGCGCTGACGTCCTGTTTCGTGTAGAATTGAGCAAGAATCTTGATTAACCTCATCCATGCATGGTGCTGTCTTATAACTCCGTCTTCTTCATCTGTTTCTTTATTATTTCCTCCTAAACGGCCTTCTCTACATGTTATTCTTGTGAGGAGCAATAGCAATGAAAAAAAAAAAAAGAAGAAAGAAAGTATAAGCGGTTCGGGAGGAACAGCCGCTTTCGAAGCCGCACCCGCATAATCATTAGTTTGGGCGCCGCAAGGCGCTTCCACAGTCCCGCCTCCCAGTGCAATATTTTGCGGCCCGTTGCGGTTTCCGTCCCTCTCATGGCATGCTCTTGCCTGCTGTTTGCCTTCTATGTTTATCATCCATGTATTTACTTATTTCCTCCATGTAGCGCGCTTTCACGAGAGATCGCATCGTGCGCGCTTTCTTTACCGCGTACCTCGCGGCCACCCTCCCTTTTTCCGGGCTCCGTTTTTCTTCCTGGCTTTCAGCGCTAACGTATCTCCGTTTATTGGGCGCGCTATTCCCAACCGGTCACTATAAGTATACACGGGGGTGGCAGGGAGCTCTTGAGTTTTCGTTTTGGGAGTGGCTATGCAATATACCAGAACTACTTACGAAATACACTGTTGCTGTAACAGCGGTTACTTCGCGACTTGAGCTTTAGCCACAACGGAACCCTCGAAGAGGTATAGGTACAGGTCGCACTCGTATGGATCCATTTATATTTTAATAACACCGCAGACAACTAGCCAAACAAGCTGGGCATTTATTTCCCGTTTTGCCATGTTACCGAGGTTAGTTGTCGTTTCTAAATTGTTTTCAATGTGTTCGGGATAGCACCGTTACTGAGGTACATACTCGGAAGCACTCTCTCCACAGCAACCCATTACAGTTAGGACCCGTGAGGGACTTCCGGATGCCCTTACAAGTCCTGACGCTCAGTCTGCATTAATTTAACGTTGATGAAGGATGTTATTTATTTTATTATTTCAGTATACTGTCAACCCCAAATGGGGTTTTTACAGGAGTGGGTACATTTAGAGAAAAACAGCAAGCACACAGAAGTGTTACAGTGAAAATGTAGATGAAGACGGAATCGCATAAGTCTGTACAATTCATACATAGATGTCTTGACAGATAAGTCGCTGATGGCATACATGCTAAACAGAGAAATATACATAGGTTACAAGATATTCACTGAGGTTACAGCATCATTCATCTTATGCTACACGCACAGGATGAGCAAAAAAAAAAAAAAGCAAGAAAGGCAGGAAACTATTTAGGAATCAACTTGACAATGCCAAGCATCTAGATCGGTGTTGCAATGGACAGCTCGGCGAGTTCTAGAAATTTTTGTACTATATATGTATATATGTATTGTATTTTGTATATATGTATTGCAGGTGACGCGAGATTTCGAAGACAGTGCCTCCCCTGGCATCATCCACGCGCATTCGGTTACGAAGCGCGATGTCCACTTTCTGACGAAAAATATGGGCTCGAAGGCAGTACAGTCTAAGAAAACGTCTCGCTAAGTAACGTGACTTCCAGTACCGTATTCTATTGCAGACTACCAGTACTCGTTACCAATGAATATAGTTTTAGCTAGTGTCGGCTATTAATTATGGCTAATGTTGGCTAAAGATTTCTAACTGATTGCAATGTAGCAGCGGCGTAGGCAGGAATTTGTTTCGCGGTGAGGGGGGGGGGGCACGTCCTTGATCTAAAGTGGGGGCCGAGCAGGCAGAGGCAGGCGTCATTTTATGCTCTGTATCCCATGGCAGAAAAGAAATTTCGGAGGGGGGGGGGGGGGGGGCACGGGTGTGCCACTCCCTGGCTACGCCACTGCAATTTGGGCTATCCGCAGTTGTAGTAACTGATGATTAACAGCTCGAAACACCAACATAGTAACACCAATACTGTCTTCATTTAATCTGAGTCCAATTACTGAGTCGTCCACCAATCTTTACAAAAGATTTTGCTGCAAGAAATCTAGCCATATTCAAAAGAAATGGAACCACTATCGAACCACCAGTATGCCTGGGCATTCTCATAGTGGCACAGCGTCTGTCGGGAAACCAGCATTGACGGCGGCGAGTTGTTCTTTCAACTTAGCGAGATGGATTGTTGGGATAGGTGCGTAGCTGCTGATGATAGTTGCGTAGGAGTCAAGGGAAAGAAGAAAGGCAGAGGAAAGAAAGAGTTGTTTGCCCTAATTAACGTTATGTTGGAACGCCGGAAGCATCTTCACATTTGATCAAGTGCGTGTAGCTCATTATTGTCATCATCATTTTCCAGTTGTAAATATATACATCTTTCTGTTATGCAATGCGCTTCCTCTCGTGTAAGAAGCGAACTGGAGAGACCATTCCTTTACATGCGGGGCGCTAAGGTTGAGAACACGATTGCTTCTGTCTGCGGAGCTGATTTTGCAAAAACGCGGTTTGATAACACACAACGGCACACGTTTGCAACGTTCACCACTCTGTGAAGTTACAGTTTCTTACAGACAAAAATAAATAAATAAATAAATAAATAAATAAATAAATAAATAAATAAATAAATAAATAAATAAATAAGGAAAGAATATCTATCCTGCACAAACTGTTTCACATATGCACAATAACAGTGGGCATTATGGCTTGACGAAGGATATTCGTTGTATTCCTTTAACGACTCACAGGTTGACATGTCACATATTTCCCAATGAGATGCAATCAGCGTTTTCGTGAGGTGTCGCTGATGTGGGAAGCGCGTGTGAAACGGCTGAAACAAAGAATACACACACGTTCCTGCGTTTCGAGATGGTCTCTGTAAGAGAGCGGAGTGGTACTCGGCGCGAATATGTACGGCGATCAGAAATGGGTGATGGCGCAACAGTCGTGTTATCTCGAGCATACCACTCCTTAGCAGTTATAGTGCAGAACTGTATACGGGCCCGCCAAGAGAGCCATGCTACTGGCTGCTAGCATTTTTCGCCCAATTGAGCACCACTGAAATAAAGTAATATAAAAGAAGGCACACAAAGAGGTCGTTTTTTTTTTTTTTTGCTTCTGTTCACGAAGGCGTCAGAAAGCTCGAGTGGAAATAAATTGTAGGGTGCAGACATAAAAAACGTACAGGCAGACAGGTACGGGTGTATGCGGTCGCGTACCAATCGATCAACCGTTAAATGGACCTCGCTTTGTGTAAACTGGGCGTGCTTAAGCAACGTTTTATTGCTATATGGATGACGGAATTCGAACAATGCAATGAGATGGACGGGACCATGCATGGCGAATCGTCTCAGGGAACTAAAATAATCGAGCCTTTTATCTCTGAAACTGCGTTATTTTCACTCCGCTAAATTAGGAAAGCGAAGCTATTGTTTTGATATATCAATTCTCAACCACGTGACTTACCACGGCATATACCTCTTGTTTACTTACGCCACCGCACTACCGTCGATGATGATGATGATGATGATGAATTGATATTCATTTCTACTACGTAAGAAGTGGGGCACTCGTGATGTATGGAGGGATAAGCGTCGAGTACTGCAGAGGACATCGATATAATCGGTCTTTCGCTCGTTCGGGTATCAATCACTCGGCGTCGTTATCGTACGGTACGTGGGGGACCGCGCAGATTCATTTTATACACGCCAGCATTGTGTTTTATTATCGCGCTGCTCGATCATAATATTTCGGCCCCGATCTTTAATCCGGGAAATTTCGTACACATTTATACGCAACGCGGAAGCACCGCTGTTTCTACCCGTGTTTGTTTATATGGAAGATATAGCGGCTTCGAAATCGATCTCAACTCGTGCATTGCTGAGATTGATACGATCGTTATTATTATATAGGTGCATTCTTTATCTCGCGCAGTTGAGTCAGACGACGTGTGTGGCTCTTTCGTATTATGCCTAAGATAAATAGGCAGATTATTGTTAGGAAGAAAGGAGGCCAAAGGTGAAGTTTGTCTTGGACAATTATCCTAACTCAGCCGATTAATTGGCCAATTCACCAAAGTGGTTGTGACCTATTCACAGAGGATAAAAACAACGGAAAAAGAGGGTTTGTTGGGTTGAGAAGGAACCAGTTTTGGCAGCGACCTTCCGTTCTGTAATATTTCCCAGCTTTATAGGTATATGTGCGCATAACTTCAAAATATAATATTAAAAAAAAAACAGAAAAAACAAGAAAGGTTTCGGAGGAAAAAGAGAGTATTTCAAAAGTAAACTGACGGGTACAGCGGGCGTCCATTAAACATGAAATCGCGCGGATTAGTAGTTGATTAACACTAATTCACTAATCAACATTTTAATAGTTTACTGTGCAACTGATTATCGCGTGGTGTATCCACTAACGAACTATTAGGTTGAGACATGTTTTGAGATATTCATTCCCGAAGTATGCTACGAAATTCATGGGCGTTGTATAACTGATGAAAATTCCTTGAACAGGAAAAGTAGCTGGAGCCAAGGTTTCGACAAGATTACCTAACTGTCTTCCTCAACTTTGACGAAGACAAGTCCACTTGCCGAAAAGTCGGCTTCTGCGGCATTCTATGTTGAACGATTTTTTCATCTCCTTATAGTCTTGGAAACATATCGTATGTCGTTACACCTACCCGCTGCGTTAGGTCAGCCATGTCACAATATAAAATATATAGACTGATCGATAGCAGGACCACGTTTCGACGCCAAGCTTTGAAAATTTATGCGTGTTCGCTACGCAATAGTAATGGAAGTATACGGTTTCGCACCTCGCAAATTTGCAGCTGTTCGAAGGAAAGCTGTCAAAATATGTATATAGGCCAAGGATGCTACAGGTGTTGTTTTTCCTGTAATCCCACAAGCGATCGATGTATATCAGACGTGAAAAGCTTCCCCGTGTTGAAGCGTTTTTCTCGCACCCTTTCTTCCAAGCTCTGGGCGCGCTGCCCGCACAGCTGTTCATACTTGGCGTGTTTCAGCGAAAACGTTTAGCAAATCTTAAGAGCAGCTGCACATATGGGGTATAAAGCTATTACTTGACGACATATACTCGCGCCAGAGTGGGTCAGGGCTGGCGCGATGGTTGCCAATAAGATTATAGTTAAATAAATTCGGTACTTCTCTATACTTATTTTCATGGTTTTGAAGACAACACTATAATATTTGGATCTGTTGAATGTAAAATGAGTGTTTATTTAGGAATCCTGAAATTAGCATCACTCCGCAGATCTATAGAATGTGAGTAAACATATAGAGGGTGTCCTTTTTTTTTTTTTCAGACAATGCAGATTTTTTAATAAAAATTTTATGACAGTCAGGCTCCTGTCGTTTTTGAACATGAACTCTATATAGAGGCGGAGATACTTTCCCGCAGCAAGAATGACGTTGACGCGACTAATTAACAAAAAAACGCGTTAATTAAAATTTTAATTATTGACTTGAGGGCAGGTGTTTATATTACAAAGTTGTAGTGCGTGCCAATTTATGGCATACTTATTTTTTATAAATCGCAAAAGTTGCACATAGTTCGAGATATTCATCATCGAATTTCATGGGCGAAATTGAAACTGATCGCGCCCGGCGCGCACAAAGCGCGGCGTAACACCGGAATGGCACATGACAGGGAAGTGATGAAATTTGAATGAAGGCGCGCCACAGCAGAATCTGGTTACAAAAATCGGCAAGCATTTTGAAGTACAGTAGTAGACAGCTTAATGTCTGCGTGCGACGGGTGGTGCCTATCTGTTTCTTTCTTAAACTATAAAGAAGCGCGAAAAACTATTTAGCCTGTCTGCAAGAATTGAAGCGCCGCAGTGACCGCCCCTGAGTTTTATGCTTCCCAGACAAAGGAAAGGTTGATATTGCGTTTTTTTTTTGTCCGCAGTTCAAAAGAAAGAGATAAGTTCCAAAAACTATGTGCAAAAGTAAGGCGATGGCACAAGTGAGGTGACTTGCAGTTTTTCACGACAACATATATATATATATATATATATATATATATATATATATATATATATATATATATATATATATATATATATATATATATATATATATATATATATATATATATATATATATATATATATATATACGGCCGCGGCGCGCCGTCATTCAAATTTCGTCACCGTCCCATGTGACGGGTAGTTCCGGTCTGACGTAGCACAACGGTCGCGCTTCGTGCGTGCCGGGCGCGATCAGTTTCGATTTCACCCATGAAATTCGATGATGAATATCTCGAACTACGTGCAACTTTTATGCTTTTATAAAAAAATAAGTATGCCATAAATTGGCACGCACTACAACTTTGTAATATAAACACCTGCCCTCAAGTCAATAATTTAATAGTTAATTAACGAGTTAATTCGTCGCAACAGTGTCATTTTAACTGCGGCAAAGTATTTCCGCCTCGACGTGGAGTTCGTGTGCGAAAACGGCAGGAGCCTTACTGTCATAGGATTTTTATTTAAAAAAATATGTATTGTCTAAAAAAAAAACACCCTGTATGTAAGTATAGTCCCCTTCTCTTCTCTGTCATCTCTGCTCTCCTCTCGTCTGTCCTCTCTCCTTATCGTTTTCTTCAACTCGGTCCTCGTTTGAAGCACACGAACTGTCAAATTTCATGCAGGCCTCATTGATTCCTCTGGCAGTCACAGACTGGAACGATACGACTAAGTGCTGCCGTTGTAACATGTCACTTAGAACCTTCGGAAACTTCAAACTTGCATTTCACTGTAACATCCGCCTTTTCTTGTGTATATTACACATGCTAACCACCCCTTCTAAGGTAATAAAACGGAACGACACACACACACGCACACACACACACACACACACACACACACACACACACACACACACACACACACACACACACACACACACACACTGCATGAGGTCGGCGAAAAGAAGGAGAGGAGGAGAGAGAGAGAAAAACGACTCAAATAAAATAAACCTAACGTGAGGCGTCAATGACGACTACCACGAGAGTGTGGGCGACTCCGTTTATATCTCAGGTGTTCCTTTAGAGGATACGGACTGCCGAACATATCTAGAGGCGTTGTCGCGTCTCTTGCATGGTCAACAACACACGAACTGCAGTAGCAGCCATCTGGAATTGGACCTCGTCAGTGCCGCGGTCGACTGACTGTATAGATGGAAGCGTTAGTGGCATAATTGTCTTTGCCTGCGCGCCGTTTTGTATACGCCTTATAAGAACGAGGAATTCGTATGTGTGGCAAGGACAAGATTGAGAGGAATAAGTCATATACAGGACGCTGTCAAGACACGCGGATGTCTGTCAAGCTGTTCGTCATTGAGACTAATAAGCATAGGGGCGTGTCTGCATATACAGAGGACAGCGCCGTCAAACTGTTTTTGTCGACGAACGCGAGTGACAGGAAAATGGGAATGCCGTACACGAATATCTGGATATCTGGCGGCGCCGGCGGCCGCCCCTGCTTATTTATGCTTTTACACAGAGACGTCTTGTCGGGCTCAGCTTGACACTATAGCCTTGAATGTCACACTGTACGTATAATGCCCGAGAGTGAAAGGCTTTCTGATTTTTATCGTTTTTTTTTTCCCCTTGCGTTGCCAAGTTACTGGCCATTTGTGCCTTATCATGCGGAAAAGATAAAACAGTCGCCGCTTAAAGGCCAACTCCGGCGATTTTTTGGCCATGTCAAAGTAATGGTGCTTTTATGTTCCTGAGACGCTCCTGTTACGGGCCCGATAGCAGAAATACTCGGCAAATTGGAGAATAATTTTAAATAAGCAAAAAAGCGCAAAACCGAAACCGAAACCCAACCGAGTGTACTGTCTACGTATGACGTAGATGTTGTTACGAACGAACCGGAAGTCGTGCAAGGCATGCCGGTGACGCCGGCGCGGAGTATGAAAACTGTGACAGCCGGGACGACCAGCGAAGCACCGGCCAAACCAACGCTGTCTGTCGCCTTGTGCACAGCAGACTCTCGCTGTAGCTGCCGAAGCGCCGAAGTTAGCGGTGCCTTCGGCTGCGTCACTTCCGCCGCCTTACCAATACTGACGTCACAGACGCAATGTTGCCAATAATTGTGGGAAGCCAGGAGGGCGTTTGCAGACAATCTTTAAAATTCATTTGCAAACAATCTGCGCATGTCTCAAGCCTGTAATTTGGCATAAATGACGGAAACGTGCTAAGGAACGTACCCAGCGAATTTCATTGAGATCCATCGACCTCGAAAAATCACCGGAGTTGGCCTTTAACTCTCTTTCTCATCGAATCCGAAGTCCAGTCAATCATTTATGCTGTAGCCACTTGTCAACGCTTCGATTAGCATCTGAATTGTTCTTTTAACAAATTTTGTACACGTAAGCTTGTTGCAACGTGACCACACATGCAGGTGAAACCGCAATGTCGGTTTTGTTTTAACATCGGAAGCAGCCGTAATTCGTGCGACCTATCCTGTGTGGCCTATCAGGTATGTGCCACAGGAATCGGGTAAATCCCACAACTCACCACTGGTCCACTAAAAAATGAAGAAAACAATTAGCCCATCAAACGAGTATGTGCCACAGAAATTGGGTAAGTCTCACTACTCACCACTGGTCCAATAAAAGGGAAGAAGACAAAAGTTAAACGAGAGGACGGGAAAGGCAACAGCGGCTGCGAGAAGACCGCGAAGCGATGGAAGGCATATATACGCCAACGACGAGATGCCGGTGGATCTACGAGACTGCGAACGCTTGGTTTCAGCGCTCGTTTCTGTCTCGGGAGTTTGGATATCCCTGACATGACTGTGACTGTGGTGTAACTCGAACCTCTTTGCGCTGAGAATCAATGTAGAAACAACCTAGCATCACCGATAGCTAACGCCTAGCAACGACCTATAAGCAACCTATAGAAGCAATCCTCATCACCTAGCTATAAGGCCTAGAAACAACCTAGAAGCGACCAGATTAGACTTCAGAATCGTCCAGTTTCGCGGTGTCAAGCCGTCCGCGGCTTAGTGCAAGCAAGCTTCGTCAATTTTTTTTTTCGACGTTGTATCTCAAGAAAAAAATATCTTATCTGTCAATCGCAGTAAGTCTCAGTGTCATCACTCGATGGCTGACTATACTGCAGAAATATTTTCTTCTACACATGATATTCTATATATATGCGCTCTGTATGCATGTTCACAGTAAACCACTTTACACCCTTAAGGGGGTTTTGCCGTGTCTATAACTAACACCCTTATACCCTAGGAAAAGGGTGTTTTCACGTATCAAAACACCCATACCATAGGGTGTTTCCAATGACCTAAACACCCTTATCACTGAAAAATTTGAAAAAAAAAATCTACCAGTCAGGGAACATGCAATTATAATTGACATCAGCATAGAAGGTGTGCGCACGCGCCACACCGCGGCACACACAACAAAGCGTATTGTAAAATACCACATGGACGGAGCGATCGTGCTACACAGCCTTACACTGACCATCTGGTATATATAGCCATAGTATCTTAAGCCGCCGTTAAGTGCCGGTGGAGATATTTCTGTTCCGTATAAATGAACATTAAACATTAGCAGAATAGGCGTAAATTTATGGTACGCTTGTAGATAGCCCTAAAATAGACATATCATTTAATCTAAACTCGTCGAAGATCCAACGACATTTTAATCAGCGAGTCCCAGTTATCATCTGGCACGCTGTGGTATGGGCCGTGGGTGTTTCGATAACACATAACACCCTTAACTCTTAAAGGGTGTTTAGTTAGAGCATTACCCCCTAAAGGCTGTTTTGGGGAAGGAAAGCACCCTTACACCCTAATTTTTGCAAATTTGGTTAGGCAAAAGGGTGTTTTGCTTGCTTGAAACCCCCTTAAGGGTGCAAAGTGGTTTACAGTGTTCGAACTTAAACGTGTAAAAAAAATGATTTGCCAGAAACAATCTCAGATGATCGTCAAAGTCAACGATTGCTTTTTTGTGTGGCTCACCTCCTCTCACCACAGCCTCGCAATAGTTGATTTCATTTCCTATGCACGTGTTTGAATTATGAAACCTTGTACACATCAGCAGACATACGAAGTGGCGCTCTCGATGCAGACGACAATGCCGTATGATACCGCAACACGTTATATCTTGTAACCAGCGCATCCCAGTTGCACCTTCAATGTCGCGAGTACATAATGGCTGCAACTTCGTTGAAATGGCTATTTATCAAGCGGCAGTTCAAGACGCAGCGGCAGCGGTGCCTTTTGCGGAATGGACCTTATCACTTCAGTATCTTTAAGCTTATATGCATGCACCTTGCGCCCCCCCCCCCCCCCAGGACATCCATTATGTCCCATGGGGAATTGGTCAAGAATGTGCACATACCAATACCACATACGGACTATAGCATGCAGTTGTCTGCTTGTCCGATCTGCCACATACCCCATGCAACAAACTGAGTTGACAGCTATAGTTTTATTTTCAGAATGCGCATAAAGAAAGGAGGATTTTGAAAGACATAACGTGGACGCTATCTTTCACTTTCCTTCGTATATATGCGTTTCCTATAGCTTTCGAAAAATCTATACAATACTCTTTCAGCTCACGGTTGTTCTGAAGCAAGTTGTATAATTGGGCACGTATGCCCATGCAATGTCCCATGTTTTCTGCTCGCAAGACCGGTTCGTATACCCAGCGGCTAAAACTAGCAGACAATTTGGGACACTGAGAATGTTTCTCTGATTATTGCCCGAGATAATTCAAAAATACAATTTGGCCGAAGCTGATCTAAAGAAAAGCTACTGCTGCCTAACAGAGAGAGAGAGAGACCTGGACGTGATTGCCATCATGCTTATCTGCTCATCCATGCAATGTGAATACGGAATCATTTGGAGCGTATAATCAAGCGGTGCTTCAGAGAGGGCGAAGAAGTGCATGAGAACTATACAAACATGGCGCCTTGTCTCTCGTGCACTTCGTCCTGCAGCCTGAAGCATTGTTTGATTCCGCTGCAATAATCTACAAACCAGCCCGATCCAGCACATATATACTGCGGAACCTCTTATTTCTGGTTCAAAGTGTATCGTACTCTATTCATATAAGCGGCAACAGACTTTTAAGTGCTGTTTTCGGAGGCCTATGTATATAGCCCCTCAGAAAAGCCACGTTTGCTGAAGAAGCATCTAAAGGTCGGTTGTTGTATATGTTCAGTAATTGATTATCCAGGCCTGAACACTATATAGAAATCGCTAAAGGCAGTTCCTATAAAGATATTCTTAAAGAGATTCTTAAAGAGAGCCTAAACAACAGCATAAATAAATGAGGGGACGTCAGCAAGCGCTGCGGCGTAGGATGAATGGTTTCAGGTTTTCGCTGCAGATGGCGCTACCGGTGACGCAGCGTCATGCTGCGTTAAAGACTGTCTGCGCACCGCGAAGGCCTGACAGGGCTCCGTTGACCTTGACACCGGCGCGATTGTCAGCCGACACGAAAGGTGGTAGTGATCGATCGCTGGAAAGCGATGACGCCCGACAATGATATCGCTATGCTGAACCATCTATAGCGGGGAGCACGGATACTTCTTTCTCCGTGGCGGGAATGGACGATCATTTGAACTCTCCTATACGCGCTGTTGTAACGCAACCATGAATATGGATCACGCATCAAGTGCATGAAGCGCCGAAGGCATGAAGAGCCGAAAGGCTGTAACACCTAGCAAGGCGCCGGTTAGTCTGGAGATGGTGAGCCTAAATTAGATAATCTATGCAGCGTCGTTAGTCTCCGATGCATTGCAGCTTTCTAGCTGCCAAAGGTCTGAATGCGCATATCTCACCGCTTACAGCTTTGGTGTCGAGTGTCAGCAGCTTCGGTGCCGGGCTAAATCCAATCAGCCGTGGTTTCGTCCGCAGCAACATATATGCAAGCAATTAATGCATCAACACCGTCTAAGATTAAACTGTCTGATTTCGCGTTTCTCGACGCCTATCCGGGAGAGAAAAAATACAAGATAGGAAATTAAGTTCCCCGATAAGCACGTTCCCCGCGTGTTTACAGCGCTGGCCGAATGCGCCTTCTCAGGCGCCGCGCCGCGCCACCAACTCACACACAAACGTAACACACGCACACACACCCCGTTTGGCTGACCAAGCGACGCTGCGAGGCAGGGCCGGCCAAGAGAACAGGGGGGGAAGGCTTGGCAGGCGCGGCGGCGTGTTCTACAAGAACGAGGAAGCGCTGTTGTGTAGCCCGCCGCTCCCGGATGCGCGTGGTGGTGGTGGTGGACCGAGCGAGCGACGTTCGCGCGCGCGCGCGCGCGCCCATCGCGGCGGCTGCAAACCTGCTATTACGGGGGGAAGTCGAGGATGGGGGGTGTCAGTCCGCTCCGTGCAGGCCCATTGGCGTCCAATGCAAAGGTTTCCCGCAGCCTGACCCCCGCTCGACAACGCAGACACGCTCCTCCGCTGCTGAGCCAACGACCGCGAAGCGCACGCGCTCCTCTTTAACTCGACCATTCAGCGATGCATGCGCTGCTGCTGCTGCTGCAGGCGCTGAGAAGACGAGCGCCCTGCAGCAGCAGAACGCGTGTGTTGTCCTCCGAGAGTTGGCGAAGCTTGGGGAGAGGAGGGAGAGGCGCATGCAACGCTCGTTAATCAACCAACGGGACCGCGCCGGGGTCCATGTGCGGTCGCACCGCGATATCGTCGCGCGGGGTCTCGCTTAATAGCGTTATGAAAGTAGAAAAAAACAGAGGCCCGTACCTGATGACAGCTACGGCGGCCTCAAACTGTGCTAATTGCTTTCGAGCGGCGCCGCGGCTACACGGAAGAGAGAGGTCCCAGTGAGGGGGGTGGGGACGCGGTCCTGTTCGCAGCTTTTTTAGCGAATTAAGTTTGTTACGGGCGTGAGAAATTTGCCGGTGAAATTGAGCCTTGGCTGAATTTACATGTCTCGCATGACCCAGAACCAATTGGCGCTTAAAATGGCCTAAGGAGAGGCGACCTTTTCGTCTTGCTCAGCATTGAGGAAGGAAGGCAGGAAGAAACAGGCGGAAAGACAGGGAGGAGGAAGAGGAAGGAAAGCCAGGTGAGCCAGTTCTTAGAACGGCTGGCTACCCTTCGCTGGAGAAAGGGGGAATGAAAGGGAATACTAGAGAGACGCTGCAAAAAGAAAAAAAAGGAAAGAAAAACGAGAAAAATTGTAGATTACGGCACCGTTTAACGTCTGTCTCTATAAGCCCGGTTGTCCTTAAAAAGCTACCAGGGAATTCCTGCAGAACATTGCTCACTGTCCAATCTGTGGCTACATGCATTGACAAAGAGGATGAAGCGAACACAGTTTTGCATGAACCATGTGAACAAATCTTTTAAGTTGGGAAAACTTTACAGACTGCCCAAGGCAAGGCTTTCCGAACCGCTCAATATGCTGAAACGACTGTTCTATGCTGTTGAGTGAATACTTTTGTCCTGCACATTTATATACTATATAGTTTACTGCGTTGCGATCTTCTCTTCCTGCTCAATAGCGTCATGTGACGATGTGCTGTCATATGCCACTCACACTTGAAAGATTCAAAGAGCGGAGAAGGCCATTTGTAGTGCGCCACATCGACGTCACATGTCATACTTGTAAATTTTTTCAATGTACTACATACTGACGGGTGAATAGGAGCTCATTGCTTATCAATACCTTTGGCGCACGTATAGACTGTACAAGATAACGGCATCATCGTCGGTATTCCATCTGCATTAGTTCGCCTGTGAAAACGATCCGGCTGCTGAATAGCGCAAACAAGATCCCCCGCCCCCCTCCGAAAGCTTTCTGCACCTAACGTGGTTCCTCATTGCCTCCAGGATACATGCAATGCAAGGTTTCTGCACTCACCTGGTTTTGCACTACCTCCGCCATTGGCCCACCTTTGACCAAGCGGCAATGTCGTGTGATGTCATCATGTGACGTCACAAACATTGGCGATCTATGACGCCATGATGACGTCATGTGGTGACGTCATCGCGTGATGATGCTTTTTGCATCACTTGTGTTGACGCCGCCGACGGCCAACTTTCGCGTTTGATGAATCGTTTAAGCCTTTCGCCTTAGTAGTCGATATCAATTGCTCCCAAGGTAAAACTGCAGCATTCAAGGCTGTGCTGGCTTTTCGCCCTTACGAACGCGCTCGACAGGTTCAACGGCGGTTACGCCAAATAGTTGACGAAACTGCATCTGTGCACCGGTCTCGCACATTGTGCAGCAGTCGCTGTTGCCGCGTCAGCGACGCGACTGCTGCATGCACATCTTCCGTCCTTCCTGCTTTACAGTTCGGGAAAAAGAAAAGAAAGCTAGCGCCACTTTCGCTAACGTCGCAGTCCCCGGTGGTTAACCTCGCTGACGCGCCCAGGGACAAAGGGGTCGTTGCTCACACGTACCGTCGCCGACGTCGTCTCGTGGGCGCGGACGGTGACAGCGCAGGTGCCGCTCGCGTCCGGCAACTGCGCCGCGACAGCCTTCGGCGCGTCAACCCCTCACGAGAGATTCTCACGGCCTGTCCGCCGCCGTCGCCGTCGCGTCGTCGCTGCTGCCCGACACCGTATACATATGCAGGGCACGTGACGGCGAGTCCGCGGCGCTCTCTGATCGATGGCGCAACAAGTGGTCGTAATCGCGAGAGTCACCGTGGTCCGGGCACTATTCGACAACAGCTGCTGCTGCGGCGCAGGCGACGACGGACCCTCGGTGGCAGAAAGCTCGGCTCGCGTGTCTACTTTATTCGGTGCTGCAGCGCGTCAGTGTCCGGATGGCGCGCCTGTCGCGGTGCCAAGCCGCGTCGAGACACTTTGCACGAGGAGGCTCATTGTTTGCTCTGCGGGGCAAAAAGGTCACGGCAGTAAGAGAAAAAGTAAAAACGATCAAAACAGCATGAAGCACGGGCTGCGCAATGGTAAACGCAGACACCAGTAATCAGGCTAGACAAGCGGTGTGCCTTCTTTCTTCCTGTGTCCTTGTCAGTGCGTTTTGCTGCAGACCCTCCTCACGATGTGCAAGCATCCAGCTCAGGCAAGCGCTATTCGCCAGTAATCAGTATAGCCGCAGGTGTTGCATGAGATTGGACGAGGGTGTCAAAAGACACACTGGTGCGCCTGCACAATCAACCATGTGCGTAACCGCTGAAAGGATGCACTGTGAGGAAAGAAGAACGCTTATAGCGTCCGAAGAGTGTTCTTTTGTATGCGCGGGCTACTGTGTGGAGAGGACTTTATGTTTTGGAGGATAAATAAATAAATAAATAAATAAATAAATAAATAAATAAATAAATAAATAAATAAATAAATAAATAAATTCCACATGTCTCGGCGGTTACACCACACTACGAACACAGAACGACGCCGTTCAGATGGGCCTATATAAAGTGAGAATGACGTTGACGACCAGGACTTGAATGATGACTTTTGATGCTGTCAGTATTTGGCACCGAAACACCGTAAATAACATTCAGGAAGGAACTAAAGGCCATATATAGTTAAACGGTTGTGATTCGTCATGCACTATAAGAGAGCACGTCGTACTGTTTCCGGAGCACACGTAAAGGAAAGGTCACGAAGGTGTGTCACACCTGCAGAAGTTCTTGTCCATACGGGACTATGTTATACGTCGTCCCGTAGATTGTCCTGCGTGAGTAGATATGGAATGTTTTCGGGGAAGAATGCCTATCTCTATGCTTAGTTCTCATCAAGCATACTTAGTGAAGTTCATAAGTGGCAGCGAATGGTGTATACCAGGCGTCTCAAGCTCGCCTCAGCTAGCGGGCCACACTCACAAAGTTTAGTAGTCCTGCAAGGGCTGGGACAGTGAAGAAGATTCGAGCGGGAAAAGGGGAGAGTTTAATCAATATTTCAACTAAAGTTGCCATTTGAAAGAAGACGCTTCTCATTTCTCATACGGAGTCATTCGAGAAGAGTATTTGATGTAAGTATTCGAGAAACATATCGATACTCATCTCCAGAGTGACTGAGACCTGGACGTCTATGTTGATGCGGAATGACGCGATCCAATCACATCTGCATAGCTCACGAACACACTTATTAAAAAACGAAAAATAAAAATGGGAAGAAGACAGTCACGTACGGGCCGGGTCGCTATAGCATAGGTCCGTGGACCGCATGCGGCCCGCGCGTTTGAGACCCCTGGTGTATACAGATAAGCTGCAGAACTGGCGTCATCTTGAGCATTTAATGACCGCAATCGCTTCCAAACAAAGCGCAGGCTGCCCGCGATCCGGAGAATGTCCGTGAAGACCAGATCGCTTCACGGGGTTCCGGATCGCTCTTTTTCGTTTTATTTCCTTTATTCGCACGCTCGGCCGTGCAAGCTGTCACGCCTTTCGCGTATACACGTCGCGTGCGCCTCGTGATGGCCCGTGAAGCAGTTCCACGCTTTGCATCGCTGCAGGTCACTTGCCGCGAGAAACGGATCTGAGGGGGCGGGCAGTTGTTGAGGGCTATTTTGTTGGGGGGAGAGAGGCTTCATGGCGGCTGACGGCGCCGATGAGGAGGCAGCGTACGGAGCGAGAAACACGCGCACCCGTCGTCACGCTAGCTGCGCGCGGCAACGCGTGCCGGCCGCTCGTCTGCATGGTCAGCTATATATGTGCGCATCTTGTCGCCCCCCTCTTTCTTCTCTCCATCCCCTCGCTCCGCGTTTCCTTGGAGCGCATCTTTCGATGCTGGCGCGTCGACGTCTTGGACGCTGGCACGCGCCTGATGGAGTATATCGTGCGATACGTGTTGTGACGTATCTTGAAGGACTCAGAGCTGTTGAGTCTATAGTTCATTGGTGGCGTCGAAATAAACCCACAGGGTCCCTTATGCAATCGCCTAAGACGACTTGGAAGCGAAGGCCGCCTGCTTCTTCTTCTCAGTCGATGTATTGATCTATACCTCGCCCACCTCCGAAAGGTTTCTGCACCTAACGGGGTTTTGCACTGCCTCCAGGATCGGAGGCATTGCAAGCTTTCTGCACTTCACCTGATTTCGCACTGCCTATGTGATCGGCCCACCTACAACCAAGCGACGATGTCATGTGATATGACGTCATCATGTGACGTCATGAAATTTGGTGACCTGTGACGTCACCACATGCTGGTGATTTTTTTGCATCACTCGTGTTGACGCCTACACCTCCGACGGTCAATTTTCGCGTTTGACGAGGCATCTAAGGCTTTTGCCAGAGCCAGTGTCTTAGAGCGAGAGTTAAGAACGTCGTCTTCGTTAATGCTGCCCTCCCCTCTAGCGCTGTTCACAGGGTATTACACGATTGACAATATACATATCTGCCTTTTCCGTGCCAAAGAGTAGGACGCTTTCAGTGTACCCGTTTCAATGTAATCGGGCAGTAACGCAACGTGACGTATACACTGCCATGACTCCCGCGTGACACTGTCGCCGTAGATTCGTGTTACGGGCTGGTGCGCTAGCAATAACAATCAATCAATCGATCGATCAATCAATCAATCAATCAATCAATCAATCAATCAATCAATCAATCAATCAATCAATCAATCAATCAATCAATCAATCAATTTTATTCGTTCACAACACAATGTACAAGATAAGGATATACATAAGCAGGTCCCGTATATTGTAAACTGAAATGGGACCTCCTATGCAATACAAACATAATATACACGCAATATTCTCGGTGGTCGCCCTTGAGTCATTATCAAACGAAATATATAGTAAAAAATTGACAATAACAATAATTGTGGGTGTTTTGCTTCCGAAAACCACGATGTCATTGCGAGATACGCCGAAGTTGGAAACTCCGGATTAATTTCCACCACCTGGGGTTCTTCAACGAGAACCTAAATATAAACGCACGGGTGTTCTCTGCATTTCGCCCTCATCGATATGCAATGGCTGGGAATCGAACCCGCGACCTTGAGCTTAGCAGCGAGACACCTTACTTTCTAAGCTACCGCGACGGGTGTACATACTTTTCTCATTTTTAAGGCGAAAACGCCTTAGATGCCTCGTCGAAGGCGAAAAGTGACCGTCGGCGACGTAACACGAGTGATGAAAAAAGGCATCATCACGTGATGACGTCACCATGTGACGTCATCACGACGGCACAAGATGAACACACTTCTGACGTCATAATGACGTCATTACGACATCACGTAACATGATGTCACATGATGACTCCATTACGTGACATCTTCGTTTCGTCAAAGGTGGGCCCATCACGGAGGCACTGCAAAATCCCGAGAGGTGCAGATACCTCCCAATTCCTCCGATCTTGGGGGGAGTGCAAAACCACCTTGGGCGCGGAAAGCTTTCAGGCGGGATCGATACAATCGACTCGCAAGAAAAAGACGATGGGTTTCGCCTTCCAGTGGCCTTAGGCAAATGCACAAGGGACCGTATGATTTTTTTGTCTAGTGGCCTTTAAACTTTTGACGATCACTGCTCATACTTTTTCCCCCTCCGCGTGCAGAGCTGACCGAACGTTACGCCGGCAATGGGTTCTAATTCCTCGAAACGTGCTCAGCCGTATCGCACGTAAACATAGGAAGCGGGGAAGCCTCTCGGCGTGACCACCAGTGGCGCGCATTCCCGAGTGCGGGTGTGGCCCGAGATTCCGGCAGGGCACGCGCAATGCTGCAACTGCTTTATGACCGCGGTTCGCTTAAGACCCGAGGAGGCCATGTGGCACGCGCTATTTTTACGCGCCGCAGCCACCAAGGATCGGCAGCGCGTCTCTCCGCAGTCGCCGATAAATTTGTGCTCCGGACGAGGCACCGTCTGCAGCATCACAACCCGTGGTTTCACAACGTCTTCGGGCCGGCCTCGGAACGCTCCCGGCCCCAAGTATTTTACAAGCATTCGCGAAGAATATTTGCGCTTGAGGGGAGAAAAAAATGAAAGAAAGATAGAGAGAAAAAACATCACTATGGAAAGGAACTAGAGATAGGGGGAGAGAGAAAGAGAAATAAACGAGAAAAAAAATTAAAGACTGAGTATATTTGCTGGCCAGCCTAGTCTGTTACCTTTAAGATTTTTTTTCTCAGAATACTGTGACACATGTGATTCACCTGCTCTTTCTCTTCTTTTTTTTTTTTTTTTAGTCGGAGCCTTCTCATGAGGTCCCCCAAATAGACTCTTTATTATTATTTTTTTTTTTTGGCCGGTCACGCTTAGAAAGCGTGGCTCCTTTATACGGTGCCGGCTACTCTTTTTCTGAGAAAGTTCTAAACAGTGAAGGCCACAGACATGAAAAAAAAAGCCACATAAAAACGCACCAAATCTTTTTTTTTTTTTTGAGGAAGAGTGCGGGGGAGATTGATTGAATTTTTAAAAATATTTTTATTATTTCTTTCCTATTTTTCTCTTTCATTTATTTTGTGACGTTGTTCGCTATACAGGAATTACGTTGTTCTGATTAAGTGTGTAGGGCAGTTAAGCAAGCCTCATTGTAAATGTTGGTTAGATGCGAGGCGCCACAGTGAGCTTTCTATCGAAAGTATTGAACGGTAGGTATACTGTGTGTATACCCGAGGTAGAAAGAATTGAAATAAAGTATTGCGATGCTATGGTGAGAGGAGGTAAGCCACACCTTTCGCCACCGCAGAGGTTCTTTCACATCCCGCAAGGGCTGCAGAAGAATTAGCGCCATCTTTCCACTTCCTAAAGAACCACCATTCTCTCTCTCTAACATTGCTCCGAATGGGAAGCGGCTTAATTCAATGAAGAGGTACGTTCACATATCTTTACTCATGCATTGGTGCTGCCGGTATACCTGAGTATCCTTTTAGCTTAGATAGAGGTGGGCTTGAGACATGAGTGATTTCAGTTATGAAACGGACATCAGTTATGACAGCAATGGTAGCGGGAAAATTCTAAGAACAAAAGTCATTCCACAAGTTTGTGAGACAGGGTGGTAATTACCTTGTAGTTGTAGCAATCATCCACCCTAATTTAGGTGCACGTTAAAGAACCCGAGATGCATGGTCAAAATTGATCTATAGCCCCCGGATCTCAATGTCTCCCGTCTCTCTACCGAAATATCAATGCGCCCTGAATCAGCGAGAGTTCTCTCGCTTATCTCGTGACACCGTCGCTTTCTTTAAGACACGATGAAGCGTTAACGGCATTTCGCTTGCCTCTCGTCTGGGCCATTCATCCTTGCATCGACGTACTTATGGGTAGGCTCGAACAAAGTGAGAGAAATACAAAAAACAAAAAAAAAACATCTGCCTGTTTCGACGAAGAGCAACACACCGTGTGTTGCATCGACAGAGGCCCACCTGCTGCCTGTTCGAGTCGGTGAGCCTCCCCCCCCCCTAAAAAAAGCAGTGAGAACCGCCCATCGTTTGAATGGAACTACAACACCGGTGCTTCTGTTGTACAGCGCAACGATATCGTAACAAAGAGGCCGATGACGGACGTGATTCCATCCGCCCTGTTTTTACGAAGGTAATAAAAAAAAACGAAAAGAAATACAGGGAGACAGAAGCGGCCGACCAATGCTGGCGCTACCGAAGGTTTCCTCCGCACCGATTCGCTTCTCATCGAACGGCGAGCGTTGGAGGATGATGGCGCAGACCGGAAGGAGCACGTCTGTCGTTTTTGCGGGCGCGCCGACGGCGCTGGTGGTCGCCCCTTTTTGTGTCGGCGCGCTGAAAAACCGGGGCGCGTCAGAAGACAACCGCGCGTTCGGGGCTCTGTCTCTTCTCGAGGCCCGAAGTTTTCGTCCTCCTCTCTATCGGCAGCCATTGTTGCCACCGAGGCTCGCACCCCGGGGCCCTGTAATTACTCTCAGCGTCGCTTTCTTTTTCAAGGCTGGAACAGATATCCCCCTCCTCCTCTCTGCGCATCTGGTTCGCGTCTAGCCGCGCGTGCGCCCAGGTGGCCGACCGCCCGAGTGAGAGAGAGGTCTACGGTTCTCGCCGCACCGTTACCGCGCTAGTCAGCTGCCCGAAGCGCCGTACTCCTCTGCACGTCGCCGACGCCAGCTTGCGGCGCAGCGCTGGGCTTCGGGGCCTGCGTGTGAAGGAGTTTTACTGAAGAAGAGACTGAAATTTGGTCTAGTTGGTGCAGATTCGCTTTGATGTATTGAGCAGGGGCGTAGCGAAGGGGAGGGGTTGGGGGTTCAACCCCCCCCCCCCCCGAAATTTTTCAATTTTGCTTGCGCATATATACACGCACACATACAAACGCACGCACGAACATACATAATGTATGGTTGAACCCCCCCCCCCCCGAAAAAAATTTCTGGCTACGCCCCTGGTATTGAGCACTGCCCATAATTCATAAAGGAGGCAGTGAGGTTAATCAGAAACATGTCTGGTTGGCTACCCTACGCTGTGGAATGGGAAAGGAGACAGGAAAGATGAGAGAGTGGAGAGAAGGAAAAAAGGAAATGAGCCACAAATGCGCTGACGCGTATGTGTCGGTTGCGCTATATACAATAGTCAAAGGTGTTCACACACCCCCGTAGTCCTCAAAAAGCACAAAGGTGCTTTAACATCCTTGTGGGCCGACGAGCGATGGGGACGGTGCTCCAGCAGCATCTGCATGGAGAGCAGATGCTCCTGGAGTCAAACGACCAACCGTCGCGACGCGTCAGAGGGTGTTCGTTTTTCAGAGGCAAATTGAGGGCAGTGGCATAGCAAATGGTCGGTGTCTTCTTCGGTGCCGCAGAACTCGCATTGCATTGACGTTCATTACAGCACGACCACGGAGATTTAATTACTTCCGTTTCATGGCGCTTGCTCTCTCTCCTATTTGTTGACCTAACCCGTTCTCCATGTGTATAGTGTCGCAAAGTGCACGCGTGTCGTGTTGACCTCCCTGCCTTTCCTTTTTCTCTCTTCGTTCCTCAAACCATGTATACATGGCAGGGTGGTGCTTTCTGACGCATCTAAATGCTTGAAGTCCAAACACACAGAGAGGCAATTCAATAAGACACCAAACTCTGGTGGATACATATAGTGTCCTGATTGACATTCAGTGGAATAATTGAAGTCGGACGGTTGATATAATGCGTACAGCGGGTAGCGTGTCGTAACAGGGTACAGGATGGGAAGGGAAAGGAAAGGTTTACACATCGACGGGTTAGATCGAGTAAGTAGACCACAGTATCTTTGTAAGAGTAGAAAGGCGTCGACTAGAGGAAAACGGGTTATGGAAACCGCCGGGAGGAGCTGTCTTTCTGCAGTGACACTTAATGGGCAGCTGCTACAACTGATGGTGATGTTCGCTCATTATCATATATCTGAATTTGCCTATGCATCAGTAGTAGCACGTTATGGTTACTAGATTTTATGCGACCATATGCGCCTTTGCATGACGTTGGTACTCGGTCGCAGACTGTCCACTCCAACATAGGTTTTCAAATCCAACCGAAACGAGGGGCTCGGACCACTCACTCAGGTGATCGCCGTACGGGAGCAAAAATGGTTTCGCCATCTGTGGCCCCTTATGCTTACCTTGCGAAACTGTCTCGAAAAGAGCCTCACGCACCAGTACTGTTATTCGTCTATTTTCTTCTTCTTCATAAACATCATCTCCACGACAACCTGTCTTCTTTTTCTCCTGGGTTGGGAGAAGAGCGCGCGTAATTTCACGTCCTGTCCCTCCACACCCCGCCGAGCGGATGGACGCATACGCGAATGAACGCTGCGTGCGGAGCGGATGAGCGCCGCGACAGGACCCGGCCCACGAGGAGACCGTATCCGAGCCGCTTGTCAGGGAACGCGCGCGCCGCTCCCCCGCAGAGACCTGCGAGACATGTCCGGTTGCTTGCTGCTGCTGCTGCTGCTTCAGCGGCCGAATTCGGTCTGTCGGGCAGCCGCCGCCGACGACCCCCCTGGGTAATAACAGCTCGGCGCGCTTTACTTTCACCTTTTCACCCACACCGAGTCCACACAGCGGTGATGCGAAGCGCGGGGGTCAAGAGGAGAGTTCGCTTTGTAGTGGAAGGGGGGTTGCGCTTCCAACCCGGTGATTACCGTTCATCGATCAGCACACACAGAGCACCCCACGGAGGGGGGGTTCCGCGAACGTGTCCCGCGGTCCGCGAAGTGGAGCCGCGGTTCCACCGCCCGATGAGGCACGGTCACCGATAATAGGAAGACGTGTGTCCCGCTTGTTTTTCTTCTTTCCGGAAGCAGGAAACAACCTGGACGCCGCTACTTTGCGGGCGCTTTGTTCGGGAACGTCTCCTCGTTCTGTTTTCCGAAGGAAGCCACTTTTCGCCCTCCCCTCTCCGCCCTTGTCTGCGGACACGTACCCCCTCCCACTCCTGCCCCTCGGCTCGGCCTTTGCTCCAGTCCTTACTGTTACTGTGGAAACAAGCGCCGTACGCAGGTATACGTACAGGTCTCGGAAAAACGAAGGGCTGTTTATCATTTCGCGGTAGTACTTTTAATTGTCTCTGAGTTTCGTTCGTCGAAGGGAAACATACTGCGCTGCTAGTAGCGTGTGAGTGGCGTAGCGTCGTACTCAATCACTACAGTCCGTACTAATTAACTAAGTACCTACAGTGGCGTTTGTTCCTCTGTAGAATGTATATAGTCTGGCAACAATTGTTATCTTATAGTGCTGCAACGCCCAGCGCGTTGTAATGTTTCTGTTCAGTGTTGCTTGCTCACGATGTTTTATAATTTTACCACTTCTATGATTAAAACCGTTGTCACGTATGCTGAAATAGCTAACCCACATACCTTGAGTGTATCTGTAGCGTACGTGTATACATGTAAAAACCGCAAACATGCCTTAGCATTTTGCGTGACAAACATCCGCGATAGGCCATTCTTGGAGACAGGCACGTAACCAGAATTTGTTTTCGGGGGGGGGGGGGGGGGGGGGGGGGGGGCAAGGCCGAATTGTTCGAAAGAAAGTCTTTCCATCGCAAAAAGAAAAAAAAAAAAAACATTGCCCGTGAATATAAAAGGTGCGACGAATTTCGCCCCCCCCCCCCCTTGCCTACGTACCTGCTTGGAGAGGCTCTGTTTAGGTCCAAGCTCGGTACCACGCGAGACGTGCCGCATGCAATGATAGTATTCGCCTTGCTACATTCCCGAAAATCGCAAGACAGAACTCAAGGCTTTGAGGGTGTTGGTCTGGAGCATCCTTGAATCGCTTTTTTCGTCATTATATCGTCCTTCATCGTTCCTTGGTTACATTTCTAGCTTTGCTCACTGTATAGACCTTTTCGCAGAAGAGAAGAAACAGCGTCATGTTGGGCTGGGGTCCGAGAGAACAAAGGCTGACGTCACTGTCTCGGCAGTGCATTTTTGGGGGCTCACGCCTGTTTACCACTGCTTAGAGGGGATTACGGCAGCGCCCAGGGAGCCTGTTAGAGGGCATGAGTTCAGGCTGACGTTTCTACCTTCCTGTATATAAATATTCCGCTATAGATATAGCATTAATACGTCGTGATCGCTACCTCGTAGTTGCCATGAAAACATCCCGTACAGTGACGCTATGAATTAAGCTGAAGAGTACTTATATATGAATACTACCAGTGCAAGACGCCCGCTTAGAAAGAGACGATAATCCACGTCACGCTAACGGCCGCGTCGGAGCCCACATGCATCGTTAAGTATTACGCAAGCGTGACGCGAGAATCTTCGCCATACTTCATTCCCGGCTTGAGGCGTGGCATCGGACGCCAGTTGCTAAGCATAGTCGTTCAGCGCTTCAGCCTCGCGGCTGGTCGCATTTTCTCTGCTTTGAACAACGATTAGCTGCCTTGTCACACAGCTGTTCATTATTACGTCTCACTCAGGCTACATCTCCTGCATGCGACTTACGGTGACCTTTTTCTTTAGCCTGTCCCGCGGCTTTTACTTCGATACAGGAGTCGATATCATCAACAGCCATCTCCCTCAGTGAGATTTATGTCTGTTAGACAAGAGTTGATGCTTGGGATTGTTGGCAGCGCAGTGCATTGCTTAAACTATTTGAGAGCAAAATATGACATATATTCACAAACACAGAGACGGACATAGTGTTCGTGTGTCTTGTGTCGATACGGTTTCCTCGACAAGTTTTAATTGTTTTTTTTTTTTGCTTTCCAAATCACTGAACCGTCTCCCTTGTGTTCGCCTCTCTCTCCCGTGTATGTTTCGCACTTCACTTTAAGCAATTATATAGTGTGTTTTAGTTATGTATTCGTTCACGCAATTATCTAAACAAAAACTGTCGATTTTTTCGCGTGATAATGGTGAAAAACGCATTGATACAGCATATTGTTACTGTCCGTGTTCAAGAGTGGTTATCGGGCGAAGAGCACAAGCGGTCACTCTCCCGAGATTTCACGTAAAATGCGCCGGGAGCTTGGGTGTCTACGGGGGCGACAGCCTTCCTGGCACTGCGTCAGGACAGTATGCGTGACGCTGTACCAGGTATTACACGGTGTCGCCAATAAACGCAGACGCGTCTTTCGGCAGCCAAATTTTCCCCCAACTATATAAGGAACGTTTCTTTCTGTGAAATCCGTATGAATTTCCTATGTATACAACCTAGCGGCGGGTTACGCTTGAACATATTCCATCTTTTATTTATTTTTTGTTTTTTGCTCGATACTAAAGATATACTAAAGAAAGCGAGGAAAAGCTTCGTACTATATGCATGCAAACAGGTAGATCACAACTTTCTCCTTTCATCAGAACACTTCGAAAAACAATCGATACCCGATCCGAATCGGGTACTACTGGTACTACTCGATTCGTATTCGATTCTTTATCAAGTATCACTATTGGTACAACGCTATACTTTTCTGAAACTGTCGCCGCGCGGGCGATGATCACCGACGTCCTACATTTATCACTCTAAAAAAAGGAAAGAAGAAAAAAAGAGTATGTGTAACTCTTTTCGGTAAGTCTTGACTTGCCACATAATTTAAAGAGGCACGTTGACTCTCTCTTGGGTCCCATGTCTCTCCGATGAGAGAATAACAATCTCCAGAGAGAGTTCACGAGTCTATTTAAAGGGAGTCATATGCTTGGCAAATCAGGATTCGCAAAAGAGAGTCGAAGGACTCTTTTTTTTTCTTCTCTGAGTGTACGTGAGGCGAGAGAATCGCGTGTGACGCATGCAGCGGCGTGTTCCAGCAGCAATCGATGATCGCGCACATTCCCAGCAGCACTAATACCCCTGTTTACAGGCTCCCAGTATTCGCTGCTGATGGCTGTATTATGTCGCGTCGCGATATGCGCCTTTTGATCGATGGTGCGCCCGCAGCAAGACCCGCGGCGCGTCGGCGCGCGCGCGTGCGAGACGGACCGTCGTCGTTGCGTGACAAACGAGGCCACGGCGGCGGCGGCACCTCCTCGTGTACACACGAACGCGTTTCTCCATATTAGCGCGTGATAACTCGTGGGATAACGAAGAAACTTGAGAAGAAGCTTAACGGCCGCGCCCGCGACGAGCGACGGAACGAAAAATGATAGGCCTAAAAGACAAGACGTCCTGTACAGTGGTGGAGAAAGAGACAGACATTTATTATGGTGTGAAAAGCTGAGAGGTCGGCCTGAGTCAGAGCTCTATACAGTGTGGTTTATAGAGCGCAGATAGATTGTGTTTATATTGAGATTGACCAGAGGCACTGGCGTAGCAAGGGGGAGAAGGGTAGTTGGGGGGCTTCAAGCACCCCCCCCCCCCCACTCCACCGCCGAAATTTTCCAATTCTGCATGCGTATATACACAGCCACACATACAAACACATGCACGAGCATACATAAAGTATTGCGGAACCAACCCCCCCCCCCCCCCCCCATGTAATTTCTCGCTATGCTATTGATGAGAGGAAAGACAGTTTGCTTCGAATAGATAACCGCGCGGTGGTCTATCAAAGGGACAGACAGAGTGCGAAGTCGAGGACAGCAGAGCATGAGAGCTAGTTATGAGATTGCGAAGATTTTTAGACTTCCTCTTCTAAGTGGATGTAGAACTTATAATGATGATGATGGCGATGATGATGGTGGGAGTGGTCATAGTTATGACGATGATGGTGATGCGAGCTTTAAAAGAGAGACATTCAAACCGTGTCGTGAAATATTGTTGGAAATAAAGAGACCGCGAATTAACGAGATGGAGCCGATGACGCTTTTCACGATTTAAGTAGTAATTACAACTTTAAATTGTCACAGGAAGCAGTAAGAAACGGTTTGTAGCGCCATCTTGCGAGAAGGCTTCGTGTGACGGATGCTTCTTCATATGTCGAACGTACAAGCCTCCGTTATTTAGTGCCAACACGCCCGTACGCTTGTCCTTAAGAATGCAGTATATTTATTACATATGCATTTACTCTATGCGTATTACGTGGGAAAATGTAGTTCACAGTGAAAAGCGGCGCTCCGTTCGCGGCAACAGGTGCATTGAACTCCGAGCCATGGCGTGCCCCTCACTGCACGGCGGTGCACTTGAGTGCTTTTGTACGCATGTAAGTTTGCGAGGGAGTACGCGGAGTTCTGCGGCCACTCCCGTGAACTACAAGACGCCATTGGGTAATTCTGTCGTCGATTAGTCTCACACATGAATAGCACTACATATCCTACCAATTTCCGCAAATGCCGGCGTACAATTGTTATCAACTTGTCCAGCATGTTTCCAGCGTACGACTTAACCCTTACGATTTATATGATCCTCACCGAATTAACCCTCACCGATACAGTTGTTTAACTCGGAAAACAACTTAGCTAGGTTTTCCGGAAAGCCAACTTAGCTAAGTTGGTTTTCCGAGTTGAACAACTGTATCGGTGAGTTTCGGCGTGACATCTCCCGTGACGTTAGTGCGGTGATTTCGCTGTTTACGTGAGTAGAATTGATTATTGAACACGAGTTTTACTTGAGACAGCAAGTTAACTTGAATTGTCTGCATTGGCTTTTTAAACCGTGCACTTCTAGGAAGTGTCCTGTGCGTCTATACGTGCCTCCGAAATGTATACAATCAAACACAGCGGCACTTGTGAAAGCAACTTGTAACGCACAAAAGGCTTTACACTCTAATAAAGAAAAAAAAAAGAGAAAGAAAGGTCGGACAGGGACAAAACATTGTAATAAGAAATTTCGGAAGCAACAGTCGTCATTCGCCGAACGCTCGATAGGTGGCGCCACGATACTCATACTCAAGAGCATGCGCAGTGGCGTGGCAGTGGCCCCGCGTGCCGCTTACTACATGCATCCCATAGGCGTCAGCAGGATTTTGTCTTGGGGGTTTCAAGCCCATGTTGCATCTCGGCTGGGGGAGGACGGGACAGCTGGTGTAGCTTGGGTGGGGGACAAACGCCGCTGTGGCTTGACGTGTGCAAGTGCCCCTCTGGCAACCCCTGCCGACGCCCATGATGCATTCTCTTGCTTATCAATCGCAGAAAACTTCTGGCGTCACAGGTTTCGCAAGCGTACGCATAGGCGTGCGCACAGGTAGGCAGGGGGGGAAGGCTCCCCCCTCCCCCCCTGCCTACCTGTGCGCAAAGACAAGGTACCCCTTGGTACCTTGTCTTTGCACTGCACTTTAATCGTAAGGGCCTCAGCGGAAGGGGATTGGGAGGTGCGTGTGTGTGTGTGTGGGGGGGGGGGGTGCTGCGATGAAGCTTCCCCGCTCCTCTTTCCTAGTGGAGAGCCCGCACGCTCACGAGCATATGCTTACGTTTTCTTCTGTAATTAGCTTCTTCTTTCTCGAAGGGCATTTTAACGCTGACCTAGCTCTTCGCCCTTGTCCCAGTCCTACAGTTACACTGCTTGAAAAAAAGCTAGCTAGCTAGCGGCCACGGCGGTCGTATTTTCAATGGAGGCGAAGGTGTGAGATGCCCGTGTGCTTGGATTTAGGTGCATGTTAAAGAACCCCAGGTGGTCGAAATCTCTGGAGCTCTCGACTACAGCGTACCTCGTAATAATATCGTGGTTTTTACCCGTGACACCCCAGAAATTATTATTACGCACGCACGCACACACACGCATGCATACACACGTAGACAAGCGTCGGAAGTGAAGAATGGCCGTACTTCTACAACGTCGTACGTTCCTCGTGGACTGTAATATGACACTAGAGTTCACTGAACCACTATATAAAGCAGGACTCTCATGACCAACAAAGTTCAATAGAGGCGACTATGCTTGGTCATGTCGCAGAAGCCGGAAGTCCTTTCCCAGGTCACTTCTATAAGTCCTTATCAAAGTAGTCAACATTAAACGAAAGTCCGCCTACAGGTAACTTTCACATTCCTGCCTGCTAATGCAAGTGCGACATCGATTTCTCTTCTCGGATCAGCAAACTTGCTCTCACCCATTTCACTCAGCCTGCCATGCCCTGTCTGTGTCCTTCTCTCCTTTTCCTCACAATTACCGCTCATGCGTGCATCCGTATACACATACACACGCGTGCGTGATCGCGCGGCCTCATTGTTTACAAATACAGTGTGCAGGCCATCGTTTAGTTAAAAGATGTCCCCGGACGCTGCGTGATGGCGCGCGCACGCTTGGCTGCAGCGCGTAATCTTTTAGCGCGGGTTCTTCAAAGGCCTCCTCCGTCGCGCTTCGTTTCGTCGCTGTGCGCGTTCGGGCGAGGCAGGGCGGCGATCATGAGCAGCAGCATCAGCCTGCTGCTCTGGACAGCTATAGCCGATGGCGTGCTCGAGCGCCGCCAGGTGAGCGCCGGGCCCAAAACTCTCAGGGAGGCCGCAGCCGCCACACGAACGCACAAACCCAAGGCGTCACAGAGTTTCCCGGCGAAGCGACGACGGGAAATGAATCGGGGGGCTCGAGGAGCAAATCAAACGCACGGCCGCCTGCCTCGCTGACGTCACAGTGCTGATTTGCGCCGCAGGGGCGAGAGACATGAACGATTACGCCCGGGCCGTGACCATGATTCATGGGGATTCATAACTGCGGCGCACGACAGCCGCCGCGCGCGCGCGAGCAAGCGCGGATAGAAGAGCGAGCGGCTCGCGCGACGCGCCGCGCGTCATTTGCGCGCACCGCCCCCAGTTTTGCTTCTTTCGCCCGCCAGGGGGAGCCTCTTTCTCTTCATCCAGTTTCGGCGCATGTGTGGGCCGCGCGCGGCCACAGCTGTTTCCAGCTCGGAGAATTAGTAGCTGCGGGAGAACGCATTAAGGGACACGCTTGCTAACGATGCTGCAGACTTACTCGGCGGGCGAGAATTGTTTTTTGATAGTTCGCCACCGCTGTCGTCCCCGTCCGGAGTGGCAGCCCCGCCGCCGCACTCGAGGCGAGAGAGACCAGTCCCCCCCCCCCCCCCTCTTCGTGCTGGGCGCGCCTCGGGATTACAGAGCGCGCACTATACCTGGACACCGTGTTCGCTTGCACTTCTCGGCAGGGCATCTATCTGTATCACTACATTGATTGTTTTTTTTTTGTTTCTTTTTTCTGACAGTCCACAGAGCTAGAAACGCAGGTCCTGTCGATTTCATGAACAAAACGTTTTCACTTGGCCGAACAAATGCTTCACAGAACCAAGTTGCAGTAAGATAGAAAAGTGGGCGAGTTGGAAAATATGTGTTCTTAAAATGCTCGTCCTGCGTCCTGCGTGTGTCCGTCGTTTTCACGCTGGTATTTTAAGAATGCTTCACAGACCCCTCTGTATACCAGAGAAGCAGACTAAAGATGCTGATGACGATGACAAGAAGAAAGAAAGAAGAAGATGCGTATACAATACTCGCTATCTCTACACAGCCCTGTACTTCAATGTCGCAGCTAACAAACATACAAAAATCATAATAGCGTAAGAGAAAGATATCAAAATGTCAGCGATGTATAACTTGGAAACTTTCATACTTTACGGTGCTTACATATCTAAAATACCAAGGCGAACACAACACACAAGCCATGAAAACAGTTTACTTTCATATCTACATAAATACACTAGCACTGTGGGAAACACTGCACTTCTGTAAAACGTTGGCTGAAGTACACATGAGGCAAAAAGACACACCTGATTTAAATGCCACCAATTCATACGCATGCTCTCATGCACAAGATTGTTAAAAAGTATGCTGTGATTATCTCTCTCTCTCTCTCTCTCTCTCTCTCTCTATATATATATATATATATATATATATATATATATATATATATATATATATATATATATATATATATATATATATATATATCACAGCAGACTTTGCATAACGACTTCTCTCTATATGCCCACAGTGGGCGTAACGCAAGTGACCGGCGACAACAACGTGGCATCCCTGCGTGAAGTCAATGATTTCAAGCTTGCTGCAACAGCGGTTCCGCCGGTGTAACAAGCGTTATATACGCACTTACGCGCTCGGGGAGCACCCACGTGCCGTCGACCGAGAGATGCGTTGCCCAGATGAAGCAATCGCGCACGACAACCATGGTGCTACATCAGCCCGCGACTCGCTCGCATTATGTATTATGGATGGACGGCACACGCCCGCACCGCCCTGCGGTCACTTCGTTTCGATCGCCTCTTGATGCAGGCGCGCAAGACTCACAAAAGGGGGCCGGCCTGCAGCCACATACGCTGTTCCCTCGAGGGCGGAAAAGGCTCCATTATTGAAGAGTGCGCTCCTTGTATTCTCCTCCGATGAACCTGTTGTTGCGCAACGAGTGTCCGAAGCGGTCGCCTTCAGAGGGCTCCCATGGGGCCGAAATTGCGTCAAGTTCGCCTCCCGCGTCCTGATGGGGAGTATAGAGTCGTTGTTGCGGACCGAGCGATCGAGAACCGCGCGCCTTCTCTTTCTCTCCTTACACAGCGGCCTTTGTCTCGCTTCGTGAACAAATATAAGTCCGGGAGGGAGGAGAGGGGGCGCAAGTAAAAGGCAGGGGGAAGGGACTTCAGGGAATCTATTGCGGTCACTTGGTCGGCGCGCCTCAATGATATCCAATGGTTGCTCTCGAATCACCGAAACTAAAGCTGTGTATATTTATGTCGCTGGATTCTTGAAATTTAGCGTCCCGAAGAAACGTTGCATTAGACAATATGAAAGGAGTCGTAGTCGAGGATTCTGGGTAAACTCTAGCTATAGTGTAGTCTTTCATATTTCCAGTTGAAGCGGCAAGCGGTCTATGATGAAAATCGGTATATGGAAGGATAGATGCTATGAGCCTCCCCTTTGAAATGGGGTGGTGGCTATATATATGAGCCCGGCTCACTTTCTAATTCGACCTAATACCTTGCCTATCCTAACTTTATATTTCTACTAAAAGCCATGCTTAACTTTCTGCTCATTATGGTACACTAAATTTGGTTTTTATGTTGGTCTTTCTTTCTTTCTTTCTTTCTTTCTTTCTTTCTTTCTTTCTTTCTTTCTTTCTTTCTTTCTTTCTTTCTTTCTTTCTTTCTTTCTTTCTTTCTTTCTTTCTTTCTACTTTTCCGCCGACAATCCTCCATTTACCTCGGACGTATGCACAACCTGCCTGCTATCTCTAAAACCGACGGCTTCATGGAGGCTATACTGCCCAGACATAAACCTGGGGGGGGGGGGGGGGGCGGAAATCTTCGCATTCAGTTCAGCTATGGGCCGTCCAGAGAGCCCACGATGCGGCGGTCAGGCTTAGCATGCCCGTCCCAACGTGGGAGGAGCCCACTGCGCTGTATAGTCACGTCTCTCAGGACAGTTTAATAAAGTTTTACCAACCAACCAACCAACCAACCAATTAAAACATGTTCCGTAGTTTGCCGCAATAGCTTTCCCACAGCAAGTAAGTGCGATCTTCTCTGCTCTATCTCGACTTCTATACACGTTCTAAGGCAACCCGACCTAGCTTCAAATAGTAAAGTACTTCCCTTTGAATAATTAAAAATGCTTCCCTCCTGATTTTGCCTTTACCAATGCACAAAGCGCCCTCTGTTCGGGATGCACATGCACGATATAGAGAACAGGTATGGGGCGGCGATGCCGATAGTTTACGCTCTGTGTGCACCATTGGTGCAGCTTCGTGCGAGGATGGATCCGTGGTCTCTCAGCCGGCTGCTCCTATACCGGTCGAGCATATATACAGGCGTGCGCTCTTGCCCGGTAATTATACGGCACCGTCGAAGGCCGACCGGATTAAACCCGCGTAATGATCCGTTGCGCGCCGTTAATTATTGGCCCTCCACCGATCAGTACACACGGTGCCTGTGGGCTTCTCCGCCGGTCAGTCGCGTGTCCTGAAAGAACTACTTTGTGGTCTCCGAGCCCCGCCTTACTTGCGGGCGCCTTAACGCACCTTCGCAACAGCGACTAATCCGCCGCCGTTCGCGCGTTGTTAACTCTCTTCGTGCGGCTATAGAAATGATTGCGTTCACAAGTCCGAAGCGATATTGACGACGATCTAGTTCTTTTCTTTTCCCCTTTCCGAGCGAACGGATGAGTTTCTTACGTGCTCGAGTTGAGTGATGCAAGTAGTACGCATGCATATCGAATCGTCGCGTTATTGGCCGCTGTGAGTTTATATGTGTTGATTTTTTATGTATCGCAGATGTGTCGGGCAATGACAGTCGTTAAAGGAAAGAAATGTCATCTAACTGAAACTAGCATGAAGTAATAACAACAGCCATAAGTATGCGCAGGATTCCCCATTAGGGGGAGATGGGGGGTTACATAGAAGCTTCCACCCCCCCCCCCCCCCCCCCCCAACCCAATCCGTTGGTCGAGTGCAAAAGACATGCTCCTGAACGGATGAGGCAAAAGAAAAACAAAAACACCAGGCCTGCGCGGAAAGCGCAGCAGAGTCACAGCGAAAGCTCAAAGAGCGGCTTTTCTAGAGCCCGTTATAAACTCTCTTGTGGCTACTGATACAAGTGCAGTAGGAACGCACCCACTACGCCACAAATCATAATTTTTGTGAAGTTGGGAAGCACCCACCACTACATTACTCGCCATTCTGCGGAGAAGCGAAGTACCATCTGTAAGGCATTATATGAGCAGTTTCTTGATGCGACGGTTGATGACGATGAAGAATTATGGCTGATCCCTTTGTAATGGGTTGGAAGCTTTAAAGGACCCACTAGTTACGTAATTCGCATTGTGTGACGCCCGGTTGTTACTTCACTCTCCCACCACGCTTTATAACATACGCTAACGTGAGAAAGCGATAGAGATAGGGAATTAACCTTATTGAGGCCCTGAGCAAATGGATCATGCGAGCCTTGTGGGCTTCCTTCTCAACCAATAGAAGTACACTGGCGAGGAACCCACTACGCCATAAATCATCATAATTTTTGTGAAGTACGGAAGCAGCCACTAAGCAATTTTTCTTCATTCTACGCAGAACCGTGATACCTGCTAAACACCTGTAAGGCATTATGTCCACTTTGTTGATGCTGTGGATGACGACGATGAATAATTATGGCAAAGCCCTTTGTAATTCAACAACCCACTCGTTGCGCAATTCGCATTGTGTGACGCCTGCTTACAGAATTCGGGTTGTGTGACACTTGGTTGTTATTTTACTCTTCTACCACGCTACATTACATATGTTAATGTGGTTGCTTCCCGACATGAAGCCTGCATGTATAGGGTCATTTTGCAAAGCAGTTTCAAGCACGGGTATGGCTCTGAGGTTGAATACTGGGCTCGCATGCAGAGTACCCAGGTTCGAACTTCGCTCCATCCTGGAAATTTTTTCTTATCGTTTTTTTTCTTATTTCGAGCGATAGTGGTTACGGACACCGGCGGCGGACAACTACGGCGCCAAAAACGGCCCTTGTTGTGATCTCATGACAGCTTTCGCTGTAAAACATTAAAATGAAGCGATGACGTGCTTCTCAAAATGGCCTGCCTTTGGTCCCTGGCTTTCCGGGTGTAAAGATGGGAAATAACCAGTTCTTGGAATGCAACATCATGGGTCCTTGACCACGCGCCATTATCGTCAAAGACCTGCGTGGCTATAACCCTGGTCTTTAAACTATGACGGGACAGGTCCGACTGAGTAAAAGTATGAGGCAGACTTCGCGCATCGCCTTAGGTGATTAGGGGCAGGAGGGGGGGGGGGAGGGGGCGCCCGCCGCCCTCCCCCTTCCTTCTCCCCGCGTGCGCATGCCTACAGCAGCAGCAATAAGCGGAGGAGTTGTCGCAGTCTGCTTGCGATACATAACCTTTTATTCCACTCATTCTCTTCCGCCTTCTCATCCACGTAGATTGTTCAGCTCAAGGTGTTGGTATGACATTTCACTTGCCTTAAAAGCTCTTTATTAATTCGACCTCGCTTTGCAACTTACTTAACTTCTATAGTTAGCTCGGACGGTAGCTCGCGATGGTCCCGGAAAAGAACATTAGTCGCGAATTCAGTCACCTTCCGGATCACGACCAACTTTTCGTGGAACGAGCAACGAGTGACGATCTTGTTTCCCCTTGCAATTACTTCCGGTCGAGCAGTTGCTTCCGGTTTTTCGGATATCCAGAAAAAAGTTTCCTAAAAAGTACTGTGGTACGGAATCGATAGTTCTTGTTCAAGTTAAAAGATACATTTAATGCGTATGATATAGGAGCATAAGGTCACTTAACATGAGGCCCAATTAACTGTCAGAGTAATTAATGAAAATTAATTGAATGAGTCGCTAGTGAGAGACGTAAAGGAGAAACGTATGTTATGTCGAAATAGTAAACCGATACTTACTTGGAGGGTCGTGTACTGATCCGCATGACTGATGCTCTGAGCATCGAGTCTTCAAAGGTCCGCGCTTAAAGTGTGGCAGGCAAGGCATACCGAGGTCACGCAAGCACTGACGTAACCAAGACAAGGATTCTTTTTATCAGGGCATTCACGTGTAACGTTGTCAGCCATGGGTTCTATTCTTTATCATGCCTTTTCTCTAGCATTCTCCGGGAAACATTTTAGGAAAAACATTACCGTAGTTCCTATACAAAGTTGCTTTTCGCGAACCCGCCGGGGAGGTCTATTGGCTATGGTGCTCGACTACTGACCCGAAGGTCGCAGGATCTAATCCCGGCCGTGGCGGCCCTCCAGTACAGCGTCCCTCAAATCATGTCGTGGTTTTGGGACGTAAAACCCCAACAACCCAAACAATTATGAATACACATATGGACTTCGCGCAAAGCCGCACATTCATTGGACGTATCAAAGAGAGAATCTGCTCAATCATGTTGGAAAGGACGAACCTGCATATTTTAACAGATATATGATTACAGCGGTAATAACCATATTCGTTAAATTCTACTCAACAAGCAAAAACACAGATTTTTGCACGATGTTAGCGCGCTGTGTGCGGTGTAAGATTTCCAAGTGCGCAACATGGCTATTTTCTCTGTGGGGATGCTGTCGCCACCCACCTATTATTTGTTAAACGAAAAAAAAAAATGAAGCGAAGGACGAGAGATACTGAGAAATATATGCAACGTTACCTTGTAACTGCGGGCGAGACTTATTTTCGAGCTAGTTCGGCAAACCAAACCAGAAAAAAAAAAAAAAGGCCGCACCAGCCATGCGGCGTCGGCTAGATCGAAAGGCCCGTCAACTCGTGCTGACAGCCTCACAGCTGGCCAGACTGTCAGAAGAGGGAGAAAAATGGCCGCTTGATGAAGCGATAGCGGGGTCCCAAGTACATGTTTCTCGAAGGGGCATACGTCAGCGCGGCTGACAGACGCAGGAGCGAAATTGTTATTGTAAAGTCACTACTCTCGTCTTGAAAACGGGAGTCACCTGGCTCACCCGGGGGTCCCTTCGATGGCGGCGCTTTCAAGGGAGCAGCGATTCAATTTAAAATTGCGTCACCGCAGGCGCACCGGCCCGCTGACGAATCGCACCCATGGGGAAACACGCTCGGCTGCACTGTGCGCGCACTCGCGCATCGCCACAGCCACCGATAAGCCGTGGCGAAACCAGACGCTTAGGAACAACGGACATGGATAAATTGTGCGTCTGTGCGTTATACCTATATGTATACATACAGTGTACCCGTAGTCACAAGTACGTACAAGAATTTTTTGGCAGCTATATAAGAGTGAGACAATGAAACTGGGGAATGTCCTATGGGACCTACAACACGAAGTCTGAACTGCAATATTCCAGTAGATATAGAAAGGCACACGGTGTGATCCATCAGCCATGGTTCAGGTAATATACGCCGGCCATTAATCCGCGAATGTGCCTGAAAGAGCAATGTCCTCGGGCGTAGGCAGCTTACTTTTTACCACTGATATTTCAGTCAACGACTGCTAAAGCTGCAACACGTTGGGACGTTAAACGACTCCGTCGTTCTCCTGTTCAACCCTAAAAATCCACGAGCCCCTTAATCGTGACGACAATTTCCAGAGCACCGGTCATGCACCGATTGACTGCTGTATGTACTCCTCTTGTATGTACCGACATACTTGGTTGCCGAGCCCGGAGGCGCGTTCACGACGCCCGTGATTTCTTGCCTACACGGAGAAGACGCGGTCCACACTCTATAGATACGCGTGTGTTGTTTTACTTCGCTTCCTGAGGCAGCAGAAGCGCAACATAGCGGCAAATTGGGCCGAGGCCGGGGCGGTCGCCTTGGCGCGGCAGGGCTGCGTCTCTCCCCCGTTTCCGACGCCTCGCGTCTTCCTTTGTAATCGGAAAAGCTCGCGAAAGAACGGCGCAGGAACAAGAAAGTGTGTGACCACGATGAGCGCGCAGCAGCTGCTTGATGTCTGCCGTCGTCCGTGCTCGACAAAAGGAAGCCAGCCCGCACATGCACCTCTCGAACAATGGGCGCGAGAAAAGATTGAAAAGAGAACAAAGCAAAGGGAGGCGCGAGAGAGCCGCCGCAACTAAAAGACGCGCCATCGAACGGCGAGCGTTCTCCTTTCCCGTGTAAGGGGCGCAAAAGAATCACAAGGGAGGCGAGGGAGATGGCAATAACGGCTCTGAACAGCCACGCGACGAAAGGAAAAAGATATAGCGACCCCACGTACACGTCGTTAAACACGGAATCACAATGAGACGAGCGGGAAAAACAAAAACGTCATTCAAAGGGACTTCGTCGAAGCGGAGCACGAAACGCGTCTGTGTCGAGAACAGAAAGAGAGGCGTTCAAAAAGCAAGGAACGAATTAAGGAGGGAAAGGAGTTAAGGATAAGGTGGAGAGGTGTAAGAAGGAGAGGGGAGAAGCACGAGCGAAGAATGCCGTCTCCTCGGAGAGACGGTGAAATAAAGAAGAGGGAGGTGGGGGGCAATTAAGCGATCACCCGCGCGCCAGCACGAAGACGTCTGCGTGGCGGGGGCACACGCTGAGAGCGTAGCGGCGCGCACGACGCCTGGTTTGACTCACTCGCCCGCGGCGCCGCCGCCGACGCTGAAGACGCCGCGCGGTCGTTTTGTCCACGACGAGTTCGGCGAAAAGTCGTTCCGTTCGGCGCGGACCATGAAAAAGATTTTAAAAAAATAAAGAGGCAGCGACATCGAGTTCGAGAAGTAAGAAATACATCGTCGCCCATCTTGCCTTCTTTTTTTACGAGGGCTGGGGCGCGTGCGAGTGCGTCGCGACGATCCACCCGCTTGTGGGAGCAGCATGTTTTAGAGGGCATAACTTTAAGCACGCATGGATGGCGCGGGTGTTGAGATGCGACAGACAGGGAGCGCCTCTGTTACTGAGCCGTCTCGTTAGGTGTTTGCTGAGCACAGAAGAAAAAATAAAACCCTAGCAAGAACGCTTGCAAGTGACGAGCGAGGCTCGCTGAGACGGTCGAATCGATTCGCGGCTTTACGTGTAAGCTCGTGTCGTAATACAGCGCGTAAACTTGGAAGTGGTAGGCTGAATTACCCACTGTGTTCTCGGCTCAAGTGCGCTGCATGTGATGCCGCGAGGGTCTCATCAATTCTCGGCTTGACGCGCAAACTGGACGTCATTATGCACTGCATTTACTTGTAGTTCAGCCGATATGTACTTACTTGAATGACAGAGTGACGTGCTGGGCCGAGAGAGAGAAAGAAAAAAAAATGCAGAGAAGAGATTAATAAGATGGGATTTCCAGTTGACTACGCTCTACTGGAGAGGCGCGAAAAGGGGCACGAAATATGAAAGAGAGAGAGAGAGAGAGATACGAAGAGGAAAGGCAGGGAGGTTAACCAAGCTTTGGCTCGGTTGGCTACCCTGCACTTGCGGTGGGGCAAGGGGAAATAATAGAAAAGAAAGGGTAAAGAAGAAAGAAGAAGAAGAAGAAAGAAGAAGGAAATAATAAAGAACTGTCCGTGCGGCTGCTGTCACGTACTTTGCGAAGACGTCACATTCACTCATAATATTTCCCAAAATCTGTTAAAGGACTCTCGTTCCAGTGAAATATGCAACACGCACATACACAGTCGCAACTTGTCGCGCATTTCGGTGTCTGCTATATCTTAAGCAGCAACGACGAGTAGTAGTAATAGGTGTGGAAGATGGACCTGTTTGTTATATACGGTATTGCGCAGATACCATACGCAGTCTCAATAGAATGAGTGAACTGCACAGACGCCTTTGTATTTATGCTATGGTTCCTCTCAATGATAATCATACGCATGAGTTTATCGCTTGACGTCCTGAGCAGCGACACGAATGCGCCCACCAAAAACCGGAGGACAAGGGCACGCAGAATGAATGAATGAATGAATGAATGAATGAATGAATGAATGAATGAATGAATGAATGAATGGGAACATGGCAAGTTTCTCTCTTGGCAGTTCTATCGAACCTCGAAAGCCAAAATCCGACATCTTACACGGTGTCCAATGTTTGTAACTCGACAGTAGTTAACACATTGTAAATATATAGTCTTAGGCGTGCAGTTGGGTGAATCGGGCATGTTTATATGGTGGAACCAAGGGTGAGGCGACGAGCTCGGCTGACGTAATGTGCGCTGTGCGCGTCAAATCTCGGCGCCTATAGAGCCTAATGTCTGAGACGGCCATTATTTGTATATGAAGCTGGCGGCGGGCGTATGGTGACGCCATAGACACGGTCGTGGCGCACGAAGTCTGCGTTCACGGCATGGGAAGCGATTCGTTGAGCCCGCTCGCCATGCAGCTCGGTTGCGGCGGTGACACCCACTCGTTGTTACGCTTGTTGTGACACCGAGGGGGATCGTCGGACGGGGCGGCCCTCCCGCCACGCTCTTTAACTCCATGCGGGCACGCTGCAGTGCGGCAGATGAAGTGTCATGCCCGTGCGACGCGGGTGGCAAACGAGAAATGTGTGCTGTTTCGAGCCGCTCGTTTAATTATTCGTTATATTGTGTATGTAAACTCCGCGGCAATGTGAAATGGAAAACACAGTGTTCATGCGGATGGGAATGATGGTTTTGCTACAGGCAGCGTATAGCAATGGCTATAATATGACTTCTTTAGTGCAAAGGAACAAAAAGACAAAAATGGAGAGACACAATGCGCAGCGCACATGTGCTCATCGAGGCAACTTCGTCTTCCACAGTGAACTCCATAAGCACACTGCCCACTGCGAAGCTGTTTAGCAAATCGCTCCTTGTCCGACGAACCAAAATACTATCATCATCATAAACGGGTATGTGCCACAGAAGTTGGGTAAATCCCTCACCACTGGCCCACTAAAAATGAAGAAGGCAACAGTTATAACCCAATAAATGGCTGCGAAGCGACGGCGGCAAGCCGAATAGCTGAGTACGTACAACGAGAGAATACTAGGAAATGCAATGGCGGCTGCGAGACTGAGCTCGAAGCGATGGAAGGCTTACGCCAACCACGACGTGCCCGTAGATCTAGGAGAGGTGCGAAAGCTTGGTTTCAGCGCGAGCTTCTCTGTCTGGAGTTTGGACATCCGTGTCGTGTCTCTGACCGTCTGCGAAGGAAAGAAGATGGTTTGTACGGGCTCGTTTTTCTTTGTTAGACACAATTCTAATGTGAACTAACAGACAACAATGCGAAGGAAAGTATAGGAGATGTTATTTGTAATAATTGGGATATAAATGTGAAAAAATTAAAGTAGACGAAAAGATAACTTGCCGCCGGCTGGGACTGAACCTGCGACCTTCGAATAACGCGTCCGATGCTCTACCAACTGAGCTACGGCGGTGGTCATCCCTCCGTGCACTTTATAGGGTATATATATGCATTTAAACCTAGGAGTGTTAGTCAGCGCGAGGGATTTGTTGGTCAGCTGCCAGCTCGTAAAACGATCACGTGCTACGTGACGCCAAAAGGCAGAAAAAGAGTGTTCCACACGCCGCCTTGGCTGCGATCGGCACTGAATAACACTCCCATAGGTTTAAATGCACATACATACCCTATAAAGTGGACGGGGGGATGACCACCGCCGTAGCTCAGTGGTAACATCGGACAGCGTTATTCGAAGGTCGCAGGTTCGGTCCCTGCCGGCGGCAAGTTATCTTTTCGTCCACTTTAATTTCTTCACATTTATATACCAATAACATCTACTTTCCTTGGCATTATTGTCTCTTAGTTCTCATTAATATTGTGATTGTCTGTGGTTTAATTCGAACCTCTCTGCGCTGAGAATCAACGTAGAAACGAGCTAGCATCACCAAGCTAAACGGCCTAGCAACGGCCTTGAAGATAGAAACAACGCTCATCACTACAGCTAAGGCCAACAACCTAGAAGCAACCAAATTAGTCTTCAGAATCGTCCAGTTTCGCTGTTTCAAGCCTTGCGTGGCATAGTGCGAGCTTCGGCAATTTTTTTTTATGCGTTCTGGGTGCTGCACGAACAGAACATTATGAGATGTCGGAGTCATTTAAATATTCCAATATCACACTTCATCTCAATGTGATGTGTCGTTCTTCCTTTTATATATTTCTTTCGTGTCGCGAAAGCTTTTTACAAGGGCTTCTTTTTAATCCACTGTTGAAGAATCTACGACCAACATGTAACATTTTTATCTTGTGAACTTCGTTTTTTTTTTGTTAGTGATATATGTTCTACGCACTGTCCGTTGCGTCGTTCTAAGCTATTCACTGTAGCAAACTTTTGGTGTCTGCTCCTTTCAGTCATTGTTTAATGAAACATAAATAAAGCATATAATTGAATTGAATGATTTTCAAGAGCTGTGCAGTACAAGAACGTTTCTAATTCAATTAGTCATGGCACTGCAAGATGGCCCCACCAGTACATGCTCTTCTCAGTGACCGTTATGATTTCTCATACCGTAATTCGAGTCCATTTATGTCTTCCTGTCTATGAACTATCCGACCTTTCAACAGCGCTGATGAAAGAACCGTGAGACGATGTCTTAAACAAAGACCGGTCTACAAACGTTTCATCGTGTTGGACGGTTGTTTTCGCCGAAGAAAACGGAGGCATACAGTCGTACACGTTCATGAAGGTGATTTCGCTGGCGGTGACTTTTCACCAGTACACAATGAGGTAATAATAATTGCTGGGATTTTACGTGCCAAAACCACGATATGACTGTGAGGCACGCCGTAGGGGAGGGCTCTGAAAATTTCGACCACCTGTGGTTCTTTAACGTGCACCTAAATCTAAGTACACGGGCCTCTCGCGTTTTCACCTCCATCGAAAATGCGACAGCCGCGACTGGAATCGAGCCCACGACCTTGGGGTCAGCAGCCGGGCACCCTAACCGCTGTATACCATGCACCGCGACGGCCCACAAGGGAAGTGCATATACGGTCATTGCGAAAGGAGTTTTGCAGCGTCGCCGTCAGCGCTGCTGTATACACGTTTACGCAAGTGCACACATTTCATGTCCGTGGACACAACTCTGCGCATGTGTTAGTAGCACCGATTTTCGGTATCGACAGCCGCATACGATATGGGTAATGTGCTGTGACAGCCCCGACTTGTTATAGTCACGCGTTTTTGTGCCTGTATAATAGTAATCGGTGGATATCGTTTATGAACTCTAACAACGAGGCCCGAACTGTGCGCTCTGTCTGCATTATTATTGACTTTTGTCGCTATTGAAGTGGAAAACAGCCGTCTATTGCTATGGTAACGCTGATATTATGCTTGGATGCATATAAGCCAGACATACCGATATAGCACGTGCGTCACATGTGATGACCACAGCAGTTTATAAGCATGATCGAAGAGTGTATATCACTGAATCTAATATCTGGAAACTACTGTGAAGTGCGACCATGGCTGCTCTTTCGGTCGCGTTTAATTTTAGCCAAATGTGTATGTGTGACGCTTGCGGACGTAATGTGCACGATACGTTATACGTCCCACGAAAGAAAGCATTTCGAGGCACTGGGCTCGACCCTGAGTGATCCCCGCGTGCGGCGCCTCTTCTTTTTCGTGTGCATGCTGCGGCAGTTGTCTTCAGCAAAGCGTATTCATCATTCACCGAAATGGCTGACAGTGCGGTATGCGATGTCTACATGGCTGCGAAGAGAACATTGATCACCTATTGTGCTACTGTCCCCGATTCGACTTGCAGATACGGGTCCTCTGCAGCTGCAGGTTAGGGCGATCACTAGACACCGGAACACTGGCCTCACTGCACGCAGAATGGGATGAAAGCACATGCATATGTAGTATGCCAACCATTACAATAATGCGTGACGCTGTTAGTGCGTGCTCCACGTGTTTACCGCGTCTTCCTTTCCAAAGAGATGTCACTCTATATAACAACATGAAACAAACTGATCTACCTTCTCTTTATCGGTGTCGTTATCACACCAGCTTAGTGTGTGAGTAGCAGTTTCACGATAGCGCTTTTTAAAAAGCAGCCCCGTTGTTGCGTTGAGTGTCGTCTTGCCTCGTACCTCATTGTCCCTCGCCATAATCGAGCGAACGAGGAGAGCTAAAGACGCGTCGCGTGCGCGTCCGCCAATCAGGGCTCAGAACGTTGTCAGGTGTCGTGGCATTGTGGTTTCTTTCGATGCCACCAGATGGCCTTGCCTTCCACGCATCTCGGCAGAACTTTTTTATCGGCGAAGCCGGCGTGCACAATGAACCTTTAGACAAAATAACGTACTACTGGTGCTATAGCGTACGTACGCGCATCGTGTTCACCTTTCGTTTCTCACTATCATTGTATAGTGTTCAAAATTGATAAATAAACAGTCAATAATTACACGGCCATAAGGCTTGCTTCCGGACCGTCGAGGACTTAGAGGGGGGGGGGTGTCTTGAACTAAGAAAATAAAGTTATCTGTAAGTGTACGTACATACACGTCTCTATGAAATTTTTTGTCTTAGTATATCGCCAAACGAAAACGAAAACACGCGTAGAGCTGCGCTCAAATTTCTCATTAGGGAGTATCGTAACCGTCGGCATTTTTTTTCTCTCTCTCTTCCTGTCCGTGTTTTCTGCCCTCTACCACTTTTCATCTGTACGGAGAGGCCAAACGGGCATTTTCGACGGTTAACCCTCTCATCATCCGCGTGTTCATCGTCCTTGCCAAGCACGCTGGAGGACAGAGGCGGCACGTTCATGTGGTTACTATACAGTATAGAGCGAGGCAAGCAGCACAAAAGAGACCGTAATGCGGATAACTGCACGCTTTGTAAGCCAGGGCACGGTTATAACCGCTCAAGCGGCTCAATAACAGAGCCGGGGGACGATGACGACGACGGCCACCGTGCGTCGCCCCCAGCCTGAAAACCATTCGGCCTGCGAGTTGAGAGAGGTGCGCGGCAGCCTGCGCCGTTCCCAAGCTGTCACCCGCGCCATGCAGTGCGTGCTGTATCGGCCGCGCGAAGCGCGAGCGCACCTGGGCAGCCTGAGAGGAGGCGGTGCGCTCTGAAGGAAGAGCGAGCTCCGCTCGGTGATCTATCGCACCAGCCGAGAGAAAACGGGAGGGATAGATATCCTGGCGGCAACGAGAGAGAGCTCTCCCCATTCTACGAGAAGCGGTCGTCCCTGGGACAGCCCCGCGAAGGCGTACGGGCGCCTCTCAAAGTTTGAACAACAACGCCGCCCGACACGCCCCTTAATTTCCGAAACGAAGCCGCTTGCTCGCCGTCGCTGCGGGCCGCGTGTTTTTATTTGCCCGCGGCCCGATAGCCGTCACGCTCGTTCGCCGCCGCGGCTGACGACGCACTCGCTGGTTCCCCCCCCCCCTCCCACCCCCCTCCTATGTACAGCCTCCCCCCCCCCCCCCACTTCTCCCGCCCATCCTTGTCCCGCACTGTAGCCTGGGCGACGGGAAAGGGCGTGCTCAAAAGAAGAAACGTTCGTCCATTGTCTCTCGTCGGTGTGCTGTCCCGGCTGACCTCCGGCTGAGCCCCATTAATCGGCCTCTTCGGTTTCTCCTTCGCACTGGCGCACACCTATACGCGGCCGTTCGCCGCAAAGGTGCGCGGACGAGGGCTCCTCCATATCCCTGAGACGCTCTCGCTCTCACGCCCTTCTCAGACACACGTTGGCCCGCTTTGTTCTCGTTTTCGTCTCTCTTTAAGGTGAATCGAAGAAGCCTCCTCCTTCGCGACAGCGCTTCGGCAGAACGCAGAGAACAGAGCGGCCCACCCCGGGCGCAGCGGCTCGTTCATCAACAATCGGCGCGCCCCGCAATATGCGATGTGTACGTGTGCATGCGGTGCGTATGCGGCTCCCTCTGCCGGAGCTCAATGGAAAAAAGAAAAAAAGAAAAGTGGGAGCTTGGCTCGCCGCTAAGGGCGCATGTCTTCGTGCACGACATTAGCCACCGGCTGACTGAAACCGATACAGAGGTCGCACGGCGGTAGACTGCAAGTTGTTCTGCACCTGGAAGAGAGGGCCTGCGAGTTGTGTTGGAGTTCTTTGGCTGCTGTTGCGTGGCCCTTTTTCAGAATCGATTCTCTCTCTCTGCAAGAGGAATACGATCATGCTTATCGTGCAACATTTCACTCAATACGTCTAAGTGCCACATGATATATGTCCAATGCATCGCATTAGGGGCGTTATCTCTGCAATGGCAACAAGGCAGTTTCGCAAAAGTAGTTGCACCACTAGCCAACGGTGCTAGCTCGCTTGTGACGCTCGCTGAATGATTTACATGAGCGTGCAGCTATCAAGATGCAGATGTCAATAGAATGTTATGTGTAGATAAGCTAAGCGACATTTGCAGAGCTGAATTCTAAAAGTGTTCCGGGCCTTTCTATAGATTACCCTACCTCTGACATGATTAAATATTTTATCTTATGTACCGGATTCTTGGCCAATCCCACGGGGTTGGTGTGAGACAAAATTTTAGGATCTACATCTACATCTGCTTTCCATAGCGCTCATCCTTGCCAGGAAGTCCGCAAGAGCGCCGCACACTCGTGCATTTCGCCACTTAGCGGTTTGAGAAGAGCCACCACGGACAACAACGCAACGGCAGCGCGAGCTATCGCTAAAGGGTCGCACAAGCGAACGCGCGCGGTCGGGGTCGGGCTGAATTCCTCGCCACGAAGAGGAGGCGCGATGGCGTCGGCGACGTCCCTGAGCTAACGCGGCCGGCGTTGTTGGCCAGCGGCGCGGATGCTTTATGGTGGCGAAGAAGCCAGACGGCCAAAGGGCGGCCCCCTGTTCTTCCTCTCGAGGCGGCCCAGCCGGCGCACGTGCGTCGTGGCAGAGGCGCAGATTTATGGCGCGCGCGCGTGACGTCGCCGAGGCCCCAGCCGCCGACGAACGTGACCGGTCGCGCGGTTCGGTGCGCGCACAGCGAGGGCTCCAGCCACGGCGTCGCAACCTTCTGGGAAGGAGAGCCGCCGCCGAGACCAATTCCTTTCCGCTCGCTGATTGGGCGCGAGCTTGCGATGTGCAGCTTCTCTTGAGCTTCCGAGCCATGCGGCATGGCCTCTGCCCTATACCCTGCTATGCACTGTGCCAAGTGCACCAGTATATAAGCGAGGCGTAGATTATAAAGTAAAACGAAACAACGACCACTTTTAGTCTGAGGTTCGAGTTTCCGCACTCTCGCGCGCCTTCGCCTTCCTAGAAACCCGTACGCATAGCTCGAGTTATAAGTGTCCCCCGGTGGCAGGCGGGTTCCAAAGATTTTTTTTCGGCCCTTTTCAGCGGCTCGAATATATATATATATATATATATATATATATATATATTATATCCCATTCCCTTGTGCAAAGATAGCAACCAATGACTATTTTCTCTTGGACTTCTGTGGTACGTTACGTGATCCATACGTGGATCATCTCTCACGACAGTTCTCGGTCACTGTACGATACTAAGCACGGTCCAGGCTGCCAGGCGGACCTTTTGATGCCACGAACGGGCGTGATGTGAACTTTCCTAAAATGACGTATACGCTTTCACGTTACCGGGATCGAGATAAGGAGCAGATGAGGGAAAGTCACGGAAATTTTTCAGGTTTAGTCCGACTGGATAGCTTGCACTATAGCAAGCTCGACCTGCCGAAAGCCTTTTCCTGCCCCCTTTCGAAGAGATCTGATGCACCTGCGAGAGTTCTGGTTTCTTGGCCAAGGCCTTCAACTAGAAATCTCAAGAGCAGCTCAATAGGAGGCGACGAGCTGGTGGACTGAAATTGTACACCATGCGTTGGTTTATGAGAACAAATTTATACGAACAACACAGGAAACGATAACTTCCGTAGAAGAACACGCGCACAGCGCTGTGTGTGTTCTTCACCAGTTCTTGTTTGCGCTGTTCGTGCATTCATTATGAGCTGCCAACATACCCGAGGTCCACCTTTGATGGTTTATGAGGCTCGCTGTTCAGTGGAGGGCTGATGTTGATCTTATGCAGTCCTTTATGCATTTAGCCTACATCGCAATTCTACTGGGAATCGAACCCACGACCTTGTTTTGCTTAGCAGAAGAACGTCATGCTCTAGCGTACGCGGATTGGCTCAAGCGCGATATCGTATAATAACTTCAAGATAGCGCAAAAGGCAAGCTCATATAGTATACCGGCAGTCAATAAATTGCATGTCTGGAGTGGACCAAAGATTCGGTGCGAGTAATGAAGGTAGCCGAAAGAAAAAGCGAAAAGGCCGCATCGATTTTTGCTCTCTGCCATTATAAGGGAGGCCAGGAAGCGAGGCGCTGCGCTGGATGACCCCGTGATTCGCCTTCGCGCCCCGGCAGTCGGCCATCCCTCGCTCCCGCGGCTGCAATGCCTGAATAGGGAGCGACACGGCTCCGCGCACGCGCTCTCCCTCGCCGTCTTCCCGATCTGCCGCGCCGAGAACGGACGGTCCGGACAAAGTGGCAGGAGGCGTTGTTTTATTCATGCACCGCCGCCACCACCTCGGAGGAGATCGGTCGCTGTTCTTCGCATAGCGGGTGCCAGGTGCAGTGCGGGGAAGCCCGCGGGAAAAGAAGACGAGCCGCGGGTCGGATGAGGTGGGGAAGTCCAGAGGAACCGCTCGGAAAGAGAGCCTTGCATTGCGTGTAGGAAAGGGTGGCCTTCCAGTTTGCATCACTAAAGCTGAACAGTGTTAGCGAAACTGTAGTTGCGTGCAGGTAATCGGAGGATGAATTTCGCGTAGCTGTGGGCTATCATATGTATGGACGTTTCGTGGTTGACCGTCGCTGCCATCCTGCCTATACATCACATTTCTTTGTGCTGAGTGCTATTTGTGAGAGGGCGGTTGGCTTAGTGCGGCTGAGAGGGCACTGGCCTACCTGGTCTTCGATGCGAGCCGCTCTGAGGGCGTTGTGACGGTTTCTTCGAGAACCCGGACTGAATCAGAAATTGTGACTGTTCACAGACGACGTTGGTGTGTAGTACTTGGACGGTGCTATAGTCATGACCTTGTTTTTTGTTTTGTTTTGTCGACTAGTGTAGTCACAGACTCTTCTTCGTCTCTTTTATTATTTTACAACCCCTTTCTCCTTTCCAAGTAGAGGGTAGCAAACCGGAGTCTTCCTCTGGTTAGCGTCCCTGTCTTTCCTTTCTCTCTCTCTCTCATTGTTATCAACAGTTTCTTTTCTTTTTTCGTATGCTTCTACGCGTTATCTGCGCTATCTCGCTTAAGGATTTTTTCGCAAGACCGCTCGTATTTGACCAGTGTTGTAGGTCCTTTAGTGTAACATGCCTACGACTGCGATATGTACTCGATGCCGGTATAGGTCGCACTGTTGGGATTGTATATGTGGTCAGTGCTTAATTCAAAATTTATTTCCGATCGCGCCCTGTGTCAAAAGAAGTTGCGGATGGCCAGGAGGATTCTTCCATCTTACGACCGCTGACGTCGCGCAGCCAGCATATGCAATATCATTACCGTGTCGCTTTCCCATGTGGAATGAATAAAGAATGCCCATTCGTAAAATTCGCTTCCAGTCATCCAGCATGCTTACTCGTTACTTAAACGATTCCGTCGACTGTTATAATTGGCCGGCGTTACGTTAACGTTCTGGAGTCACAAATAGCGCTCGCGGATGATGCAGGATCGCGCGTTCGCAATATGTGCTTACCTGAGGCGCGCTGTAGATTTCATAGTGCTGCACACATTTAGAGACGCCAGTCTCCACACATTCGCCGCGGCAGCGTGAAAACGTGGGGAGCCCACCGGAAGCGGAAACTCGTTGGTTGGCACGTGGGCTGCCGTGCTACGGATCTGCTGTGTGAGTACGTTTGCCAGCTTGGCGACCGGATGTGGTACTACCGAAGAACCCACACCGTCCGCGCACTTTCTAAAGCACTTCTTTTTTCGATTTTGCCAACTTATTTCTGCGTCCGGCACTGATCACGATGCCGAAACCAAGTGCATCACAGCGGCTTTTCGTTGTTGCTGAAGTTATAGCTTTCGGAAGCATTTGATAGGGTTATTCGCTATACCCTGTTGCCAATTGAATTATTTGGTACATACAGCGCGACAGGCAAGAGAAAGTGCCATCAGACAACCGCGCACTCTATTCGTAATCTTTGCAATGCCCCGCACGTTGATGTGGAAGTGTGGTAGAATATCAACTCGTCCAACAGTTAGTATTCTTATGTATCTTTGTCAGCTTCGGCGTATCTTTGGAAGCCTCACGTGAGTTACCGATTATATTCCACGCACTCTAAACCTTAAAGAAGCACTGACACAATTTTTAAATATTTTCCAATTGTTGCTCTAAATAAAAACACTGGTGTCGAGGACCCTAAAGAGAGTATTGTGGTGCCTGGGAATGCATCGAATATATTCTTAATACCGCTACCTTAAAAAAACACTTTCGGTTTCGATATCGAATGGGTGGCTTCTCAGTGACGTGTCATCGCAATGTGATGTCACGGGGAGACAGCAACTCGCGACGTATACTTGCGGCAGATCTGACATCTGCTCATGGTGCACATTAAAAACGATGAGTGAATTGTCGTCCAGCGACCCTGACAATGATTTCTGCGGTTAAGGCTGCATGCATGACGCAGAGTTCGCAAACTCAGTGGAACTGTGTTGTCTCGTCCGGATAATGTCCATTGCGGGCTGGCTTGCAGATGCTCAAGCCTCAGCGACGAAGACTTTAAAATCAAAGCAATATATTTTATACGTGTTGTCCTACTCCGGTGTGTGGAGAGCGTTAACACTGCATACCAAGGAAACGAAAAACTTGGAGGACGCTTGAGCTTCGCCTTCAAGAGTAGAACGCGACAGCATAATTGTGTGTAACATTGGACAGCGTAACATTGGAAGCTTCAAACTATCCTAGAATGCCAACTGCAAGTACAGTTGCGCAGTGCCCACTATACGCCATAATTCTTCCTTTTGCGAATCAGCGAAGGGCCCACCGCGCGTCCGTATAGGCAACACGCGAACCTACGCAGCTGCTAACTTTGTTGATGCCTTTTGCTGCTGATGATGATTAAATATGTCCGAGGGCTTCGTAATAGGTGGGCCTTTAAAACACCCACTCGTTGCACACTTCACATGTTCTGACGCCTCGCACGTTTCTAGGCTTCTGCCACGGAATATTACATGCGTTAAGGAGACTCCGCCCACTACAAGACATTCATATAGTGTTTCTTTTTCGAAGCTGTTTCAAGCAGTGGCGTGGCTCTGTGGTAGAACACCTGCTTGTCACGCAGAAGGCCTAAATTCGATTCTCACTCTTACCAAAAGTTCTTATTGTTTATTTTATTTGCATCTTTCTCGATTTTTCGGTCACGGACAAGCCCGACTTTTCGCTGACAATCGACGACGCCGACACCAGAATTTCTGCGAAACGAGCTCTTTAACGCTGTCGCGTTAAAATGTCCCTTTTGCGATGTCTCAACATCGTGTCGGTACTCCTTTAAGCTAAATGTCTTCGTCATGGATATCTGCTTCACTTTGGCACAATGCTTATAAGATACGGAGAACGGCAGAAAATGGCAGTTCATATTTGTACACGGCTGTCGAGAGTAGCTTCTGAACAGCATCAAACTTGCAGCCCATTTATTATACATATAAAGGTACATAAACTCGTCTTCGCTACGTACCACGTGTCAATGCTGCAACTTAATTACTGCCAGTCATCCTTGAGCTGATTGTCCGGACCGCGTAAAGTAAAAAAAAAAAGATACATTGCATCAATATCAATTCATACCGGTGGAAATAGAGTACAGCCGGCGATGTGTTCCCTTTGTAACTTCTGAGAGTCGTGCACATGGATTGTCTCGATATTACAAAGGGAACATATCGCCTTCATAAGTTCGAGAATTTCACATAGTTTCCTCCTCCTCCCTTTGTAAGTACAGCATTTCACAGAACATTGTTATAGTTTCGTTCGCTATCGCGGTTATTTGGCGACATGTTTTGGAGCTGGCGAAATGTGTGCGTGCGTGTGTATGTGCGTGCCTGCGTGTTCCAGAGCATCTGCTCTAGTCCCGCCTTATATGGTTGACGCTATCATGAACGAACGCGGTTACCCATTGTTACCGTCTCGTCGAGACATCTCTCCTCGGAAATGGCAAAACGAGGTGTAAAAACAGACAATGGAGAAACCCTTTGATGCATTTTGGGAGTGACGAACCGAGCACCGCTGGACGCTACGCATTCGCGCGCCCTATATTCGCGAATGGTTCTTCGATCGAACCCTCGCGTGGCCACCCGAGCGCCGCGGCGTATGTACAGTGAACCGCGGCGGATGGGTTGAGGGGATGGCCGGGAGTGTCTTGGTGCAGCGCACGCTAGCAGGATCAGGCAAATACGTAGAATGCGGCGTGGCCGGCAACCCTGATTGGAAACGGGCAGAGGGCAGCCCCGAGAGGCCGTTAACGACGTGGTCAGAGCCCCGTCCGCGACATTGATCAGGGTTCGAGCCCCCTCGGTGTCCGAGACGGAACGGGGTGTGGCTGGACACTGCTTGTTACACGGCACCCGCCGGGGCTGTTGGCCGCCGGCTCGCGAAGTCCCCAGGGCGCTCTCTGAGCCCGTCGGGCGGCTGACGGCGCGGTTGACCAACGCGGGCGTCCGCGGTCGTGCCTACTGCTATTTGGCGTGGCTGACCGTTGAGAGTCTCTCGAGGAACGTTTATTGAGGAGGAACCAGCGGATAGCGCGGCCCGCGCACTCGTTAGCGGCGTTCGCGTATACACGCCGCAATTCTTTTCGTTTGCCATGCCAGCGCTGATTCTTGTTTGGTCAGGACCGGCGTCTCTGCAAACAACGAGTCAAACAAGGAAAAGCACGAAGTACGTCGGAAATGAAGGCGTTCATTTACTGTGTCAAGCGAGAGCACGAGTTTGTGGGAAGGACGAGCTTTCGACAGAACTATAGCTCGAAGGAAGGCCTCGAGTTCTCGCATGTTCATGCGCAAATTGTTTCAAGTATTGTCTCCTCGCGCGCCGAATCGTACCTCTTTTGCATGCATTTTTTCTTACGCATTAGTGAGTGAAAGAAGCCATTCGAGAACAACACGAAAGAACTATAGACGGTACGAGCCCTGGATTTGACGCTGAAGACATCAAACCAACAGCGCATCGTCCCACCTCTTTCATAAATATTAAGGATGTAAGTACAGCACTTGTCTTCTCTGATTCTTAAATTTCGTATTCGTATTTGTTCGGCTGGTTTTTTTTCAACCACCGACATGAACCAAGCCGCCCAGCAAACAACATTACAGAACTTTAAATGCGTGAGCACTTCCATGCCGACTCAACGAGAGCACTGTCCTTCCGTCCCTCTGTCGCTCAAGACGATCATCCCCGCAAAGAAATAAATCTATGAAACAAAATACACGTTGGCGGTACTGAGTTTGAACAGGGCGCCCACGCTCCGAAATCAAGTGTCGCAACCACTGTGGGCCACACAGAATTTCTTTTCTTTATCCCAGCATGTAACGTTCAAGCAAAAGCAAGTACATCCGCGCTAAGCTTCAAGTAACGAAAGAAAGAGAATTGTTCGGGAGGCTCGTATTTTTTGTTAGACACAATGTAATGAATCCAAGAGACACTTAAGACAAGGAAACCACAAGGGACATAATCTATTATTTTTAACTGGAGTATAGTAATTATGACATAAATGAAGGTGAAATAAAGCGGACAAAAAGTCGTCCTTGCCGTCGGTTGTTGTCTTTTCGGCTGCTTTCCTGCTTTATGTAATCGGCCGCACCAGCACTAGAAGCGTCTGATTCCTTAACTCAACAAAAAATGAGGCGACCTTCATCGCGTACTAAGCATTTATTGAGGGTTGCCACATAGTTTCAAAGGAAAGCCCAGAAAGCGCAACCGTAACTCCGTTGCTCTCTTTTTCTCCCCTATTCCACTGTTCTTCCCTCGCTTTTTTGCAACTCTCTCGTTCATCAAGCACCCCGTCCACGTCGTCACTTATACCTTCTCTCGCCTCTACTCCCTTCGACCGTATATTGTTCTAAGCCTAGGAAGAAAAGGGAAAACGGGAGCGTGAAACGGCTGGCGGCGGCTAAATTCACGACACCTGCTGCTGCGGCAGCTCTCGGGCCTAGCGTGCTATCTTGCTCTTCACTTGACGTTCACGCGGACAGAGAAGAAAGCAGGCGCTCGAATAGAAAGACGAGCGAACCGGGGTCTCTGCGTTGTTCCTCTTGAACCTACAGAGAGAAGCTCTTGCAGCTCGGCATCAGAGGAGACGGGGAGAGAGAAAGCAGCGGAGACATTCCCTCGGGATCGCCCCGAGCAGGCAATTTGACCCCCGACCCGAGCCCCGGTCAGGCCCGCGGGCGAGCGCAGCTGCGGCGGCCCTCCTCCATCAGCCGACGTGGCTCCCTTGGGTGTCCTGCGGGGGACCCGCGCAGGCCCCGAGCTCGTTATCGGAGAGCTGGTGGTGGCCAAAGGGTGGCGCCCGCGCAGCGGTTGGTTTATATAAGGCCTCGTAAAGGACAACATCCCGGTCGGCCTCTTGTCCTCTGACCTTTTCTGCTGCCGCGTTCCGAAACTCTTTCTTTCTTCCCCGACCTCCGGACGCGAGGAGGAGACACTGCGGGAGAAGAACCGAGCGTATTCTTTTGTCCGCCGATCGTCAGACGCGCCAGCACTGGCCGCGAGGGGGCGCGCGCCGACGGGATCGTTGCTCTTCGCACTCCCACCTCGGAAACCGGGGTGGCGGTCGGAAACACGGAGCTAGGGCCTCGTAAAGGACAACAAATCCTTTTCTTTTTTATTTTATTTGAATAGGCTGACTGTTCGCACCACTGATCTTTATCCTTTGTTATCGGCTGCGAGCGAGTACATACGAGACGCAAGGTAGCCTCTTACTGCTCAGAGCACGAAGCACTGATGCTCGGACGGGTCCCTGTTAGAGGCTCTTGCGCATAAAATGCTCTCTTTGGGCCACTTTTTATTGAAAAATAATTTCAAGGTAGCCGTTTTTTTTTTCGTTTTATAACCAATCAACAAAAAACTGTAGCCGCTGCTGTAAGAGTCCTGCTTACATGGATGACATATTCGAACTCAGTTTCATCTACATTCATGAGCACAAAAGATCACTTATCAAGAACACCGATGCGCCTGCGCCCTGCTAAAGTCCTGTAAGAATACAGTGAGTTCCGTTCCTGCGAATGATTTGTTGTTTATGCTCCAAGTAATTCTTGTATAGCGAGGGGACACTGCTCAGACTGCATTTATAGTGTAATGTGTATAAATAAGTTGCTCTCTACAACCGGGTGGGTATGCGTCGAAGCTTCGCCATGCACTATATGATGGAGTGGCTTAAAGAATAGCGTGGACTTCGTCAACAGATGTAAGTTGCCGTATATCACCATTTGTCTCTTCACATGCATAATTAATGCACAAGTAATGCATAAGTGATCTACCCTCACCATGTTTGGAGACAAAATGACTCCCGTCTGCAACGCGGTCAGTGTGTGCGCAGACAAAATGTTCAGTGAGGGCGCAAGTAGCGCCCATATCGGCAGCAGTTTTTTCCCGTGCTATGCTCTCACGTTTGAAGCGAAGCTCCGTAACCTATTCGACATTTACGTCACGAGGGGTAGAATGGTGAACCGGAGGGAGAGACACAAATTGTGTGCGGCGACGCAAAACGCGCTCCACTTCACCCATGGAGCGCAGTGAGGATTGGTAAAAAAAAGAAAAAAAGAAAGAAGACGAATTTATCCTGCCAGCCTAGTTCAGTGGAAAGTCTACATGGGTACACGCACCAGTGATCTGTAAGTGATGTAGCGCCCCTCAATTCGCTCGAGTGTTAAGCTCCTCCCCGTGGGAATCGGAATTCACGCGGTATCATCGTGTTCAGTCGAGCGCGCATTCGCACATCTAGTGGCTTGACAGAACCTGTCTACCAGCAGCTGTGTCTGCCGATTGTTTTAAAAGTGATGGCACTGTGATGTGAGTACTTGAAAACGAATGTAAGCACGGTCATTGATTAATTTAACAATGTAGTCTGGCCCTGCAGTCTCGGTAAACTCCGCGTTCTGAACGAGCATGCGGGGATTGGAATAACCGATAGTTCTGCATCGCACAATCGTGACCGCTAGTAGACGATCCGGCGCATCTCTTGCATGGCGTGCGCTGCGAAGGAAATCCACAGCCACGCTGGAACGCTAAACACAGTGTTAGCGTCCAGGCGCGGCGGTGGTTAACGTTACAATACTAACTAGCCCGCCTGTTGAAGGCAGGGAGAAGGACGAAATACATTCTGTCGATAAAAGGACGTATAGTCAAAATGGCACGCAGCCATTCCCACCGTCCTGCGTTAAATATATCTACATGTTACGCGTACCCGTCGTGGTGGTCTAGTGGTTATGGTGCTCGACAGTGCTTGACCGGAGGTCGCGGCATCGAATCCTGGCCGCGGCGGCCGCATTTCGATGGAGGCGAAATGCTAGGCCCGTGTACTTAGATTTAGGTACACACTAAATAAGTGCTCAGGTGCTCGAAATTTCCGGAGCCCTCCACGACGGAGTCCCTCATAATCATATCGTGGGTCTGGGACGTAAAACGCTAACAATTAATAATAATAATAATAATAATAATAATAATAATAATAATAATAATAATAATAATAATAATAATAATAATAATAATAATAATAATAATAATAATAATAATAATAATAATAATATTATTATTATTATTATTATTATTATTATCTGCATGTTACGTGTGTACAGACACCCACAGTGTTTCTGTGTCGCGTCAGCGAAGACAGGAAAAAGCACAGTGACAGCACTTCGGTTTATGAGCGCTTACTGCACATGCGCCGTTCTCCCAGCTATGGGCCATATTCTGGACAATTAACGAATAATTACGGGGGTTTTACGCGCCAAAACCACGATATGATTATAAGGCATGACGTATGGGGGAACTCCGGATTAATTTCGACCACCTGGGGTTCCCTAACGTGCACCCAAATCTATGCACACCAGTGTTCTTTGCATTTCATCCCCATGTACGCCGCCGTGGCTGCAAATCCCACCCGCACCCTTCAGACATATCCTCCTCTGCCTGTGTGCCAGAGCCTGTTTGTTTCAGGAAACAACAGGTTCTATTCTTAAGCCTGATTTATTAGCGTACGAGAGAAACTACGTACAATGTTCAGCTTGCACCGCACTTTTCTGTGTGCAATGCAAATGACTCAGACGCTCATAATATTGCGGGAGGGAAATTTAAAAGCGGAAGTCCACTTACATAATACATAGACTATCCACAGAAATAGATGTACAGCGCATATATACAACCCTGGCAGTTTCCATGCACGTGAACTGACACTGGCACAGTGGAACTCGACGGAATTTACCAACGCCCGTCTTCACAACTTGGACCTGAATCTACAGCTCCTTCTTCCGTCGGGAATAACTAGAGCTGAGGAGACGCTCCTGTGCCGCCTGTGGCTCGGGGTGGCCTTCACGAAGGCCTACTCATTTCGAATTGGAATGGCCAGCAGCCCGACATGTGATAACTGTAGCTGCGAGGAGACAATCGCCCATCTTCTCTGTGAGTGTCCTCGCTTCAGTGCACAAAGAGAAGAACTGTCCGCAGCGTTAAATAGACTTGACAATCATCCACTGTCGGAGGAAAAGATCTTAGGACACTGGCCGAAACCATCCTCGGCACGGAAAGCTTTGAAAGCGTTATTGCGCTTTTTGCGCAAAACTAATCTCATAGACAGACTTTAAGCAGTGTCGTTTATTGTACTATTGTTCTTTTTTTTTTGTAACATCCCTTTTCTATCATCTTTCACTCCCCCTTCCCCTTTCCCCAGCACAGGGTAGCCAGCCGGTCTGAGAACTGGCTAACCTCCCTGTCTTTCCGTTTTTCTTCTCCTCCTCCTCCTCCTGGCAGTGCCGTCTTCACCACAAAGCATGTGTGCCCCTACCTTATGGTAATGTTGAACGCTGTAACTATATGTTCAAGTGTCACGTAAAGTTATATACTGTTTCGCATAATAACGACCGCACCTTATTTTACAGAAGCCAGTGCGCTCATACAAACCCCAGCTACATCTAGAAAAAAAAAAAAAAGGAATGTCTGCGCGTGTGTAATGGTTGCTCCGAAAACCTGCTTCGCCACAATAAGAGTAATTGTGCGGTAAAGCCTGCTTCTGGATTTCCTTCGTTTTTCGTGGAATATTGCAACGGGCTTCTGTATTTTGCGTTATCCACGTTTCTTCTATTGCGCGTTCTCTTCGCATTCCCTCTACATTTCTAATGCGACGTCTCTAATGCGACGAGCGGTGCGCGGGTGATGACAGAAGCGTTACGGGAAGCGTAACGTTACAGTATGGAATATGCGGTATGTAGATTAGTACCAGTGTCAAACCGTGCACTGCTGATCGCGATCGAACCAGATCAGGACCAAATTTCTCCACAGTGATTGGTTCCCGTCCGCAGCTTTCACAAAGCGAGCCAATTACGATCACGAAATTCGATCTGGGTGAGGCCAGATCGCGATTGAAATTGACCGTTTGACAGCGGCATAAGAACGCAGTATGCGTTAGCAATGAAGCTACCGCATCAACGGTCACTGCTCTTGATTACGGAGCCAAGGTGCATGAATTTTGAAATGACTGTTAAATATCGTATTCATACATCATGAGTGGGTGCAAAAATACCGCGATCTCTCTACTTTACTCATCTTTACCTGCTGTCACTGGCGTAACCAGGGAGGGTTGTGGGGCTGTGTGTGTGCGTGGGGGTGTGTGTTCAAAGCCTCCGAAAATGTTCAATTGGCATGCGTATGTGTACACGCACACATACAGACGCACGCACGAACATACATAAAGTATGGTACCCCCCCCCCTAAAAAAAAAGAAAGAAAAACTTCTGGCTACGCCACTGCTTACTGTTGTGCCAAAAGTATTTAATGATCTCACTGTCGGTTTGTATAACATAGGCGTGAAACGGAAAATGATGAAAGAAATCAGGAATCGGCGCATACCTTGAGTAAACTGTTAGTTATCTGTCCTCAATTATGTGCCTGCTTGTGCTTGTAAACAATGTGTTTATGTTTACGTAGCGTTATAATACACTCCACATTTACATGTTTTACATTGTTCACCTTTTATTCTTAAGAAAAAGTGACGATGTGTGATCCTAGCGTTAATGATATGCTACACACGTATCACGCTTCTAAACTACCTGCTTGCTTTTTTTTTCCCCTCTCATTGTTATAGCAGTTCTATTCGCGATGCCTTTAAAAAGAACTTTCGCTTATTTAGGTAAAAAATTAGCCTTTCTTAAATGACTGTGGCCAATTTTTATTGTTTCAACTGATATAAGGCGGATGGCCACTAATGTCACCATCATAGGCGTCCGAACGGGGGGGGGGGGTGGAGGGGGGAGGGGGGTCGCCGCCCCTAGTCACCTAAGAAGACGGGGGCGGGGGCGGGGGCGGATGGTCTGCCCCATACATTGACTTAATAGGGGGGGGGGGCTGCGCCGCAATGAACCCTCGCCCCCCCCCCCCCTGAAGGGGAACCCTGCGCACGCCTATAGCCGCAATCTCCGTGTAATTTGTACGAAAGGAAAGTACACGAAGCTGCTTTCAGTTACGAACATTTACTTATGCGAGGAATAAGTGAAAGTGCTGGCTGTCTTGGGTAATCTATTGAAGCGACAAATTTGTTGGCATGGTCAACTCCAAACGCTTCGTTTCCTGCAAAGAGTACATATATACGAAGGAAAACGAATATAATGTCTGGTTTCAAATGGTTCGCCGTGTGCGTTTTTTTTTAGTAAGGAGATGCAAATGAACAGACATATTTAGGTACATTAAAATTCACTGCTTTTCGTCAACGGCTCGAGAGAGTTATCCGAAATGCACGAAGCAAGTCACTTGTCTGAATGCGTAGAGAAAAAGGTTCTTTTATATCTTGTCTGAAACTGAAAGCCATCAGCAAACACAACCATCTTGCCACCTGATCGTGCATATTTCTTAGCCACAACGTTCATTTTCGTCCTTTCCTACCATCGTTCTCAATATCGCTGTATGGGAGAGCTTATGAATATGTGCAACAAAAGTGGCATATTTATCATTGATGCCTTGTTTGTACAGCAGTTCAGAAAAAAAAAAAACAGTATTAAAGCTAACAGGTAACACATTAATGGCATTCCGAAGCATTCAAAACCGCCTTCCGTTCCTAGTTTCCGTCCTACCCGACGAACAGAGCAGACGAACTACTCAAGAAGCAAATATCAACAAGGCTCGAACTACCTTCAGTAATCATTCCTGGAATACCTAATAGGTGTTGCCTTTCACATTTATGCAGCGTTTACGCCTGCTCCTTATATCGGATGAGATGAGATCGGCAGTAAATCTCAGTGCTTAAGTGCGTGCCCTCCGCTGCACGGTATTTAACCGCACTGCTGCAGCGCTGGACATTGGGGTCAATATAGCAGCTGCCGTCGTAGCTCATGAGTTGCGTGCTTCTCTTTTTGTATAGCTGTTATTGTGCTCCGAGAAGTGATGTGCTGTACAGTCTGGGAGGGTTTGTCTGCGGCTATGCACGCATGCGCAGCCATGGGCGACTGAGCATGCCGCTATTGGCCGCATATAGCACACGCTCCCTGTTGTGCGCGCACATTCTCCGCGCCTTTCGATCGGGCCCATTCTAATAACCTCTTGTGCCGCACCCGCAGGCGATCCGATGCACCAGACCCGGATGTGGCTGTGAGTGCTTCACGCCCGGCAAGGGAGGAGGCCACCGGCTCTGCGACTCCTGTCAGCACGGCTGGGTAGCGCACGGTCAGTGCTCGTGGTGGCGCATGCGAAGCCTCCTCCTTCATCTTTCATGCTTTTTTTTTTTCTTGAGCGAGAACGCGCGCGCGCGTCGGGCCCCACCTCTCACCCTGTGCATCTATCTATTCGCAGTTCGCACGACGAGCGCGTGCTGCCCCGCGCGTTCATCCCCGTGTACAACCGGCAAATGCCTCCGCGTTTCAGTCGAGAACGATCTACGAGGTGGCCGTGGCAGGCTTAGCCAAGGTGGATTGAAGTGGACTTACATTTAGGCACTTTATTTTGGTGAAAAGGTGTGACTGAGAGGAAGCCGCACGTATACATTGTGGGCCTGCATCCAAGCCTCCCACCCGATTGCCGTTCACAGATTACGTGGTCCTCTCGTAACCACGAATCTCCAGGCTATACTTTATTGATGAATGCCAGCTGTGTATCTACGTTTATTTATCGTTTGTAATGCTTGAATAATGACATCATTTTTTTAACTGCGCATCCTCCACAAACCTGAGTCAGCGACTTCGCTAGGGTGCTCCCCGTAGTGAACTCTCTACGCCAACGACTCCAGCTATCATATATATATATATTAACCAAATGTGTAGAAAAGTATTGCCCAAGATTGACTGTCGCTTGAATGACATTGTGCACTTCGCAGTAACATTCGTAACTTTGTGCTTCTGCGAGCGAGCAAATTCATTCACGAAGTGGCGGTTCGTATTATCTGCGACATGGGAAAACCTCAAGATTTCTAGCACGGCCAGTTGCACGACTCTGGCACAACCCGGGCAACCCCGCGGGGTGGCGGGTTCGACTCCTGCCCTCGACGGCTGCATTACATTGCTGGTGGAACGCAAAAGTCTTCATTTACTGTGCTTTCGGCGTACGTTATGTGCGTTATATGACACCATCTACGGTCAAGCTTTCACAACGGCACCCACCACTACTCGACACGCAAGGCTGTGACGTAATCTAATGAACACGTCCTGCACATCTGCGCTCGCTACGACACCCAGCGATGCCCGCACCGGATGCTTCTGAATCAGCTGTATTCGAGACCATTTTCTGTAAACAATATTCTAGGACCATGGACTTTGCGTAGAGGGCGCAGAAGGCAACGAAAGTGCTACCGAAATACCTAAAGTCAGCAGCCCTGTGCGACCGCCCGCAGTCTTGATGTGTGTGCGTGATTCTGTCCGTCTCTCTCTCTTCTTCTGTCTCTCTTTTCGCCCCTTTATTCCATCCCCCATCAGTGCAAGGCAGCAAACCGGACGTGCGTCTGCTTAACCTCCCTGTCTTTCCTTGCTTCTTTCTCTCTCTCTCAAACGATTTAATTTCGAGTTAGCCAGTCGTGGCTCCCCGCTGCGGCGGCCCACGTATCCAGATCATGGCTTTTGGGCGAAAGGCGCCATTAATATCATTTAATTAAGTACCGTCGCTGTCAACGAATCAGCCTCGCTGCTCGCACTGTTCCACGGCCGTGACTGTTCACGGAAGGTTCACGAAGTGTCCGCTAGGCGCGCGGGGGCGCCACCTCCTTGAGCGCTCTCCTCCGGCGGTGAGGGAGGGAGCGGGACTATCGGCTGCCAACTTCGGCGGCCGCGACGGACGCTCGTCAAGCATCAAACACGCGAACACCGCTCTTTCCATTGCCGTGGGGTTTGGAACGCGAGCAGCAAAGGGCTCAAGTGATTCGCGCTTTAAAGGGACACTAAAGTGGAACAATGAATCGGTTTAGATTGATAAATTGTACTCTGAGAAATCTAATGCCAACAATTTCAACATCATAGGTTTATATACAAAGGAGGAAATCAAGTTCAACGTTTCAAATTTCGCGCCGAAACCTCACCGGGTGACGTCACTGATTTCAAAGTGTATTTTTCGTATTTTGGCGACATTGGCTCAATCAGATTTCTTTAAACTTGGCTTCAGAGGACAATGTACTTCATTTTTACTGATCAGGAACCAGTGGCGTAGCCAGGGGAAAGCACACCGGGCCCGTGCACCCCCCCCCCTCTCCTAAATTTTTTTCTGCCATGGTACAGAACACAAAATGACACTCGACCACACCTACCTGCCCAGACCCCACGTCGGATCAAGGGCGTGCCCCCCCCCTCCCCCACTCCCCCTAATAGAAAAAAAAAATTCTGCCTACGCCACTGTCTGCAGGAACTACTTGGTACCTAGCAGACGCCGTCAAAATCTATGACGTCGCGGCGTTTTGTGCGGTAATTTCAAGTTGGCGTCGCCACCCGCATTTTCTTTTTTGCGCGTTTTGTCGCTTACCGAGCGTCTTCTCGCGGCAAGTGTAGTGATTTTGGAATTGTGAAAGAGTAGTTTAGCAATATCAGAAAAATCGTTGGTCTATTCAGTGTCACTTGAATGGCCCAGGAGCAATGCAGTTGCCGTTTTACACTGCTTCTACCGTTAGAGGAATTGTTTCGTCGACCTTTCCTGATATGCTTGGAGCGCCGTGCTTGGCAGCAAACTGTTGCTGTATCTTGTAAATGTAGAATTGCTAGGTACCAGTAGCTAACCTGTAACCCACCGTGATAGCTTAGGGACGATGGCGTTGTACTGCTAAACATGGGGGCCCGGGTTCGCTTCTACACCATTGGCGGTCGCATTTTGATGGAGGCGAAATTAACAAAGAAAAGGAAAGAAAGAAAGAAAGAAAGAAAGAAAGAAAGAAAGAAAGTAAGAAGGAAGGAAGGAAGGAAAGAAAGAAAGAAAGAAAGAAAGAAAGAAAGAAAGAAAGAAAGAAAGAAAGAAAGAAAGAAAGAAAGAAAGAAAGAAAGAAAGAAAGTGAACGTTTAGGAACTTCAGGTGGTCAAAAGTAATCCGGAAACCCATTACGGCGTGGTTCACTATATTATATATCCTCTTCAACGGCGGTGGACACGTTTATGTACGCAACTTATTTATGCTAGTTGTGTTGTGCAAGGCACATTTCACATTGGATGCAGTGACCTTCTGCATGGTCAGTATGTCTTCGCTTAACCTCAATGCGCTGTGTATGACTGTAGCCAACCACTTTTGTGAAGGCACTACTATGTTCGACGGGTCGTTCGATGTGCCGCATTCCAGGGCAAACGTCAATAGTATTATTTTTCTTTGCTGGAAATCAATACAACCAGAAAATAATTAATTGCACATGCATTTTGAGCCTAGGATTCCATTCTTTTTATCTAAAAATGGAACATGTCTGACTGCAGAATAATTCGATATTTAACTACATGCTAATTGCAATTCATTACTGAAACTCGCATAAAACAACATATTACTTTTTTTTTCTTGGAATGTAATATTGAGGGCCTTGGAATTATGGCATGGGAATTTGACACATTTGCAGACAGTGCATCATAATTCTGCCCTGAAGGCGTTATCTTTGTTTCGGCACGCAAGACCAGAGAAAAAAAAAGGAAAAGCTAACCTGTAATGCATAACGCTGGCTCGACCTCCATATAGTTCAAATAGATTTCGAAGCATGTTCAGTTATGACGTTGAGCATGAGTTTTCAAGTGTGTGCAGTTACGATTTCGTGTTATGCATTTATCCGTGCATATATCATAATCGTCACCCAGCACCTGGAGTATATCATGTCAGGCGAATAGCCAAGCAAACATCTCCAGCTTTTCATTAAAAGGTTTCTCTCTCTCGTGAGCTTCCTGCTTCATTTTCTTGTAACCTTGCAACAATTGTAAGTGTATATCGACGGATGTAATCTCCGTGCGGCTCCAAAATGCATGTTGCCGCCGGGGCGCGGGTTCGATTCCCAGAGGCGGTAATAGGGTAAAGTTTAGCTATTTTCTTCGCCGCTGGCGGGGGTGAAACTGAAAAGACGAAGGTATGGAAACTCTTACTGCATTCTTTGGTTCTGTGTACAGTGCCACTCATAATCACGCGGTCAGGAATGTACCGACTGTGCATGCGCATGTGCACTGGCGCATGCGCACGCGGTACCTAGCACCCGGGCATCTCCGTGCCGGCTTGAGCACTGCATTCAAGTAAAGAAAACATTAACTGCACGAGGCACTAGTGCTTGGCGCTGACAGCGAAAACGTTCGTCGCTTCACCGACGAAAGCACCTGCAGCAACACGGCATGCAGCGGTTGCGCACAGCTGGATTTGCACGCACCGTTAGTCGGACTGGTGGCGCCATCTCACGGCTGATGCGGGAACGACTCGTCACAATACCTTTTGCAGCTCGCCCCTTGCCTGAACAGTATTTAAACTTCTATATATTTTTCTCTCTCTCTCTCTTTTTTTTTTATCGTAGAAGTGAGCTTCTCCTTGGCGTCATAGATCGGTGGCGGTTATCACAGTGCCTAATACAGCGGACAAAAAGAAATCGGAACACTTTACACGCTAATAGCCGAGCACCCGAAAAAAAATCGAAAGGCTTTCTGCATCGGAATGGCGTTCTCACTTATTTTTTTTTTTAATTTTGCGTGTCTTTTTATTATGAAGCACGGGTAGAGATGAAGCGTGTTCAGTAGTAGTGAATGTGCTGCAGCGTCGCCATGCAGGCTCGTGGAGGCTAAATAATAATAATAATAATAATAATAATAATAATAATAATAATAATAATAATAATAATAATAATAATAATAATAGGACGAAGAAGGAAATAGAGATCAGTGTAAGGGAACGGCTGAAGTCGAAAGCAAGAGTATTACAAACTGAGCTGAGAAAGGCTTGTCGCAGAAGAATTCTTATTTGACCACGTTAAGCTGAAACACACGCATATATAAAAGAAAAAGAAAATAAATTGTGGGATTTTACGTGCCAAAACCACGATGTGATGATGCCCGAAGTGATGGAACACTCTGGCAATCTTGAGCATCTGCAATTTTTTAACGTACATTTCAATCTGAGCAGGCGAACGTTTTATTTTCATCTTTCTTTTTCTTGCATTTCCATCTCATCATACGCGGCCGCCGCTTCCAGCATAAAGGCGGCATCTTGCACTCAGCGTCACAACGCCTTTTAGCCTTTGAGATACCGTGGAGGACGCAAAACGAACAAAAAAGAAAAAAAAAAGGAGAGAGAGAGAGAGAGAGAGAGAGGAGGAGAGAGATAGAAAGAAAGGAAAGAAAGTTGCGGTCAGCTATGTGCTCGCCATCGCTACACTTTCACAATCAGTCGAGACGTAGTATACATATAGTATACAGACAAGTAACTTTCTCTCACTTTTTCATCTTCTTTACTTCCACATCCCCATTGCATAATGTATAGAATATTCAGCCAGACACTTGTTCGGTTAATTTCCATTACATTCATCACTCCATAATCTCTCAGCGCCTGCTGCGTATCCATGTCCCCACACCGCAGACCAATACTTGTTTACTTAATATTGAATGACTGATAGGTCCCCCCCCCAAAAAAAAAAAAATAGAAGAAGAAAGCAATACTTCGTACACTCGCAACGCGGCACTCTATTGTGCGTCCAGCTGTGCGCGTAAGCACACATCGGAGCTCGCTAAACAAGAAAAAAGAAAGAGAGATAACGTGCACGAAGGTTGTTTTGGGACAGCTTAATCGATCAAGAAATTAGTCGAGGATAAACGCGCATTAGTCCATTAATCGGCGAGTTAATCGATCAATTTCACGAGCCCAGTTATGAACGAAGGTAGTCAGACGGGTAATTACCCACACTCGCGACCGGCTCAACAGCCTTGCAGCAGCTTAATTGATTTCTTATTTTAGCGAGAGCTATACAGATGTATAACGTACTTCCTTTTTCTTCTTTTTTTTTCTTTTTTGTAGCTGTATTGTGAAGTGAACAGGTGGCGTTGCGAAACAATATTTTTGTGGAGCTTTGTTAAGTGCGAGTGCAGCGCGTTTTAAATAAAGCGGGTCGTATAATACTGATTTCTTTAAATTCACCGGTTCACTTTTTTTGAAGTATTTTTCTGGATTCGGCATGCGCCAATTACGTCTCCCGTTCTAGAAACAATACCATAGGTCGCTTGCCGACATGATGGCGAAAGACGAACAGGTGTGCCTCGAATGGCAAACCGAATGTTCTCGTTAAGCTAAACCGTTATTGTGACGTCCGCCACCTTTATATGAAGCTCGGTCAGCAAAAACTCGCCTCAAACCTTCTTCCATTATAGTAACGTGAAACAGTCGTCGCAGAGGCATGTGATACTTAATTCAATGCTGTTTTGTACCTCGGTGGCAGTTGGTGGATCGATATTGTTCCTGTTGTGTCTTCTGTAACATATGGCTCGTAGTACTTTCTATAACGGCTGTTTTTCTTCAACTCTTCTTCTCTCATCTTTATTTCAGTGGTCACTGTACTAGCTAAGAAAAAGGGAGTAGAACTACCGGCGTCCATATAAGGAAAAAAATACTACACTGTGTATTCTTCTTCTTCTTCTTCTTCTTCTTCTTCTTATTATTATTATTATTATTATTATTATTATTATTATTATTATTATTATTATTATTATTATTATTATTATTATTATTATTATTATTTTGTTACATGGACCTGTCCCCACGTTATAAAGACCAGTTTATTCAACTTGCGCAGCACATTTGTGTCAAAGAACAGATACGCCTCTTGGGAGAGAACACAAATCAATAACGAAACTGAATACAACAGTGAGCTCACTGAAATATATTGCTCCGAGTAGTATGCGTGTATATACGCTTCCCTGGCGTCTGAGAAAAATTACGTGATTTCTCCTTAGATGTTTACCAGTTACATTACGGCTAATCGACTCTTTCCTTGCTTTAATTATTTTTCTACAGAAGCGTTCAAATCTCGCCACAGCGAAATAGCGAATATACCGAACTTTTTAGTTACCTGAACAACTGTATCTTCATATTTTCAGATGTCCCCGGAAAACAGATAATTACGACGGTACTAAAGCAAGATTCCATATACATATCGGGACCAAACGAACGTTGGCCCGGTTCCCTTCTTTAATACCACGATCGCGAACACAGTAATATAGGCCCGCGCATCATGTTATCAACCGTGCGAGCCCCGATTCTTTTCGTGAATACGTATGCCTGCAGGTTTCGCTTTCAGCTGGTGCACTCGTGAAGCAAAAGGGTGATTGCATCTGATGAATCTGATGAAGACAGGGAATGTGTGTGTGTACTGTTAGACGCGTCCAGCAGCGAGCTCGCAATCGTGGCCGCAATGCCGATCGCGGAGTTATCGCCGTAATGGACGCTGACACCGCTGTCAGGCGTTCGCGTTCACTTCGCGGAGACGACCGGCCGGCACTCTGGGTGGTCGAACACGTATACGTTCCGGGATTTAAAAAAAAAAGTACAGGAAAGTGGCGACGTCGTCGCCGACAATCTGAATGGGTTGGTTGGCGCTCCTTCTCCGCTTTCACGTCGCCGCCGACGCGGACCGCCGTGGCTACTGAGGGTCAGCGAACCGGGGTCACCGGCGAGCGTCAGGTCTGCGTGTCGTGTGGGCGCAATCGGTGGGGCTTGCAAGAAGCGCGCTCCCATGTATGCGCGCGAGCCATTTCAATCAACTTGCAAATGAAGGCCCCGGCCAAGTGACACCTCCCCCGCCGCGGGCCTGTCCGTCCGCCCCATCGTGGTCGCTCCGTGGTCTCGACCAAGAAAACGCTCGATGACGACCGCTTCCACTGATGGTGCCGTGCAATCGTGACAGCCGCGAAAATTCCGCCTGTATATCCCTTCGAGTACGTCTGCCGGGGCGCGTGCGTATCCGCGCGTCCCTCTGAAACGGTGCAGTGACTGTGCTTCAGTCGCAGCGGTTATTCTGGGCTGTATTCGCAATTATGTTTTGCACTCGACGACAGCTGCTTTCGGTCGGCTGTCACCCAGGCGAACTGCGACAGCAAATGACACACGTACGATCGTTAACCTACTGGCCAATCACCAACGTTTCTTTCTCCGCGCGCATACAGTATAGTATTTATCTTTGATTGGCTTACTCTACAGCTCCTGCTTCCACCTTGCTGCACGCTTCTTGTCGAGTCGAGTTTTACGTCTCGATTGCGCTGTCGTCGCCAGGTCCGCGAGCTGGACCAGGCGTGAAAGAAGGCCCGCGGTGGGGACGAAAAGAAATCCTCCGAGGCATTCGACGGCTGTCCGCGCAGGTGCTGACGTGGTTACACGGACCTCTATCCTTCCCTCTCGTCGACCGTCATGCACCGCCAGAAACTCTTCTATATGCACGTCCGCTACGTCCGCGAAACCAACAGGCGTCGTGGTGCCGACAGGTTTATGTGGGAAAAACTGGCTCGTTCTTTCGTTCTGAAACGGCTGCATACAAGCGAATGCAGTATGTGTATGTGGGGTCTTTCGTTTGGTAAAGCTTGATAATTCCTTATTTTTGCACACCGGACAAGTTGCATCGAAATCGAGTTTCGAAGTGTGTAGAGAAAGTGATGAAGACGACGATCGAGTGTGTGCGAAATGGTCGAGCGTGTGGTTCTTCAGCCACCATTTCTGGCCACTGAAATACGCTTTTATAAGTATCTACCTCTCGCCGCTGTCACAATGTTGTTTGAACGAATGATAAAATGAAGCTGAGGTTTCACCCTTGTGCGAAGAATGAAGAGTAATTAATGTAGGTGCAGGGAGTTAAGTTCAGGGTTTAGTAGGAAAAATGGTATACTTATGTAAGAAGGCTATTTCAGGTCGGAATCGCTGCCCTTTTCAAGCGTCGTCAGATATCATGTGTGGCACAAAACGAGTGTGTTGGGAACTGGCTTAAGCCGCCATCACCAACGTAGCCAGAAATTTTTTTCGGGAGGGGAGGGGGGTTCAACCATACTAAATGTATGTTCGTGTGTGCGTTTGTATGTGTGCGTGTATTATGCACAAGCAAAATTGAAAAATTCCGGGGGGGGGGTGCAACCCCTCCCCCCTGGCTATGCAGTGGCCGCTATGGGTATGAAAATGCTGCCAGCAACGTACGTGTGTCGTATATAGGCCTCATGGTAGAAAGCTGAACTATGCGATACTTGATTAATTGATACAGGATCGTATTAACTTTGTCTTCTCTTTCTAAATTTTTTTTCGAAGGAGCTGGACATTCATCAACGTGCGTATGGGCGCCTTATAGTACAGCGTATTTAACAATGGTGAATTGCAAAACACATGATTAATGGAAAATGAGGCGGACGGGACAGGTGCGAATTGAGAGAGGATAAAGTTGGAGAGGACGACGTTAGCCTTGCGAAGGCCGGCTTCCTGACGTCATTATTTCTCATATTTCTTTAATTTAATCGATGCGGACGCGGCGGGAACACAGAGCCTTCAGGTTGATTCAGACTTCGTCGTTCGTTGTGTACGTAGAATGGCGACACTGAGATGGTTCGTGATTTTTGAATGCTCGACGGTGCTAACATGCATCGCCCACTGTCCCCTTGCTAATCCAGGGAGATTTGACCCTTATTTATAGCTCCCTCATGGCGTAACAGTGACACACTCGTATCCGGCCTTTGAATAGCGTCTGGTCAACAAGCAACACGAAGAACGAAAAAAAAAAAAAGATCAGCCGTTCCACGCCGTGAAAACCGTCCGACAGCGAAGCTGTAAGCTCGCGAGTGTATGTGATTGGCTAGCCATGAGATCAGGTGCATAATAATAATAATATCTGGGGTCTAACGTCCCAAAACCACGATATGATTATGAGAGACGCCGTAGTGGAGGGCTCCGGAAAATTCGACCACCTGGGGTTCTTTAACGTGCACCTAAATCTAAGTACACGGGCCTCAAACATTTTCGCCTCCATCGAAAATGCAGCCGCCGCGGCCGGGATTCGATCCCGCGACCTTCGGGTCAGCAAGATCAGGTGCATAATCATCATCATTTAGCACCATTATCATTTCGATCATCACCATCACCTTTATTCACCTCACGCCTGGTCATGTGACCTGCGTTACTACACTAAGAAAAAATCGAGTATTTGGGGAGTATTTCTGCCACACAACAATAATCGTCATCTGGCTTGCTCGCGTTTCCTTTCTTGAAAACCCTGCTCTCGTCACTTTCCTATCAAGACCGCTATGTCACGCTGATAAGGCGCGCGCCGATCGTGACCGGGAAGTGCCGGGGCTGCGGTGATAACGCGAGGAAAGTACGCGAGGTGGATGACGATTATTGTTGTGTGGCAGAAATACTCCCCAAATACTCGATTTTTTCTTAGAGTGTACTACAACTACTACTACTACTACTGATACCACTACTAGTAATGATACGACGACGACTACGGCACAGACTAAGACAGCTTCGCTCTAAAAAACAGAATCGCAGAGGTTTGACCATCGGCAACGACGCACAAACAATAAGAAAAGCGGGTAGCAAGTTCGGCGAAGGAGTGGAGATTCCTGCAGCGGCGACACTGTACAAGAAGAGCAGCGCTCGATTCATTCACCTTCCGCCCATTTCGATGCGCGGCGGCTGCGTCAACGCCCTCCTTGCCGGAGGACCGAGCCCACAGCCGTCCCCGTCGAGGAGGGCTCGGCCTTCCTTGACAGGCCGGCGTGTGCGCTATGGACCCCGCAAGGAGCGCACACCGCCGCCTCTGATGGGCACCAGCGGTGAATAACGACGCGCGGCCAGGCGTTGTCGCGAGCCGAGGAGGCCGCGCGCCGTTGGCTCGGCGAATTACGTGCAGTGCTCTCCAGGTAGGCGAGGGCCGGTCCCACATCGCGAAGTTCTTCGAAGAGCACGCTGCCGCCCACACCGTTTGGATGTCCGTCGCGCTGCAGGAGACCTGTCAGCGCGATGTCCTAGAATGACGGGGTTCTTTCCAGAAGGAGAAAGAGGGATTCGGCCACCCTAGAAATTCAGAGCCGAAGGAACGACGTATCAGGACTGCATTCACCGCTTGTCCTCCTAAAGCCCCTTCGTCGCGTCCACCAGGCGGGCAACAAACGTTGTCGCAAGCCATTCGTATGTAGCTGCGGGAGGCGATCCGCTCAGTGTCTTCAGGCTACGCATTGTTCGGCAGCGTAAGCGGGTAATTGCGCAAACAAGGCGGGAGAAAGTGAATAGGCAAGTGACTCGCAATCAAGGACCGGCAGTCGTCGACCACGTGTGTCTGTGTGTCGCTGCTGTGCCCGAAGCTTCGCCAACACTGCAGCCAAGTTGTCGAGGCTGTGCGCGCGTTCGCTAGCTCGCAGTTGTGTACGCGCGGCCGAATGTGTTCCCCGCGTGGCCGGCTCGCAAAAAGGTATATAATTGAATCGTTTAATGGGAACCATGATTTATGCCGGCGACCGCCCGGACACAGCCAAGGTGTGGCAGCCGCGGCCACACCGTCGTCCCATGGCCGGGAACAAAAGGGGCCCCGGGAGGACGCGGCGGCCGCATTGGTATTCGCGCGCCGCTCCTCTCCGGCCGTGTTTTTTCACTGGTGCGCGCGCGCGCTACTTGGGAGCGGCGGCAGTGGCCTCGCGTTCAGGCCACGGACATGGCAGCAGGAGCGGCGGCGATGGCCGCTAAGCGAGCCAGCTACACTCCCGTCTCGCTAATTGCGTGCAATGCTGCGGGAGCCTGAGGTATACGGCCAGCGCAATGCGGGGAGGACATTCAACTTCTCTACATCTATCCGCCAAGTGTGGCCAATGTACAGCAGCACTGCCGAAATGTGCAGCGTCCTCGACAAACAGAGCGAATATTGGAGGTGGGAATGCTCGCAAAATAGAAACTCTGAACAAAACGGGAATGCAAGGAAATTCGCCCACGCACGTGGATCAGACATTTTTGCTTTCTGTTGACTGCACGCACGCGTGTGTGTGCATGTGGGTGCGTGAGTAGTTTCAGGCCGGGTGGGGGTGCGAGCTATGGTGGGAGTGATATCTGCATATATTGCGTATACGTGCGTACTGAGTGCTTCATCAGTAACTTCCAACTTCTCCTGAAGCGCTCGTTTCTCTCAGGAAAACTGCCACTTGCATATCTGTTCTAACCTATAGCGTTAACCTGTGAGTATTCACTTCTAATGAAACAGATAGAGTAATGAAAACGCGGAATCTCCTTGTCGCGCGCATTTCAAGGACGTATATATAATTCCATGATTTGAAACTTGAACCCCAAAGCGTACGTCTGAGTATGAAATCAAGGAGAACACTACGAGCTCTTGCCGTGGTTGTCGATCCCAGCCAACGTATACACGTGTTCTGTGCACCCCCTGCTATATTCATTTAACAAGGACGACGTGGGAATATGCACGTGGGCCCTACTAAAATTTTTGTAGGCAATGTTGCTTGGCGCAATCGGAAATTATCGACGACGATACGAAGTTGTTGGTAACCATACGGCGATTATGCACGTATACCTGCTAGTTAGTGCGAGAAATCGTGCACCAACGTGTCGATCGAGAGAAGGGGCATAGTATACGTATGAGCATTTCGTTTCGAATTTCCACGACGTCGTTTCTTGGTAAGCAGTTAGCACGTGGCTGGTGTTTATTGTGGATCCCCTCACGCGTGGTGAATTATGTACTGATATATTATGTTAGCCTTATAGTTTAGACTGGCGCCACTTACAGGGTTGAGAACTTTCCTAGTAGGTAATGCTTATCCCACTTACGCCTAATTCACAGCTCCACTGACACGTATGGAAAGGCCCGCTGCGCTGAAATGCGCCCGCGTGGGTGAAATTAAAGTTGACGTCACGCTCGCACGTCGATGACGGCTTCAGGAAAAGCAATGATAGCTGCCGCCTTCTATGCGATAAAACCATGCTTATTATTCTCAATGTGTCTGCTCTTTCCTTTCCCTATAGGCGTGCGCACGGATATGGGGGGGGGGGGGGTATAGAGCAGGGCCGTAGCCAGAAATTTTTTTCCGGGGGGGTTCAACCATACTTTATGTATGTTCGTGCGTGCGTTTGTATGTGTGCGTGCCTATATACGCAAGCAAAACTGAAAAATTTCGGGGGGGGGGTTTGAACCCCCCCAACCCCCCCCCCCTTGGCTACGCCCCTGGTATAGAGAGAGAGTGGGGTGGGGTGGATGTCATTATCTGAAGTCTCCTGATGCTGCATTCCAAGAACCGTTTACTTCCCATATTTGCTCCCGGAAAGCCAAGGACCAAAGGCAGGCCATTTTGAGAAGGGTGTCATCGCTCCAATTTAGATTTTTTCATCCATTGTGAAGCATGTTGTCTTTTGGACTCGACCAACGGAGTTCCCATTGCACTTTCTTTCGCTATCTTTCTGCACCACTGCAGTGCTTGCCTATAGCAACGCAATTATCATTAGCAACGTCTTAAAGTCTGTTTACTACGTGGCATGTTGGTGAGATTTGTCAATTATATACCTTTACATTTATGTTGCTCGTGAAACAACACACGGCGACGTCCAATATGTTCGCAGTTTGCAATACCCCTGAAATTGCGTCGCGATTTAAAATTAGAGTCCGTCACGTGCAATACATACGTATGCCGTTGCGAACTTTGCATGGATGTAACAAATCAAGTCGTACCACACGACGTTCTTTAGCTCCCACTTAGCCGTTATAACGATCACGCAATCCGCCCGACGCTGTCCGGCCTGCGGCTTCGCTTACATTCGAGCGGCAATGAACGCCATGCAAACTTTTTCACGGGCCCTCGATCAAGTGCGCGACGGCACGCCCGCATAGCAAGCAGGACGCATTCGTCGAAGCAGCTTATAACGCATGTTACGCCTTATAACGAGCAAAGAGTAAAAGTGCCGCTGAAGACTGAGCACGAGCGAAAGTCTTCTTTTTCTTCCTCTGGACTCGAAAGAAACGACAGTGCCGCGGGTCCGGCAGAAAATGCCGGGACACACCTTCGCGGAGCGATTGGCAGCCATTACGCACCATATACTTCCACCGCCACCACCACGGTCCAAGGGAGCGATTCTCGAACGAGCGTAGTCGTACGCGCTCAGCGGAGCCATATAGAAGCGGGTGGCTCGCCTTCATTCGCGTGCTTATGCTCTGCGCGGCGCTAATGGGAGCCCATTGCTGAGACGCCGTTCGGTATACGCGTAAATACGGTGCTCTTGACGACCCCTTCTCGTCCTCCCTGCTTAGTACGCACGCGATTGCTTGTTTCATCCGCTTCGTGCTCGTTCATTCAAGCCGAGAGTTTGAGCGTGCCCCTTACGTGGTGTATACACAGAGTATATGTATATATACTGTACATTTAGACGAGTTCCCTTCCGGCCTATTCAGCTGCACCTGTCGAGAATGGCTTTGTTAAGGGCGGTGCTCTTTTTTATTCACCGAGTTAACGAGCGAGGTGTTCGCTTGTCCAAGTGTGGTCGCCGTTTGTAAATCTCAAGTTGTTCGATGACTTACTTATTTCGCTCGCTTATTACCTCTCGGCGTGTGCGTCTTTCAAACGTGACGACTGTAAGCGGTATGAGCCAACCCGTGTAAGTTTGAAATACTTTTCTTTTTCTTGTGTACTACGGTGTAATTGCTTAAAGGGGCCCTCAACCACGTTTTCAAGTAATAATGACTTTAGCGTAGGCAGAATTTTTTTTTCGCGTGGTCAAGAGGGGGGAGGGGGGAGCTTCAAGTTTACTTTAGTTATGGTCGTGCGTGCGTTCATATGTGTGTATGTATATATACACTATAATAAAAATATCGAGTATTTGGAGAGTATTTCTGGCACATAACTATAATCGGTATGTGGTTTTCCCACGTTTCCTTTCTTGAAAACCCGGCTCTCGTCACTTTCCTATCAAGAATGCTATGTCACGCTGATAACGCGCGCGCCGTTCGCGACCGCGAAGTGCCGGGACCGCGGTGATAACGCGAGGAAAGTACGCGAGGTGGATGACGACTATTGTTGTGTGGCAGAAATACTCCCCAAATACTCGATTTTTTTCTTAGAGTGTACACATTCAAAATTGAAAATTTGGGGGGGGGGGGGTAGGGGAGGGGAGGGGATGAACGCCTTCTGACTACGCCAGTGGACCCCAGTATCAAAGCTTATTGCCCCATGAACGCACATTCAGTTATGCAAGTAAGTAAATCAACAGCGGCGATAATATACTAAAGCAGTCAATGCAACAAAATGCTACACGTTGTTCAAAGGACCTTACATAACAAAATACATATCCACATGATATGACCAAAGCAAAGAAAAGTAAAAGGAACATCTCAACAACAACAAAAAAACCAAAAGTGAAATTTGTATTTCTTTCCCACTACCCACGCTTGCAATGCGGAGTAGCACGCTTTCTTACATTTTTCTATTTTAGTCTACTGTCTTCCCTCCCTTCGTCTTCATTTACTTGCACTTGAAGTGAAGTGACGTCACTGTGCGTGTGTGTGTGTGTGTGATAGAGAGATCTATAAGAGGAAAGGCAGGAAGGTCAGACGAGTGTTACCCTACACTGAGGGTAAGGGAATTAGGGACTAGAAAGAGAAAAGGAGGGATAAAGCTAGTACAAGACGCGCGCACAAGGATGATAAAGAAGTACTGCACTTGACATTCCATTGTGCCAATTATCTGATTCTCATTGATTAATGGGAGCCGTTGCAGTATAAATATGTCAATAGACATTGCATATTCGGGAACGATGGCTGCGCAAGAAAGAATTTGAGAGCTGCCGAGGTATAAGAACATAAGACATACAGATATAAGAGGCACTGCCTCGTGGAAAGTAAGTTTTTTAAGCAGCTACTACAATTTCTGTGCGAAGAAAGCCGCCGCTTTCATGTTTAAATATTCATCTATGCCGGAGCTATGCAGGCAAGTTAGACACCCAGGCACGCATACGCACACGCACAAAATAGCAGCGCTTCGTCCTATCCATACCATTAAGATTAAATTATGCGTGTAGCACTTAAACCATTGTAAGTATTCGTTCGCTCAGTTGTCCGTGACGTTTCCGAGGATATAGCTAATCGTACTCATCGATGTACGACGCACCTCGTTCACTGCACAAAGGAAGCGTTACGTCTGTGCTGGAGGGTAAGAGGAACAGAAACTGCGCCCAAAGGGAAAGATGCGTAGTCCTCAGGTACGAGAGACAGAAACAGAGAGAGAGAGAGAAGGAGAGCGGGGGGAGAATTTATTATCGTACAGACCGAGTCTCCCTAAGATGGCACGGCGGCCGAAATGTCGCGGGCGTAGTTAAAGTATACCCGAAGGGTAATGCTCTCCCATTAATTCCGCACGCGAGAGCAGCGTGACACTGCGCATTTTGTGCGTGTGGCGCAACGGTGTGATGGAGCGTGGCGCCCCCTCCTCCTCATCGCTTGTAGCTCGAAAAAAAAGAAAGAACGACGAAACAATGAATGCAGTTCCTTCCAAAGCGGGGCGCGCACTATACCGCAGCTCGTGTGTACGGCACACGCGGTCGCCGCCGCTGTCCACTTGTTCTTCTCCTTCGTGCGTGCCTTCTCCGCTGCCGCAGGATGCGGCGGTGCGATCTCGCTTGCCGTCGAAGCACGTCCGCGCGAAGATGGTCCACACCGGCGTGGGGGAGTGCGCGAGCCGGAGGGGGGGGGGTGCCTTCTCTTCATTAGGAGTGCGTCTCTCGCTCGAAGCTTCTTCGTCGGTGCTCGACAAGAGAGGGTTTTGTTGGGAGTGGCCCCTGAGAAATGAAGCCGCTCGAGCGAGCACACCCAAGCTGCCTCTGCAGCCATGACGGCACCCATTAAAAACGAGCTGGGATTCGTGGCCGTGCCTTACCGCCACCGGCCGAGGATGCAGACACGCCTCCTCCTCGCCAGACCCTCTCGTCCACCTCGTCGCTTTGCTCGCTGGCAGAGCAACTGGTGGTGGTGGCGCGGTGCGATAGTGAGTGTGGTGCGCGCCTTTTCGTGCTGTCCAGAGGCATGAACGCAAGCGTAGTTCCTGCTTGTCGTGGTGCGCTGTCATCAACTCGCCCAACTTTCAACTTTACTGAACGTCGCTAGGTTGTTCCACATGACAGTTGTCGCTACTGTCTCACGAGTGTAGCGTAGTTACGCTGATGGAATACTGCACCCATAGAACTGTGGACTGCAGAACGCAAGTTACATACGCGAAAAAGGAGAACACACACAGCACAGGACATGCGCCAGCTCGCAACTGTCCTGTCCTGTACTGTGTGTGTTCTTCTCTGTCCCGCACGTAATTTGCACGTAATTATGAACTAACTAGCCCAGTAACGAATTCCCTTAACACTCACAGAATAACCGCCAGGTGACGTCAGCCGAGATCGGAGGCTTGGCATATGGGGATACAATGTAAAAGCGAGTGATGGGTGGAGATGTGCATTCTAAATTTCGCGCACCGCACTTTTCCCTCTCGCGATGTCGCAAAGTACGGAAACGCCTGTTCCCGGCTAATTGATTGATGCTCGTAAACGGACTGTATTTCGTTTCAGTACAGGTGAACACTCAACAATGAAGCTTTTGTCAACCGTTTGTGCACATAATTAAAGTGCGCGAATACGTAAAAATACGAATCCGTCATGTCACAGTCGCATCGCAGGCGACACTGTTTTGACACAGAGTATGAATATGAAAGGCTAGCAGAGAGGGAGAAAAGAGTTATAATATTACTATTGTACAGAGCAGTTGTACGGAGCATGCACTGCGAAGCTTTTGTCTTAAAGGGTGGCTATGCATAGCCAGAAAGCATGGAAAAAAATTTACAAGAACTGTTACATGTTCTTTACACTGTGGGAACAATGCAGAATTTTTTTTTTTTTTTTTGCGTGCGTTACCCACACTAACAAATGTTCTATACTAAACATAAATTTTGTCTTCGTTGTGGTCTTGAAATCGCCTCTGCCTTTTCTGATCCGACGTTACTGTTTTGGGGCACCTAAATATCGCTTAAGAAGCGTCTCTTCACAACTCATAGCGAACCAAAGGAAGCCTTACTTCAACAGCGATTTCTCGGAGATTCTACTTCAGTGAGTGGATAACTTAAATGTTCTATCGCTGAGTGTGTTTTCGCTCGTGTTAGCACTAAGTTACAATAATATAGCGATATAGTCAAGAGAGGCATATCGGTATCGACGGAAGAATGAAGCTACCGTTTCGACAAGGGCGAGACGTCAGAGCAATACGAGGATATTTTTAGCCTGAGAAGGAATGGACTAAGACCTGTTCTCAAAACGTTAGTTCCAGTGACATTTCTTGTTCGACAATTTTCCATCAGATGTCTTTCTCTTGCTTATATTAAAAAAAAAAATAATAATAATGCACACATAACCTGCAAGCAGCAACTTCGTAAGAAAGCCTCGCTAAGCCGGATAAATGTCGGGGAAAAGAAAAAAGCACTGCATTTGGATGTCCTCGTTGACAGCGACCTCGGCATGTCCACAGAGGCGTCTCGAACGAAAGTGCCTTGCCGCCAAGAAAGTTATCTCGCTGAATTATGCGCGCACACACAAACCTTATGTATATATATAAGTGCGCGCGCGCACGTGCAAGAAACAGGATGTGGCTTCGCTTTCCTCGAACAGTTATTTCGCTCTTTATTTCGACTCAGAAGCCAGGCAGCCGTTGCCGACAGGGCAGGGTGTGCAACGCATACGTGTCTCGCGTCGGCGACCAGCGTCGTAGTCACACTGTGTATGTCTCGCCTGCGGGTCGGATCGCGTGACAAGCGGCTATCGCGACCGCGCGACGCATGCGTCGCGAAATCGCAGCCGCGACCGTCGTCTCTTCACGCCACGGTGTCGCGTGCGCCTTCGAGAAGCAGAATATAGCGTACACACGGTGGCAGTGGAGTGTCGCGCTTCACGCTTGCACGATCTCACCTTGTGAGGCGCGCTTATTTGGAAGCGGACGGCGCGTCGTGCGGATAGTGGAAGCTCGGAGTATATTACCCTCGGCACGACACCATCCTGTTCCATGCCGATAAACGGTCACTGCATGCGCGCGTCCTCGAAGGAGAGGACAGCGTCGCGTTCTTGAGAAAACATATACACGCCATGCACAGTCGATGTCGGCTGTGAGGAGGCCAGTGATACCCAGTTCTGTCCTTTTCCAACTGGCTTTCTGTGGAGAGGTTGATGTTTACGTCCCCTCGGCTACTCCACTTCTATGTTTTACAAAAAAAAAAAGAATGTTACCGAAAAATAAGAACGAACATGTAAAAAAAACGGGAGCAAACTGAAAAAAAATAAGCAAAGTAGCATGGCAATGTACAGTTCGCTTGCAAGAGTTCACTTTGCAATACAACGTTTGCACGCACACATCTTTGTCCAAGTTCTACCCACACAATACGGACTAACATATCATTATAGTTACACATAGCTGCTCATCACAAGCACTTATCTAGTCCAGTGTCCAGCGATACCTTTCTCAATTGCTGACACGTTTAGCGCGGTATAAAGAACGAGCGAATTCATAACTAGAAACATGAGCCCTGAATTTCGAAGTGAGGGTCTATTACTGTATGACAAATGTGTATAGAATGTATATACAGACCATTACAAAGCCAGAAATCGAACCTGCGGGGTCACTGGAACACGTGCCATCAGTCACTCGCTGTCATTAGTCCCTTTGTTACCTCGAAAGGAGAGTTAGCATGTTTGACATAATTTCGCTTCAGCGAAGTCTATACCATGGAAATTCAAGGTAAAGCCGCGATTGGCAACAGATAAATGTACCGTAACAAGCGAATAGTGCTGAGATACAAAGGCAAGTCATCCAAAACGACAAATGTAAAATGTACAATGCCGAACGAAGGCGATCGACATCAGTCGCTTTGTGCGTGTAAACCTTGTTGCCATATACAGTTGAGACGATGCGCGTTTCCGCCTCGCCTCATTTATCTCCCTTTGTGTGCGTAAGGCGACATGTTTCTCTTGTCTTCTGCTGCGTTACACTGTCGCGTATGCAGCCTCTCCACTGTATAGTCGGCGTGCCATAAAAGAAGACCAGCGGCCTCTTCGGCTTCTGCTTCTTTCCGCACCATTGGCTCTGGTGTCACTGCGGGCGGTGGCGGAGACACTTTCCAGCCGACTGTTGCCACACTGCGTGTTTCTTATTACTTTTCTTCCTTACCGCGTTTCTCATCTTCCCGTTGATTTACTCCCTCTTTCGGCTGCCAAACACCTCTTCGTCGAAACAGCGTGCATCTCACCGACTGCTTGGTTCGTGCAGGCTGGCATGGATGAGCGCGAGTTCTTACCGACCGCGGTCGTTTACCCGCCGCTGCAGCAACAGCAGATGTTCCCAGAACCGCGCTGTCGCAGTATATTTCCACAAGGGCACTGAGCGGTGCCCAAGGGCCGTTGTGTAAACTGTGTGTCCTGCGCGCGCGCCTTTCGATCCCCCCTGCGCCCCTCCCCACCCCTCTCTCGCTTCCTTTCGCCATGCTCATCGTCTCATGCACTTCGATGGCGGTGGATAAGGAGGGGGTCGGTGAGGGACGTCGTGTGAGCGTTCTCTCAAACGGAACCTGTGTAACCACGGCCGAAACAAGGCGCGTACTTCTGTGCGACCACGTGACAAACGGCGAATCGAGGTCCAAGGCCGGAGAACACTTCGTCGGGGCTCCACGTTCGACAACACACACAGCCACCGCCGATGACGACGCTCGGTGGGTCGTGAAGCCCCCACTGCTTTCTCAGCCCAAGATCATAAACTGTGTCGCCCGTCCGTAACACGAGTCGCGCGCGGGCGGCATCGGAAAAAGAGAGGCGCCGACCGACCGAGCAGGCGCGCGAAAAGCCACGCATAAATCGCGTCCTCGGCCGCACTCGCTTCGACGACGTGCGATCGGAGCCCGACTGTATAGGATGACGACGACGACGACTTCCGAGAAGCGGCACTTTTCGGCTGTGCGCTGCAGAGCGGGGCGTGAAAGCGCGCGACCTTTTCACAAATCTCTCTGGGTCAAGCACTGTGTGGTGTCCGGGAAGGGACGACGCGGTAGCCGGCTTCTTGCCGCCTGCAGCGCTCACCAAACTGCGGGCAGTTTCTTCTCGAAGACGGCCGTCCCAAGGCGCGTCGTAATGGTCGCCCCTACAGGAGACAGGAATTTAAGGTAACGCTTTCCTTTGTATCCATGACCAACTACACACTGCGATGTTCCAAGTGTGCGTTACAGGGGCGTTGTAGCGCTCGTCCCGTTGTGTCTTTCTCGCCCGTCTTTTGTTACAGGGTGATTGAACGAGGCTTGATTTCTTGTGCTTGAATAGTAGCATGAGAAGAGGTGGTTGCCTCAAATCATTGTGTCTAATCACTGAGAGTCTCAAGTACACGAAGCGTTCTCTAAGGCGCACTATCGGATGCGCCAGCTTACGTCTCTGTATCTAACGGTAGCGGTAACAAGAAAGACTGACGCGCATCAGGTGTTTTGTGAGTTGCCTTATTCAGCCCATTTCTCTTTGCACCGATGTCATGAAAACGCGACAGGTGTTTGCCTAGAGATATTTTTGGACGTTCTAGAGGAAACATACGTCACGGAGAAAAAATTGGGGCACGAGAAATGGAAGATTCGAGAGGAAAAGGCTTGTTGACGTCGTGCAGTAATCACGAATTATCTTGATGATGCTATGTCCCTATGAGGTTGTTACTATTCAGTGTCTCTGGATGACTTAAGAAAGCATAACATGTCTACACAGCTGTGCTGCTGCATGCCTGTAATCAATACGTAACAACGAACTAACTGCACGAGTTCTTGGAAAGTCATACCAACTAGCACCCGTAGCACATGTATATTCAGGCGTGCGGTACGAAGGGTGATGAGAGATAGATCACAGAGACATCCGAGGAACTTTATTGATCTGAGATAGATAGTAAAGAAACTATATAGCCCTCATACATCGCTTATCTGTCGGGTTTACGTGTCTCATGTGACCCGTACCTTTCTCTTTATTTCACAGAATTATAAGGTGCGTAGAAAGAGGTTTATGGTTCGCACTTCAGACACACTGCAGGCGCAGTGCAGCGTCAGTAAGCAGCATTGACTCGTGTGAATAACATTACTGCTGAAGCGTCAACACTATGACTCAAAGCATGGCTTGAAAGGTGACCGCACGCGGTTTCGGTAGTTTATTTGTTTTCTTCTGGAGATAAGAATGCGCTGTACAAAGCGCCGCCATTGCAATCGGCAATAAATCGACCCGCAGGTGCAGCAGCAGCAGCAGCACGAGAAAGAGAGCAGTGCTACGCCATTCCATTGACTTACGATGCAGACAAGGAGGAAGTTGCGCAAACATGCCTACAGCGTGCGTTCCGTTGGTTCGCTAAAGTGGAGTTGACCGCCAGTACATTTCGATTAATCCGGTTTGAAATGAATGCACTGTGGTCCGGAGTACGTAATGTGCTGAATACAAATTATGCATTGGCGAGCAGCGCGTATACATACACCGCTGACCACGCAAGTATACGCTCGAGTGCATTTTGAGTGCGTGTAATAGATGCTTCTTCGCTGTATAGGATCATGGCGGTAAAAAAATAAAGCGGGCCGGGTCAGGCGCTTCTGCGTAATCACAATGCAGAAACACCAGTGCAAAGAACGGCGTTCAGCTGCCACCATTCATTTAAATAGCTAAGGGACGATGGTCGTATAGGTTTCGGATGCAGTGCTAACATGAGCTGCCTGTAGATCATGAGAATAAAAAAAAATAAAAAACGAGCTGCTGATCTGATGTTATGTAGAAGCAGTGCACCTATAATACAAAACACGAAGACGTGGAGATGACAGATGCTCCGCTAATATGAAGTCGTTAAGACGATAGTTGAGACCATGTCATCTTGCCGACGCCTTCTGCGTGTGCCCCGGCGACGCAGTGCATGCTTTTCCCGCCTTCCTGCGTTCATGTTGCACACGTGTATATGAGGCTGTTATGATGCACTACACGAGTTGACTTCGTTATTCGACAAATCAAAAGGCTGCCAAGCGGTGATCTTTTTCGGATATATGAGTATGACAAGACGGAAACATTCAAACTACCTCGTGATCCCTCTCGGAGCTGTGTTTGACGACTGCAGCCTTGTTTTTGTTTCTTATTTTTAAGAAGGAGCTGCGGACGGACTGTATTAAAAGTAAAAGGAAACTATAGGGGAGAGAATTAAAATGGCAGCGTATCTTTTACGCAACCTTGAAGCATTGCCAGCCAGAACATGACATCTACGAGTGATTTTAAAAAAATTATTATTAATGAGTGAAGGGGAGAGCGTTTTGTCGAATGATCAGGCTAAGATTACAAAATTGCAATACGTGTCGGAAAATAATCGGTTAAAACGTATATAGCGAAGTTTTGTTAATTAGTAAGTTGTGAATTTTGACCTATTGACGTCACGTAAGTCCTGTGATTGCAATAGTACTTTCCGCACGCAGTTTTCTTTTCTTTTTCGTTTTTTTTTTGATCGTACACTTAAAACAAGTAAAACCTGGTATAGGATATGTGCACGAATGCAAATAGGTATTCTGTTTTTGCTTCACACAATGAGAAAGATGATAATATAAAAAGGCAAGAAATACGATCAGCCAGTCCGGTACATGCCTAACGTAATAATAATATAATAACTAAAGGAACTGACCACGGCAGGCGAGCTTTTGTTTTGGTAAGCGGACGTGATTGTATCTCGCTATGCATGTCAGGTCGGTGCAACTTCGCACTGTGGGATACTTTCTGGAAGCGTTTATTTCGCTCCGCTGTTATAAGCAGGAGAGCGCTATTGAGGTATAGGTGGCACCCAGTTAAATGAAACCGTCAGAAGCGGGAGCAATAATGCATTTACAGGCTTTCCGTTCGTCTTTATCCGCCTTTCTTGAATAATGGTCCTTCGCGTATGTTTCTCCGCGAGAGGTCGTGAGTTGCGCGCACAGCCAGAACTCCTCTCACGACCGGAGAGACAGAGCAAACGAGCTTTGCAATCGTATATTGTAGAGGCCCCTAGTACGAAGCTTAGAAAAAACGTTCCCGCAGTCAGTCCACAGTGCAGGCGTTGGCTATTTGTTAAAATCACGACCGACTCGGAGGCTTTAGCAACAACTGTTCGCGACCTTTGGCCGCTGTTTATGTACCCGCAGTGCGAGGACTAAGCCGGGGACCGTCGTTTTGGCAGTGCGAGAGAGAGAGCGAACGCGAGGAAAGAAGAATGGGCGCGGAAGGAAGAAAGAAGAAGACGGCCGACGCGTCACGTCTTGGCGCTGCTCGCGTCGTTGTCGGGACCGGTGTTGTCGGCGGGCGAGCGAGTCCCGGAGGCGTTCGCGAGCGTCGGGCGCATGAAGAAGTTGAGGAAGAAGAGCGTGGGGGCGTGCAGCCTCTCGGCGAGGAAGAAGAAGACGGGAAAGGAGAGCGCGACCCTCGGCTGCCTCGGGGCCAAGTCGTGTCCGGCGTCCGTCACGACCTGCCGGGCCGGCGTCCATTAATCTGGCCATCGGCGCAAGCGGGACAGCAGACACGCCGGTAATTGGGCCCAAGCCGGACCTGGGCGGGGCCGCGCGCGGTGACAGGGAGAGACCGCCCGCTCTCCTCGCACGCCGCGGTCGCTCTGCACGCCGAGGGTGCGCGCCGCGCCCCGGTCGTTCGCCGATCGCCCCGCCGCGAGGCCTCGCCGACGCCCGAAGGAGCGGCGGCGTGTAGTAGTACGCCACCGTCGTAGCGCGGCGTGACACTCCCTCGTCGGTCGGGGCCCGAAGAGAAATGGCCCCCGGACGGTCGTGCTGGGCCCGGCGAAACCGAAGCGACGCGCGCTCGCCCGCTCTCTCATTTGGCCTGACAAGCGAGTGTGCTCGCTCTCGCGAAAACCGGGCGAAAGGTATTGCGCTGTGGCCATTTGCTTTCTCGAAGGCGCGCACCGCCTGGAGAAGTCTCTCCACCGCCAGGGGTACGCCACGCTTTCGTTTTCGAGTCGACATGCGGCTCGGCTTTTCGTTTGACGGCCGACATGTGTAAAACTGCGAGAGATGGCCCGATACTGGCACTCTCGCCTAATTGCTTTTCCCAGGTTTTCTGCGCGCACATGTCGTCCCGAATACAACTGCAACCTTTCGGGCAGTATAGATATTTCTGCCATGCGGTGCAATAGTGCGGTTCTGTCACTATCTGGATGCTGCGCACGCGAGCATTCCTACCGCAGCAGACGTACTGTATGAATGGGGAATTCGGCCTCGCACACTAAGCTGGCTACTCTAAAAGACTAAGCAAGCTGACTGAGAGCGAAGGTGGAGAAATGCTCAGACGATGCAGATATAGGCTAACAGTAACGGTCCGGATGGCAGAGAGAAAACGTAGGACCTTGCGAAAGAAAAAATCAAAGTTAGTCTGAGCATAAAATGCGAATTACGTCCTCCAGCCGCTATGTATGTACACTTAGTCTGCGTGCATTATGAATGCGAAACATTGCTAAATTTCAACGTGTGGCGGAAACGTGCTTTGCGTCGAAATTGACTTCATACATCGTGCAAGACCTTTACGAACTCTGATGGCTGCTTTTGCTTTTTGCTTTTATTAATTTTTTTCGCTAACGTTTATTCGGAGTCATTTCCGTGTTGCGACATGTTCGTTTCTGAGGCAGAAACGGAATGCTCGCAATTGGAAACGACGGCGCGCTGTCTTCCTGGATTAGAGGAGCAAGGAGTGGCGAGGGGGATCAGGATGCTGGAGGCGCAGCTCGGGGATATGCGCAATCTAGAAAAAACTGCGCGTGCGACTCGAAGCGAAACGCGCGTCTGCCGTGACTGCTGCCTCCTCGGCGTGCTACATGCGTCCGCAGCCTGTCTGCGAAAGCGCGATCGGAACGCGGCACTGCCATGCCCTCAGGCAAGCACGCCCATTTCGTTGCCTTTCGCATGCAAGTCGCGCACGCGGCCCTTGCGACGTCGTGTGTTCTGATATGCTGGACTACGATGGTCTGCTTGTTTCCATGGCAATTCTATGGGCACACGCCTATCCCCTTCGGGCGCAGTGTCGTATGTGGACGCAATTTCTTTTTGCCAGTCTCTTCGTCTAGTGGTCAAGAAAGAGCGAGATGCATTGCGCATAGGATGCAATGAACCTCCTGCATGATCAATGTTTCTTCAATTGACTTCAATGTGCTACATACCATTGCAGATGGTCACTTCGGTGAAGGCACTGCAATGTTCGACGGGTCGCTCGACGCGCTGCGTTCCTGGATCAATGTCAAAAGTAAAAATTTTCTTTGCTCGTAATGAATACAACCAAAAAGAAATTACGCACACATTTCGAACGTAAGATCTAATTCTTTTTCTGTAAAATTAGAACATAACTGACAGCAGCATAAATAGATAATTACATGCTAATCACGACTAATTAATGAAGCTCACGAAACAACACATTACCTACTTTTCTTTATTGAAATATACTGTCGGGTGGCTTGGAATAATGTTGTGAAAATTTGATACATTTTCGGACAGGTCGTGATAATTCGCGCCTGAAGGAATATCTGCTCTCGTCCTCTTTCTTCGCGCGATAACCCTCACGTTCAGTGGTGATAACGCATCGCATTCAGCTTAGGGTCACGTGCATGTGTTATCAGTTGTCGCTGCATACCGGTTAGACAAACGTTGGTATTACTTCTTTGACAAGCAACACCATGGTCTGCAGTGTGCCGTGAGCAGACTTGTTGTTAAGCATTGCAAGCTCCAACTCGCCCAAAAAGAAGTAGTAATATGCTAACTTTCCTGCCGTTCCTTCAAATCACCGCCCCCCCCCCCCCCCCCCCGCCAACCATCTCCCTCACTACTCGAGATTGTCAACTTTTCCAGTACTGGAAATGCATTTAGGGTTCGTACTTACCCCGTCTCAGATATAGTAGGCAAATTTAAATGATACAGAATGTTCTTTACGAATCAGAAAGTAACATTTTCATCGTATGCACTTCACGAAACAAGTGGTCTTCAGTACAGTCCTACAGTCCTACAGGAGCACGGGTTTGGAAATACAATTTAGATTTTCTGTTCTGTTCTAGCTGGCTTAGTGGAGAGGTTGAGGTTTAGATCTCTTTGGCTAGTCCATTTCTATAAGTTCTGCAACACAAAAGAAAGAAAGAAAGAAAGAAAGAAAGAAAGAAAGAAAGAAAGAAAGAAAGAAAGAAAGAAAGAAAGAAAGAAAGAAAGAAAGAAAGAAAGAAAGAAAGAAAGAAAAGGTTATCCGGATTTTCGTTATGTGAAGTTAGTCCTGCCAATAATAATAATAATAGAGGAATGAATATATGCACAGAAAGTCGCGCAAAAATCAAACGAAAAATAAATATTGCTCTTTTGTTCTCTAAGTCGCTTGTTGCCGAGAGGCTAGTCCTCTCCTGACTGCACAGAAATGGCACTCCATTCTGTCAGAAGCCGGCGTGTTTACTTGGCGTACACACCTCGACCGCAAAGCAGGCGTTGCGAAACGAACCCACCAGCAGCACGTGTCTCGACGCGACAGCAGCATCAACCGATGGCGATCAAGAACTGCGGCGCCGCGCTATTCGAGCCTTCGCGATCAGCTCGCGTTTCGGACGCGGCGACGCAGAGTCCGGAAGACACCGGCCCTTGCCGTCGTTTTCTTTCTGTTTGAGTACAGAGGTATTAAAACGCTCCCTCGCCGACGGTGACGATCGGCATGCGGCGGCGGTCGCCTCTGGAGAAGGCTAGGAGCAACGTGAGAGCCGTTACCACCACCACGACATGCGTGCGATTCACTGACCGATGACTCTGACGCCGTCGCCGCCGTCGTGGCGTCGTCGCGGCGGCGGCGGCTTGGCGCCATAGTTGGGCGAGTCGACGCCTCGCGCCCTTGTACCGCAGCAGTCGCGACGGCAAACCTCAGTGGCGCGGTGTTCTGTTTCCTTCCAGTGAGATCCGACTTGTATTTTTTTTCTTCAGCCGAACACGAGACAAGCGACGTCACACCAGTGAATGCGGACGCGTTCTTTGCACTTACGAAAGCTTTGCATGGCCTGTGGCATGGGATACACGTCAACAACAATCAATCGCGCACAGGAGCGGTTTTGCATCTCCGAGCGTGTCTTAGCTGTGCGTGGCGTCTGCAATTTCGCACAAACATGAGTTGAGCAGGTCTTTATATAGGTACTGACAGCCACGGTGCCCTCTTTGTGCGCGTTGGAGCGGAAGTACAATGCTCTTGTATACACAGGCGGGGCCAGAGGGGCGAGGCAGGGCGAGATTATCTTCAAAGAACGTCATTTGTACATGCTCGAGCGTACGAAGCGTAGTTGGGGAGGTAGCCCATGCTGATTTTTAAGTGGACAAGGGGCTGCACGAGTCGTATATTACTTCGAATTAATCTCACATGTGAGCTTGCGTGCAGTATGCTAACTGTTTCCTTCGTCAGTTTTCATTCCCCTCTAAATGAGTAGCCAATGGAGCGTTTTTTTCTGGTCAGCCCTTCTTTCATTTTCATCTGTCTTTATACGTTATCCTGTAATATCGGCTTTCGATTAGGTACCTATTTTCAAACGAAGCTCACTACGCTTCTGCCTGAGCCGTATATCCTCCCTGGCCTCTGCCAACGTTGCACCTTCTAATAAGGAACGTTACAGCACTGCTCGGGCGTGAAGCCTGCAGAACGCCATAACTCGCATTCTTTAAACACGCGTCTTACGCTTTGGTTGATATTGCTACCCTGCGGCTGCCGGTAGCCTGTCTGATCAGGCTACACAGCATTGCGCTGGCGTTAAAGCCACCGTGGTTGTTATTCAGGTGTATGTGTTCGTGTGTGTGCACGTGTGAGATGGCAGTGAATGAATAAGCACGCGGAGGGAAAGACTAAAGAAAGAAAAGAAACAGCACGGACGGAACCAACGCGGTGGAAAAGACCAAAGCGATCTCTTTCTCGCCGCCGTCGCTCGACTCGCGAGATTTATTCCGCATGCAAATTGAATTTGCTGTAGGTTTTCTTTCTCCTTCTACTGCGGCTCATCCCGACCAGACCGCGGCTGCGGCCCGGAGTTCGACGTGCAAACAAGGTGCTCAGCCAGAACCCTGACTGCAGCGGCGCGACAGCGTAGGGAAAAAGAAAAGCAGAGGAGCGGTGGGTATAAAAGGGGAGGCGGTGGCAGAAAGGGTGCGTGGGGACCGAGGGTACGGAAAGAAAAAATAAGACGAAAAAAACAAAAACAAAGCTGTAACGCGGGCAATTGGAAAGGAAGGGAACACGGCAACGAGAGGAGAGAGGTAGCTGCAGCACTCGGGATCTTCTCTCTATTCCGGCAACGAAAGAAGACAAAACGAGCCCACGAGACAAAGGAAATAAACGACCGACCTGGAATGATAGAAGCTAAGGAAAAAAAAACGTAGCGAAAGAAACAGAGGGAGAGGGGGCGCCGATATGCGCACCCGCGATCGGCGCGAGGAAGGCGCGGGGAATATAAAACGATACGCGTGTAGAGAGAGGTTTTAAGAAAGAAAGAAAGAAAGAAAGAAGAAAGAAAGAAAGAAAGAAAGAAAGAAAGAAAGAAAGGAAGAAAGAAAGAAGAATAGAAACACGAAGGGATCGGAAAGATAAAGAAAGGAGTAACAGAAGCGCCGTGAGGCGGGATAAATAAAAACGAACAGAGGGGAGAGCCGCTTGGCAAGCGAGAATGGTTCGCCAGGGACCCGCGGAGGGGAGAGAGTGGGTGGATGGAGCGGGGATGCTGCAGGCGAGGGATGAGGAGCGGTTTTCAGGATTGATTCCAATCGCGTTGGCGGAAAATACGTCGCGGCAGTGGTGAGAAGAGGGGTGGCGGCGCAAGAGGCCTTGTTTAAATTTCGCCCGGGGTCATTACCTCGCGCGCGAGACCCGCCGCCGCCGCCCCCGGGAGCGGCTCGCTGGCTCGACGGCGGCCGGCCGACCTGGGTTGCTGCTACTCTGCCAGAGCTTTTGTCTCCCCCGCCGGTAGAATTCATGCACGCGCTGGTCGCAGCGGTGGTGAGGGAAGTAAGAACAACCCCGCCGCTGATGCTGTTTTGGAGCCTTCTTTCGCGATGAGTTTCACTCCCCAACCACCGGCTGTGTTGCGTGTGCGTCTGTGTCGGCCCCACGGTGTAGCACGCGTCGTCGCCGCGGAGACGACCTTCGCGCCTGGTTTTGCGAGCAGCGGGGTGTACGGGCGCGATGATAGCCCGTTTGGAGCGCAAACGTTAGATAAAGAGAACGCAGCTTCCAACGACAGCGGCTTTAGTTTCGTGAATCGTTGAAATGTGACGATGGCATTCGAGGGAAGCCGTCTGAGGGAGGGAAAGTCGCGAATGCCTGTTGCGCCGCGAAGACACAGCGCCATTCGATGACACCTATGGAGCAGGGTAAATCGGAATTGCGGTGCAGGCCCATGTTGAGCTGAAGAAGTTTAGCTGCTCTGCAGATGCTGTTCGGCCGAGGCACCAAAAGCTACAGCAAGAATGCAGACAGGCACAGAGTAAACTGCGGGCTGATTTGTACAAGCTGTACACATAACTATGCACATAACTAGACGGCCGTTCAGTGCCGGAAAGAGGCGCCGAGACATGCATACAGTACGCGTCCGACAACGCGTTGAAACAATGTGGGCACACATGAAGTGAAAACAGCGCTAAAGGCACAGCGTTATTTTTATTTCAAGTATATCGTACCAGGGGAGCTATTTTGTACGCGTTCTGTGATAGAACGGAAGGAAACGTCACGAGAGTACGAGAGGGAGCCGCACGGGATTGGTCGAGGCTCGTCTGGTGGTCAGGCGTGGGGACAGCAACCGAAAAAGGCAGTGCTGTCAATCATTTTGGGAAAGAACGGGCACAGAACGGACGGAGGCACCGTTCCGTCCGATATAACGGATATACAGTATAACGGTCTCCGGACGACTTTTATTGGATCAAAACGTAAGCGCCATAGCGCCGGAGAATCGAATTAGCCTGCTTTGTGTCTGGCTCACTCCAATACCGCGCCAATAGTTTGCGAAACTCGCACCCAGCCTCCCACCACCGAACGTCTCGTGAAATTGCGACACCATCTAGCACCCAATCAAGACATTAACACAAATAAATTGTTAACATCATCGCGCTCTTCAATATCAAGCTTTGAATAACAATGCCAGACAATATTGATATTCACCTGTAATAATTCTGTATTTCTTCATGCGTAGCTTCAGCTGAGGAAATTCATTTCTGAATTTCCTCAGCTCGCCTATTAGTTTCAGTAAAATTTTTGTTGGGCCTATAAACGATTTTCCGCAGCTGGTTTGTTCAATGAAAACTAGATGGCGCCACCGCGCTGTGGCCGTCCCCCTACCGTTGCCGTCTTCATGGCCATCCCCCTGCCGTGGCCTTTCGCAGCGCTCCTCAATATGTCTCCATCCGCGTCGCGTCGTCTGCTCGGCGTTCCCATAGCGTCTGTAGCGTCTGCGCGCACGCGAGTAAAAGCGAGCAGACGGCAGCTGCGAAAAAGTAAACATGGCGGCACCTGTGGATGCAGTTTCTTTCCGCCTCGAATTTATCACGTCGTCGTCCTGCGCTGTGTGGCCCGTAAGTTCAAAACCTACGCATTTATTTGCTTTATATTCGCGTCCTGAAGCTTCGAGAGCAATGTTCTCGTCGGTATTTTGCAGTGTTTCCAAGATTCATTCTCATATTGTCGGAGGCAAGGCTTAGCAGGCATGGCTAAATAAACGCAGCTGATCGCAATAATAAAGACAAAGCATACCTGACGCTTTTTCTCCAGCGTGAGCTGACTCAAAGCGATGGCCGATTTTGCCATTCATTTATTGCTGGGAGGACAACGGGCAAGTAGCAAGCGCCAGTTCGGATCGAAGCGGGCTGTCGCGTCTGCATGGATGCTGCCATGTTGGCTTGTAACCCCAGCTACTGGCGGTTGACAATTAAAGGCATACACCATAAATACGAAGTAGATTAAACATATCGCTTATCGTTGTGGCGTGGTACGTACCAAACAAACGCAAATATCTCAACGTTTTCAACTTTGAGGTGATTACATGTAGAACTATGTTTTGCTGCGCAAGCATGTGACTTGTTTACACCCTGCTGCAACCAGCTTGTGTGGTACGGCCACGGCCGCATCGCTTGCCCAATGCGTTGGCTGGGGCAAATGGCTGGGGGGAAGGCCAGTTACGATCACGTGATCAAACATGGCAGCGCCCGTGCGCCGCTGCGGAAAATCGTCTATAGTTGGTACAGCATTTAAGAAAAGTTCAGCGAAAATTAAGACGGACTGTGACCAGAGGGAGCTGTTTTCTCCCTCTCGTGACGTTTCGTTCCGTTCTATCACAAAACTCGTACAAGATAGCTTACCAACACGCCCAAGTATTCACTGTAGCGGCACTTATGTGTACACGCATAGAGAGAGACAGCTCTTCATTGAAGAACAAAAAAAAATTGTGATGTAGGCCACTTTGTAGTTTATTTGTTAAATTAATGCGCTCGAGAACGTGAACAACAATTTTTAAAATTTACGCTGCTGAGAAGAAGGCATAAGTTTAAGTATTTTCCCGAGATCAAAGTATACTTGGGAAGTTCAGAGTATATTCTACTTTGAAACAAGTTCTTTCTTCTCTGTATGCCCGGCAATCTAACAAAATATGTTCCATTGCTTTTATTGGAACGGTTAGTGGTCAAACGAAGGTGGCACATGTAGCTATTGGTGAGTGCTGCATTGAGGCGAAGTCGATGATAGAGTGTCTAAAGGTGATGAGGAAGGTGATGCGGCATGTCTTGATTTTAAGTCAGGGTCTATGTAACGGAGAAATAGATTTTGATCTTAGGAGAAGGGAGGGGGAGACGGGCAATATTATTCTTGGCGTGCCCCCCTCCCCCGCCTCCGCACGCACACACACACACACACACACACACACACACACACACACACACACACACACACACACACACACACACACACACACACACACACACACACACACACACACACACACCATAAAATGTATTTCGCCATAACATGCGTTTCGAAAGCTTCGTGGATTCAACATTATATATACTTCTACGCGGAAACCTTAGAGATTTTGTCAGCTTGCAATTTAAGTGCTAATTTCACCTACCTTCATTCGGTGTACTTAAAGAGATTTCGTGGTGGGAATCGTTGCGCATTCAATCGGACGAACACAGGAAGGAAGGACAGAGTAAACGGAAAGAGCGCAAACTATCAACTGGCTTTATTCATTTGGTCGCTGCATATATATGCACTTTTTTTTTTTTTTTTTTTTCACACGTCCCAAATAAAACGAAAGAAGGGGAGAAGAAAAGAGGAGGAAACATGTAAAGGATACCTCACGTCAAAAACAAAAGCTGCGCAGAAAATTGCTTTCTGCGCTATACAGAGCAACAGAAGTGTCACTCACGCAGTTGTCGCCTAATTCCTTAATATAAAAAGCTTCTAACAGCTCACGACCCACTCTCTCCTTGCTCCTTCCTAGAATTTTTACCTTTTTGAAGACCGGCTCACACCCCATGCATGAGCTGCAATGCGCGGGCAAGTTCGCTCCTTCTCTTCTCGTAATCGACGCAGCATGTTCCCCAACGCGCTCATTCACGCAGCGCCCTGTTTGGCCCACGTAAGAACGTCCGCACGTGAGAGGAATTTGGTACACCACTCCTGTGGCACATTTCAAGAACGTTTCGGCATGCTTTTTACCGCAGCCGCTTCGCCGTTGTCCGTTCTCGCCAATCCTTGGGCATAAGCCGGGACAAGCAGTCGCCAAGAACTTCGTGCGCGTAAAGCCTAGTGCCATAAGGATCAAGAGCCGAGCTGCAGCTATGTGCAAGAATCTTGAGTTGACTAAACTTGCTAGTTCAATAACTAGCTGTAGGACGAAAACGCTTTCGGTTTTCTTCAGTGCAAAAACTCATAAGGACGCTGTGCCGTTTCGAACGATCGTAAGTGAAAAGGGCACGTGGCAGTCCCTAATCAGCCGATATCTGCAGAAGCATTTGAGTGTCCTGCACGTTGAAGATCCTTTCGCCACAAAAAACTCTGGGGACGTTGTTAATTTTTTCAAGTCCAGTGAACATGTAGGCTATGCTTTTTCTGTGGATATAGAAGATTTGTTTTATTCAGTGCCTCACGATCAATTGTTCGTGGCAGTCAGGGAGTGCATCGAGGAAAATGGCGTGATAAGCTTTCAAAATTCTACCGGAGTGACGGTCGACAGTTTCATGTCCATGTTAGAATTTTATTTACAAGCCACATTTATATCCTTTAACGATGACTTTTACATTCAGCGGCAGGGCATATGTATAGGATCATGTGTTGCCCCGGTCCTGTGTAATATATTTTTAGCCGCCGTGGACCGCTCCCTTAGTCGTGAGCTTGCTGATCAAGGGGTCCTTAAGGCCTTCCGATATGTAGATGATTTTTTAATTGTTATCTCAGAGCAAATAACCATGACCCACGCTGATTCAGTGAGCAGAATTTTAACCAACTTTAGACAATGTGGTAAAGGTTTAGTGTTCACGCATGAAGTCCCGTCTAACGGATCACTGCAGTTTTTAGATATTAACTTGAATTTTAGTGCACATCACATCTGCTGGCGATATGCACCAAGGGCGCAGAAAGAGCTCTTGCCTTTTGAATCTGCGCATTCCAGATAGTCAAGAGGGCAATTGCAAACTCCTGCCTGGAATCAGCTCTTACCAAGTCATGCCCGCATGCCATGCATGAGAGCTTCCATAATCAAATCAATAGGCTGCTTTCAGCAGGCTTCCCCACCGCGATCATCACGGCTGTGGCTGAGAGTCTACTCAAAAAGATAAAAAAAGAATATCTTGGCAGCAACACAGAGCGCCTGCGTGGGAGGAATATCACAGTCGTGCCATATATGCACAAAGTTGCGCATCACTTGAAAAAAGTGGCAGACAGGCATGGCGTCCAAATGGTTTTTTCTGCGCCAAAAAAGCTCGCCGGCTTATGCCCAAGGATTGGCGAGAACGGACAACGGCGAAGCGGCTGCGGTAAAAAGCATGCCGAAACGTTCTTGAAATGTGCCACAGGAGTGGTGTACCAAATTCCTCTCACGTGCGGACGTTCTTACGTGGGCCAAACAGGGCGCTGCGTGAATGAGCGCGTTGGGGAACATGCTGCGTCGATTACGAGAAGAGAAGGAGCGAACTTGCCCGCGCATTGCAGCTCATGCATGGGGTGTGAGCCGGTCTTCAAAAAGGTAAAAATTCTAGGAAGGAGCAAGGAGAGAGTGGGGTCGTGAGCTGTTAGAAGCTTTTATATTAAGGAATTAGGCGACAACTGCGTGAGTGACACTTCTGTTGCTCTGTATAGCGCAGAAAGCAATTTTCTGCGCAGCTTTTGTTTTTGACGTGAGGTATCCTTTACATGTTTCCTCCTCTTTTCTTCTCCCCTTCTTTCGTTTTATTTGGGACGTGTGAAAAAAAAAAAAAAAAAGTGCATATATATGCAGCGACCAAATGAATAAAGCCAGTTGATAGTTTGCGCTCTTTCCGTTTACTCTGTCCTTCCTTCCTGTGTTCGTCCGATTGAATGCGCAACGATTCCCACCACGAACATGCACCAACTCGCCCAGCAAGAAGTTCTTCTAAAATAAAGAGATTTCTTGTTTTTTTTCTTCCTCTCTTTCTCTGCTTCTGTCCGACACATTCGGGAAGTGCTCGCCGTATACCGGTCAGAGCGCGTCGTGACACCCCACCAAAGCAGCAGCGCGCTCGGACACTGTTGCGCACAATGAGAGACGCGTAAAATGGCCGGCGCGTGAACCGAGCGTGGAGGCGTCACAACGATGAAAAAAAAAAAAAGGGAGAAACATTCGCTCGCCTTCGCTGCATGGACACGCGGACGAGATCGCGCGGCGCGCGCCTCGAATATGTCGCGCACGAACTGCACGTTCCCTCGTCTTCTTCCCTCTCCGCTGTGTAGTATTTGGCACAGTCATCGAATTGTCGTATTGCTCCCAGCTTTCTGTGTCCCGTGGGCTGTGGTCACGCCGCGAATCTGCAGCGCTTCTCATTTGCCGCCGGACTGGAGCGTGTTCCGGTCGCGCGTGAGATGCGTTTAGCCGTGAAGCCTCTTTTCCGTCTAGCGCCGGCTTTTCTCCCTGCGCTGCCGAAGAACCGACAGGTCGACACGCAAGAGAGGAAAGGGTCGATGAGCGTGCGATGAATTTCGGCAACGTGTGCTGATGTTAACACGTGCCGCAACAACGCAAAAGGATTCAGCGCAGCCTTACTTGTGGAACTAGTGTGCGGTTTGAGTCTGTATATACTCGCAAAACCAAGGCGGGTTTCCCTAGTGCACATAACAGCTAATTAAACTGATTCTCATATATCGCAAATACACGTAATCATACTTGAGACATAACTAATTAGCGCAAGAAAGACAAATTACAAGGTGAAGGAAACAGACAGGACGCGCCAATTAATTATCTCAAGTCACTTTGTACCAACTAGCCCAACTCGCATCTCTAACACGTAATCTTAATCTTTCATTGCGGTTGCCTTCCCGCGCACATGAGTGTACGATGGAAAGGGCCCTGCGCGAGTAAAAGTTGTTGTTTTGGCTTATGAAGCTGTCAACGTCATCTCTATAAGCCAACAGGAATTGCTCTCAGGGAACGTTCCAAGAGCTGCTCCTGTATATAGCATATCTTAGAAACTTCTTGTATAGTCGTTATTTCTTAGCAGAGGTATAGAAAATGATGAATATTGGATCTTGATGAATATTTGATCTTGATGCTTGAGCAGAACAGTTTCAAAAGCTAACCGTGCATACCTCAAGGCGTGATGGTAAATGTCGAGGTGTTCCCGTATAGAGGAACTTCCTCCGTAGTACATTGATTACGGAGTGAGTGAGTGAGTGAGTGAGTGAGTGAGTGAGTGAGTGAGTGAGTGAGTGAGTGAGTGAGTGAGTGAGTGAGTGAGTGAGTGAGTGAGTGAGTGAGTGAGTGAGTGAGTGAGTGAGTGAGTGAGTGAGTGAGTGAGTGAGTGAGTGAGTGAGTGAGTGAGTGAGTGAGTGAGTGAGTGAGTGAGTGAGTGAGTGAGTGAGTGAGTGAGTGAGTGAGTGAGTGAGTGATCAGAGCATTACGTACGACGTATGAAGTTGGCGTATAGGGTAGCCCCCGGGAAAAGAAACGGTATCCTTCAAACAAGTGCAGGGCACGCGGCCCCATTCTCGTTACCTCCGAGCGCGCGCCCCTAGCGCCGCATTCGCCGACACTAAAGCTGTCGGCAGCTATCAAAAAGACGCGTACAGGGGAACGCTCGTCGTATTAAGCAGAAGCGTGTCTCGCCTTTTAACGCGAGAGCGCGGAATGCACGCCTCGCGGTCATTGTGCAAAGCGCGACATCGTGGCGCGGCCCCCTAAAACGAGCGCGCGTTCGAAAGAAAAGGCTCTCTCGAGTGGCGAGCATAAAGCGCGGCCAGCTTTTTCCAGGAAGGGCGTGAAAACGGCGAGGTGCTTGCCGCCGAGCGCGACACGGCTTTTGCGGTCGTCCGCCGCCGGGCCTCTGTCGCTGCTCGTTATGCGGAGAAGTGCGCGACCGACCCGCGGAGCGCTTAAGGGTTCTTTAATGACCCCGGGGGGTCGGAATGGGCTTTCCTCGCCTTTATTAAGGAGCATTAAAAACTCGTAAAGGTCGTCGTCGGTTGACTGCTCCTGTTACGCCCTGCGTACGACGTAACAAGGAAGGTGGTGATGGGAGGGGGAGGTGCGTACGACGCGGTGACCTCTCCGCTGCAGGAGCGTAAAACGGCCCGACTGCCGTCGTACGCGAGCGGCTCGTCGGCCGCTTGCCGACTGCAAACAAGAGAAGCGTCGAAACTATGCGAGCAAGCGGGTCTGGCATGCATGCTGTGCGCGGAGGTCTCTAGATCGATCGAACGAGCTGGGCAGCCGCGTGTGCTCTCGGGCCGTCCTCGCCGGGCATGCGTGCGCACGCGAGGTGATGGGAAGCTGCGTGCAGTCTTGGCACTGTGGCCTGTTGCCGTTGCCTGGGCATTTCAGAAAGGTCGTCGTTCGGAGAAGCTGTCGTCGGTTGAGTTATAGAGGTGCGGCTTCGAGATAATTGTGATCGTCGTAAGGTTTCCCCGGAAGTCTGCTGTGCACTGCCAAGTGGCAGACTCTTTGGTCGCTATTTCTGTGTTTGGTAGATTTTCCAGTAAAGTGACTAAATAGCAAGTTGTCTCGCAATCGCTGAAATGCAGCACGGGATGCAGTGTCGTCTCGGCGCAGTCTGGGCGTCATGTCTTCAGGGCTAAAAATGCCGTGCATACATAGGTGTCATGCCTTGTATGTCTGCGGGATATTTCTAGGGTGCATCAAGGAAAGCATCAAGGTAAGCTTCGGAAAGCTTCGAAGGAAATATTTCTCAAAATATTGCCGGAAACTAAGTCCTAGGCTAATTGTGCGACTGACCGGACCGGTGAGTGAAGTTGATCATATACTAATGTCACGACAGGTGTGTCGCCTCATTCCTATGGAATAGAAACAAAAGATGCTTGTTAAGTGGGCGGAAAGGAACATCTCGCCGCAGGTTAGATTGTAATTTTCTGGCTGGACAGACATCTCGATGAACTGTGTTCCGCAGCACACAGCACGAGCTGTCAGTGCTCATCCTGCCACTTGGCTTCATGATGATGACTGCACAATACGACTTTTGTAATCTACAGTAATCGGTAATCTGCAGAAAATTGATATACGTACAACACCGATCAATCAATCAATCAATCAATCAATCAATAAATAAATAAATAAATAAATAAATAAATAAATAAATCAATCAATCATGATGACTGAACCCAATACAATACCTTTTATTTTCGGTGATCTGATTGAAACCGATATGGACTACGTCAATTAATCAACCAATTATATTATATTTCTAGAGAGGTAAGAAGCAGCCACGAATGACAACATGGAACGACTAATGCCTCCAAATTCCCATTAGGTCACAAAACCAAACGTTATTTCGGTCACAGTACCACCTTCCGTGTTCTCCTGCAGTGCGCGTACTACGATGAGACAGCAAGTATACATGCAGCGATGTGTCCATAACCTATAACAAATAAAAGAGAGGCGGCAGCTTCCCTCGGGACGGCCGATGGAGGCGCGCGCGCGTGACCCCCGCGGAGCCCCGTGCGTGCGCCGGGAACGACGACCCTGCGACGACGCTGGTCGCATCGGCGCCCGGCGCGGCCCAAAGCCGGATGTGCGACGACGCAGTCCGGTTCGTGAGCCGCGGCCGCCGCCGTCCACTCTCCCGTCCGCGCTCGCTCTTCCTATTTTTCTTGCCCCGAGCGCGTGCGCCGTTGCCCAACGGCGGACGAGCGGCCAATTGTCGGAGCCCCGAGGGGAAGGAGCAACAAGTTAGCCTGTTGTTACGACCCTTGCGGGCCTAAGTTATTACCTTGTCGCGCTTTGCGCGTGGTTTCAGCTCGCTTTCGATAAGCGAGCTCCATTTAAACAACGCCGCGCACACTGCAGGCCTCTTCGAGAGGCTGATGCAGTCATGGCGCCATGCAGAATGAGGGGCCATGTAAAGAAGAAGGAGGGAGCAACCGTTTCGTCTTCTACGGCGTTTCCAGGCGGCCAACCTCGTTTCGGATGTCACCAGTGAGACGAGATTTATGACGAGCTCGGAAGAGAACATGGCGAAACTCGGGCCGCCGTTTGCGAGCGGACGACGGATGCTGAAAGCTGAACCTTTAGCGCTCTAGTGTGCCGGACGGAAGAATTTGCATGCAATTATCTAAGCATTGCTTTTTTCTTTGTGCGAGGATATACATGAGTAACTAACTAAAAAAAAATTCCGCAGTCCGTTTCATACGTTGGATTTCTGGTACGTTGTTTTGGGAACGGCGGTCATATATAGTCGGCGCAGAGAACCTGTATGCTGTTCATTATAGGGCTTTTTACGGAAGCGTCGAAGGGCGGGCCGCACGGCGTTGATTGAGACTAGTTGCAAATATATATACATTTTTGTTTTATTTAACACAGTGAGGCGCGCGATTAATTTCATATTCTTCCTGGTCTCCTTTTTTCTCGTACTCTTTAATACTGCAGCCAGCCAGGGCTATTGACAAGGACGTTATTCTCTAAATGTGACAACCGATACACGGCATATTGCAGTATATAGACTGTAATGAATGAAAACATTTGTGCAAAGGTGTATGTCAGGTGTTTCCAGTTTACTCGTCACATTTGACGTAACTGAGTGCAAGATTGAGAGGAATGTTCGCATAAACCAGTAAAAAAACGGCAGCGCCCATGAGTTGAAAATATAAAATCGACCATCGTATATATACGCCAGCGTGCCAATACTTTGTATATAGTCGACCTTATAGCTCGCGTTTACCAACACGCCTAACTAACACGCCATCCGAACACCTTATAACGCTTTAGTTGCGGTTGCAAAGATGCCGGCACAGGAAACGTTCATAAAGGCCCTGGAGCGGAAGTCTGGATGCGCAGCCCTCCGGGGATAGAGATAGGATAAACTTTAATTTTGAAAAGTAATCGGGTATTGGACATTCGCGTGCGCAGGATTCTGCATTAGGGGGAGGGGGGGGCAAGTTTTACTGCAGCGACCCCCCCCCCCCCCTTCCGCCGTTGGTCGACATCTAAAGAACACAGGCTTCGCAATGGATGAAAATGAAGCGATTAAACAATGACGGGACAGGTCTACTAAGTAAAGTTAGGGGACAGATTTGGCACGCCCCCTAACCTGGTAAGGGGGGGGGGCGCCACCCCCGGCCCTTTTCGCGCACGCCTCTGTCGATGGAGCAGGAAGAACACTATTGCTTTGCGCGACGGCGTGAGCCCGCTCGACTAGCCGTTGTTTTTTCTTGCCGGACTGAGCTATGCGGCGCAGACAGCTTTCGGTTTGTTTGGCACGCTCGATGGAAGGTGGCGAGGGAGGCGAGACTCGATTTCTGTTTCGACATTTTTCTTCCCTTATATGGATTCTTTTCCACGGCCAAAGCTCATTTCGTCCTAAGTGACGAAGAAGAGAGATAGGAAAAGGAAAAAGAAAGGGAAAAAATGTTCGCGAAGGGGAACAAGGCGGCGGGTTTTTATTTTTCCGTCTCTCGCGAAATGCCGCGATCGAGCGGAGAACAATGAAGCCGTCATAAAAGAATCGCCGGGAGCCGGCGCCCGAAGAAGGGCTTCTTGCTTTACGAGCCTCTTGCGCCTCGCACTGCGGCAGGTGCGACAAAGACGGGCCGGCCATCTCCTCCTCCTTTTCTCTCTGTTTGGTCGTCGCGCGCACAGGAGCCACGCAGCCGAGGTAGAAAAAAGAAAAAAAAAACGTAAGGAGGGGACGCGCAGCAACGCCGCAACGGCCCGCCGGGCCCCGCGGCAATTATCGGCGCGCTGCTAGCGTCGGCGGCACGCGTTTTACGAGACCATCAAAGAACGGCGCTCCTTTCTCTGCGATTCTGCGCAGCACTCGCTCGTTCTTTGCGGCGCCATCGATGACGTCCGGTGCTGCCGGCGTCTTATGTGGCATACGCGCCGTTCATGGCCCTATACCGCGGCGCACCGGTTCGGGAAAACGCGACATTCCTGTCGCTTCGCAAACGCGCTGCTAATACGGAGAGCTCGTTCGTGTACGGACGTCCCATCACGACGAGACCTACACTTACGGGACAAGACGCATCTTCACCCTCTTCAGTTTTAAAATAAAATGGGGTGTCTGTCTTAGCAGCGCCGGTTTAATGCACGGTAAGTACACACATACCGTACCGTCATGGTCGGCACGTAGCTTTTTTAGTCTGTCAGGTAGATTATCAACCACTCTGATAATCTCATCCCGTTACTGTGCGCAGTTAGCAACTCGCGCGGCTAGAAAGATTAAAAAAATAAGAAAAAAAATATTCCCGTACTTACCGTGAGGTAAGCCGGCACTGCTAGAACACTTTGATAGGGTAGGGTGAACACTTTGATAGGGTGATGGAATAGGGCTCGTAGGCAGGGTTGCCAGGTCGAAACGACCAAAAATAGACAAAAAATCGGAAAAACTAGCCAGAAAGTAGCAAACTTCTACCAAGGGCAGCAAAAATAGCCAAAAGTAACCACGTACGTGTGTGAAAATAACTGCAACGTTCTTTTTAAAATGATTAAATTCAAGAGCCTTTTGGTGGAAATGTAATTAAATACAGCAAAAACACTTCGAAATCATAATTTCTGAGATTAAAGCGTAAATTACTGGCTTAAGCAATCGTTTCGTGTGGGATGACGGTTTCTTGCTCTATTGCAGAAATGAAATCCTCTTTACACGCTTTGCGCGACTTTTCCTAAATGGGTAGAAGTATCAGCGGCAATAAAACTGAGTGCTGCATGAATGTGCTTATAACCACAGTTGCTGTTATTGACGCATAAAGTGTAGTCACTTCCGCAATTGTTTTTCGCGGGATGACGGAGTCCGAGCACTTAATATTCTTGAGTCGCAGTCCGTTCCTTCTCCTAAGAAACGACACAAGCAGTGCGTCAGATATTCGATTTCTAATGTCGATTATAGTTACTGTATATGCTACCTTTAGGTAGCAGAGTTGCGCATAGGTCTGGTTAGCAACCAGAGCTATGCGGTGAAGTCGCGCTCCGTTTTTTCAGGTGACATGCCTACCGTGTCGCCGATTAACATGGCTGGCGTGCCGAAGACCGGCGATAAACATTGACTCTCGGTGACTATAGTGTTAATTCAGTTCGCTGCAGCGGCGGCGTCGAGAAATAAAAAAAACTTGGCCCGAGCGTCAGCTTCTCCGCAATACACGGTTGCTAGCGGCGTTTGGAAGACAGATGCGCAACTCCGCTACCTAAAGGTAGCATATACAGTAACTGTAATGTCGATTAGTGCAGAGCGCCCTCGATGCGAAGCGCTTTCTGTTGTCCTGTTCACTTCTAGTTACGGTTTAAACTCGCGTTCACGAACAGGCGGTCTGCGAAATGAGGCGCCATGGAACGGTTTTACCCCATTCTCAGCCACTTGTCCAAAAGTTGTTTTGTTTTGTTTTGTTTAATGCAAGCGCCAAATTGAATTTTGGAAGCTGGAAACACTCCCACCACGTTTTGACACCGCATATACTCGAACGCCAGCGGCTGCATTGTCCTAAGATAATGCTAATTTGGTTCAATTTGAGGCAACAGAAAACTAGGCCAAAAAGTAACGAAGATGTTTTTCCTACCGCCACCGGTCCAAGAAAGTAGCCAAATTGGCGCAATGTAGCCAAACCTGGCAACCCTGCTCGCAGGGTTTGCGTTGTGGGATACGTACTATTTTCGAAATACTATAGCGTGCGTACCCGGAGGTTAGCGTATGAGGCATGCGCACTGGCGACAAACGCTAGCGCAAAGCTTTACGTATACCCTGTTCTAAAATTGCCTAATGTCTTCCACCCATATTCCCTAACGAGTTTCAGACCGAATTCAAGTGTATCGTATTTATTCGCACAGTTCCCGCACTGGTTTACACAGGCTATACGTTCACTAAATTTTTGCTATAGAGATGGCTAATCGATTGCTAATGATGTCTGGTGTTGGACAACTACTGGCAAAAGTAGGCCAGTGCTGGCTAAAATGTTAGCTGGTGTTGACTAACCGTTGTTAGGAACAATGTCTTCATTCTGAATCCATTAATTGGTTAGACTACCAGTGTTTTTTTTTTTTTTGGAGTTGTCGAGATATTATTTACTCCAAGAAATAATAAATTGGATGATGACATTGTGATGAACGGACGTTAAAATGAAACAGCCGAGGGAAAAAACGGAAACGTAAGCGTATACGGGCACGCCTCGTCGAAACGACGCGTCGGGAATCGAATCGTCTACCGGATGTAACCGTGTGTGTTTGTTCGAATTCGACGCTGTCGAGGAAGGAGAGAATTATCAGTCTCCCCTCTCTCTTATTTGCTTGTATTCGCAAAGGGGGAAAGAAACAAACAATACCTTCTTTCGTTGCTGTTGCTGCCGAAACCGTATACGTGAGGGTGGTCGGCTGCTAGCTAGTCCAGCACTACATCGCGAGTGATGCATACATTGCCGTTTCGTAAGCGTGAAGTAGCACTCTCCCGGTGAGATTTAAGGTTGTGCAAAGGAGAGAGGGAGTAATATGTTAAATGATGAGCGTCAATGCCTGTGTGGAGAGGTGGGAAATGCGGAGAGAAAATGGCGATTTAATAAGTATGACCATCTACAGCCGAAGCGCGGTCTTTACGGAGCTACGTATATCACTGCAATCTGGTGTCCATCCTCCCAACTGATCGATCTCTCGCCCGTCTGGCATATAATAGTCATCTTCTCGGGTATCATCATGGCGGCAGCATCGTGTGAGGGTTTTCGCGACATGACGACGCACGGCGCTGTAGCTGTTCGGACCATTTGCCGCGGTTACCCCGCGAGTGCTCGATCTTGCCGTGTTCTTAGGAACCTCAAACGAGCACGGCGTCACGTCCATTCGGCGTTCTGTATGTGTGTAGATACTGTGCCGCGGTGTGTTTTCCCACAGAGTGATGTCGTCGTACAGCGTCCCTCCTCCAGGTGTGTGTGTGCGTGTGTGTGTTTGTGTGTGTGCAGCCCAGGTGGCGGCGGTGTTGGGGGGCGCTCGCATCCTGCTCGGGTCGTGCGCGCGGACACGATTAATTACGGCCCGAGCTGCGACCGATCGGGCGGCATCGTGACCGGCGCGTCAGTCGTCGCCCCGCCGTCACGAGGCGGCGCCTGCCACGACCTCCCTGCTTCAGCCACGGCTACGCGCACTGGTTCGCCGCCTGGGGCTGCTTCAGCCGGCTGTGATGCCTGCACAACGAGTGTCTGTGTGCGAGTGAGCGCGTTTGCGCACGCCTGCACCTTTTCAGATAACGAGGCCTTGTATAGCGACTCAGTCTCCTCCAGAGTGCTGTTTCCACAAAGTGCATTCGCTTAGTTTCTTGCTCTGCCACTTCGTCACGTACGTATACGCGTGCGTAGGGTTCCCCTTTAGGGGGAGTGGGGGGGGGGATGCAATGTTTTATCGCAGCCCCCCCCCCCCCTGTTGGTTGACTCCAAAAAACATGACGTGCTTCTCACAATGGCCTGCCTTTGGTCCCTGTGTTCCCAGGAGTAAGATGGGAAGTAAACAGTTCTTAAAATGCAAAATAAGGGGCCTTCGGCCACCTGTATCGTCAGAAACCTGCGTGGCCATAACCCTACTCTTTAAACAATGATGGGACACATCCGACTGAATGAAGGTATGGGACAGACTCTCCCCCCTACCCAATTAAATTAACAGAGAGCTACCCCCCCCCCCCACCCCCCCGGGAGTGCTCACCGTTCTTTCACCGTGGTGCTATGCTTTCGTAGAGGCTATGCTCACGATGTCAACGTTATATATAACTTATTTATCGCCAGAACAGAATGCTATGTACAGGCTATTCATACACGCTGAAAGCTGTGCGGCAATTATAAGCTTGGGAAAAACCCTGAAACAACTCCCGGGATCCCCGTTGGTGCTCATATGCATGCAGCAAGTAAACTGATCCGCTTTGTCTTCTTGGAAGCCGCTGTTGGGGGAGTGTGAAATAGACTCTGACACACACGCACGTATAGCATTGAGCACCGCATTGTGCATTCAACCGGTGCCTTTCGCAGGCCGTACAGTTTCTACGCACGTACAAGCTTGGCACAGTACATCGTGTTAACAGCGTGCCGACACGTGTTACTCTATCATATGATATCTAGCAGCAAGTGACGCTGTTGAAATTGCGTTGTCGCCTTCAATCGCGCAATCGCCACGATTCCTCTACTGCGTACTATACCACATGCCAGTACGCAGTAGAGTGAATATTACCGGGGCTATGTACAGGCAGCGTCTGGAAGCTGCGCGTTCTGCAATGTTAGTCAAAGTAGCAAGATTCCTTATGTTAGACTTCGGCCTTCAGTGTTTCGCAAGCAACCATTCGGTGATCACGTTCATGAAATTGTAAAATGCGTTGGATTGGTTTTTCTGCGCGCGTGTTTCGAGCGAATTTGGGCGCTTGATGAATGTATGTATATATAAACGGTCTCATGTATGCTCCCGTCGACGTGCCAAGTTTGCTCGCTTCTCACTGTACAGAACACGGTTGGTTATATCGTTCAGTGAAAATGTCTGTTTAATGACAAAAAAAAACGAAAACGTCAAAAGAAACAACCAAGTTTATTCAGCGACTCGTGTCAATTCTGCAGCATCGTGTGTACACATAAATTGAACAACTTTGTTGAATGCAGAAGATAGGAAGGCTTCTCTGCATTATAGAAGAGACAATGAAAAGTGCAATGTTTTATCCGAATGGATGCTGTCCAGCCGACGTCAGGAAGTGCAACAGCACCATCGACAGCTGCTGAGAGCGTGTTCGTAGCAGCGAGATGCTGAAGACGTTTCTCAGGAGGCGCAACGCTCTCATTCATCGATTTCCTGAAAAAGTAATTGCAGAAGCATTAATATTTCCGGCAGAACTGTTCGTGCACTTGCAGTTACGTCACAAGGCGTCTGTTAGAAATGCTGCATGCGTAAAAATTAGACGAAAACTGCTCTTTCACAAAACCTGTCATATAGTGCAATGGAACAGATCAGAATGTGTATGAAGTTCGAAAAACCCGTCCTCGAGTTTAACGTTTCACGCTTTCACAGCGACGCGCTAGTGGACCCACTTATTTATCAATGAAGCTTGCTCTTCATTTGAGAGATATAAAAATAAATGATTCCTAGCATCGCTACAAACGAGTGAAATCGCCGATGCCGTCGCCGACTGCCCGTGTTAGCGGTGCTAAGCCTTTAGCTAGACATACTATTTTAACAGCCAATCTTCCCAAATGACTTGTTTACATTGCTATAGAAGATGTTGTGCGGAGTTTACGTGAATTTTATTTTAAAAAGTCGTGAATATTTCTGATAAACAACGCTTATTTGGGCAGCATTGAAAGCAAAGCTATTTTCGTACAGCTGTACTTGCTACAGCTAATGTTGAGCCTTCACCGAGGTTACCATGTTTCGATGGCCCAACCATCATGCTTGTAATTCTATAGCAGGCGGGGCGCACTCGCGACGCTGTATCGCGCGAGCTCATCAATCATGCATGTTTTGTTCGCGCAGAACGTGAATGTTAAACAAGCGGTGATCGTTACATATCAACTGCACACAGGTAAAATCACGCGGAGTGATGGCAGCCTTGTTTACACTCACCTCTCAGGCGATGTCCCAGTCGGCGCGTAGCATTTCGATAGGGTAGCACTTCATTCCAGTAGCAGATCACGTTTACCACAACGCGAGGATGATTCAGTGCACCACAAGTGACAGCAATCGCAACCACGAAACGAGAACACATCCACAACACACCGCAAAACCGCCGAGTCCTAGCTTGCCGTGCATACGACGAGAACACCACGCCGCCCATTGATACAGCTTGGGCGCGAGCACATTTTTTTTGTGTGTGTGTGTGAAAGCTTTTTCACATTTGTTTATTATTATGCCATATGAACGATATTACTTTACTTCTGCCGCAGTTGCCGTAGTTGACAAGACCTTTTACACTTAAATAAACTGTTAACAGTTCATTTCTTTAGCGGACTCTTTGAATACGCGCATGCTGACCATTCGTTCGAGGTCGCCACTGCGCCGGAAAGTTCCATGGGAGTAAACGTTGCTCCCTGTGGTCTAACAGTTCCTCCCTCACTTTGCACACGGCACCCTCGTCTTGCAGTTAATCCCTGCGGGGACGAACTACCGGTTGCGGGGACGAAATGCAGCACTTACTCCCATTTCGCACATTTGCGGCTCAGCGTATCGCACCTTCGTAAAGATCTGTGTGGTCAACAAGGCCCTAAGGAACCTGGATGACAAATCAATAGAGCACCTCACTGAGTTCATCAACATGTCATGGAGCAACGGAAATGTTCCAGCACTATGGAAGAAGGCCACCGTCATCCTTATTCCCAAGCCTGGAAAGCCACCCAGTCTCGACAATCTTAGGCCCATCTCGCTCACTTCGTGTGTGGGCAAGGTAGCCGAGCACGCAATCCTGAACAGGCTCTCCCGATACTTGGAAGACAATGACGTCTATCCCCACCACATGATAGGCTTCAGACCTGGGCTTTCTACTCAAGATGCCATGAAGCTAATCAAGAATCAGATCATTGATCGCAACACGAGGGACACGAGAGCCATTCTTGGCCTTGACTTGGAGAAGGCTTTCGACAACATCCTACACTCCTATGTTTTGGGAACGATCTCGAGCCTTGGTCTAGGCAAGAACTTTTATGACTACACGAGATCCTTTTTGGCGGGCAGAGAAGCCACCCTCAAAGTGGGAGACCTCGTTTCAGACTCCGTTAAACTTGGTTCTAAAGGTACGCCACAGGGGTCGGTCATATCCCCGACCCTCTTTAACCTCGCCATGATTGGTCTGTCCAAAAAACTCTCGGAGGTCGACGGCATTAATCATACTATATATGCAGACGACGTCACCATATGGTGCACCGGGGGCAGCGATGGCCATTTGGAAACTGCGCTTCAAGATGCCATCGAGGTCACAGAAAGCTACCTCAGACCTACTGGACTCCGATGCTCACCGCGGAAATCAGAGCTGCTACTTTACAGCCCCAAGCGCAGGGGCCCCAAACCGAAAGGTTGGAGGCCTGTAGAGGACATCGACATCACTCTAAGGACAAGTGAGGGTGGTATCATTCCCAGGGTGGACACCCTCCGCGTTCTGGGTATGATGATTGAGTCAAACGGTTCAAATAACCAGACTGTACTGAAGCTTACAAGGAAAACAGACAACGCCCTCAGGTTGATAAGAAGGGTTGCTAACCGGCAGCAAGGACTATGCGAGGACAACCTCATCAGGTTGGTGCATGCTTTCGTGATGTGTCACGTCACCTACGTAGCGGCAATGCACAACTGGCAGAGGTCGGAGCGGGACAAATTGAACACGTTGATAAGAAAAGCGGTGAAGAGAGCCCTCGGGCTTCCCATGTATACGTGCTCGGAGAGGCTGCTTCACCTCGGCGTGCACAACACGCTGGAAGAGATAGCTGAGTCACAAGAGAGGGCGCAGTTCACGAGACTTTCTACCACCAGTGCCGGGAGAAACATCCTGAAAGAGCTTGGAGTTCACCCGACAGAAATCGATACCCGCTACTGCAGCGTTCCTCGAGAACAAAGAGAGCGTATTACCGTGGCACCCATACCTCGGAATGTTCACCCTGAATACAATGTAGGCAGACGACGGGCTAGGGCTAAAGCCCTCCTGGAGAGTGCCCATGCACATGCCCGGAGTTGCTGTTTCGTTGACGCTGCACGGTACCCAAACGGAAAAGCATTCGTTGCAGTCACTGTTGATCAAGATGGCATTATTACAAACTCCTCGTCGGTCCGGACCACAACGGCTGAGGTTGCCGAACAGGTCGCAATAGCCTTGGCCCTGCTAGACGACGGGAGAACAACAATATACAGTGACTCGAGATCAGCAGTTCGAGCATTCGGTAGGGGCACCATCTCAGAATCAGCCTTGCGGATCCTGCGAAATAAGGAGGTACAACAACACACAATCGTCTGGTTCCCAGCTCACATGGGACAGATCAAGGGCGCTCCGTCCAACCTCAACGAGAAGGCCCATAGAGCTGCGCGAGGAGTCGTCGACCGCGTAGCTACTGAACGGCATGACGATGAGGTTGTTGACAACAAAGATCCCCCAACGACGTACAATGAACTTTGCAAGAACTTTTATCTGAGGAGGCGAAAGTATCCGCCACCGCACAGTAAACTGAACAGGCCTCAGGCATTGACGCTCAGACTCCTGCAGGTCGGGGCATATCCCAGTCCCGCACTCTTGCACAAAATTTACCCAGAAATTCAGACGTCAAACACGTGCGCGCTTTGCTCAGACTTTGCCAGCTTAGATCATATGCTCTGGCGGTGCCCTGCGTTACGGGTTCAAAACGTTACATCGTCAAAGTGGGATGCTGCGCTACGCAGTACGGATTTCAGGACGCAGCTATGGGCAGTCCAACGGGCCCACGACGTGGCGGACAGGTTAGGCCTATCTGTCCCGACGTGGGAGCGGCCCGCTACGTGCTAGTTCACGCCCCGACGGACCTAAATAAAGTTTTTCCATACCATACCATACCTCATGCTGGGCAGTTTTGAGCGAGCGCTTGAATGTGCAGAGGCAGTTCGGGATTTATGCAGCCCGTTGGAGGATCCCGTATTTCGACTGATAGCGTATACAGTGTGAACAACGGAGAACTAAACCTGTAAACTTGAGCAAGTTGGTTCAAGTTCATTATGACCTTGCCAGTTCTCCAGTACAGCGTTTGACCTGCGTTGCTTTCTTCTTTCTTGTTTTCCTGTGCCTCGACCCCTTCTCTCCGCTGTTATAAATGAATCTACACATAGCCATTTCAGAAGAGTGGCTTGCTGGGAAAGCTGACATTGCATCATTCTAGAAATCAGCGCAAAAAACGGAGACAGAAAGGTTGCGCTGTGTACGCATGGTCCTTACCTTTTCTCCGTTCTTTTTCTTTTTTTTGTGCTGATTTCTACTATGAACATGGCCAATTGGCTCGAAGCAATGAATGACCCGAAAAGGCTCAGCGCCGCGTAGACCGGTCACCTTGCAAGTACCGCATCTTCCGTAGTGGTCCCCTGTCTCGAAGTCACTTGAACGTTGCACCGTTTTGAGCGCTGCCACGCAGCTAAAAGCGCCGGCGCGGCCGGTGCGGTGGCGAGCGTGGCTGTGATGGCCGTGGCGGCCGAATCGATATCCGGGCCGGTGCTTCCGGAGGGTAGACGCGCGCGGCCGCGCGACTGAGTGGCCCGCGATGCGTAATAGATCACCCGGCCGACTCCCCGGTCCGAAATTCATTCATCACGGCACGCGCACGGCATACGCCCGATTCACGTGCCGATCGCGCGAGCCCGCCCGCCTGGCTGCTGCAGCAGCACCCCGCCTGCATCGCGCTGCGAAATTCTTGCTCGCTGAGTGCTTCTCTCCAGTGCGATGGTCTTCCGCGGGGCTGATGGAAAATACGCACAAGCACGCACGTGGGGGCATCTACAAGGGTCGCATGCGTACGTGTGTATATATACACGGGCGGATTCCGGCCGCTCGGCTCCGATGGATCGCGCTTGGTCCTGCGCGGAGGCGTCCCACCCGCTGCGCCGCTTCCTTCAATGCTGCTAGCTTTGCAGTGAGCCGTGGTCCCCTCGGATGCAGCCACCACCCGGCTTTCGCTGCCGGCCGATATGCGCGTTCCTCGTGCCGCGAGCGCAACAGTCGCGTGGGGTCCGTGGCGTCGCGCGCGCGCGTGGTGGAGCCTTATCGAGTCGAGAAGGATGAATGATCGGGAGCACAGCGGCAGCCTAGAGGGCTCTCTCTTCCGGCATCGGGGCTGCTATGGAAGTGCGCGCGGGACGATGGCCAGGGTTATGGCCGGGACCATCTCGCGTACACTGATACTTACTCTAAACTTCCGATTAGTGTCATTGCGAACCTATTAAGCGCGTACTGAATGGCAGAAAAAAAAGAATAAGGGAGTGAGTGGTTAAAGAACGCACTTGCGCTGGCGCCTTTTTTTTTTTTGCATATTCCCATGAGACGGAGCGCGCGCGATGTAAGAAATGGGAGCACAACCACACCAAGGTAAAGCACCGCGCATGCGGCACGACCGTGCACCCCTTTTCACAACTTAGCTCGCCTTACGAGCGTGCTATATACATAACACTCCCTCGCATGGTTGTGTATTATTACATGTGCTGCGTTAGGTGAAACACTGGTGCCACCTTGAGAGGAAAAGCAACAACGTGTTGAACCTTGGCACGCTAAGTTCAGCGCTGTGGGTTCTGAAAGAACAAAGGGTGCAGCTGGTGAGTGCATCTTCGCTTCGTTTAAGTGGCGGGCGCCTGTTTATTGTTCGCCTTGACCCAGAGTAACGTCAATCCGCGCTCATTACATTAGCAGCGAGCTCACGTTGGCGCACTTCACGACGCGCATATACCGGGCGGATGCATTGCGAGCGACACACTTCCTGCTTGAAAAATCGTTTAAAAAGAGCCGCACAGGAAAGATCGCGCCGCGAGCCCACGCATGCGTATCTGGCAATGATTCAGCCTCGGTATATGGGGCTCGTGATCTTGAACTCTGTGGACAGCGGTCGCGCCGCCGCCGGATCGGCCTTCGCATTTAGGACCGGTTCTCGAGCGCTGCTTCGTCGCTGGCCACCACCACCAATCTTGTTGTCGTTCCTCTAAACGAGTGGCACCGTGCTCGCTGAGATACATATGGTCGCTGTGACGACCGACGACCCACAAGCGTTTAGGTTCGGAGCGGAACGGCAAGGAGTGTTCTTGCGACCACAGCTCCTCCCTGCCAAAATTTACCTGCACTGCGGAAGACAGGCACGGAAGCCGAAACGTATTTTTAAAATTTTTGTGCCTTTTACCTTGGTCGGCGTTTTTCTTTTATTTCACTGTGTCCCTGACCAGACGGGATTCTGTCAGACTCTTGACTACAGAAAGTGGTCTTGTCTTCTTCAAGCCTGTTTGCAGCCTTGAAGAAGACAAGACCGCTTGTCGAAACGTTGGCACCAGTGACATCCCGCGTGTTCCAAGGGTTTCTCATCGCTTCAAGCTTTGATCTTCCCCTGAAATTCTAGCTTAAAGAGAAATAGCCAGCTTAGACGTGCAAAAGCTATTATGTTTACGTTAAAGCTCTGCCTGCTATTGGGCGCGAAAATCATAATCATTACAGAATAAAGAGGTGCGTGCCGCGGGGGGGGGGTATTTTTTTGCATAATTTAATAATAATAATTAGTAATAATATTTGCGCATTTACGTTCCAAACCCACGATATGATTATGAGAGATGCCGTAGTGGAGGGCTCCGGATAAGTCGACCGCCTGGGGCTCTTTAACGTGCGCCTCAATCTAAGCACACGGGCCTCTAGCATTCTGCCTCCATCGAAATGCGGTCGCCGCAGCCGGGATTCGATCCCGCGACCCTCGGGTTAGCAGTCGAGCGCTATAACCGCTAGACCATTGCGGCGGGTAGCTTCCTAACGAAGGAATACAGAAATGTTAATTACCTCTAATAGACCCTTTTCATAATCCGCAAGTGCGCTTCCCTGCGCTGCATATTTGCCCAACTAATGGCGGCAGCTGTCTTGCTTAGAGCGGAGACGAGGTCCTAGTTGCACGTGCTGGGGCATGTATATTATGCGTGTTTATGTCAAGAGAGCCGAGTCTACATTTTTCACGTAATAGCGTAAGCAAAATGCGCTTGAACACGCTGTTTGCAGTAAGTGACTAGCCACCATTAGTTGGGCGAACTGCATAACAGGAAAGCTAGCTTTACAATTGTGAAGAGGGTATATTGTGTGCCAGCTTACTGCATAAGCAGAAACGTCAACAGCGTTACAGTGAACTCATAAACTTCCCCACCTGTACGATTTGAGTTATTAGTTGGTTTCCTTCTGCCGCAGTAAATTGTCGTGTGCGAGAGGCAACACATGTGGAGGTTGGGGAGAAGTAATAATCCTAGCAGTATACCGAAGGATGCGACCGTGTTCCTTCACGATACCCCGATATTTGGTAATGGAATCGGCGAAGTTTTTTGTGCCTGCTCAATTATTCGAAGCAAACCGGGCGTAGCACAGTACGAGCCGGAACTAACTATCGCACCCGGAAGTCTTCGTTTCGACCAGCCGAGCGTAAGAGAACATTGTCCGCCCGGGGAGGGAGTCCGCGCAGTAATCGAAGCCGCTTGCTCATCTGTGTCGCTACAGGCGCGTTCTCATGGAGAAAACATGTCGGCTTTCGCAACATCAATAACGACTAGAAAGGAGGGAGGGAAGGGACAGTCTACGGCGCAAATGGTTCTCCTCGCGGAGCAATACGTCAACGAGTTTCATACGGTGCCAGTTTCCCCATCATCGAAGTGGTGGTGCATGCACTTGCGCGTAACCGAGAAGTTGAAGTCATGTGAGGAGCTGGAAAGTTATCACGTCCAGCCATGCGCGCGGGCCACACGGACATGCACGGAAGCCATTGTTCGGACACCCCGCCGTCTTCAAAAGAACAGTCTCGCTCGCCGCCCAGCTGCCCGTGCGATTCCGCATGACGAATGGTGCACCGCGCGCGGCGCCGCCGCCGCCGCCGCCGAATTTTCTCTCTGTCAATTTTTTTTTTTTTAAAGCTCGCGATCCGAACGCCCTGCGTGCACAAACACGGAATCGCGGCGGCTCTTCGCGGAAACTTTAGCGCCGGAAGACCTGCAAGCGCTTCTCACCTTCCACCGGTTCGCGGCGCCGCGGGCAGTTCCCGGGAAACGGTCCACTTGTCACACCGAGTTCGCCCCCACCACCACCGCAACCGCAAGGTGATGGTGTCGGCGGTGGTGGTGATGATGGTGATGATGATTGCGGCTGAACCCCAGTCTTTTCGGGTGGCGGCGTGGCCAGACAGTTTACGGGGAAAGTGTCCCGCTAGTCGCGCGCCAGCTGAGAGAAAGCGGTTCGCTTTCTCCCCGAGACGAAGTCCCGCTGCGCGTCGGAGCCACACAAAGGCGAAGGCAGGTAGCTCTGATGGACCGCGGCAAAGTCAAACCTGCCGAGCGCCCCCCAAACAACACCTCCTACACTCACTCCTTCTTAGCTTTGGCCCTGTTCTCTTCCGCGCTGAAAACGAACCCCGACACGCGCACTTGCAGCGAACACAACAATGACCGTTTGGGAGACGCGGGGCGTCGCTCTCACGCGACTTCTGGCGCCGCAGCAGTTAGTCTGGCGCTGCGGTGTCATGCTCACCACACCGCTTTGCGCTTTTCGAGATCCCTGATTGTCACCGCTGCCTTGCACCGCCCTCCGCCGTACCGCGGGACTCCAAAAAGAAAAACAGATCACGACTACGACTGTAGCCTGCGGGAGTTCGAACGCTCGCTTCTCTTGGTGCCACGACAGAAGACAGGCCACAGCCGATGTGACCTGCCCCTCTCTCGACCGCACAGTGCCGCGCCAGGCGAAAGAGCACCGCGCTCGCTCGACGCGAAAGTGCGGCAGCGAGTCGCAGCAGAGGCGGTGGAGTCGACGCTGATACGCCGCGGCCAAATGTTCGCGCAGGCCTCTAACGAGAAGGACAGTAACAACAGCTGCTTTGAGAAGCTGTGTGTCGCGCGCAGCGTCGTCGCCGCTGCCATGTCACTTGTCGGTTGAGGGCGACAGGGACGACAAACGACGCTGCTCGGCCGCGCAGAGGCGGCGTCGTTCGAAAGGTGATGCCAAACACTCCGACTGCCTCGCTTTTATTGTTATTATTTTTTACTCTCTCTCTCTTTCTTTGTGCGTTTTATGTCGTCCGCCGCTTTCTTTTTTTCGCGTCTTCCGTGTTACGTATACACATACAATCACTAGCCGCACTGACACGCTCGACTTTTGGCGTCCCCCATGCTCGCACGCAAACACTAACAAACACTTATATCGTGGATGCGGACACGTCAACGAGCTAAGCGTTTGCGAAAGGCAGACGTTCGTTCTGCGGTCCAGTGCGCAGGAATAGCGCGACGGGAAGAGTTAGATCGTGCTTGAATATTCTTATGCTCTTGAAAGCGTTACTTAAACGTTCAACCAATGTTAAATCATATACTGTTGATTATACCTCCTGATGACGCCTTTGAAAATCTGCCTGCTCCGAAATAATGGCTCGTAATGTGAACCTGATGTACAGCTATGGGATTTTCTCTGAGCGTCACGAACTGAATCCGAATCCCGGAAGGATTGAATCCGAATCCGAGTTGAATCCGAATCCCAGAAGGATTTGGATTCAATTGAATCGAATCGCGGATCCATATAATCGACTGAGAAAAAGAAGAAGATGGCTTCGAGTAGTCATAGGCAAATGCAAAAGGAAACATGTGACTTTTCAATGTTTGACATTCTCTCTTCTATTTGTATTATTCGGTGGTCTACTTCCAAATGAATGACAGATGAACCTTGCATATGTCCTGCTCAGAAAGAGAGAGAGAAGGAATGCAGGAAAGGCAGGGAGGTTAACTAGAATACGTTAAGTTTGCATACCCTTCACGTGGGGAGGGGAATAAAGGGAACGTAGTCCTTCCCCGGTGTATAGTTGTTTCCGCATTGTTGAACCTGCACTTGTGTACCATGCACCCATGGATGGCTAGATGCGAATGTCACGTGCCGTCTCACTCTCTGGTGCTGGCTGCGTTGTTCTTTATATGCCGTTTACATCTGGGGCGAGATGGTTCGTGGCTGATGGTGAACGGTACCAGCGATATAATGTAATAATTGTTGGGTTTTACGTCCCAAAACCACGATATATGATTGTGAGACATGCGGTAGCTAGTGGAGGGCTCCGGAAATTTTGACTGTCTGGGGTTCTTTAACGTGCACCTAAATGGGTGCCAGCGAAAAAAACCCTGACCTGTCCATTTCTTCTTCTGTTGTCCCTGTGCTTCATCTCCGATACCCTTTACCATCAGCATTGTTCTATCCGCGGAAGAGAGCAACGCACTAGACAGGGATGGGCCGAAAGACATTCCGCATGCGGATTTCTATATATTGTGGTAGTTTCAGGACACAACCGAAACCACTAGCTCGAGTCAACACCTTATACTGTTCAAGGTGTTCTTTGGTGTTATGGTGCTCGACTGCTGACCCGAATGTTGCGGGATCGAATCCCGGCCACGACGGCTGCAGTTCGATTTAGGTGAAATGCTAGAGGCCCGTGTACTGATACTTAGGTGCGTGTTAAAGAACACCAGACTGTCAAACTTTCCGGAGCCCTTCATTTCGGCGTCCCTCATATTTATGTCGTGGTGTTGGGAAATAAAACCCCAATTATTATTATTATTATTATTATTATTATTATTATTATTATTATTATTATTATTATTATTATTATTATTATTATTATTGTTGTTGTTGTTGTTGTTGTTGTTGTTGTTGTTGTTGCTGTTGTTGTTAAAGTATTCTTTATATTGTGCTATCCAGTTTCTCAGTTGCAAGTATCACCAGAAAAACGCTGTTGGCGCGGTTATTGGTGGAAGGTGCAAATAGAGAGAATCGGCTGCTAGTAAACTGGTATACAGGTGAAGCTAATAAAAAAATAAGCGAGCATATTTCCAAGAGTCCCACGTGACCACCTTGTCGCAGACTGCGTCACACGCGTCTATCTCAATGTTTTTATCGCACATCAAGACCGGTGGTCTAATGCTGAAAAAAAAAAAAGAAGAAGTGAGACCGTTGCAACGAAAAAAATAATAATAATAAGTGAGCCGAGACAAGCCGCAACCTCTCGATATCGTTTCTGCCGATGACAGCCACGTTTCGTGAAGAGGAGACGAAAGAAAGCTAAAGTGCGGTTTCACGAAAGTTTGCCTTCGCTTTCCCCACTTGCAGAAGATCTCGGTGAGGTGTTGCTTTAACCTGTAGGACGTCGTTCCCTCCATCTCTCGGCGCACTCGTAGATGACATGTTCGCCTAAAACAGTGGTGGCGAGAGGATGGCACATATGCAGGCTGGGGGACGTACAGCGTCTGACAGCAAAGCAAAGCACGCCGTTGGCACGAAGCCGGGCCTTCGGTGTCGCGCCTTCGGTTTGCTCGCCTCTTCCTCTGCGGGGGTCGGACGTGAGGCGCCAGGTGCGCGAAGAGCAGCGCTTGAGCGTCGTTCGTCCATTTTTTCTTTTCTTTTTGCCGAGCACCGTTCCATCTCAGCTCCGCGATCCTGTTGAAACCTCTTCGGTCAGGAAGGAAGTTAAAAGGTCCCTCCGCGGCGTCGATCCATTTGTTTACCTGCTCCCCGTCTTTTGTGTTACTTCTGCTTTTCCGAGAACTTCGCCTTGTGAGTTCTTCCGGAGAGTATAGGACTCTCCTTCTCTCTCTCTTTCGTTATGCACACGGCACAACTGCAGAGAGAGAGAGAGGAAACACGCTCTCTACTCGCAAGGCCCGGCTGAGTCTGCAGTACTCGTCGCTCGCATCACACATGACAACACGTCAGGACGATGATGTTCCAAGAAGCCCCTTTTCCATCCCTTTTTTTTTATTTTCTCGGTGGTGCCAAATACACTTCGCTGACTTCAGATATTTACTCGCGGGTTTCTCGCGGTAGTTCCCTATTCTATCTACCCGCCGCGTATCGTCTCTGTGCTCACACACTTCTATGGTAATGAGCATTAGGTCATTAGTTTTTGGTTGAACTCCAAGCTGCAACGGCGACGGAGTAGCAGCAGTCCTGAGTACTTGGCTATGATGAGCAGACCACTGCTTTTGTTCAGGCTGACCTCTCAGCGTTTCTATTGTATAATAAGTGCATCTCTCTCTATCTCTCATCATGGTGGACTACAAGAGCGACCGTGTACTGAGCTTTGGGTGCGCGCTAATGGAATCAGTGCTATCGGCACTAATTCGGAGAACTCCGCTACTTGTTCCCTAATCCCCACATTTTATCATACTGATGTAAAGCCTCGTAATATTCTTATTGGCCATGCTCAAGGTTTCTGGACACAAGAGCAGTGATTCGAAGTGGGATTCCACATATGTACTTATATACGAACTCATGAGTATTCATTCCAAGAAAGGTTATGCACTTGCTCAAAACTGGCTGGAGCACTATAGGGCGACAATAAGTCGTGTTAAGTGTTCTGTGCACTATTCCTGCGAACATTTTCCTTCTACGATTACCTTGAAAGGCCATGTTTGCCTAGTACTTTAATTAGCCGCTGCATCACAGCACTTTGCATACGGGCGGGCCCCCGAGGAGTCGTTGCGATCACAGATGTGGGCAGCATCGAACAGAACACAGCACAACGTGACACGACCGTACAGTCAATATGAGATCGAATTCTTCTTACCCTCCTTTCCAACATGACGTTTACCAAAGAGAGTACAGGTACGGTCCCTATATTCTAGGGACCGTAGTACAGGGACTCGATCACTTTCGGTTCCGTGAGCACGACGTGTACGACGGTGAGCCATCTTGGCCTCAGTCGCATTTTCGTCCCTGGATGCTTCCTGGGGTCAACGAGCGTCACTTGGCTGCCGACGAGAGGCGCGTGGCTCGACCACGAAGCAGCGTCCACTCATCGGGCATCTCACAGCAGCTGGGGCCCCGCAATGCGGCGACCGCTGTCCCGCCCGTCGTTGGTCGGTCGAATTTCTTGGAACGCCGACACACACAATGGGGACCATGCTCCTCCAGAATGGTCGAGAGGAACGGAAAAAGAAATAATGACAAAGAAGAAAACGAAGAAGACTCGTGGAGCACAAGGGACGGGGCGAAGACGACGGCGGTGTTTGCACGCGCAAAGACACGGGGACGAGGCCCTTAACATGCGCCCCTGCGGGTCCTAATGGCCTCGGGGTCCGCTCTCGTCGAGAGCGGCGGACACCGCAGCGTCCCGTACTCCTGGCCGGAGCAGGGGACGTTTGAAGAGTGACAACAGCGGCCCACCCGCGAGCTTCTAGCCGAGCTGTGTGTCGCGCGTGAGGAGGAGGTCGAACCCGTGGCGTTTGACTCGCGCCAATATTGACTCTGGCATTGTCACCGGCCGGAATGTGCCCGGCCGCCTTCCTGCCGAGCAGCGACAAAAGAGCGCGCTGCTCGGAGAGTGCAGAGCGGCCGGTGGGAACCACTTCTTGGCCCGACGTCGATCCCGGGCAGCAACAGCTCTCCTGTGCAAACACCGGCGGCGGCGAAGTCGGCGGCCCAGAACAGTGACCGTCGCCGCCGCCCAGCCGCGCCAAGGACACGCTACCCCCCTCTTCCCATCTTGCGTTCTTTTTGCCACGTCTTCTCCTCTCGTGGCTGATGCTCTCAAACACCGGTCGTCGTCGTCGTCGTCTGCACAGGTGGCAGTCGTCTATCCACTTCAGCTAAACGCCGCACTTACTGTACACACTCGCCTCTGACGGGGAGGGACCGACCGGGCTGGAACTTGTCGCCGACGTTTGCCTGCACCGCGCAGGTCGTCGGACCGTGACACCACAGACCGGTGAATCACAGGCACTGAAGCAATTTTCAAGTTTAGAACATCGGGTAGGATTAGAATTCCTCAAGCAGAGCGGTCTTTTTCGGTTATGAATACTCGTCTCTGATGTCTGTATCTCATGCAGCGATCAAATTAAAAAGTAATGTCCCCTTGTTTTCCCTCTTTCTTGTTGCATTTCTCAGACACAAAGAGTGTCCACAACGTGTCAATGCTTACAGAAAAAGAGGATTCAAACGACGAAAACACTTACATACTCGTTCTGTCATTTCTTTCTTCGCGCTGCGTCTAGTACTCCCGCCAATTATATATCTCCCGACAATAACCTACACTCTCGCAGCGACAAACAAGTTAGCTCCGAACGGTTCACGGTTGCAGCTGTCACTTAATGAGAAGCGCGACGTAACACATATTCTCACGACGACGATTTTTTTATTTATTTATTCTCGCTCTCCACGCTCCGACTCATCAAAACGCGTCGCCTGCCTCCTTTCTGCGAGCACGTCATCACCCGTGCTTCGCGATTTCCTAACCAGCCGGCAAACAGACCTTGGCAAGCATGACACGTCGCGCGACGCCGTAATTACAATACGGTCACAACTGTCGCGCTACTCCCTCTCCTTCATGTCGCGGTGGCGTCGTCGGCAAGAGACGAACCGACGTTTCGCGAGAACCGTTTCTATACGGTCCCCTCCTCCTCTCTACGGAGGAGGGGGGGGGGATGCGGTGGAAAAGCCCTGTGACAGCCACTCGCGCGAACCCAACCCGTTGTGTCCAGGTGTCGCCGATTGCACGCGACCGCTCGTCCGTGTCGGACCGCCCCGGCCTCGCGGCGGCGGCGTCGGGCTGTCGTGGCCGCGGGTGACGTTTCCACGAAAACGGGTCGCGCGCCTCATGACGACAGCGCGCACGCTTGCTCACGAGTGAGCCCGAGGCGCGCCACCGGTAACACGTCGCGTATTACATACTGCTGGCCGCCGGTCGCTGCCACTCGCAGGGGCAGCGAGGGCTGCGCGACCTTGGAGACCAATGCGCGCTGACAGCGGCGATAACAGGCAATTGTGCAGTGGACAAGCGGGAGTAAAACAACTCACGGGGCCAGTCCCATAGTTGGTGGGCGGTGGTTGACGCAGAAAAATAAGAACGGCGATTGATTCGCAACGCCAACCGAGGTCGTCGTATCAGTGCGGCAACCAAAATAACGGACAACCGTGCCTGGCTCGCGCTGTAGCATTGTCCTCCGTGAAGTTGGCGGTCGAAATTATGACGTCAATACCAGTACGACGCAAACTGTCGCAGGACTCGCTGTTTCTTCATGCGCGCTTGTTTGTATCCATTAAGTGGGCGTTACCGAAATGAAGAGCGTCAGCAGCCAGGGAGGTCATTCCCCTCGGCAAAGACTTTACACCACAAAATCCGTATGAAGTATAGAATGAAACGTCCTTAAATACATCATTTCCATCGATTAGAAATCCGCATACTGACAATATTACTTTATTAACCTCGTTTGCTTTCGTTCTTTGATCCTGGTATTTTTTAATAAGTGAGCTGGTATACCTCGCAGGGGCGCCTCGTATGTACTGGCTTAATAGATACTCTTTCTAAAGCATTCGATGCTTGGTCCCTGCAGATGAGTATTCATTCTTCAGGTTTCCTAACGGCGCCTGTACGTGATGATGATGACGATGGCGGTGCTGAAGAGCTTCATTGGTATCCCACTAAAACGGGGCGGTGACAGGTGGTCTTATTAGCCTGTTTGTTGTGATTACGTGTCATTTCATCTATACCGCAATCTGGAATATTGGTAATATCTGATGTCATGCACGAACGTCTTAAGCATCGTCTGGAGGACTTCGGGTGCGCCACACGACGCGCCCTCTTCGCGTTCGCTAGTTGCACGTTGCTGTACAGGCGCAGCATGAAGCACGCGCACGACCACTTTTTGTGTATAGAGATAAAGAGTCGCTCTGGAGGTGGCGCTGGCCGGCGCGGCGATGATTGCGTCGTGTGCGAATGCAACAACGCCTCGGGCAGAATCGTGACAGCGTGCCGATGGCGGCCATTCTTTTGCCCTGCAGCGACGTCGGACAAGGCGGCCCTCTCGCGGCGCCACGTCTCGCATGTCGGCGCCGCCGGTCAGCCCGTCTCCGCGCCGTTGTGGCCAGCTGGACGTCGCTTCTGTCACGCTCTCGCACGAGTGTCGTCGTCGCTAGAGCCTTCGGGCCGAAGGAGACCTTGCACCAGACGCGTTTGACCTTCGAAATTGCCGCCGCTGATTTAGTCTGCAGCCCCGGTCACTTTTGGACGTGTACTGACCGTGAGAGCGACTTCGCCCTCTGGAAACAATTTGTACGTAGGCTGTGACGCGAAACGCAGCGGCTTTTCATTTAGTTACATTTATCTTAAAGGGAGAACCCCTTTCGTGAATCCGCCTAATTTATTTCTACGGAACTTGCATGACTAACTGTATATGTCATGTCCTTACACCCCTCAATGAGAGAAGAGCTAAGGATGGACCCGGGAGACATCCGGTCCAGAACGGTGAAGCTCATAAACACCTCCGTACACACGTCGTCATCGCCAATATGAAACGGCAACACAACAACTTGAGGCTTCATTAGAAAGCGACGCTGTGGGACACTGCCGCGTTCACTATGCATGGAAATGCGTGGCGCTTTGGCCAAACGGTAACAGTCGCGCTCAATATGACTTGCAACAAGGGAGCGTGTGGCCTCACGAGTTTAAAGACAGCGTATGGCTTCCACCAGCCCTTATTTCCATAACTAAGTGCTGTCCTCTCACTCGGGGATAATTCCAAATACATAAATATCACTCAGTTGTTGGAATTAGTTGAAGCCATGCGGAATTCTTGAACTCATGAGGCCACGCGCTCCCGTGTTGCAAGTCATATTGAGCGCAACCATACGGCTCAACCTCGGATTGATGAACAGCGTTCTTAATGCGGGAGAACGCGACGGGTCAGAGCGTGCCGGCGGACATGCTGATGCCCCTTGCGTCAAACTCAATAGCTCACCTGAGGCAATGGTTTTCGGCGGACCATATATAAATATATACGACTGCTCTAGTCCGCGATGCGATAAGAAAGCAATTACAAATGGCCGGAGAACGGAACATCACATATATAGGTAAGGACTAAGGACGCAGACCATACGCAGTGACACTGTCGGTGTTAAGTTCCTATACTTGTCCAGTATTTTGTATCACTGCTTTTAAATTTTCATGAGCTAACTATATATCTCACCAGTCGATCCTTGCAGTGCTATCAAATGCACCGCCATGCAACTCAAAGAGAACTTGGACACATGTACCCTCTATATAATTACGTTCACTCATTTCCGTCATGCGTTATAGGGAGGAGTCGAATTTCTCACGGTATAAGCGTCTCTCAGGAATTGTGTATCGGTGTGTCAAAAGAGCCGATGTTGTGCTGTTTTATTGTCAGAATCTGTACTGAATTATTTGATTATCGCCGAGTACATTATATTCAGCAACAAACAACACCTGAGCTCGCTAGAGACCTGAACGGCATATACGTATATATGCCGTTCAGTGAGGTCCAAATGGAGAGACTTGAAATGGTGGTAGCAACTTTATTCAGAACTCGTTGCTGAATTCGTTGCAACATTCGTTGCTTGGGCCTGGATAGGAGGACAGGAGACCCTGTCTCCTGCGTTCGGTGTTTTTTTTAACTCTTCGGTGTTAAAAAAAGGGTGATGATTTCAGACAGACGAGGCATGCGACCGACGCGAAGCGGGATTTCGAAGTTACTAACTTCATAAAAATAACTTCATAAAAAAATGCATACCGGTCACAGAAGCGAGCTATGCGCCACTTGTACGAGTTGAGAATCTCCTTTTTTTTTTTTTTCTCGCCGTGTTCACGACGCGCCGCTGAAATGAGGCTTACGTTTTATGAAGCCGCTTCTTTAACGCATTAATTGGTGACACTACTGCCTTCTCAATCATACGTGTTGCACGATTGCAGCCAAAGATCTTGTGAAGGTCACAGAAGCGACACACGATATATAAATATCTGCAAGTACGACGATGGGCTCAGTTATGTAAGCACTTGCTGAAAGATTTCTCACGCGACAAGCGTTTAAGGATGCCGTATTCCGTGAATCACGCTACGCGATTATAACAAGATGAGTACACCAAGATGACGTCATCTACGGCGTGTCACACGCGGGCCAATTTCGAGATGTAGTACAACAGTGCGAAAAACAAGCATACCTGCTCTTTCCAAGTATAGGCAAACGTTCTTGCAGAAGCGCAAATAATCACGCCAGTTCCTTGCACTGTGGGACACTTATTCGAAGCAATCACAGCTCGGGACCTTGAGACCCTGGTCACCCACGTGCGACGTAACGCCTCCTTCTTGATAGGAGGAGAAACGTGAAGACAAGAACAACGAGAAAAAAGACAACGAAATAATGGTCATCGCGCGCGACGCTTTTTCGCGTTGACGTCACCGTAATTTCGCGCGAGAGCATTCGCCTCGGAGTCGCGCAAATAGGTTTTTGTGTCCCCGACCGGCGGGTGGGTTGGCGAGGGGCAATAAATAAATAAGGAGAAGAAGATGAGCGCGATGGCAGATGAATCCCCTCCGACTTTTTCGCCGAATCTCGTGAACGAGAGGCTCGCGAGAACCGCAAGGAGCCGTCGAACAAACGAGTGGCCGACTCGGTTGGGAGAGGGACCGCGCCGCGGCGCCCGCAGTCTATAGACTACACTGCTGCCACACGTTCGGCTCGCACTTTGCCATTTTCTTTCCACGCGGCTGTCCGAGAAGGGAGTCGAAGACGAGAAAGAAAATAAGAGAGCGTCACGACACGCGGCCGAAGATGGAAAGATAGCGGCGGCGGCGGCGAGCCGCTGCTTCTACGGGCCACGGCCCAAACGATGAAGAAAACAAGAAGCGCGCTCGCCTTAAGACGACGACGACGAAGAGGAGGAGGAGAGCGCGGAGAAGAGGAAAGAAACGAAAGCCGTGGCGCGCGCGCGCGAAACGGGAGAGACGAGCGTGAAAGGCGCTGGCCGCGCGAGCGGGGGCCGCGGCACAGCTAGCGCCGAAGGAGCCGGACATGCGGCGAGCATGCATCACTGTCAAATGTCCCACCTGGCCGCTCCGCGGGACCAAATTACAGGGTTGCTCTGAAACGATTAACTCTCACGCAGAGGGGAGAGAGAGGGGACTTCTTCCAGGAGGAGCAGGAGCGCCGCGGGACCGCGACCAAGACGAGAGGATCCCGCAAAGAAAAAAAGAAAGCCACGCACACACAACGCAAACGCGCGACGCTTCTCCTCTCAGGCCGGCACGCAAGCGACGTCGAGACCGCGGAAGATAGGCCGCGACGCCCCCGATTTCTCCGCTCGCAAATCCTTTGGCGGCACCGCGACGTCCGCCGACGTCGACGACGACGTTGAGGAGAGGGCGCCGAGAGAGGGCGCCGTCCGAACAAACCAACCCTTCGGTTGTTCTTGCACCGCCGGCTGAATGTTCTGACCACCTAAGGAATGCGCCCGCTCGGATCTCTTCTCCCTTGCGAGATCAAAAGTGGTGCGCTTTGAGTACGCGCTCTCTCGATGGCTTTCCTTGGCCAGCCCCTTGCGTGTAGGACGAGTGAGGAACGCGGAGATTAGGGGTGGTAAGAACAGGGGAGCCGCTGCGGCGACATTACCGCCGTGAGTTATGCCTTAAGTTATGCCTGCCCAGCTGCGCCCCTCCGGAGGTTACTACTACCGGCGAAAGCTGACGGCAGCACGCTCCCTCCCTCCGTGAACGACCTGAGGAGGATGGTTGTCTGTACACATCCGTTACATAAAATTTTCCGGCCTGCGGCTGCGTGCTTTAGCCTCTGCTCCCATCACCCGTTTCGATCGTTCGTTTATAAAGCCGTTTTACACTATTCCCGTTGGTTCGTTTCAGATCACTCTCTTTCAGGAAAAAGATGCGAGGAGATACAGGCGCTGTATATTGATGATGCTATGCTTCGCTTAGCTGCTCGACTACGACCACTTCCTCCTTGCAATGTGGGATGTTTAATTTTTTTTTTTATTCTTATGCTTCTCTGCGAAGCCTCATTTCTTTCTTTGTTACATCGCACGATTGCGGGAAAGAAGAAGCTGCGGGTCCGGAACGGTTCGCGTTGCAAGCGCAGCAAGAAGATCGTGAGTCAGCTTTTCGACAAATCTGCGCACCAGCTCACGACGATTGGCCTTCGTCATTAACGGCTTGTCCCGGACGCGCTTTTCTTAACAAGCTGGAACAAACAAACAAACAAACAAACATTGTCGGTGTCCGGTGCACGCTGTGGCGTCCTCGACCCCAACTGCTGAGTCGCCCACATATATACTTGCGGTCCCCTCCCCCGACGCGAAGGTCAGCTCTCGAAAGGTCAAGCGCCGGAAGCGGGCTGCTGTCGGGGCGGCATCGTCATCGCCGGGGCCAATCAGCGTCATTTGGAGAAAACGCGTTTCCCGAAGAGGTTCGAAACGCCCCGGTTTCCTTCCTTATTTCTTCTGTACTCTTTCCCACCCCCTCATCGTTCTCTCGGCCACGGGAAAAACGCGACTCTGACTGCCCTTATTATTACCACCGTGGTGGCGGTGTCTCTTACCGGTCTTTCGAAATAGCTTCTTCGCGAGCACCGTTTTCCCTGAACAGCCGAGACAGTCGTGCCCGCTGCGGCGTTTTTGTTTTTTGTTTTTTCTTCATCATCGTCCATAGGGAGAGCGCGTGCTCTAGCTGCGGCACGCACGCACACAGCCGGTGTGCCGCGCGGCTTCGATCGGCGTTCCCAGAACGAGCGGCTCTTCGTTTTCGCAGGGCGCGCACCTTTGGGCGGCGAAAAAAGCTGCGCGACGTCGCCGGGGAGCTTCTTCGAAAAGCTATTAAAAACGCGCTCGGTCTTCCACCACCCCCTCCATACACACGCCAGCACGGTCGGCGAGCTTTTGTCTCAGCCACTCGCTTGTTTCGCGCGGCCGCGTGACTGGCGAGCATTTCGGCATCCTTCTCCACCGCTTGTCCCGCTTGTTCCGGCTGCGGGGGTCACGGGTGTCGAAGCGCCGTGGTCTTGTTCTTGTTCTTCTTCTTGTTCTTTTCCCATTGGCAGTCGCCGGACACTTCTGTCGGTCGGACGGGACGAGCCGCTTCATGAGCTGGCGGTTCTCTCTCTCTCGGTGTGGACGCGGTCGCATCGTCCCGAAACGGCAATTATACGCCATAGTTCATTCGAGGACCGCCGCCGAAAAGAAAAGAGAGTTTAAATGTGCGTGAGGTGTGCGCGTGTGTTCTCGAACAAAGTGCAATTTGCGGATTCGAGGGAAACGGTTGGTCTGGTTTGTGGTGCGCTTTGCTTTCCTTCTCGCTCCTACACACGCGCGCGCGCGCGCACACACACACACACACACACACACACACACACACACACACACACACACACACACACACACACACACACACACACACACACACACACACACACACACACCACACACACACACACACACACACACACACACACACACACACACACACACACACACACACACAACACACCACACACACACACACACACACACACACACACACACACACACACACACACACACACACACACACACACACACACACACGATAGAACCACGATATCAATACAAGGCACGCCGTAGTGGAAGGCTCCGGATTCATTTCGACCGACCACCTGAGGTTCTTTAAAGTGCACCTAAATGTAAGCACAAGGGGCGGCCTTCTCATTTCGCACCCATCGAAATTGGCAGAACGCTAATTTTGGAGTTCGAAATGAACTGAAGGAGAGTCAGCATTGCATCGAGGGGTGTCATGTTCTCATGGCATGGACCTAATTAAGTGGCTGATAGCGATTGTTACCCCCTTTTTTATTTTTTAATTGTGCCCAGACTGCATGCGGAGTCGGCCTTTTTGGGGGGTATGCGAGGCCAACTAACGGAATGAATTACCTTCGCGTTTCAATACTGAGGTAAATGAATTGATGCAAAGAAAAAAGAAAAAAACGGGAGGGTGGGGGAAACATTGAGCGCAAGGATAAGTTTATTCGGACGCAACTTGCAAAGTTTACGTTCAGATGCTTTCGGTTGAAATCTCATGATTCAGTGTTTCCAGCACCGTCACCACCGTGCCATTGGGTAAATGTTTGAACAGAAAGCTTGGGCACTTGGTGATGTGATTGGCGGCGAGGTCTCTCTGACGTGTGTCTGCGTTATGTGCCCGCATATGACATGAGGATATATTTGCAGCAGCACACGCAATAATAATAATAATAATAATAATAATAATAATAATAATAATAATAATAATAATAATAATAATAATAATAATAATAATAATAATAATAATATCTGGGGTTTTACGTCGCAAAACCACGATATGATTATGAGAGACGCCGTAGTGGAGGGCTACGGAAATTTTGACCATCTGGTGTTCTTTAACGCGCACCTAAATCTAAGTACACGGGTGTCACGCAAGAAAGCTGTCACTAACTTCGACGTTTATTAGCGACGACGTCTGCCGTTTTTTTTTTCTGACTTCTGCAAGCGTGCCAGTCTTTTTGCACAATTTCCATTCAATTGTATTTCCTGCACTCGCAAAGCTATAGAACTATATACCGCAGCTTACTCAGGGCTGCATTATTTGAAATAATATGTATAATTAATATTACAAAGGTACTTGTTCCTACATTTCGGCAGCCTGCTATATAGAAACAACACGACTCTTCTGGGAGGGAAGAGAGAGAATGCAGATGGATAGAAAGACGACGAATGTATTATTGCACCTCTTGTAAAAAAATTACACAGACGATTGAAATGAAGTTTGTCCATAGCAGGACAAAAAAAAAACACAGACGACAAAACAAACACTGGGTAAAAAAGGTAAAAGTTTTATGTAAAGTCACGGATGTCTGTGCGCCTAAATTTTTTACTGCAGCAGTCATATCGTCAACGAGGTGTGCGTTATATGAGGGCACAAAGTGCGACTAATATATATGTCGAATAATCGAACGAAAAGTGCATCATCATCATCAGCAGCATTCGCAGCCTATATCTTCCTGTTCACTGCAGGACAACCCTATCAGTCTACCCAATCTCGTGTGAAGCTGATTCCATTTTTATGCATGCGAACTTCTTAGTTTCGTCATTCCGTCTATCTCGAATCTGCCCTCGACTGCGTTCCCCATCCCATGGTGTCCGTTCCGTTACTCTAACTGCACCATTGGTTGTCTGCAGTCCTACGCATTACGTGGCAGGCCCAGGTCAATTTCTTTTGCTTATAATTAATGTCTTCTAGACCATTGGTTACCCCTGATTGTTTGCCGACCCATTCCGCTATTTTTTGACCTCATAAATTTACGCCTATCATTTTTGTCCCGTCGCACGCTGCGTGGTTCTTAACATTTTCTCGAGTTTCTTTCTTTTCTTCAATGTGTTATAATATAAATTTGTGGGTTTTTACGTGCCGAAACCACGATACGACTGAGAGGCACGCCGGCGGAGAACTCAGGAAATGGAAACCAACTGGTGTTCTTCGAGGTGCACTGACATCGCTCAGTACACGGGCCTCTATAGCACTTCGCCTTCATCGAAATGCGACTGCCGCTGCCGGGATCGAACCCGCGACTTTCGGGTCAACAGCCGAGCACCGTATAACCACTATACCACCGCGGCATACGTCAGAGTTTTAGCCGATATGTTAGAAATGGTAATATTCAATCACTGTAAAAACTTTTACTTGCATTAGCACAGAGTAAGATTTCAGGAACATGAACTGCTTCTTGTCATAATATTTCAGCGTTGTTCGCGCTTCCCTGTAAATATAGTTCAGCACTGGCCGCATAAAAACGAATGAAAAGGAAATGCGAATCGAGGTCACGAGAAATGAGCAATCGTCAACGAACTAATCGATAGTGGAGGTATAGTCGCCGATAAGCCGCAGGCGTGTTGCATAAAACAAGAAGATGAGCGATCACTTGGCAGCGGCAAGACTGCTCTTTCGCAGACGTTCATTGAGCATCTCGTTAAGTAAGTAATCGCTTAATTAATTAAGACGAGTTTGCTTGCGGAAAGTCTCAGCCGTCTCGCAACTCCAAATAGGCCAACTCCGTACTGCTTGTTTTGGTTTAGTATAAAATGTTGTAAAATATGTGGCATTTCGCAATATTTTCAGCTGTTTTGCGAAACAGCTGACATATTACAATCGAATACGGTGCTAGCTCTGGGTTCCGTGTTTCAATTTTTTTTTTCTTGCTTAATATTTTTAGATGCATTCTGCAGACACTCATTAGGCAAGCAAGCAATAACAAATACGCTGAAAACAGGGACAGTCTCTTTCAAATACAAGATAAGGAGCTTGACGCCATAATAAAAAAAAAAAAAAAAAAAACGGTAGGAGCGGGAGGGGGGGGGGGTGATTTGAGCGTGTAAAGAGTTAGGAGCAATTGCATTAGTGCAGTAATATGCGGAATTAAGTAGATAACGCGACTGCTGGCGTCCTACATATTGAGGTAGGAAACACTTCGGCTACCAACTTTCCTTGCAGCAATAAATAAATAAATAAATAAATAAATAAATAAATAAATAAATAAATAAATAAATAAATAAATAAATAAATAAATAAATAAATAAATAAATTGTTGTCATAGGCAAGAGGGAGTTATGGACAGAGGTATTGATTATCGGTAAGAAGCGATGGATTTATTATACTGTACATTTTCTGTATATTAAACTTGCAATTCATGTAAGTTTCTTTGTAAATTTAGCTGAGTGTCTTTTAGAATCATTTTCTCCTGACCTTTATTGTTATATTTATTTTTAACTTGTATTTTAATGTATTTGTCTGTATATTTTACCAAACACAGTCGACCTCGACCCCTGATGAAGCACTTTATTATATAATGCATGCCTTCGAGCCTATATACGTACTCATCTGCTGACCCGAAAGTCGATCCCCGCATGCGGCTGCCGCATTTCGATGGAGGTGAAATGTTAGTTGCCCGTGTACTGTTCACGTTAAAGAACACCAGACGGTCGAAATTCCCGGAGCCCTCCACATATACGGCGTGTGTCATTATCATATTGTGGTCCTGGCACGTAAAACCTCACAATTTATTACACTATTCGGGCCCTCCGGACGAAATAAGTGAAAAAGAAAACTAAACTATTTTATTTTCCTATATGCGCGTAGCCAAATGAACGCTTACTGTTATTAGTATTCGTTAGTTTGCACGAAGATTCGGAGGAAGTGTTAACCAAGACGCTTTCTTGTCAATCTTGGGAATTCGTTCGAGTGTATTGATGTCAATGATTGTTAATTGATCGCCACTTAACAAGGCATGTTCTAGCTAGAGTCTCCCACCTATGATGTGTGTCCATGACAGAGACTCGGCTCTCGTAAATACTTTTCAAATTTTATATCTATCGAACGGCATTCGTTGCCCCAAATGCCATTCGAATCTAATAAATTAGAGCGTCCAGTGTGACAGATGCATTAGGCATTGATAATGCGAATGTTCTGATTTGATCAATAACAAATGTTCCATGAGACAAAGAATGATTACTTTCATAAATTCGTTGTTAAGTTAGCACTTGAGACGGCAAATATCTGTGGCGGCATCCGTTACGGAGTGCTGAGATGACGTATGCCAATGTCCATACATGTAATTATTTGTACAGTATTATGGCTGTTGAGAACACTACGATGACAACTATCATGTGAGGGATCAGTTTAAGGGAAGAGGTCTAGCCGGAGCCACACATATGCGCCAACCTCTCCTTAAACATTTAAAAAAAAAGAGACTATAGATTTTGGGCGTGATGTGAAGGTAAATGGTTTTCTTTGTAATTTTCAACTTTCGTGTCGTTACTTGGAATTTGCTGAAAAATAACAAAGCTTCAAAATTCGCTGAGGTTGCATCAGCACTAATATAGGAGCAATTTCATGACGAAGAAAATATGTGAGCGCGCTAGCGATTCTTGGTCTGTTACAAATACGCCATCCCGGTCATTGTACTTGCAGATATAAATCTCGTCATAACATTTTTGGAAATCAAAAGGTATTGCTCAGTTCCTGACTTTGCACGCAGTACGTTCATCCTAGCGAATGTTGTACCGACATTTTTAGCTTTTTTAAAGATGGAAAGTGCGATATTATAGGCGGCCTATGCGAGCTTTTCTCTGACATACATGTTGACATTAAGCAGCAGATATTCAAAATGTTGACTATCATATACATGCAGCTTTAGCTAGAACTATATACGCTATTAAAGCACGAAAAATAGCCTAATGATTTTAGGTCGTTTGCTTCTACTATAATTCTGCAAAGCTCACCCGCCGTGGTGGCTTATAGAACGTAAGGTGTCGCGCTGCTACTCGAGGGCGCGGGTTCGATTCCCCGGAGGCCTCATTTCGATGGCGGCGAACTGCAAAGAACACTTGCGCATAGTTTTAGGTGCACTTTAATGAACCCTTAGTGGTTGAAATTAATCCGAGGTCCTTCATTACGGCGTGCCTCATAATTATATCGTGGTTTTGACACGTGAGCACCCAACAATTATTATTAACTTTGCAAAACTCTAATAGAGTTACGCTGTGATTACCTCTTTCTGCTTAAGCTAAATTTGGGTTGAACAAACGGGTAGTTCGAAGCAGTTTGCATACAAACACGTTTTGCTCAATAACAGATCTCTGCACGAGATGACACCTTGCGACACATTTTGTTCGATGATGAGGCCTTTGGTGATATTTATGACTTGGTCCGAACAGCGGCGAGAAAAACTACAGAGCGACGCCACGGGCGGCCACTGAAATACTCGAATGTGTATCTCCGTCCAAATGGTCGTAAGAACCTAATGTTTTTATTTTTCGACATTGATTTTCCTCGAGGAAACGAGCGTAGATATATTTTTATTGTTGCACTACGAAACAGCGCCCGAGCTATTAGTCGGAGGTTCTCTGCAGTTCAAAACGAGGCAAGAAAGTGGGAGTGGCAAAGCCGCGGCACTTCATAAGTTTTCTGGTGACGTCGACACTCAGTGAACAAATATCGCATGTTTTTGTTCAGCAAACGGAACCTGCCTTGTAAAATGAACGTTTTTGAGAAATTGGGAAAACGACGGCGTATTGCCAACGCGCTTGAATGCTATTGCAAGACGAGACTGGCAAAGAGGTTTGCATCACATCGTATTTGCGAATGAGATATTTATTCATGAACGCATAGATCACAGTTCATATGTAAAGCATACTTCGCTACAAGTCGCTCTTCGTGATCGTGGCTTGTGAGCGTGATACAACGAAGCGAGTTTCTATGAGTGATTAAAAGTTTCGTGTAGTGTATAAGCGCAATCACTGAAGAAGCGTAAACGTATACCTGTATACAATGACTAAGGATCCGTAGTGTTCACTAGTGAACTCCGACATATTTTGAGCGCCAGCGATTCACGAGGCCACAATAGTTATTTATTTGGTGTAGGATGCGACGCGAGATAGAAGTCATATTTCAAATGCCCTCGAAAGTGACAACATATGGAAATGTGTGGTAAAGAACGAAGCCGAAGCCAATCTCGAAGTTCGACTTCGCGCGAAAACTCAAAGGCAGCGTAAAAGTTGTCGTCGCAGTGATGACATTTCATGCAACGGCACGATTGTTTTCCACAGTTGCTTTTTCTTTCGCGACGATCGACGATTCTGGCACCTCATCTGTTTAAAGCCCAAGGCCAGCCACAAGCAAACGTAAATTATCGACTGCGGTAGTCGAGGATATTCTTGTTATCGGCTGTGGTGATATATGGTTAACCGTTACTGGCAGATCATAGCACCTATTGAAAGTACTGGCGCGCTTCCAAATTATGCTGATTTCTCTTCCGCCATTTAACAGCAGACCTTGTCCATCTCTAACGTTTCCTTATTAGAAACTCTGTCGATTTTTGTCACTTCATGCTAGTGAAGTATTCTTTAAATATTCTTTTACTGCTTGTCAAATTTTTTCTCGGCAATTGGCTGTGCAACAAGGACGTAAAAGACACATTGGTTAATTTGCGTGGTGACAAAAATCCGCCATTTGAACGCATGACAAGCGTCGCAGTAGAAAAAAAAAAACGCTAGGCAACATACTAATTTGTTTCTTGACCAATCCTCCATGGTGGGTGCGAGTTGGTGATGTAGGTCATCATCATCGACATCATCATCGACATCATTAACATGCTAGTGTTGCAGTACATAGTGGTTAAAAGCTAATTAAGTGCATTATTGTTACTGGGATAATATTTGTATGAGGTATTTACAGACTGAACACACAATATGACCAGGGCGATTGCATCGATCATGGCCGAGTCACTTTGTTCTCTTCTTCGCCTCACAACGTCTTTTCATGTCATCCCAAACTGCAGCGTAACAAGGTTTACTCTAGTGATGAGTTTGACAGGTCCATGTATACGAAGTAGTAGTCGGCTATGAATGTTGGTAACGCAGGTTGATCGAAAAGTAGGCAAGGGTTTGAATCACATGAGGCATTGGAAGCTAGTGTACATTTAGGCGTCTTCTCGCGATGTGTATTTTGCGATTGGCGGCCTGGACTAGCTGGTTATCCTTAACCGAAAGTGGGTACAGTGCGAAGGACCAAGAAATACGACAACTGTGCTGTTTGCATCATCTTAGTACTCGTCTTTCGCGCTGTAAACGGTTTTGGTTGCGTTTTTCATGCGCTACATTTTGTACCCTCGATATTTAAGCAGAAAATAAGTCAACGAACCACGTACGCTGCTTAATGGTAAGCCCTAGTCTCGCTTTCTCTGTATCACGGTACCTCCCAGGCGTTCGTAGCCACAAAATTATCCGCCAGTGACGCATGTTTATATCTCAGTGCGCTGAGCAGCGTCTTCCCAGTCCGGAACGACGCGAAGAGGATCACCTCAACTCGGGCGATAGTCACGCCGATCGTTGGACAACATACATACGGCTAGAGCGACGCTTGGACGAGCGCTGAGGCTCGAGTTGTGGCGAGAGGAGGAACAACAGGAAAGAAGGCACACCGGGTCGCTAACCAATCCCGGATGTTGGACCTGCCTTGTCGCGCTGCTGCCGCTTCGCTCGCCGGCGGCACACACGCCGCAGCCGCGCGGCGAGGAGGTTGCAGAAATAGGAGAGAGTGACGCGTGTCACCGGCTGAGAGAGGAGAAAAAAAGCGAGAGAAAATAAGAGAGGGAGAGAAAAGCGGGGCCTGTCTGCAGCAGCCGTGTGGCCGGTATCGCGGCGACACAAACAGACGTGTCGCTGGCGCCCGCTATGTAGCCGGCTGTGCCGCTCTGCCCTGCCTGGCCACAGACAGCCTGGACACCTCCCCACCCTCGCCGATGCGCACCTCCGAGCGCCGCAGCAGCTGGTCAGCGAAGCGACGACGTCGCCTCGCCGTGACACGGTCACCGCGCGCGCTCCTGCTGTGACCATTCCGCGGGCCGCGCGGATCGAGCGTCGCGGTGTCACCGACAGTGGGTCCCGGGAGAAAGTTCGTACTTGTCAGCGGTTTGTGCCACTACCATCGAACACCTACAGTGTTGCCTAGAAATGTTGTGGTTTCGGAGACGGTGGCTGTGATGGACTACGGAGGCCGGTGTCGGCGCCTGGGTTGAGGAAGAGTGGGAGCCCCCTTGGGAGGGCTCAAGGACCGAAGGTGTCGATGCGGTCGCTGGGCTCCCCCGGGGCCCTCACCGGCGGAGTGTCTCCGCAACGCGCCGAGGACGGCTTCGGCGAAGCCGTCACCGCTGGTCGCCAGGGGCGGCCGGAGCGCTGCCGCACGCCGCAGGAGTCTGCCGACGTTTCAGGTACCGGTGCATCCCACACCATCTCGTCTTGCGTACTCCCGAGTTCACTCGCGCTGTCGCGCGCGCACTCTCATGTCGCGATTGCGAGCGCCTCGTTACCAGCCGCGTAGAGTGGCGACTTGTCAAACGCTTCTATTCCGTCCCGGCTGTGCGTGGGGAAGTTTCGCTGCTCGCATAGCACACCGAGCTGTCACCGTCGCTTCTTTGTTCAGGGATAAGGGGGCTGTCGATCTTGACAACCGTCTCGTTTCGGCTTCACACCTGCGTACTTCGTCCTTTAATTACAACACAAACGCGGACAGATTCGGTTGCTGAGGGAGAAAGTTTAGTAGTTCTATGGACAGCACGAAAAAATTCCCCAAAGAAATGTCGCGCGCTATGATTTGACACTTCTGCGAAATACTGGATTAAGTGAATCATGGTGGAGGGAAGCACTGCTCAAGCAAGTCCTGTTGCCGGCCAGGTCTACCACGCTTAGCTGAAACCATTCCTGACTAACCATTATACGTATTTGTAAACTCCGAGTCACTGCACCCGGCACTCCATATCTGTGTTATTCTTTCAACCACGCCACCCCTCAGACCCCATCATCTGATATCACTACGAAGGCTCACTCGTCTTTCTCAGTGTGTTTCATTGGAGAAGCAGTTGCGTGCATTCAGCCGATAGTGAGCCAGTTCCCTTCGGTTCGTTTCAGTATAGTGCTTTCTCAACTCTATACGCTTAATGGGAGATACGATAGAACTACCGCGAAGGTGAATCGCGGCTTTCTAACCACATCTGTTGTCAGAATTCAACAAAAGCATTTTCACAATCTGCTGGTCCGGTGCTGAAACATTCATTCACTTGTTGCACACACTTCACTTGCGCTCATGTGCGTCGCTTGAGTGCCTCTTTTTGCACGACACAAAGTAGCACTATCGGTCAAAGGGCTCAGTGGCCTTTCATAACTTGTTTCTTGCACGCACTCCATTATTCACACGTAGTATATGGTACAGTCGCCAGCACAGCCGTATGATGTCGATCTGTTGTCGGCTACGTTTCACCACGTAGACACGTTCAATAGTTTGCTATCTAGATTTCTATGAGTAATGAGTTGCCAGAAGTACGTTAGCTTTGACGTCCTTTATTTGCAGCAAAGTAATAATAATAACACCTGGGGTTTAACGTCCCAAAACCACGATATGATTATGAGGGACGCCGTAGTGGAGGACTCCGGAAATTTCGACCACCTGGGGTTCTTTAACGTGCACCTAAATCTAAGTATACACGGGTCTCAAACATTTTCGCCTCCATCGAAAATGCAGCCACCGTGGCCGGGATTCGATCCAGCGACCTTCGGATCAATTGTAGCAAAGTAAATAAAGATGCTATAGCTTAACTAAAAGACGTTTGGGTTACATTTGTGACACGTGTGAATTTGCTTCCATCGTATTGCGCACGTGTCATATGCACGCCTTTCCATCGTCTATCAGTGCATCCGATTACCTGTATATTTATCGTTCCTCTCTGCGATACCAACATGCCTGAACTTCACTTTGAAAAGCTGGATCGGTTAGACCACGTATATATTATACTATAATATTATATATTACTGGTATACGTATGTTACCCTCACAAAAAAAAACTCGTCAATAAGCGTTATGGCGTATGAGTAACCATTTCCCACCATGCATGTGTTCGTCATTTCTGATCACAAGCTAGACTTCGTTTTATACGCGTCATTCATCTCAACATTTCGGTCGTACACATTGTTACAAAGTGGTCTCCATAACCCTATATACCAGTTCACTGGCGCGCGTCCGAGTTGTTATAAAACAGCTATGCTTACACGTGCGTCTGCATGTGTGAACGCATGCAATCGCGAATCGTCTTTACCGTGAAATTTTCGATTTACGCGTGCGCAGCCGCCCCCCTGTGGTATATACAATGGTGACGGTGCTCGGCTGTTGGCACGGAAATCGCTGGTTCGATCCCGGCCGCGGCGGTCGCATTAAGGCGGAGACGAAATGCTATAGAGGACCGTGTAGTTATCTATAGGTGCACGTTAACGGCACCGAAAACCAATTTTTATGGTACCTGTTTTCTTTAGCGCAACAGAAAGCTTACCGGTCAGAGTGTCTAATTACGGAGTGCGAACGCGGAAAACGCCGAGAAACATTTATTATCAGAATATTTCGATCTGCGGCGAATATGAAGTCGTGTACACACAACACGCGCTGAAAACAGCGGAGGTGAGCGCCACAGCGGTTCGTGTTCATGCGCGTCGGTTTGCTGCGCATGCGTGCAGTCCCATGCGCCGCGGCTCGACATATTTCACTATTTGCCGGGGAGGCGGCGCCGCTTCTCAGCGTGTAACTCCTTTTACCTCGTAAGAAGCACAACATAGAGCGGGGATGGATAATAATATACATACTCTAATTTTGAGCACTAATTATGGTGCGCATGAAAGCGTCAGACTATACGTACAGCAAGGGGAACGTCTCCATAATCTAGCTTCAAGGCTCTTCCGCTAGGCTGCGCAACAATACCGCCTTTTTGTCACTATTTTAAACGCCATTTAAAAGCATAATAACCTACTCAGATCGCGAAAGGATTCTTGAATCTCTCACTGTGATTCACGGTTGTTTCATTTCCACCAGGTTCTAGTCACACGTTCTGGCCTGTTGTCGGTCCCTTTAAAGAACCTCAGGTGGTCGAAATTTCCGGAGCTTTTTCACTACGCGTGCCTCATAATCATACCCTGATTTTGGCACCTAAAACCCCACAAATTATATACGCATGCGTGTTTATTGCCAAAGCTTCGCAGTATAAGCCATTGCACGTTTGTTTGCCAAGCAGTATAACAACATAAATGCACACACAGTCCACGAATGCATTACACAGCATAATATGATGTAAGGCGCTGAAACTTTAGAATCCCCCCCCCCCTCACCCTCATCTGTGTGTTTGCTATCGCTGTGATGAGCACCACGCTAAAAGACTGGGCGTGCAAACAGACACAAGAGAGAAGTCAAGACACCATGTCGTTTGTGGTGTCTTGACTTCTCTCTTCAGTCCGTGTTTGCATGCAGTCAGGGGTGGAAGTGCTGCGCCATTTGCGCCACGCTGCGCCAATGCGCTTCTGCTGCGCCATCCTGCTCCAAAACGCATTATTGCGCCAAAACTGCTCCCAAGCGGTCTTTGGTGCACGGCCTCTGCGATGGGCTCCGGTGCGCTGCCGGAACCGATCACCGAGGATACGTTTGGTGCCTTCATGTGCCGCTGTCATCCGTGTCAGGCGCGTCCAAGCGAGCTTATAACATTATATCATCATCACATCACTTGGCGCGCTCTCGCGACGTTGTCGAAGGCGCAAAAAACCTAGCGAACAAGAAAGTGAGTTATGCAGCGATATTTCGATTGTGACGCTGGCGGCAGAGGAGTTTCTGGCGCGCTGCGCGCACGAGGCGGTTGTTGTCATCGTGGCCTGGGATTGCGAACATGAATAAAAGTAAGTGCGTTGACGTTTCATCAGGTCGAAAAGGTTCTATTTACTGCGAATATTTCATTTGATGTGAAGCCATGAAGATATGGATTTTGTTTCATAAGTCTGCATGAAAATGAAAAATTTGTTTTATCCGTTTGCGGTCAATGAAGCCACTACCAACTGCGAAATCACTCACAGGGCTTTGGTTTGTGTAAGTCGGTTGGACCATTTCTGAAACTCATTTTTTTTTTTTTAGCGAGAGCATGCCTCTCTATGTGCAAAATTTGTTGCATTGCACACAAGCCCTTAGACGTTATAAATGCAGCATGTAAACGCGCTCGTGCAGCGACGAGCTTAGTCTCGCTAGTGCGATCGGTCGCGTTGTTCGATTTTGGCTCGTCAGAACCTGCGCTCGGCTCGTGGTCAAGTACGCTGTAGCTCGTACCATCCGCAGCACAACATGACATGCCGCTCGCCGCCGTGGCTGTGTGTGGCTTGGTACATGAGGTGGCGAGTGAAGAAATATACAAAAAAGAACAAGATAGACACTTGGAAGGTTTATTACTGAAAAGACGAATGTGAGGTAGTACGAAAACAGAACCACGGGATACAAATTGTGCACTTGCGACCATAGGCGTGCGCAGGGTTCCCCATTAGGGGGGGGGGGGGGGCAAGGGTTCATCACAGCGCCCCCCACCCTACTAAGTCAATGTATGGGGAAGATTTTGCGCAATCTTAGGTGACTAGAAGGGTCAATGTACGGGTCGGATTTTGCGCCCCCCTCTTAGATGATTAGGGGGGGTGGCCGCCCCCCCCCCCTGCCCCCCTGTGCGCACGCCTATGCTTGCGACATCTAGTATCATCGCACCTCAAATGCCATATTTGCGTGCATATAACCGACACCAATAATTGACAAATCTTGGAACTTGAAGGGAAAAGGTGGAAGCGCGCGGCGCAATTTTTGGCGCGATTTACGCGCGTTTGGAGGGACGCGCGCGTTTTTTGACGAACGCCTTCGCGAAATCGCGCTGTTGCGTCCCGAGTGGCTGGACATCATGCGCGACTGACGCGTGGTCGGAGGGTCGCGCGCGTCATTTTGATGAACGCTATCTCAAAAATCGCGCCGCCGCGTCTTCCTACTCGAAAAGTAGAAAAGAAAACGCCTCGCGCGGCGCATCGCCCGCTCGTCCTAGAAGTGGAGTTTAGGGTGCAGACGCGTGTTTGTTTGGTTTCTTCCAATGCCTCCAGACGGCGCTGACCTCCGCGCATTTCGAAGGAACTTTTTGAAGCCGGCTTTTGACGAAAATGCAACCCGGCAAACGCGGCGCAAAAACGCCTCTGCTGAAAAACGTTGATTACCATGAACGTTTTTCATTTGTCAGTCTAGTCAAGTGTAGCTATTCAAAACATCGCTTATCTCGTTTTCCTGGGTCATTGCTCTATCACAGCTGTGATGTTTTAATGATAACACGTACGCGGGCGTGTGTATATATATCATTTGTTTAAGTGCTGTTGGTTCATCAATATTGAATGTTTTCTAAAATCGTTGGAATTTCTTGTGTTTACCAGAAATAAAAATTAAACAACAATGATGTCTGACCCTGCAATTCTGCTCCAAAACTAACTTGCATTGCTCCAAAACACACATTTTGGTGCTCCAAAGCTGCTCCAAAACAGCATTATTTCTGCTCCCTGAGCTGCTCCAAAACGCTCAAGCCCGCTTCCACCCCTGCATGCTTTTTAGCGTGAATACGTGCCAACTATAGCTCAGCTCTCTGTTATCCTGAGCAGATCTGTAGCATCTTCCAGCCAATGGAGCATAGCACGCCAAACGAAGTCTCCATGTGGAAAACCTCCATCTTCTCAAGCCGGCATTCCTTCCCTGCATGCCTAATCTGGGCCCATATTAAAAGCTATCACAGCTACTCACACTAGAATTGCTGCGTAAAAAGAATTTCCATCAAATCCTGAAGCTGGACATATTAGCAAATCTCGCTGGCCAATGGCGAATTGAGCTTACGAAATAAATGGGAATTAGGCACCTGTTTCTTTGATCTCTGGCATCACGTTTTTCCTACTAACAAAAAACAAAACAAAAGAAAAACAAAAAAGCAAGGCCCATATTCACAAAACACTTCATAAGCTACATTTTTTTTCGTAAGATAATATTTCAGCCAATCACGATGCGGCCGATACCATTAGCTAATCCGGATGACCAATGGGAAAACACACTTACGAAATAGAAGTTTTGTGAATGCGGTCTCAGGGCTTCATTGTTCTCCTTCTTCTCTCCCTATAAACATTTAATTTATGCACACGAGTTTTATTGAATAACTCGGTCGCACACGTACGGCCCGTTACGATAACGATGCTTAGTCGTTCTATCTGGCTGAGCTGTGCTTCTCCTCATGCAACTGCTTGCTTGGGTCTTTATGTTTTGTTACGCAGGAATACATGTTTGCTCTGGTATTTCATTCGCGTGTTCAGTTATACCAGAACGCTTTCAGATAGTGAGCCTCGCGTCCACTTTAACCATTCCCTTCATTAACGTGCGCCTTCTTCCAACCCCCATTCCACCAAAAAAGTATGAGCTTCCCCGCGTAATGGTTACTTATTACATACACACACAAATAATAGCGTGTGAGTATAGATTCTATACACAATTGCGGACCATGCGATCTTCCTCCTGTATTACTAGCGAACAAGCGTGCATACGCACATGAGGTGGCGAATAAAAGTTATTACTAGTTAATTACTTATTAGTTATTTAGTTTTGCTGAATTAGTTACCTTCAGACGAGGCGTACCGTCGGAATAAACGAGCAGTAGCGATCCGATACGGCTGTGCGCTGTAATATGGGTTGACCGATCGCTGCCACCCGTAATTGCCTGCTTTATTTGGATTAGTCTCCACAAGACGGTTCAGCTCGTATCGCCGCTATTTCCGTCCACAAACATTACATCCTTAGTGTTATGCTCTTCACGAATGACACCTTGTTGAATTGAGGCGAAGATGTATTGGCGTTCAAGCCTGGGTTGATGCATTACTTGCGCGAACGATTGATGTGCTTTCATTCGCGTTACTATACGCAACTCGCGCAACATGCATCACGCGAAGTGTGTTTGTGGGCGTGTGTGTGTGTGCTTGCATTGTTAGCTCATTTGTTAGCTCTCGGCTCATCCACCTCTACGTTGCCAAGAGCATTGGGTAGCGATACGCAACGAAATAAATAAAGAAAAAAGGAAGTATTTGTTTCCATTGGCCAGTCTCCTTATTCCATATCCAGCATATATATATATATCAGTGGCGTAGCCAGGAATTTTGTTCGGGGGGGGCTCACGTTGCAGCGCGACCTCCTCATTGAATTTTTAGAACGACTAAGTATATGAATAACATTTATTTATTTATTTATTTATTTATTTATTTGTTCTTTCTTTATTTATTTATTTATTTATTTATTTATTTATTTATTTATTTATTTATTTATTTATTTATTTATTTATTTATTTATTTATTTATTTATTTATTTATTATATCCTCAAAGGTCCCATATGGGACTTTACATGAGGGGTGGGCGTCATAAAATGGCGGTATCGATGAAGGTGTATGTTAGGATGTGGTTGAGTCTGCTTCCTGGATGGCATTTTTGAAGCGCGCAAAATCGCGGATGACTGCTGCTTCGTTCGGAAGGTCATTCCAGTCTCGGGTGGTGCGCAAAAAGAAGGGCTGCTGAAATGAGGTGGTGTGGGCACATGGCGGAATCACAGCATTTGGATGACTTGTGCGATGACCGCGATGGACCGGCTGGATGAGGTGGTTGTCACGCGGGGTTGAATAAAAGAATCTGTGAAAAAGGCAGAGACGTGCAATACGACGACGAAGAGCGAGGGTAGAAAGATTTAACTGGGATTTGAGGGCGGAGACGCTCGAGTAGCGGGAATAATCTGAAACAATGAATCTGGTTGCTCGGTTCTGTACTGACTCAAGTATTTGGATATGATTAGTTTGGTGGGGGTCAAAGACAGCAGCTGCATACTCAAGTTTTGGTCTGACAATGGTGTTATAAGCGAGTAGTTTAACGGAAGGTGGTGTCATGGAAATGTTACGGCGTGTGTACCCGAGAGCGCGGTTATCGGAGTGAATTATGTGATTTATATGGTCGCCCCAAGATAGGTTACTCGAAAGATGGACACGCAGGTATTTAATCGAGTCAGTAGCAGCTATATGACAGTTGTTGATTGTGTAAGTAGCCAGCGTGTGGTTTCGGCGACGATGGAAAGAAATTAGTAATGTTTTTTTCGCATTAAGGGACATCAACCAGGTGGTACACCACTGCTGAATGCGTGAGAGGTCATGCTGTATATAGAGGAGACATCGGTGGGGTTATTTATGGGGCGGTAGAGGACACAATCATCAGCAAAAAGACGGATGTTAGATTCAACGGAAAGCGGAATATCGTTAATGTATATTAGGAATAAAAGAGGCCCTAGGACGATACCCTGGGGCACGCTGGACAAGACATGCGAGAGGTCGGAGGAGTGATCATTAACATGCACGAATTGTTTACGGTTTGTTAGGAATGCTTTAATCAAGTTAAAAACATGCCGATGAAGGTTTAGACGCGAGGTTTTTTTGAAGGAGACGGGAGTGAGGTACCATATCGAAGGCTTTTTCAAAATCTAAGAACAGTGTGTCAATTGGGATGTTACGGTCCATATGAAGGTGAATGTCATGCAGGAATAATGTTAGTTGGGTCTCGCATGAGTGATCTTTACGAAAGCCATGTTGGTTTGGGTGAAAGAAGTTTACGGATGATAAAAATGTAGCAACATGAGAAAAGATGACGTGTTCCATGATCTTTGAACAAACACTAGTGAGCGAGATTGGTCGGTAGTAACGTGCAAATGAGCGGTCACCTTTCTTGAAGAACGGAAAGACCTTCCCAACTCTCCAGTCTAATGGGACTTCACCTGTGTCGGGTGACTGCTGAAAAATGATTGACAATATGGAACTACATACATGTTTAGTATTTTTCAGAATTTTGGCGTTTATGCCATCTATACCGCATGACGAAGAGTTCTTTAATTGGTTAATAACTTTTACAATTCCCTCTGAATTGAATGTAATCTTTGGCATTGGCGGAAAAGCAAAATGCGGAAAATCAGGAAGTTCGTTGTTAGGTTCGTTAGTAAAGACTGAACAAAATGCAGAGTTGACGGATGGAACGTCGCAGTCGGCAACGGGGGATCCAGAAGTGTCACAAAGAGAGACTGTGGTTTTGTCGTCCGGTTTCATAATTTTCCAAAAGCGGCGTGGGTATGTACATGTATTACCATGTACATACATTGTCACTGGTATTACCATTAATATGTATTACCAGTGACAATTTGTATTAGATGCTGCAAATCACTTCTTGAATGCTGCCCTCTGTTAAGAACGAGCAGGAAATGTGTTTTTTCGTAAAAATATTATGTTGGCATGCCCGCAAAATCTTTCCAGGAATAACTGTCTTCAATCTTTTCAATATTTGTGTTTGTGTGTGTGTGTGTAACAGGTACGGCAAATATCACGTAAACTTCGGAACTGCATCAGCTTTGAACTGAAGAGGTGCCCGATAACAAAAAAATGAAGTCCACGAAATAACCAGGATTTTAATGCAGATTGTTTACGCAAAATGTTAATCTTTTTGCACAAATGATGCGGCCAGGGAAAAGCAAGAATGGGAAAGTACACCTCGAATACGGGCAAAATATAAGTCACCGGAAACAGTGCGCAGTATGCTTACGCAAAACTTCACAAATGTACATTTAAATATGCAATCAATAAACGGAACTAAGCAATGATCACTATACATAATGGCCAACTGATATGTCCTTGGGCCAAGCTGCTGTCTCGGACGCACCATGTAAACAGAACTATAAAGGAAGAGCGCAGAAATAACGAAAGAAACTACTTCAAAACTGTTTTAAAAGTGCGAACCACTATTGTGCACTCAATTTAAAGGAAGGTTGCCGCTTCTAGTTCAAAAAGCAATGAAGAACAAAAACGACAAATGAAAATAACAAACAATGCTGTTAGTACGGCTTCTCAATAGTTGAATTTGTTTGGTAACGCCGCGTATGCCGACCTCTCAGTGAACAAGGCGAAGCTGCCGATTGGCTGGTAATGTCCACCTGATGCCCGTATTCTTATGTTTATATTAGGTCACAGTGTTAACTGCTAAAAGGTACAAAATCCTCACGGCTTTAAAAGGTGGTGAACAATAATATTGCGTCAGAATTACGGGCTCATTGACCTGAACTCTGCAACAGTAGTGTCTTTTCCTTTCGTTTGCGCTGATTTTTGTCCTGCTCGGTATCAAAGGACAACGTTGACCCGGCGAGGAAGCTTAGCGAAGCGGTCAATGACTTCCGACACGCTGATGTCGACATTTCTGTGGGCGTACAGAAGTGCCTGGCCAACCATGCGTTCCTCAGACATCGTGGAGCGTAAGTAGTTCTTAAGTAACCTCATGCTTGAAAACGTTCCCTCTGCGCTGGCAGTGGTCACTGGAAGGGTGACTAGAATCCGGAGTAGCTTGTACACATTCGCACAGAACCTGCTGTCGCAATGAGAGAGGGCATCGGTTCCTGTACCGGGGCTCTGGTTTGCTGCTTTGTTCGCCCACTTTGTCCACCATAGTCGCAGTTCTCCAAAACCAGCCCTCGTTTCGACGTCATGCGCAAAAACGGTCAGGAGATTTTCTGCTCCTTTCTCCCGATCATCTTGCATTGGTGGTATTGCGGATGATACAATTAATGAAAAGTCCTTTAGAAGTGTCCTGTGCTGTTCGAACCATTTGTTTAACTGGGCTAGTACGTGGTTCATGAACGGAATGAACAGGGTTCTGCGAAAATATTCTTCCGCACTTTCGAATGTATTGCTCCCAAGGTTTTGTTTCCGGACACCGGCTCGACGGCTGGTGATCTCCACATTCAGTTTTTCTGCCAATGCCTGCATTTGTGCAAATATTTTTGAGAAAGAAACATTCGTGTTCTTGCGGTCACTTTCAATTGTCTGCTGTATCACTTCTATGTCGTCAATGGCAGCGCTCATGTCGATACTCCTCGTCTGCAGCTTATTTGACAGGCAAAGTCAGTGTTAACACGTGTTCCGTCACATGCAGGCTTACAAGGAACGCTGGTGAAAAGAGTGCCAACATTAGACTGTTTGCCTGCACTGGACTTTCGCCATTTCCGTTAAACTTAGTCTCCTCTAGTGCTGCGATCAACGGCTGAAAGAGGCTCACAAATGAAAGCACTGCATCGTGCTTCTCGGCCCAGCGCGTTTCGCATAGTCCCAAAAGGCGCTGCCTTGTAGGCTCAGGACAGCTCAAACTTGTCACTTTTCGCAAAACGTGTGAGCGGCTAGAAGATTTACGGAAAAAGGCTGACGTCGCCTTCAGAGTCCCAAAACAGTTTCGAATGTCTGTGATGGAGCATGCTGCACACACAACTATAGATAAAGGGAGTGACACGCGCAGTGAATACATAGAGTGCGGCTGGATATTTCTCACGGACAGCAGCTTGAACACCATTCGTTTTGTCGGCCATCGAACTTGCACCACCGTAGCCTTGACCACGGAGATGCTGCATGTTAATTCCCATTTCTATAAGGAGCCTTATGATGGTGTCGGCCAGGGCCCGGCCATTTGGTCGTGAATTGGCACAAAGCCTAAGAACACTTCTTCGATTCCGTTCGCATCCTTATTAAGGTACCTTGCCCAAACAGTAAGCTGCTCGATACCCGCAACATCCGTCGTTTCATCAGCAAGTACGGAGAAGCAGCCTGCAGCGTTTACTTTTGCGACTAGGCTTTCCTTGATGATTGCAGCAGAGATTTCTATAATGTGGTTTTGTACATATAAATTAAAATATGAGGCCTTATTTGGGCAACTTTCCAAATGCTTTTTTTTTTATCTGTGTCGCCACAATCCGCGCGCATGCGAAGCAGCTCTTTGAAGTTGCCTGTATTTGTAGAGGAGGCTGTGCTTGAATCCATGGGACCACTGTCTCTATGTCCACGGAGAGCCACACCTTGCCACCCGCAAAAGAGAACTGTCTCAACAATAGGCTGTAACTTCCTTCGGATCTCTCTTATTTGAATTTGCCTGCCATGGTCCAGCTCATCAACAACACTGGGCACACATCCTGAGAAGGTTTGAAGAAAACTATCGGCTACCAGATGAGCGTCAGTGTGATATTTAGTGACTTCATGTGCACCGAAGACTTCGAGGGCGTGCTTCCACTTTTGAAATGGATTGGATACGAGGGCCTTAGTGCGCGCATGTTGGCCCTTGCCAATCTCACTTCTGCTAAAAAGGACACACACTCGGCAAAACGCACCCTCTTGAAGCGCTGAGAAGCCATCGGTACCTGTCCAGCCAAGCCACGTAAACATTCGTTTCTGCTTAAAATCGTTCATAGACTTAAACATATAGCATGGCGGAGGAATCCAAGGAGAAGCTAGCAGTTGATGTTTTGTGTCATCATCCACTTTTGAGCCATCTGTGTACAGCCCGATATCAAACTTGCTTCTGCTAACATTTTGAGGGTCATAAAAAGATAAATAATTAAATAAATTATAATCAAGCTGAAGCCCAATAAATCCCACCACCCGGGTGACGCCGCTGGTTGGTGGTGTATGAGAGCACGAAAAATTTCGGGGGGGGCTGAAGCCCCATAAGCCCCCCCCCCTGGCTACGCCCCTGATATATATATATATATATATATATATATATATATATATATATATATATATATATATATATATATATATATGGATTGACTGTAATTTAACTTAGCAATTCTAGCGTAATAGATTTTCATCAATGTTGACTGACCCAGGGCCGAATTCGCAATGTTATTCGTTCGTGCGTCTCATCTCCCTACCGCGCTTGTGATTTGTCCACTTTCTATACTATTCGTTTGCATCAGTTCTTACAAGCTATATTGGCCATGGACGTTTTGTGGGTAACTTAGATTTAGGTGCACGTGCGCACTTAGGTGGAGAACACCCGTGTACCTACAGATTTAGGTGCGCATTAAAGAACCCCAGGGGGTCAAAAATCTACATCCTAAAATCCTTTTTTTATTGCAAGTATACGGGCCGGTGAAAACCTCCGAGCACAGCATGACAGTATTAGATACACATTGCTGTCGAAACAGACTCACCGTACACATATAAGTAGACCACACTAACCAAACGGCCGCGCGTTTGGATTAGTATCGAAACAGCCTTCAAGCATCATGCACGACCGATTACCACGGTGTTGAGGCCAACGTGTCAACTGCTAAGTATCTGCTGCGAACACGTGTCAAGGATGGCGCGGTCGCGAACATCGACATCGCCCATGCTCCGCTTAAACTGCCTCTGTACTACTACATGGCAATTAAGCATACACGTGGTTGACTCCCCGCAACTCGGTGTTTCTTTTCTCTTACCGCAAGAGGTTAATTTGTATCAGTGTAAAAAAAGAAAGCGCGGTTTCACTGACAGCACCGCCTACTGAGGTGATTCGTATAGCGCCAGCCCTCGTATCGGCCGGGTCGCGGCGACGTCCCATGGTCATCGGAAAGGGCGACATTAATTGGTCCTCGCTTGTCCACCGAAGAAGAAAATTCCTCGCGTTAGTACGCAAGAACGCTATTTAGCATGTACGTGGCCGCGATTATTGGCGCTTGCTTTCATGACGCGCATTCGTATACAGCCGGATCTGTAATTTTCCCCGCAAATCGTGATCGCCACTTCGTGACTTGGAAGGACTTCGCGCCACGCGCAGTGCGCGGCTCCCATCTGCATGATTGGGACACACTTCGAGAAAATGTTGGCTCGTTTGACAAAGTGAAGTCGTGTCGCTTACATTCTGCGTCAGGATAATGCAAATTTACGGCACACCATGCGCTTTCCTGTTAAGAGAGATAACCATCCCGTGTTAAGAATTGACGCTGATCGCTGCGGTCACGTGAACTGCCCAATGACAGGGTCATATTCGCGTGAGAAAGTTACTTCTTGTTATTCTGACGGGAATGGCGACCCTGATTGGTCGCCAAGTATATATATATATATATATATATATATATATATATATATATATATATATATATATATATATATATATATATATATATATATATATATATATATATATATATATATATATATATATATATATACAAACACAAAGCCTAGGCCGAACTTGAGGTTGGTAATGCTATATGATTTATTTTAAAACGCGCTATCCTGGCGTTGGTGGTTATCTTTTAACGGTACAGTATATTGTGACCCGTGAGATATTACCTAGCCTTCGATGTAAAAGCACCGCGTTTACGTGTGCGATTTCTCTGAAGTCCCGTTTACTTTCCTAGAAGTACGGTCATGTCACATATATATCGTACGAGTCGACCTTATCGTGTTCGGGATGATGCAGACTAATATCGTTATATTATCAAGAAATGAATGCAACTTTAATGTTTGTGTTGCTTGTTTTGCCTATTGGTGCTCAGTCCTGTTGCTCGTATTACATGAACATTTCATGTTGCAACTATAGACGCTCCGCACAATTTATTGCCTCATGTACTGTAAAAAACAAACAAAAACAGACAAACAAACAAAGATTGCAAGTTGATAACTTTGGTGAGTGCTGACTTGCCGTATCTATAACTCTCTAAATATACATGTTAACTTTCTTTTAGAGAGGCAGGACCTACCCAAAAAAAAAAAAAGTAACAGGTAACCCTTTTATTTTATTAGAGTATCGGTATGTACTAAAGACAGAGAGAGAGCGAAAGCTCCCTATTGAAAGCAGAATGATCAGCCAGCGTATATCTGCCTACTTGTTATTCTGCAGAGAAAGGGGAGGAGGTGAGAAAAAGGCCATGCAAGGAAGATTCAGAGCCTGAATGTCCAACGAGACGGAATCTCCAACGAGACTGAATGTCCACTATTGGACATTCAGTCTCGTACATTCCGCCTCGTTGGACATTCAGGCCGCAAGTGTGCAAGGAATTGGCCAAAAAGATACGTTAGAGAAAAGTAACAATAAATACAGGTCTTGTAATAGCTGTCCAAGGCGATGAATGGACAGTCTCGACAGTTAGTGTAAAATATGAAAAAAAGGAACAAAAAGAAGAAACGAACACTTATGGGCACAGAACACACTTTCTTGATTGAAGGATCAAAGTTTTCCGAGAAAACAAACATATTTTGTGTGTGCGAAGAAGTTCAGTGCTTTTCACTGTTCCGATGTATTTAAAAAAATGTGTTGAATGTTTGAAAACGCATATAGTGAGCATTTTCCGCGTTTATTGTCACGACTTTTGGTCAGTTCACAGGAACTTTCTGTTCGCAGGCGTTATCTGCCATTGGCCGTCGTTGGCAATATGCCGGACGTGATGATTGGCTCACGCTTCCTCTGACGAACTTTTCCAGCCTATCGAACTATTCGAGCGAGTACGGGAGGGTCCAGGTGTCGCTGTTTAGTGCGAAAAATGTCGGACATGCTTGTCGGAAGTTGTTCTCGTGAGGAAATAAAACATCAACGACAACAAAAATCACGCGTGAAAGACCGTGCGGTCAGTGTTCGGTCGCAGTGTCCTTATGTACACTTTGTGTGGAGCGCAGCCTTTGCGACTGCGAGGACAGGGCGTGCACTTTCGAGCCGACCGGCCGTCAGCTATAGGACTCGGCAAATGTGCGCCGCTCTTAAAAGTTCGCGTTTTGTCCTCTCTGTGTGACGGTTGCTGTCAGAAAAGTCATGAAGGCGTACCAGGCGACCTTTCGCGTGTTCTTGTGGAAATATATACGGTGTCATACGTGCGAATGCAGGGCGAATAAGACATTACATGCGATCAAAACTGCCAGGTGTATTGTCGACACACGTGAAAGGCGACAGAGAGAAGGAGATTAGCACGAGGCTACGTGACATAAACGGCATCTAAAACTGTTTACGTATTACGTTGGCCGTGAGAGATGACACTACCATACACGCAATACCAATTGACGCATGCGCACTCCGAAGCTCGCATTTCATGTCTGGCTGGTTGTGTAACGTTCGTAATGGAGTACATGGCTATTTCATATATGCGCACGTAAGGAAGTAAGGAAACAGAAAAAGGAGAAGACAGGGAGGTTAACCTGAAACACTTCCGGTTGGCTACCCTACACTGGGGGATCGGGGAAGGCCATATCAGGTGCTGCCTGGCACTGAAGGATATCAAATACTTTTCGAGTACTGCTACTGCATACAGAGTATAGAGAAAAAAGCAACAATATCAGAAAGGGTATAATTTAACACCTACCGTTTCGTGGCTTTATGTATTGCCTTTTCTCTAATATGGAGAATTCATAACACAACAAAATTCATTTAGCAAATGAGAGCTGAAGACACAACGAAAGTAGTTTAGAATTTAATAAAAAACAAAAAAAAAAACAAAAAAACATCGGGATTCCGAAGTAGCTAAAAAGATTCTTAGGAATTTCGTGGCAGAAATAGGAGCCGCATCGGCAAATACTAATTTCATCACACGATAAAACAACTATACATAAAGGGAGTGGCTGCAGAATAGGGTCTGGTCTGTACAGGCGGGACCACAGATGGTGTCTTTGGTTTGTTAGAAACAAGCGGGAAATACTGCGCCGTGAAATGGATGTTTCAATTATGGATCTGGAGGAGGAGAAAAAAATTAAGTAAGAGCCTTAAAGAAACGCGTGATTCAAGTGAACCCGTTGATTACGAAGTGACTGTGGAAGTCAACGGCGTGAGAGAGATGAGTGTGGCTGGTAAAACATTCAGCGTGTATACGGTATTATTCCACTTGAAGCGATGGCGTGTGTTCGAGTTACTTGCTGACTCATCGACGTGTCATGGAGGTAGCCGACGTTTAGAAGCATTGATGTAAAAGAACATGCTCGTATACAAGAGCCGTGAGTTACCATATCCGTTCTCATATTCATGAAACAAGGCACTTGATGTTAGCAAAGCCATGGGGGTGCATCCCCATGCATCACTATGCGAAAGTGACAAATAGTGAAAGAATCACACCTTTCTACATAAGGGTGCGATTCTTTCACTATTTACCTTCTCTTAAACGAGGTTTTACGACAAGGCACGTTCTCCCATACTGCGGACAGATCATATATATATACGGGTTTGCGAGCATGTCCTACACATCAACAGTATAAGTCCTACACATCAACAGTATAAGTGTGTACTCGAGCTGGATGTAATGATTGTTGCTTCATGACCTCACTAAGGTAACGGGAAAATTCGTTCCCACGTGACGTGATAATCGTCGTCAATCGCTATAATTGAAAGCACAAGATAGAAACAAATTGACTTCGCCCTTCGTGAAAGTGAGAGCGAAACTGAGCAACATCCAAAAATTGTTTGCAGTTGCTGCTTGCCATCGTGACTTTCTATATATATATATGCACACCACATGGGCTATACAGGATGTCATGCATGACCGAACGCTTTGATCATGCTTGTTCAGAGCTATAACAGCTACAAGCGGGCAAAATTTCTCTCAACTTCTATTCAACGCGTTACTCAATCATGTGCCGATTGATTATCGTAATTCGCTTATAACCTGTAAATAGTCAAACATAAGCGAAGCGTATCGCTCGCATAGCAGTGTGTATACAATAGAATGCGTAATCTAATTTCTATAGCCATTGCGCATTAGTGATTTCTGCTTATAAACCTCCTCTCCTCGTTCCTTTCTTCCTTTCCAGAAAATGTGACTGCAGTATAGCGTAGAAAACGTGTTACTTGTACCCTCTTCTGTGCAGACAATGACACTCATCTAAACCGAACTATGAATAACAGAACGCGCACATTAAGTTATACATAAAGAAGCTTAAGTGAAAGCCAGGCTATCAAGTGAAATGAAGATATCAGGTTGCCTATGTCTGTGTGCTTTCACTTTTTTCTGTGCTCTAAAAATTCTTTCTTCTATATGGGACATATATGTATGCCCCTATTCACTTGCAGAGTGACATGCAGTCCGACACTTGTACGCTGTAAAATCCCCCGGCTTTTAAATAACGAGCTTTTCCTTTCTGTCTTAACTTCGAGCACTATATATACCTTTGTATCCTTCTCAACTCGTGGGGTGCTGAGTAGTATCTTGCAAGCTGTGTTTTCGTAAACCGCGTAGATTTATTCTGTCTATACCGTTCTGCAGGCTTACGTATAGTATACCTTTTATTCTGTGCACGTTACCGGGAAACGTTTCATCGTTTCCTTTTCTGTAGCTTGACTTAACCCGTCACCGCACGACCCTCTATTGTTCTGTTCTCGAGCGAGCAAGGAAAAGGTCAGTCCTTGAGTGACACATATGGAGCAACAATCAGCACATGCTCCTGTACGCGTGCTCAACGGCTGTCCGGCCTTCCCTTTGACGAAGAATGGGATACGGAGTCGAGGTGTCACTGACTGAACTTATACCATGCAGAGGGGCAGTGTTTGGCAGTCCATCGTAATATCTGGGGTTTTACGTGCCGAAACCACGATATGATTATGAGGCACGCCGAGGGCTCCGGAAATTTCGACCATCTGCATGGTGTTCTTTAACGTGTGCTGACATCGCACAGCACACGGGCCTCTAGCATTTTGCATCCATTAAAATGCGACTGCTGCGGCCGGGATCGAACCCGCGGCCTAAGGGTCAGCAGCGGAGCACCGTAACCTTTGCACCACTGAGGCGGAATGGTAGCGCATCGCCGACGCGGGCTGACTGAGACTTCAGGAAAAAGCAGCCGCTGGTCTTGCTGCGAATGCTTTATTGTGAGCGGCAATGACGACCTCAGTCGGGGATATGGAAGGGTACATATTACCTTTTGACCATGTGTAAGCATCCCATCGATTGTTGCATTCGTCATAATGGGCTTCATACGCGTAATAGGAGAGCTGTAATACGAAATATTTCCTTCGTTGCCGTCCGTGGCAGTCAGTGTTCGTGGTTAATTTGTAAAGAATAAAAGTTGTTATACATTCTTCCACACTCAGATTTTCTCTACAAAGATGTGGACACACACGTAAAAAAAAAAAAAAAATGTGTATGATCGACGATGCTATATTTGCAAGATCTTGGCAGTCGTTGAACAGGCAGAACGTTCTTTACAGCTGCAAGAGCTTTGTGAAGAGAATAACTTTAGTGCTGTTTGACGTAATCGTTTCCATGTGCTGACAACGCTTGAAGCTATGCACACAAGAATAACTTCTCCATTTGTAGTGGCAACTGCACAGATGCTACATAACCAGCATGTTTTGTACACGATTTCTTCCCTCCTCTCTTTCTCATATTTCCATTTCCCCTCTTCCATTCCCCATGTGTAGGGTAGCCAACCGGACATGTTCCTGGTTAGCCTCACTGCCTTGAGCGTTCTTGTTTCCCCCTTCCGTACTTCACTCAGTCAGACCTCTTTTTCTTTAACCATCAGGGGTCGTAGCGCGTTCCTTTTATTTGAATAGTTTGCCATATATGGCACAGTAAAATACCGTGTCCAAGATACAAAGATACGGCGTCAAATCTTAGCATAACAGTGAGCTGAGCAAGTTGGTAGGTATTCATGTTAAAATACAGGGCGTGCAAACACGGACACAAGAGAGAAGCGGCGTTTGCGGTGTCTTGACTTCTCTCTTCTGCCCGTGTTTGCACGCGCTGTCATTCAACATGAACACGGCGTCAAAGACTGTGTCGCCGTGTATGAAGTGGTGGTGACTTCATAAGAAAACGCCGTGTTTTCTTTGCCGTATATACACTGCAGCAGCGCGTGTACACATATCGTGTGGACCGTTCTTGCAAAAGAGGTGCACATGCACGCTGTGTTGTTTTGGGGCGGTGATAGCACCTTCAAGCACCACTGCTTCCGCGGCACGCAACAACGTCGGGGACCCGGGGCGAACAGGAAGACGAAGAACAAGTAGCTCGGCGTCCGAGCGTGGCTAATGGCGGCGGCCGCCGCGAGCGTGAGCTCCGCGCGCGGTTTCATTAGGCGCCGCGCACATAATCACATGCGGGGCGGAACAATCGGCACACTCACCTGGTTCCGCGCGACCGCCGCCGGCGCTGCCCGAGCGTCACGCCGGCGGCCCGCACGACGACAAACCGAGGCGACGCATAAATTATGTGGGGGCGGGTACGGCCGGACACCTCGTCGCGCTCACTCCGCCGACGCAGGTGCGCCGAGACGCCGCGCGCTACGACAGCCGCAGAGACACGGCGTTCATGCTGTACCCGGGCGCTTACGATGACGCCCCGTGTTATCGCGGAATTGCAAACTGAACCGCCGTGAAATGAAACCTCGCAAGGTTCCTTATGAATGCATTCACCTAAGACGACTCGAAGGCGAAAGCCATCTTCTTTTTCTTCTCAGTAGCCGTGTTTATCTTCCCCCGCCCCCCTCCGAAGGCTGTCTGGCAGTTTCTGCACCTAACGCGGTTTTGCACTGCCTTCAGAATCGGAGGCATTGCAAGCTTTCTGATCGGCCCAACTTTGACCAAGCGATGTCGTGTGATGACGTCATCATGCGACGTCACATTACTTGACGTTTTGAGACGTCAGTTCTGGTTATTTGTGACGTCACCGCGTGATGCTTTTTTGCATCACTAGTGTTGACGTCGACTCCTCGGGATGCCGATGATCAACTTCCGCGTTTGATGAGGCATCTAAGGCTTTCGCCTTAAAGATATGCACTTTCATGTCCACGTCAAACTGTATCATATATCCGTTGGAACTGTAACGCCGCGGGCTTCCATTATTCCTTGTTTCTTTTATTGCGCTGTATCTTGTAATTATCAGTGATGATGGATTTCCTGCAGTGACAAGATGCTTTTGTTCATGGATTAGAAATGTTTACTAAATGTGTCCGCACAGTCCAGGATTAGAAAAATGTCATGCACCTCCGTGTACTTCGTCCGTGTGAGCGCCGTGCTCTTATTATATCGACAAATGACAACAAACCGTATCCTTTTTTATTATTATTTATATGTGAAAAAAAAAAAAACTTGAGAAAGCGTTAGGGCCGGCTTTCACAGCATGATATAGTAGTACTGAAGAAACATACAAAAACAAGAAATACTAGAACGAATAAAAGAATATGAAGATAGGAAAATAATCAGAAGAACTATGTACATATATGATATATGGCATGCATATGAAGAATGAGCAGAGTCTTCATCTCAGCTTCATTTCATAACAAGAAAACCTTGCGCATATAAACGAAAATTCACTTAATAAAGGCTGCATGGTGACACCAGCGATGCTGTTCTAGCTTTATCATATTCTTCATGGAATGCCAATTAACATCTCATTATTAATATAAAATAATCTCATGTAATGTATTGTTTAATACTGAGCGCTGCTTACATTGCGTCCGTATACTGTGCTGTATATAAAACAGTAGCCGCAACAAACACGGTGGTGATGATGATTATTATTTCGACGATGACGATGCTACAGGCTGGCTTAGCCTGGAAGAACTGTTTGGCAAGTGCTCTGCTAGAGCGTCGTTGTCTTTAATTCCGCGTAGAGTACTCCATCGTGAATCACTTATAAGTGATTCACGGTGAAATACTATAGTCTATTGCAGAAATGTCAGAAGGATACGCGATGCTTCTTTATTCGCCGTCCTCCTGCGGTGCCTAACTATTCGTCGCGAAACGCTCCGCTCGCTTAAAAATGAATGCGGCGAACTTGCTCAAGATATCTAGAAACGTATAGTCTATATACGTTCGAAACGTTCTATATTCCACATTTTCGCTTTCATGAGTAACTGCAACAGGATCAGACGCGGTTCGATCCTGTTCCTGCCTCTCAGTTTCTCTTGACGCGACGTCCGGACGATACAAGGCTGAGTTCGCGAGCATTGCGCGACGAACCGAAAGCGAACGCCGCGTTTCATCCACACGTCGGCGAGCGCGGGAAGATTGTCGCCCGCGATGCCGTTGGTATATAATGGCGTTCCTGGTGCGGGACGCCCTTCCGTCTTGTGACACAGGCGGCTCTCCTTGTTACTCTCGCGCTCACGCTCTGGAAGAGGAGAGCCGGCAGCAGCGAGGTGTACACACTAGGCGCGCGCCGCGAAAATGTGAGCGTACACACACGCACGCACAAGTAATACCGTCACATGTGAACCGCGGCGCGTGGGCGATTTTAGAGCGTGACGCGGAGTTATACGTGAGCACTGCACGCGTGGCTGGCTTCCTCGCTACTGCTCGAAAGAGAGCCCGGTTAGTTTGACGCGCGCGCACAGAGCAGGAACTCGGGCTGCCATCGTGGGTGTATATGTTCTCGGAGGAGGGTGCCGTAAGGCTACGCAGAGCAGCGCCGCGCGCCGAAGCGTGGAGTTCTTTCTTTCTTTTTTTTTGCTCTGTCCGTGTAAAGTGCCTGCTTGGATCGACAAACAAGAAAAGAACGCCAGGGGGATGGCTGTGCTTGGTGTGAACCACCGCGTGACGGCGAAGGTCCTGCGAGCACGCGACGCGAGCGCGCCTCCAGATCGGTCCTTGTAGTACGCACTTGTTGTTACAAGCGTGGACGTACACGTCGTATACACGAGGCGTTGAACAGGCAGAGGCGGGGGTGCGTCACGAACGAGCCATAGCTGCTCGAGCGATAGCTGAAGCTTGGGCACCCATAGCAGCGTTTGTCTGTACGGGTCTCCTTTCTCTCCCTTCTCGACATCAGAAGGCGAATGACCCCTGAATGTTCAATTCACGGCCTGTCTCACGGCTATCGCATACCTTCACAAATGTCCAGTGGCGGGCACCCAGTGGTCAGCACTGGCTTCAGTGGCCATGATATGACAGAAACTGGATTGTAGTTGGATGCTATACATGTGAAGTTCTGCCAGTGTTTTGTGAGCGTTCTCAATTCCGACTCTGCACATTTTATATAAACTACCACTCCCCCCCCCCCCCCCCTCCCCCACTCTTTCTCTCCGATCTATCTTTGTGGACCCACTTCCTGGGGGTGAAATCCTTTCGCGAAATCATTTGTTATCGTTTTAATGAACATTTCATCAGCAACAATCAGCCGACTATGCATGTATGCTCATCAAATGCCTTCGCGCCACTGAATCAGCGGCAGTCCATGCACTGTGTGGAGACGCCAACAAAGGGGATCTAAACGAGACAAAAATTCAGGGGAAAAGGGACGCTTGAAGTGATGAGAAGATGCAACAAGGAAAGTCGTTGACTAAGACTTATGCTCTTGTTGAAACGTTGTCTCAAGTGACATACCTTGTTAGACAACTTGGTGTCACACCAAAGATCGCAGAAATACAGCGACGCGCGCGATGTAAGGTTTCGCACATCAACGGTGTGTGGTTCTGTATAACGTTGTATATGTACGCGTACATCTTTCAAAGTACGAATTAGTGCTCGGTCCGTCAACATGGAAGCTTCTGGAGGAGTAATCCTAAAGAAATTCGCTGTGAATCCAGCAAAAAGACAATCAGAATAAAGCCAGCAAGCAATAACCAATATACAAGTTAAATATGAGCCAACGCAATCAAATTCGTACGCGTAAGACGCTATCTTTCGCGCTGGTTGCGAACTTGTCACTCGACAGACGATGACTACCGCCTAAAGTCTGCGTGGCATGCACATTAATTTCAGGGGCAGCTGCAGACAGTTAATATGCTCATATGACTGATTGCTTGCGTTCACCCGTAAAAGTTACAATGCCCACACTAAATGGACGTTCGCACTAATGGTCCGAGTCGGTCCCCTGACTTCACACGGCCTCTTTTCGAAACCTTTTGCTTCCCCTGTTATACACGTGCGCCCGTTCAGGTATACACACACGCCAATAAAACACAATAATGGTGGCGCTTATCTGTACTACCTGGCGCAAATTCACTGTGTTGTTACTCTTTGTTGAGTGTAACATCATATGGAACTGTGCTTTGATTTAGGTGCATACGTAAAAGAACCACAGGTGGTCGATATTTATCGGGCGTCCTCCACTCGGGGTTCCGGCACGTAAAACCCTATTAATTATTAATTATACACAATATTAATGAGAACTAACAGACAACAATGCTAAGGAAAGTATAGCAGATGTTATTTGTAACAACTGGGATATAATTTCTTCACATTTATATCCCAATTATTAAAAATAACATCTGCTATATATTCCTTGGCATTGTTGTCTGTTAGTTCTAATATTGTGTTTAACAAAGAAAAACGAGCCCTTAAAAGTCATCTCCGTTCCTTCATTAGTAATTATTAAGACACATGGAAGAAATAACAAAGACAAAATAAAAATGACAATATAAAACACTGTCACTAGTATATACAACATAACGACATACATGGTTTGACTGATCTAAGCGCACGCAGACGAAGACGAAAAAGGGGAGACAACAGGACAAGCGCGTACTCACAACTAAAAGATTTATTGAACAAGAAAGCATATAAATACAACAAACAACTGATCGACGCATGCGCGACAAGACAATTATGGTTAACTAAGGCGATAAACTATTGCGAAATTCTACCAAGGAAAACAGACTCCTTCTCATGCAACAAAACTGAAGGCTGGCTGACACTCTGATCTCTTTTTCTTATGTGAAATGCTTCAGTAATCTCTCGGGTTAGCTGATTGCTGCTTCGAAAAATTATTTTGGTATCATGTAAAACAGGATAGCAGCCATGGACTCCCTGCAACGACATACCTTTAGCAGAACAGGTTCGTGCCCCATAGAGGAATCAAGAAAAGTGCGGTTATTAGACAGCAACAACAACAGAAGCATGCACAGTTCTTGGCCACTGGGGCAATACCATTGCCTCACAAGAACAATTTGAGCTGAAATAAAAGTGATGGTCGATTCGAGCTCAACCTGGAAGCGTTGTTGTCCTTTAATGGGCATGCTTTCTATTTGTACTTTTAAATTTTACAGCGAGACTTTGTTATTGCTTGTAATGTTCTTGTCTTTTTATTATGAAGTACACAATTAAAACAACAGAGGGTATATATCGGACATTAGAACTGCTCACGGGTCAGTTAAACTTTGTGAAAGTCAGAAGACAATGTACATTCGTGTATGACACCTTTTAAAGGCTGTATTTTACTAACATTCTGGAATGTAAATAAATGTCTTAACGCTGACCAAAGTGTCCTATACGCAAGGACAATGCCTCGTGAATGCGTGCCTCGAGAGCGCAAATAAATGATGCATGTGGACACATCAGCGTCCATATACTGGGCTTGCGAAGTCGCATCGACCGAGAATGGCGTGCGGAGGAGGAGCATTGTCCATTTAAGGTCATTTTGAGAGCCGTTCGACTTATAAGGATGCTGTCCTTTTATAGAGGTCGCAAGTATATGGAAACGCCTCCGGTTCAGAGGATTTGAAAAAAAAAAAAAAATAGGTGACACGTGCACACATGTAGTCCAGTTATGATGATCGTGGTTATTATTGTTATTACTACTGTTGCTAAACATTTATTAGCAAAAAAAGAAAGAATTTAGATATGACTGCTGATTCAGGCGGCCTCAGCGGCCAGCTCCGCCTTTTGGCGGGGTCAAAGCTGCCATATCAGTGACTCCCTCTGTTCTGTACTCAAGTTATCGATCAGGAACGGTAGCGTCTTGCATTCTCTCATGGTGTATTTGGAGTTCGCAAGTTCACAGCAGAACAAGTACCCACGTTTATATCGGTGTAGGATATGCGCGTAAAGCCTCGAGTCCAAAACTACGCGCGCGGATGAGCACAACTCCTTGTCATGAGAAAGTAACACCACCAAAGTGAAAGGAATCTCGTTTTCGATTGAGTCTGCGCGATAACGCAATTGACAGCCGCCTTTGCCCAAAGCATTTATTCTTTGCCGAATATATTCTACACCATTTGATCTTTTGAAGGTTGAAAAAATATTTATATGTAGCTTTCTCTCTTATCATACTTCCTTGTGTACCAATGAAAACGTCAGGAACTTAACTCTCGTCTTAGATGCACCTGTGTGGACCCGTGCACGATCTCCGCGGCGTGTTTGATATGTCGCATTCGGCTGAGCAACGTACACATGCTCAGCAATATGCGGCTGAGCATTGTATTTTTCAAGGACTGCAGTTGATTTTCTCGATGAGGTGCAAAGCATGTTGAGACTATATATCTGTATCTGTATATCACTGGACGACAAGAGGTAATGTAATTTTATGTACGGCATCACACGGCTATAACTATCCTCCCACTGTGCTGCGGAAGACTAAACTTTTGTTGTCGTATATAGCTTACTGCCCGTGTAATAAGGAACAGATACCAGGCATCGCTCAGAGGGGGTGCACTGAAATGTACTTCCGTGCCCCTGCCCATGCAGCGGCTAGGAAACTGTGACGTGATGGACCGGTGCACCCACGGAGCATCGCGCGTGTTTTATATTACGCTGCAACACAAAGAGGCGCACGCGTGCTCCTTTCTCTGTTTTTTTTTTTTTTTGTATAAGCGCGCGGGACCTCTCGAGTCTCGCAAGATCTGCATCGCGATCCCTTGGTTGGCACCGCGCCCTGGCACCGTGCACAAAAGATATCGAGCGCTCGTTAAATGTCGTGAAAACAGCCGTCGCCCGCTTCTCGCCAACTCCGATGAGCCGATCAGAGCAACGACGACGCACGCCCCCCGATCGGAAACTTGTCACGCGGGCGTGAAGGCGCACCGCGGGTGCCGAGCCAACGCCGTGCGTGCGTACTCGATACACTCTACGAGCACGCAGGCCCCCATCGGTTCCTCGATGAGTCGGCGCGATCAGAGTATACCAGAGCCCCTTCGTCGCGTCGCCCATTAATCGGCCGGGCGACTGTCGTCGCAGCGGATGGCGACAGCCGAAGGAGGGGGGGGGGGCACCGTTTGGTTCAGGCCCTGCGGGCACCATTAGTAAGGGGGGGTGGCCCTCATCAGTATTCCGCCGAGTCACGGATCCGGGAGCAGCGGACCGGCCGGCCTTGGCCGCTTGATCGCCGGGGCTTGGCCGATCGGTTTTCTTTTTTGTCGCGCGTCCTCCCAGTATACATATGCGCGGCCGTGATCGCAGTCACCGCGCGCGAGCAGTCCTTATTGCGCGGAATGTGTGCACACTGCCTATCGCGTAAACGCTCCCACGCTTCCACGGACTCGCTGCTGCTGCCCTCGTGGCGGTGTCCTTTTTACTGGGCCGCAACCAACGGGTTCTTCCGGTGCGAGGAAGCGCGACTAACACCGCGACCGCTTTCCAACAAGCTGCTTGACGCCATGTTGTAAAGCTCTGCTCAGTAAGGTCATAGTGTGAAATGCACTTATTAAAGAGCTTCAGCAACATTTGCTGGCACGCTAGTTGATGATGCATAGTTCATAAGTATCCAAGCGCAAACGTAACAAGACACAAAGAAGACGCAGGACGGAGGGATGAAGATGGCAGCCAAGCCGCGTTGATGCGGGGGATACAGCTCTTTCTCCTCCCCTGCAGTGCGGGGTAGCAAGCCAGCTGCAAACAAGTTTGCGTCTTCTCACTTCTTTTTCTTTTCTCTCTCTCCCGCAGTGATTACGGTGAACCACTTCTGAGAACGAATGCCCTGCCATCAGCGATGATCGTAATAAGATTCTTGACGCAACGGAAATTAAGAACGATTCATACGTTTCAACTACATTTTCATTACAACGTGCTGAGTCAACACACTCTAGAAAAGCTCTCCCTTTCCTCACTCTATGAAAAAGGAGTATGTGTGACTCCTTTCGGAGAGTCCTGACTTGCCACGTTTATGACTCTCTTTAAAGAGGCAGGTCCGCTCTCTTTGGATATCATTGTACTCTCTTCGGAGAGTCGTGTGACCCACAAGAGAGTTAACGTGCCTCTTTAAAGAGAGTCATATACGCGGCAAGTCAGGACTCTCCGAAAGGAGTCACAGATACTCCTTTTTTTTCTAGAGTGCAGTTGGTGTTGGCTGAGTGCTCTCTCGGCATTTTTCCCGCACAAGGCGTCATCATGTTGTCAATATATATTTACTCCGGTGAACTTCTTTTCCCCTTCACGCTACCAGTTCGGGGTTCAAAGAGCAACGCGCTGTTTGTTTCTGTTATCGCAATATTTTCCTTCACGATTTATGTCTTGCCGATTTGTAAATCTTCATCACGGACTTTACGATTTCCATCCTTTGTGTATATATAATTTAGTGTCTCCGTTTCCCTCGCTTTCTTTTAGACGACTTAGCGGAATGCAGGTTGGGAGCGCATGCAGAGCGATACATTCATGCAAAACGCAACAGCCTAAGAGCACTCTAAGAAAAGGAAGAGTCCTTCTACTCTGTTTTGTGAGTCCTGCAGCTTGTCACGTATGCTACTCTCTTAATAGAGACGCGTGAACTCTCTTTGGAGATTATTATATACTCTCGTTGGGGAGTCGCGGGACACGTGAGCGAGTTAACGCGTCTCTTTAAAGGGAGTCAATTACGTGGCAAGTCAGGACTCGCATAACACATACTCTCGTTTTTTTTTTTTTCTTCGAGTGCAGGACAGCGAGGTGCGACGCGCTCGCTCAGTCCTTCTTCATGACGTCTGCGGCGGTATAGTTCAAGTAGTGGTTGTGATATATCTCTGCACGCGCGTTACAGACAGCCGATAGCCGCTTACCTTTAGCGGTAAGACGAGACATTTGCGACTCTTCTTTGAAAGCGAGGATGATGTTGAGGCTGGCCGGCTGTCAAAATTGTCCTGACGCGAACGTTCGCGAGTTGTCGCAATTGTTTGACGGTGTCGGTGGGTCTACGCAGTCGCTGGAACTAATATCAAAGCACTTAGCTCCGTGGGAGTGCGTGTCACGGTCTTTCTCACTCACTACTAAATCAAACCTATACCGCTCTTTTTTCGATAAACTCCAGGGGAGAAATACACGGATTAGGCGGCAAGTGATATGTTTTGTCTCGCTCAAGCACGTTTATTGGTGGCCGTATGTTTCAATTACATATCTAAGGCGATGATTACGGTGACGATTAACTACTATTGTCGTTTTTGGCTTAATAGGTCGTATGAAAATGTGCCTCGATTAGGACTGTGTTTTCCGCAAGTACGCGGTGACGCTTTTTAAGTGTGCTTCGCTCGATGTACAGTTCTTTACTGATTTCGAATTTTGTAATGATCATCTAATAAAGAGTCTCTCTCTCTCTAGATACAATGTTCTTAGTTCAGCTATCTTAATTTGCGAAAGTCATCGTGCACGACAGATCATAAGCGATGCCGATGCTGATGTTTGTCTCTTTTTTTTTTGTTTGTTGTGTGCAGCTCTGGACAAGTTGTGTGACCCTCGCCGGTCGGCCATGGTTGTGGCGGCGGGGTCGGCGGCGGTGGCCGGCGCTGGCGGCGAGCCGGTGCAGGCGAGCAGCGCGTTCGACATGGCCTCGCTGGTGCTGTACGGAAGCCAGGCGGTGCCCGTGCGCCTCAAGATACTCCTCGACCGGCTGCTCAGCGTCCTGCCGCACGACGACGTCATACGCGTCCTGCACGGGTTCGGCTGGACTTACGAGGACTACGTGCGCGGCTACATCTTGCAGGTGGGTGTCATTCAACCTTATTCAACCCTTATGCTATGTGTAACGTACAGTCGTGCTCAATATTACTTGCAACGTGGGAGCGCGTGGCTTCAAGTTGCCCTTATTTCCACAACTAAATGATATTTTCTTATTGGAGATCATTCCCAGGTGACAGAACACCGTTTAGTTGTGCAAATAAAGGCTAGTGGAAGCTATGCTCAATCTTTAAGCTCGTGAGGCCACGCGCTCCCGTTTTGCAAGTCACACTGAGCGCGACTGTACATCTGCAGGAGCCGCGGAGGCCTTAATAAAGTGAAGACGTTCGACCATGCATGTGTGGATGACGAGAAGTGGCTCGTGGTATTTGGTTTCCTTAATAACCAACCTGTCTTACCGTGAACCTTCAACAAGAGGTGGCGGCCGGGCATAGAAAGGCAGAAGATTAAGTATAGTTCCCCCCCCCCCTCCCCCCGTGCTAGGAGATCAAATCACGAGGGTGCGCTGGGCAACAGTATCGTATGCATCTTAATGAGTGAGTATCGGCCCAACGTGTGGTCACCACGTGAGAGCGCGCGTGCATTGTAGGCCCATCTATGTCGCAACCGAACAAAAATGCTCGGTCATTGAATACGCTGCGTCTCGCGGGTCACGTGTTGGGCCGACACTACTTGGACAGATAGCTCCTGATCGCGCCATATTGTGGCTCTTCTCAAAGATATTTTTTTTCTTGTACGAACGCCTTTCATATCACCTCAAGCTATCGTCGTATGCGATCATTGGCCGACTTATCGGTTTTATAAAAGCAAGCGGTAAAATACTGTTCCCGACCTCGTCAAAATAAATCGCGTAGGCTAACCAATAAATCTCTAACTTGATTTTGAGCTTCTCAATGCTTGTTGTCTAAATACGTAATATGTATACTATAATACCGCATGGGACGTATAAAAAATGGAAATAATGCGAAAATACGGTCAGTGGTATACCGGTAAGACGTTCTTAGAAGCTTGCTCGGCGGCAGAATATCCGAGCGTAAATTTTTTTTTATATTGCTATTTGTTACCTTACACCAATGGCTAGCGGGACCTGCGTCGAGCTGCACCTATTGGCTGTGTGCGTGTACCGTGCAAGTGAACTTCAACGTGCGCGCCCTTTCCGACGTGCTCTATAGTGTCGGACATCGCGAAGGGCGTGGACGGTCGACCTCTGAAAGTCGCGCTGCCATATATTCCCGCACGTGCCTGCACGACGCCATCTCAGGCTGACTCAAGGACACGGTTTGAATTTCACGAAATTTCACCGAGAACAGCTTTTTTGACGCGGCAGTGTAATACGTCATTTCGACAGAAGAAGAGACAAAAGTCGCGGCTGCAATTGTGGACAATGCGCAGTTCTCGCATTTTCGAATCAGTTGGAAAAGGGGATGCCATCGCCTTTCCGATTTTTTTTTCCTTACCGCGCTAGTTCCATCAGTGGTTATAAGTTCCTATATAGAGACTACAAACGGAAATAACAAGACCTGCGCCAGGAAATTATCCTTCCACAAAAGAGGGAAAAAAAAGGCAAGAAAGAACAAGAATCGAGAAATCTAACTCCTGACAACAACAACAACTATATAATAAGAACTAAGTGAGCATGACACAGCGCCATATTATAAGTTTGTGTGCTATAGCTCGTTGTGACTTGTCAGCCAGCAAACTGCTGTATATATGGTAGATAAAATATAACACACATGGAATCGAATTCACTCGGTCATAAACATGCGAAATGATGGCTTTATGAAGACTATTGCCGCATTCGGGTCCAAGGTAAGGAACAGCAAGGCATGCAAAACATGCAGATAAAAGTGAATAACAACGTAGACAACACAAATGCTTCCTCGTTCGCCTTGTGTGCATCTTTGGTCACCCTGATGTACACCAAACCGTGACACCAAACCGCGACAGACTGGTTTAACTTTTGTGCCGTTCCGTGCCTCACAAGTCGCCACGGCCATTGGAAGACGTGGATGAAGAGTGCGGACACTCACAACAACAACAACGACAACAACAACAACACTCACAAGCGGCACTCGACCTCTTTCGTGCGCATCGTTCCATTCAGTACCGTCGTTAAAACGCGTGTTATCGCGAAGAGTTAACCCCAGTGCCTATAAATAGTGCCTTGCAGTCGTGGGCCGCGCACCGCTCCCTTCTAAAGACCGCCTGTCGCGCTGCTCGCACTTGGCCACACTGTCGCATGTCCGGAATAGAGAGGGAAGCCGGGGACGCGGCGTCGTTCACGCTGCGACGCCTCCGAACTTGCCGGAACCGTATCGCTTTTATCGCTATCTTCCCGCCTCTGCACGAGTGGCGCCAGCGCGAAGCAACCCTTTGGTCCTCGCGGCGTGGTTTCTCGGCGTGACACCGTCCCGCTGTCGGTCCCCGGGAGGACCGGTAATGAAGCATTTCCCGAGAAAAGGGCCCCGCCACCATCACCGATCGGCGTCTTTGTTCCGAGCTGTAATGCTACAGAGGGCTTCGCCGCATTGTTCGGCCCCGGGACCACCGAGCGACTCCCCTCTTCGACGTCGTCCTGCACGCTGAAGCGATGGCGGAAGCGCGCTCTCGTGCAAAAACAACGACGCGTGGCAGCCAAAACGACTGTAGATGCACGCGCCTGCTGTATGTGTCCCAAAACTGTGCAGTTATACGAAAGCTAGGAACTGCGCATACCGCCTGCTCGACCGAAGGCCGACATGGTGAACAAGAGACTCTTGATTGGTCGGTGCATGTGTCAGGCTTTTGAAGTAGTCTATACGCCGGTTTGCATGTGATCAGTAGTATCGCTTCTCTGAATACTTTTGTCGGTACGCAGAACACAAGAGCTGACTAAACTTGTGTGGCGTCATTTCCATAGATTGCATGCATGTACAGTCTGAATCAGCCTTGTCTAGAGCGGTCGAATGCGTGGCTCTCGACGCTGACGCCGTACGCAGCTGATACATTGCATTAGCCACAAGTTTCCTTTCATGCTTGAATTATAGCACAAAGACCTAGCGTGGGGTAAGACTATGTTTATCTTTGCATATTTTCGCGGAAAACGGCGGCTGAAGCGGCCGTCTAGACAAGTGTGTTTCCGACTGTATTCCGTGAACATAACTTTTTCCTGCACATGCATGGGCTATACACGACTAATGTACACTTCAACTCTGTTAATCCACGTGACACATTTGGGCACTCAGCCACCCTGTTTCGATTCCGATCATCAGTCGATCGCACATGAGCGCGACCAGAGATGTGCGGTTTAGTATATACACTGCCTATACTGCGTATGTTGCCCTAAGCTCAAATAGAGCGTGAGAGCCCTGGCCAGCCTCATTACATGTATACGCACTCTGGTGTTCCACGAAATAGCAGAACATGCATGTATGTTTCAGCGAAATTTCAACCAACTGTTCAGGTCGTGGTCGGTTGAAAGTGCCGTAGAATGATGTGCGAGCAATGCATTATAGAACGCCCCATAGTTGAGCGGTATTGAGAGCTCGCTGTAGAGAACTGACGCCCAATCTCATTCTATAGCACACTCAGTGTTGAGCGGCTTTTGTGCAACTGAACCAAGCAAGAGAGGCCGGGCTCTTCGGAAATTGTAATAAAGACGTCCGCAGACGTGCGTCGCGCCGTTGCCCTAACGAGCCCCATCCGAGCGGCCATAAATAACGGGCCTGGCTCTGCAGAAGCGTTCGAAACAGCAGCAGCAGAGGCGCACGCCTTCCGGCCTCTGCAGCGAACCCCTTCGCACCCCGCGCTCGCATTTTGCTCTTTCTCGCGCGACTCTGGCCCCCCTAGATAGCTGCACGCCCCAGCCGCGCCTCTTGTTTTCGTTCATTGTCCCTCGATCACGACCCGAGCGCGCGGATCTCAGAGTCTGTGCGGCGGCCTCAGCTGGCGTGGCCATTAGGACACGCGAGAGTACCAAGCAGCAGACCACTTGTTTCTTCGGCGCAGTGCCGCGTATCCGTGCAAAAACGAGCGCCCGCCTGTGTGTGTGTGTGTGTGGGGGGGGGGGGGGGTCTGACAACGCCGCGGAGTCGTTACTCCGGGGTCCGCGGCTGGCAATGATTTCAGGACATGCGGTGCACAACTGTGTCGGGCTAGGGCATAGCATGGGGCTGAGGGTAGGGAAGTGCTCCGTTTTGGAGGTAATAGTGCACAGGCGAACATATCCTGTTTTGGAACATGGCGTGAGAGTGCTGTGGAAAGGAAACTGCAACGTTCTTAACGGTAGAGAAAGTGAAGATGCAACGAAGGGCGCCACATCTCATGGAATCGGTCTCTTTGCAACTGTACAGAGAACATTGTTATGAGAGAAAGTGTTTCGGCTACAGCGGCTTACGAACAACTCAGTGAATTCAGGCAACAGCCTCTCCGTGACTCGCGTTTGCATACTTTCCGACGGTGATGCGCTCGTGGTCACGAAAACTTAGTTGACCATATAAAAGGTGCCACTGCCAGAGAGCGGGCAGTCCGCCCCACAGTGCTCTCGTACACGTTCCGGACTTTCCGGCGCAAGCCGGCCAACTGCCACTTGTACATCTCTTGTCATACACAAATGGGGTGAGGAGGGAAGCCATCGTGCGGAGTGTACACGGGGGAAAGAGAATCGAGCAGATGCCTACCGCCCCCTTTGCCCTCGGCCTGACCTCCGCGCCGCGTTGCCCCCGTCGTCGTCCCGCTGGTCGTCGCATCCCCCGCTTTCAGAGCGTCCATCCCGGAACCACCGCGCGGGGATGGGACAACAAAGAGGACAGCTGAGACGTCGTAATGACAGACGCTGGCCGACGCCGCGTAATAGCATCAGGGGCCATTGTACCGCCACCACTTCGGCGGCGGGACCCTTCACCGCCGCCGCAGAGAAGGGAAGGGGGGATGCCAGGGGGGGGGGGGGGGACTGTGTTCCAACAAAGCGGGGCTCGCGTTGTCCCCCCGCCTCGGCGACGTGCCTTCGGCGAAGAACGACAACCGATGATGACTCTGGCGGCGGCGGCGGCCCTGGCACGGGGAGGGTCCCGCGGCGCGATTATCGGAGGAGGCCTCGCTCCGATCGGCACCACCACCGACGCCTTTTGTCTTGGCGACAGCGCGGTCCGCTACCTCCGGTTGTTTGCGCAGGCCGTGTGATCCACGAGCGGCCGCGCGTCGTCGCGTCGCAGTTTCGCCATGTCCGAGCTGCTTTTCGGCGCGCCGTAAATGCCCGATTCGTGACGGAACCATCAGCGTTCCGCGATCGCACCTCTCCTCTTCCTCGCACTGCCGCCACCGCAACAACGCGGTGCTTGCGTGCACGCACGCACACACCGGTCGTTGCGGTGTCATCACGACATGGTTTTGACACAGCGCCGGTTTGTCCCTCCCGCCTTTCTGCTGTGCTCCCCGATGATTATTTCTTTTTTAACCGTTGTGTCGACGACCGTGCCGCGATGGCAGTTTCGCTCCCACCGGAACCCGCCTGCCGTGCACGAGCTTCGAACGCGTGATGTCATGGAGCTGGATTCACTTAGCGGACGACGCTTTGCCGTTGACCTGTGTCGAAACGGCGCGGGTACAGGCTTGCGTTGGAGAAGTCGTGCGGTGTGGTCTAGATTCATACGGGGGGAGGGCGGGAGGAAACGACGACGCTGAACTGTGTGAACAGAGAGCACGAAGACAGGTGCCGATGCAGTTTCGCACGCGAAAGCGCGGCTTCGTCATTTTACCGAACAGCAGCAGCTCAATTCCGCGCTTCAAATGGGATTTTTCCCACATCGATTCCAGTCTGCGGAAGTTGGAGAATCTTCTGCTTTTATATATTCTCTCTGTATCGTGTAATGCAGTCGCACCGTTCGTTGACGTCTTCTTTTCCGTCCGATACGACGTTTTTGCCTCGTGACGTGATATGTCCTCCTCTAGCTGTTCAGCGTTTCACTTTAGTCGGCAAGCGCTATACCAACAACCTCTCGCCGTCTTCAGTGTTTCCGCCAGCACTATCGAAACGCGAAGCCGTCTCACTCGCGCTAGCACGCATACACGCATAGCTCGAGGCCGCACAATAGCGGCAGTCACGTGTCAAGCGCGCGCAAACCGAAGGACTCCGACAATCACGGTGATTATTGAAACCACGCCTTTCTTCTCTCTCGTTGCTACACCTTGTTGAATGCCGGTGCTGGGGGCAGCGCATGATAAAAGCCCCTGTATTTACCGCTGTGCCGGAGTTGAAGACTTCGTCGGAGTATATACGTGGCCGCCCCAGGGTGTAGGCTGCAGACGACGGCTTGTTCCTGTTTGTTTATGTCCTGGATCTTTGTTTCTCCGAGGCTTACCTACCTGCGCAGCCCTCGTTAGGGCAGGCATGTCACGCGCGCCTCGCCGCTTGTCCGGCCGGTCTGTCTCGAAAAGTAAGGAGGGTGGGGGGGGATGCCGAAAAGGTGCGCGGGGGGGGGTAAAATAGAGGAGGGGTCCGAGAGAGGTCTCTCGGGGGGCCGGCCGCTACGGCGGAGGGAGGATGTCGCCATTGGTCCGAGCAGTGGCCACTGTCGCCTTTCCTCCGACGACGACGTCGAGGTCCCGCCGCCGCCAAGCGGGCTCCCCTCTACCTTCCTCTCGCTGTCGCGCACCTGGTCGCCCATTGGACGCATCGACCGGCCGGCACGAGGGGTCGGTGCGTCTGCGACGGCCGCCGGGGACCTGTCCAATCGCGGCCGCAACGGAAGGAAGGAAGGACCAGTTCGCCCCACGCACGCTCGCCCGTTTTCTCGCTGCCACTGCGATAATTTTGTCGCTAAGGGGGACGGAAGTGAGAGCGACGTCGTCAGTGAGGAGCGTCCCGCTTCGCAGCAGCTTCCGCAGTGCTCTTCCCTTACAGCCGGTCATTTTCAAAAACACACACATACACACACATACACACACACACACACACACACACACACACACACACACACACACACACACACACACACACACACACACACACGCGCGCGCGCGCGCGCGCACGCACGCACGCACGCACGCACGCACGCACACACACACACACACACACACACACACACACACACACACACACACACACACAATAATGACCTGGATAAATCTATACATGGATAAGCGAAAGCAGCATCGAGTTGTATTGAGGCTTACCCGCAAATTGTAAAAGAATATACTTATGACTGACTAACTCACGTGATATCTCCATACAGACGGCAACCGGTCAACGAAAATGATGGGCCGTAAAGACCTTAGCAACGTAAGTTAGAAAAACGAACGGTTTCCGTGCAAATTATCAGAAGATTGCATCCAGTCTCATGTGTCTTCATGCGCTTGAAGCACACTATGCAACGGTTTTCCTTCTCGTCGTCACCACATTGCGTAACTATAGGCATAGCGAAAGCCCGTAGAAGACTTCTTGTTGAGCCGTCAGAACCATCAGAATTAGTGTGAGAGAACGCGTGTGTCCGTGTAATGAGGGTCGCTAACTGTGTGTACAAGGTGGTACCGGGTTCTCTAACGGCCCGGTCTTCTTTTAGTGGGCATTCCATCCTAACTCCCAGCTCTCGCGATGCTGCCGTTGATCAGGTGTGCAGAGTTAAGCGCATGCTCTCAGTGAATAATATGGCTGTTTACACACGGTCAATGTATACCCTACACACCTTTATTTATATATTACATGATCCACACGCAGCGTTGCTCTCAACGGCATTGATTTTTCATCGATGTAGTTCCGGCGTGAAACCGATTGAAAGCCGAACGCATTCCATTGACATTTATTGGTGGGTGTATCAAGTGATGCTACGAAAGCCGTCCAGTGCCGTAAGTACTTGTAAGTTCTATCCCATCGAAATAAGACAAAGTGTTCATTGGAAGACTTTTCATCTGACTAGATTATTGTGAGCAAGCATGAACTTGACACAGTTTTGAGCTCACTCACCTAGATTCTGAACTTTATAAACTATTCTGCCTTGAGCTGCGCCACGCCGTATACGTGATCTGCGTACGACAACGCACGCGCTGTCACGAAAGGTCTGCAGAGACTTTTCCTGCAATAAAGGTTCATGTGATTCGACGACCTTCCAGAGCCTGCGCAGTTCATATACGCAGTGACGCTCTTGTCGGCACCGCGAAGCGGACCGAGGCGGCCACCGTCAAAAGGCCGCGGTCGCCGCATCCAAGCGCCGTCCCAGCTGCTTTCGAGAGCACGCCTCTCGACCGCGCCATACAGCGTCGGCGGGGGTGGCCACCTTTGAAGTCTCCCTCCCTCTAGAGCTGGACACGACGGGCCATCACGACGCGTCAGCTGCCGCGGCGCGCCGCGAAAGGTCGCGTGTCCGCAGCGACGAGGGCAGCTGCCGTAATGCCGCCGACGTTGCGAGCCGCGGTCGCACAAAAGCTTCTCTGCGGCGGCGTGTCGAGCTGCCGCGGCGGCGCCCATTTGCCCGGCGTCCATTCTACGGGCCGTAAAGGAGCGCGACACGTTCTGGACATTAGCTTTTGTCCCGCAAATGGGCCAACAAGACGGTGCTTTTTCACCCCCTCCGAGCTTGCGCGCGCGGTCGGTCGGTCGTGAGCGGCGGAAGCGTCCAAGATCTCTCGTCGTTAAAAGGGACAAGCGTGCTGTACAGGTGTTGGGCCGAGCTGCGCTCGGAGAAAAGGCCGCGGCTAACGGGGCCATGGCTGCGCCTGCTGCCGTCACGCAGTCCGGTGGTGTAGTCGCCGAGGGGGGGTCAGGCCATTCCGCTACTGCGACACCAAAGGCGCCGGCGCGTTCCCTCGCTAGCCACAGAGCCCGCGTTTTGGGCTGAAATGACATTCCTATAGAACGTAACTCTGTGTACATATATTGTAAAGGCCGTCGTCCCTCAATTGCTCGCCTCGTGACTGTCCGCATTCTGGACGTTGCGGCAGAAAAACATGCACACTGCGTCGTGAAGGTCAGAACGGCGCGGACGCAGCAGGGAACGACGTTCGTGCCCAGACCATGAGCAGAGCCCTAAACATGCAAAAATAATGTGATGTAGAGTATTCGCGAGCATTCACTTCGGCAAAGCCTTCCATACCCCTTTGTGAACAAACATTTATTAAGTCATCATGGGTGAAAGATGTAGCCACGCGAGCACTCGCTTAACGCGCCATGATCAAGACAAACACGCACAGTAAAAGCCAGACTGTGCTTGGGGAGATCGCATAAGGCAGCGCGCTGGCCAATGCTGTTGCTGTCGTCAAGTGAGGATCGCAGCGTCGCCTATTAGGTTACGAAAAAGCCGAAGAGCTCAACTGTCATACTGCTCCGAGGCGTCCAGAATGAGCGAGAGTCATTACATCAACCTTCGATCAACTTTGCTTCGTGGGTATGTGGGCTGTGCCTACAATCAGAGCACGCATGGCGCACATACGTTAACAAATGCAGAAGAAGTAGCACCACTGTAATCGTCGTCTTGAACAGTGACGTCATTCTTTTCGTCTGCTGGTTGCACTAATCCGCGCTTTGGTATAGCCGCTGAATTTGGTCGAATTTCATTACTCCGCAATAATTACCAGAGGCTGCTTTTTCGAAGCCTCAAAGTGGCAATTGGATCTTCGCAGGACGGACAATTCGATTCTCCCATTTCACCCGACCGCCTGTGTCCACTAAATAAAAAGTTAATTTAATTTCTTTAAGTATACCAACGTAATGGGTGCACCCAAGGGCGTCCGCAAAACTTTTTGCAGGGGGGTGCATCAGCAGGGGGGGGGGGGAGGGGACTCGCATCCAGCACAGGTAGCTTTTCTTTCACTGCCGTGACATCAATACTCCCCAAGCACAGTCTGGCTTTTACTGTGCGTGTTTGTCTTGATCATGGCGCGTTAAGCGAGTGCTCGCGTGGCTACATCTTTCACTGCCGTGATTAGTCAATATTATGTGTAACGTGCGAAGTTGGCTGGCAATTCTGAAGCTACGTACTGCATAAAAAATTATTATCCGAAATTCCAGGGGGGGGGGTGGAGTCGCATCCCCTTTCACCCCCCTCCGGACGCCCATGGGTGCACCTAGTCATCTTAAGAGGTGTGCTGCTATTACAGAAAAAATAATTATGAAGTAGCGAGCAACACTTCCATTTCCTTTGTTTTTGAAGATTTTTCCCCCTGTATACATAAGCTCCTGAAGTTGCTGATGGTGCGATATTGATTCCCTCACGCATCGCGCTGAAGGCTTGGTTTTATTGGTTTGTGGAGTTTGTGGACTTTAACGTCCGAAAGCGACACAAGCTACGAGAGAAGCGTTAGTGGAGGGCTCCGGGTAATTTCGACCACCTGGGGTTCTTTGACGTGCACCGAAATCGCACAATACACGGGCCTTTATCATTTCGCCTCGATCGAAAATGCGGCCGCGGCGACCGGGATTCGAACCCGCGTCTTTCGGGTCAGCAACCGAGCACCGCAACCACTAGGCCAGCGCGGCGGCCCATTGCGCTGTAAACGCCCGCTTTGGTGTGCTCTGTGAGACTGTATGACGTGGCTTTGGCACTTTGTATGATATTCATTTATTCTTCGCAAATTATCAACAAGGAATAAAAATAAAAAGCGCGACCTCAAATGAAAGTAGGGTTTGCAGCAGTTGGTAGACATTTCCACCTCTCTTATAAAATCAGCAACATTATTTAAACTATCTTCCGACTACTCGATGACGCCGATTCCGCGTTTTATACGCTCATTCGAACAATGAAGTCGTATAGTTATTGGCTCATGAGCTAGAAGCTCGCATTGGAAGCACAAGATATAAACGCGCACGCTAGCGGAGTGGCGCTATACAATAGGTATACACCTGCATGCTGTACGATACGAATCGTTAGTCGATGAACAACAATACATTGGACTTATTCCAAGAAATCCGCGGACGCCGCCGCATGCAGTTACAGCGCCTCGGAAGCAGGTGCACGCATTCTTCAATAACGTATTGAAGGTTCGCTTAGTTATATGTGTATGAACTCGCATTTATTTTACACCTCTTGCATGCAGAGGGGAGTTGCAGTTTAAGGCTTTTTATTTTGCTCAAGACAATCGGCGGTGAAAGAGGCGCTCCTCCGTTGATGAGCCAGAAATACATCACCGTCGCTTTTAATGGACGTAATAAATTTATGGGCCATAATTATTGTGCTGTTCTGGATACTAATTAACTGTTCAATGAGCTGAGAGCCTGCCTTGTGAGCCCGTATACTCTTGTCGCGAAGTTTTTTTTTCTTTTTTGTTCTTGTAAAAAAGAAGCACTAAATAATGAGAGTTTGCGAACCAAATTTTCCACAATTCGTTTTGTGCTCGCAGCGCGGCGAAGGAATATATACTCCTATTCTGTATATACAGAAAAAGCCCCAAGTGTAAAGACGCTTAAGTGTTGTCGGACTGAGAGGTGTTATTGACTGAACACCTTTTCAGCAATTAGCACCAATGGTGAAGTCAATATTTGAATGAAATTCCTCGCTGTTACGCGAAACGAACTGTTCAGAAACGAGAACAATTACCCCATGTCACATAAGAGCGTTATTAAAAATCCCCGGTATGCGGTCAGAGCTCTCGAAAATTTCGCACAATCTAGATGCACATGTATGCGTTTGGCGGCCGCGCAGTTCTAAAAAGTATTTATGAAGAAGTTCAGGCTGTATGTGCTATAACCGTATTATTTAACTGTGAGAGAATATGATGGCTCTGAATTTGCTTTTTACCTCCTATAGGAATGAAAGCATGTGCTTTGGGGACCGGAGTTAAAGGGGTACTGACACAATATTTCGCGGCCGAGATAGTCTGCGGGATCGATTCCGGTGAACATGCGTATATCATCTGCAAAATACCAACGGCGAATATAGCTTGGAAGCTATTTTAAATGAATTTTGAAGTTTGCGTGAGCGATCGACATCCTCGCGCTAATGACCCCCTCAAAGGGGACCCTTGGGGACCCCTTCCCTTAATGCTTTTTTGTCGCGTTTGCTCCAGCAGCCTACTTCTCGGCTGCTGCTAGCGAACCGTGCGGAAATGCGTCACAGTTCTGTGTGTTGACGTGATCGAGCGCTGCACCCGTTAGGTGGTGATAGTTGCACCCGGAGGCTTGTCGTTTTTGAAACCGAAACTGACACTGGTAGGTAATGAGGAGCCTGTAATTAATTATCTGTCGCGCGCTGCAGCAAGCGATGTGCCGTTTTATGACTAACAGGCCCCCAGCAACACATTGCAGCGAAAAAACGCGAGGCCAAATTTTTTGTGTCAGCACCCCTTTGAAACAAGTGAGTCGTCAATTGGAGAATGAGCAAGGGCAGCGTATACCGCTCTGCTGTGCGAGCTCCAGTTGAAAGCATTTCTTATTATATAACTTGGAAACCAGATATTTGTGCGTTGAACAATCATTACGTAGATTGTTTTATTTTTAATTTAGAGATTTGTGTCTTCGAACAGACGTCGCATACGACTATTTCTGTTGGCAACTGTTGTTGCTGCACAACAACATTAACATCGTCGCCGTCGCTATTTTTGTTTATGTATAAACGAAGGTAATACAAGCATGACATAGTTATATCAGCAAACTAACGATACATAGCAGACATCGACATGGCCAAGCGCCCGAATATGCTAACATAAACGTATCGTCCTATACAGCTGCGTCCTCTGCGTAAGAAAAAGAAATGCACACGTTCATTTCCATATACACCCATAACGCGTATACCGGGCATGGCCGGCGCACGTGCTCGGCGAAGACATCGGCGTCGCAGCTTCTTCGACGCAGTGACGCACACGCGAGTGTTGCGCGTGGCCCGAAACACCCCGCGTCGCCGCAAAGCTTGCTTCCTGCGCAGGCGACATCTGGGGCGCGCTGACAACGGCTCGTGTATACAACAGGCTCCCTCGCTGCGCCTGTTTCCAACTCGCGCGCGCGTGTGTGTCGGACCCGCGGCGCGCGCACGCGCATATTTGGGCTACGCGCTAGAGAGGAGCCCGTCCGGCGGCGGCGGCGCGTGTATTTGGAGAAGAGGGCCAGCTCTTATCAACACAAAGCGGCCAGCTGCACGCGCCGAGGCGAACAAGAAGAGATGGCGGCTATTTCGAGCCGGCAGCGCGCGCTGCAAGCCAGAACCCGGGCTTCGGCCGCCGCCGCGTACACGATTTACGACGGGCTTGCTGCTCGGGGTTTCGAGGAGAGCCTGCGCTCTGTCTCGTCGGGCCGTCGTCACGCGCGCGCAAATAAACAGCGGGTCCGCGCCGGGCCACGGCGCAGCGGCCGCCGCTGCGGCGTGTGTCGTCGTCCCGCGGGCGCACGCGCCACGGGCGAGCCGCGCTGGATAAACTCCGCGGGTTAAACAAAGCCTTTGTCACCGGCTCGTGGGCGCGCGCTGCTTTCCTCCCCGCAGCTCTTTCCTTCCGGTCCGAACGAGTCAGCGCCGCGGCGAGCTAACCCTCAAGCCTTCCTCTTTTCTCTCCAAACCTCGTCCCGGGATCATGGAGACCGTGTTTAGGCGTTCGCCCATGGACGGCCGTCGGGTGATGATCCGGGCTTGCGCGTATTGCAGTTCGCCCCCCACGTTCCTTCTCCGGGATATCCTCGGAAATTCCAAGGCGGATATTGGGTCCCTGCACTGCGCCGTGCTCAAAGGGGTTTGTTAGAGAGTTGAGGCTGCCACGCATGTCCATCGTGAAGTAATTCGAGGGTATTTCTGTGGCAGTAGAGTAAAGTGCCTTCAGCACTCGCTGTTCCCAGGAGAGACACGATATTTTCGATACCTTGTCTTGACCGAATTGGTTCGTTCTCGGAGAAATGGAGTGAGAGTTACACGTAGACAGCAGACATAGACAGACTTGTATCTTGTATAGACACATACTTGTATAAACACAGATAGAGTTCTAAGAAAACGGCGTTCGTCTGCGTCTGTCTGTGTCTCCTGTCTTCGTCCTAAGTACAGTGCTGCATTTATCCGGGCATGGCATTCTCCCGAAGTATAATCTTTAGAGTTTCGGTGCCCTAACGGCAGTAACGGTGGTATACAGCTCGAGAATACAAAAGAAAGCGCGGCAGCCGGAGAGCGAATAGAAAGAGAAATACAGAAGAAGGGGAGGTTATCCACTTAAAGAATGCTCTTTGTTGCCCAATGAATGAGGCTATATAGAATAAGGGTGAGATGATAAATGTCATTCAGTGGCCCTACTGCCGGCGCGCGGTCGGTCTTTCACACAGGTCCATCTTTCTAACGGTTGATAGTAAAGAAGATGGAATAGGGTTTTTAGCCTGCCGAGGTCATGTATAGAATTTTACATATTTATAAACGCTGGCGGATGTTCAACTTATCTAACGCAGAGGACAGCGCCTGAACCTTTTTTACAAAACCAGGGGAGGCCGCGGGGGAGCGCATTACTGATAAGACATAGTTTTCATATGCTAGATGTGTAAAATGACAACCGCTATATTACGTTGCAGTTAGAATACCTTGTCATTGTGGAGCGAGCTTGTTGGATGTCACGGTTTTTGCAAGATAGAGGCTTCAGATAATGTTATTCCTCTTTAGTTGACGCCACCATATATTGCGGAAGTTTGCATCACGAATATTCTCCTCTTCCCTTAGTTACACTGCAATGGGGCTGTTGCCGCCTGTTTAAAGATCGTCGCTCTGGAAAGGTAACAAGGAAAACCTAGATCGCACAGGATTGAATGCCGCGATATTTACTGCGTTGCTTTTGCACAGCGAAGACAAATATACAATACTAGACTATATTTCAGGGTGCGATGATATGCTGACATTATTTCTGTGGCCATCATTTTGCTACAGTGCTTCTCGTGTGCCGATATGTATGGAGTCTCGAATTTCTTTATCATACATAATGCTGCACCTTTTTCCGAACTTGTTGCGTCGTCCTTCAAGAACCTGGCTTCTCTGTGTCCTCTTTTTTTTCCCCCTGTTATTTGAAGCATCTTTTTTTTTATTTTCATTCGTGTTGATATTTCAAGCAACGAACTTTATTGTGAATGCTTGTGTAATTTCGCACAAGTATACACTGCGACAATTTATGGGCCCACATAAGCGCTTTCTTTCCTTTATCGTGAGAAGAAAAAGAAAAGAGAAAAAAGAGAGATAGAAAGACGGCAATCAGAACCGTGGCCTTCAAACCTAGAAAGAAATTCTTGGGTGATCGCCATTATGCATTCGCAAATAACCCGGAAATCGTCAACAGTTTTTCATTTTAAAAAATTATTTAAGAACTTGTTTTCGCGGCTGTTTCATGCTGCGTACGCTGGAATAGACAGTATTGGAGCGAAGTGCATGATGCCCCTTGGTAAACAGTGCGTATGACATTGAGCACGAAAAAAGAGAGAGAGAGAGAAACGAAAGGCAGGGAGGTTAACCATACGCACGTCGAGTATATATGCTGCCCTACACTGCGGGAAGGGTACGAAACGTAGATTAATATAGGCAAGGTTATCGATGGGCCAGTAGATTATGATCATAATTTGTTAGTAGACCACAGGAAAAATAAGATTTTGACAACGCAATGTGATAAAAAGTCATCATACCGAATTTCGCATTCAAGATGAGTACGAGCTGATTCATTCGTACTAACTGCTGTGCTGTTGTTTAAGAGAATTATGTATATACGTGTAAGACGTGATGTTGAAAAGAGTGGCCGTTACTTGTGGTCTATACGTCCTGGCGACTTTTTGTTCATAACGGGCGTTTTCCTTCTCACGCAGGACACGCACGGTATTGTCCTCGAGCGCTGGAATCTGGCGAGCCGGGACGAGGAGCCGCTCATCATCCAGCAGTTTCTTCGGTTTGCCGAGACACGCGCCTTGGCCCACCATTTCCTGACCAGCGACGCCGCCCCGCTGGCAAGCTCCGCCGACGGCCCTCCTCCCGGCCAGCCGGACTCGGACATCAAGAAATTCCTGGAGCGAAGTTGTCGCTCTGGGATCGTGCCGCCCAAGCCGTCGGGTCTGTCGCTCTTCGGTGGCAAGTTCACCACGGCCACCTCTTCGAGCGACACGTCGTCTCTGCTGGCCTCGCGAGGCACCATGTCCGTGAACAGGGCACCGTCGCTGCGCCATCATCACCACCATCATCACCCGCCTTCGAGCGTTAGCTCGGGACAGTCCGCATCGCCCCCAGCGGTTGGCTGCTCTCCCGCCGCCAGCCCGCTCACGGCGCTATCCTCGTCCTCGCCGCTGAACAAGTTGCAGAGCATGCAGCCGTACGACTTCCGGCAAACGGATCGCCGGCCCACAAGCCCTGACGCTGCTAGTGGCTTCGTCACGGACAGCGCCCGAAGCACAGGCGCCACGCTGATGCACGGTCACCACCATCACACTCAACACAACAACAACAATAACAACAACAGCAGCAGTCCCAAGACGCCGCTGTCGTCGCCCACGCACAACCACAACAGCTTTTCGGCGCCGTTCCCTAACCACAGTTCCGACCTGAGCGTGTCCGAAGGTCCATCGGACGACGAAGCCGGCGACGCCGGCGCCATCAACCTGTCGCTTGGTGTCGGTTCCATGGACTCCGTGTACGCGGCGCGCAAAGTGAAGCACCTCCGCAAGTCCGCCAACCCCATGAAGCGTCGCTGGAATCCGATGGTTTTGAGCACTCTCACTACGAACCCGGCTACGGGCAAGCGCAGGGTACAGTGCCACGTGTGCCTGAAGACATTCTGCGACAAGGGCGCGCTGAAGATCCACTTCAGTGCGGTGCACCTGCGGGAGATGCACAAGTGCACCGTGGAAGGGTGCAACATGATGTTCAGCTCCCGCAGGAGTCGGAACAGGCACAGTGCCAACCCCAACCCAAAGCTACACACACCCAACCTGAGGCGGAAGATAAGCCCGCACGACGGAAGAACGGCGAACCCTTTTCCGCTGCTTCCGCCGTCAACGTTGCTCAACTTCAACAACGCCAACGCATCGGGCATCGTGCCGCCATCATCCCTTGCAAGCGCGCTTCACGACAAGCTCGGTGCCGTTCAGGAGAAGCTGGCGTCGCTTTGCTCGACGCAGTCCATGCTTGGTGCCGGTGGTCCACTCCCGGGTGACTGCGCCCTGAGGCTCACCACGATGCGAAAAAGCAAGCATGAGGAGAGAGCGCCGTCAGTGGAACGGCCGGACGACCGATCACCCCGTCGCAGGGATATGGGAGGCGTCAACCTTTCCTTGGAGAAAGAGGACAGAGTCACGCAATCCCGGCCAAGCCCTCCAGTGCTGGGCGAAAACAAGGGAGTGCGGAAGCGCAAAGCTCTCAACCCAACAAAGGTCGCCGCAGTCACCAGCGATGATGATCTTCAGTACGCCACTTCCGACGAGTCTTCGAGCAACACGTACATTGACCAAAATGGCCTCATGGAGGAGTCCAAGTCAGACGATGACATGGACGATGTGGACGACATATCCACGGACGGTCAAGACGACTCTAAAGACTTCGACGTCGACGACGACCTCGACGACAAGGATACCGACGGCCATATGACGCCGTCTCCGCCGCCGATCAAGTTCAAAACCGAGCGCGAGGTTCCCCACTGGAACTTCGAAGTGGAGCAGGGCAAGATCGGTGGCGTCATAGCTATCAAGAAAGAAGATGAGAAGCCAGAGACAATTCCGAGCAGCAATAGCGAGCCGCGCGCCTCTCCCGTCGTCACCAAGAGAGCCTCTTCGGTTGAAGACTTGTCCACCAAGAAGGACGGAGAGAGGTCGTCGCCGGCGGCGAGCGTTAAAACAGAGGACTTGGCCGAGAACCCGCTGCGGCACCTGGAGTCGCTGTCGCTGGGCGCCTTCGCGGGCCTCGTACCCACCGCCCCGCGCAGCCTCTCGTCGGGCGGCGTGTCGTTCCACGCTCCCGGACTGGGCCTGGCGGACGTGCCTCGTGACGTGCACGACCCGTGTCTGCGCGACTGCTCGCCGCCCTCTTCAGATCAGCACATGTCCTCGCTGCTGCCGGTGTACCGCGACGCGGCGCTCGTGGGTCCCGGGCTGGAGATTCCGGTGGACAAAGAAAATCCCCGGCGGTGCACAGCCTGCGGGAAGGTGTTCCAGAACCATTTCGGCGTGAAGACGCACTACCAAAACGTGCACCTGAAGCTGATGCACAAATGCACAGTGGAAGGCTGCAACGCTGCCTTCCCGTCGAAGCGGAGCAGGGACCGCCATTCGGCGAACCTTAACCTCCACCGCAAGCTGCTGTCTACGTCGTCCTCCGAGAAGGGAGGCGCCTCCCCGTTCCTCGACAAGGCGCTGTTCCCGTACCCGCCGTCGGACTTCTTCACCAGACTCTACGACCCGCAGGGCCTGCCGCTCAACCTGGCCGACGTGTACCACAGGCTGCCCGAAGGGTTCGCTCTGCCACCCAGTTTCCCGATGGGGCCGTTCCACCCGCTCCTGGCGCCTCCGCCGCCATCAACGACCGGGGCCGAAGACGACGACGACGACGATTCGCGGCACGGAAGTCGCGGAGCCATGTCGCCGGCCAGCTCCGGTGGCGGCGGCGTGGGCGACTCGCGCAGCGCTTCGAGCCCGCAACGGGGCACCTGTCACGACGACGAAGACGGCGCCACGGACAGAGAAGACCGCGCCTCTTCGCCCGTCGACGAAACGCCGGTCGCTGTGGCGGCAACGTAACGTCGGCCTCTCACCGACCGCGCTCCTCAGGACACTTAAGATTTGATGAGTGCGCGGTCCCCGTCGCATTGACTTTTCTTTTTTTTTTCTCCTCCCGGCCCCTTCCTGTACAGCACCGCGGGGCGACAGTATTCAGCATCTCTCATGTCCCACATCCCGTTTCCCCCGCATCTTGTTCACGGTACACGGAAAGCGCTCACCGGAGCTCGCGCGCCTCGACGTGCACCTCGCTCACCGAGTGTACGTGCCACCGGCGAACCTGTCACCGGCGTTCGTGTCACAGGCGTCGTCGCGTAATTTGTGGCAATAGTTTCGCGCTATCTGTTAATCCGATTTTTTCTATCTCACATCTAGGCATGCGAGTTGCTTGGCCTTTCTCTCAATCTAAGCCCCTTGGCCGTCCTCAGTATTTGTGCCCGGCGAACGCGCCGGAGTTACACATGTCGGCGCGCAGCGCGCTTTATGTCCGTGCAAAACCCGTAAGCGCCTCGACAGCAACGGTTCATGGTGTCGAGCGCGGGCTCCGGTGAGCGCACCAAGCCAGACATACACACAGCACGCACTTCATTTTGAGCGAGTAGCTAACGCGAGAGGCGGCACTGTTCGGGCGCTCCGTGTACACCAAATGCTCTCTTCGTGTGGTTTGTTAAGTATATGCGCGTTCATTGTATAGAAACAAAAAAATAACGGGCGCGGGACGCACGCCTCTCGAGGGCGCTCTGGGACTCCTCGAAAAAAAAAATGAAAAGGACTCCGAGTGGTGTGCGCGTGTGCGCGCATTCTGCGCGACGACGACAGTATCAAACCGTGTGTTTTTGTTGTCCGAATTCTGTTTTTAAATTATTTCCACGTGACGACAGCGACCGAAAGACCTGCTGTGCACCACGTTTACAAAGCAAGATGAACCTGTTTCAAACGAGACATTAAAACGAAAAAAAAAAAACCTTGGGATGAACCCGATTACCAAGGGACTTGCCAAAGTTCGAGCCTGTCTTTTTCTTCTTCCTTGCAGCGCATTGCGCGCGAGGATGTGACCAAAAGAAGAATGCTACCCACGAACGCAGGAAGTGAATGTAGGTGCATAAGCCAACGCAGTGACGTCGACATCTTGCAATATGCACTTAATTTCTAAATTGTATCTCCAGACAGACCCAACAGCTCGAGATCACACGACCTGAGCAGAAACGTCACGTATTATATGACGTCATACCGCCGCCGTACAATTTGTACGTAAGACAAGGCGTTGCATAAGTATGGCTATTTTGCCAGTGTCAGTGGTTGGCCGGTGTCGGGCTAACCACTGACAATTGGAGCAAAAATGACGTCATACACACTATCACTGACGTCATGCGTGCCGTTTTTGCGCATGACACGTGGCCTAGCGCTGTCGTGGTTCAAATAGACTCTCCCCACCTAATGGGTCGCCATGTGGACAATATATGCACCATCAAGGGGTTCGATATTTAAAAATAAATTAATAAGCGTGTGTGTAACATAGGTTCGCGTCGTGGGTGATTCCCGCTACCCCCTTCTCTCATAGGCCAAGAGTGGATTGCAAAGACAGTGCAGTTTCAGTGAAACAAACGAGAAAACAAGACAGACACAGTACGCAACGCGAATACAAACAGTACGAAATATGTGTAAGCGCACTAACACACAGTTCACATTAAGTTCAAGTCACCGTGGGCAACGGTACCTTGATAAGCCATAAGGAACAAAAATAAAAGGGGACGACGCCATCGTGAAGTTTATATAATTTTTCTTGCAAAATTGGAGACCATGGTCACATTTAGTCCAGTTAATGCCGATTGAAAGATTATCTCCGCTAGCATGTATTTAGATAGGAAGTGCCGAGAAATAGCGTCTTTTCAATGAAGTGCTGACGTATATTTGTGACGTCTAATATTGCTATTATTACTTCGTCGTTTATATGAAGTTACTGGACCTATAACCATAGAAAGTATACTTTCAAGCTTCTTAAAGTACTGTATACTTGACACTCTCGGTACACAATTCACTTCGCTTATTGTTTATACCAAAGGTCCATTTCACAATATTTTGATTTTGTAGGTGTGATGGCCATTGGTTGGCTAACTAAATATTTTCACTGCCACGATTGGCTGTAATCTGCATGCCCTTACAAATGGTTTCCTTTAGCGTAAGGGCGTAGATGTGAATACGGACTGATATGTTTCGGCGACGATAATTTGCAGTGTTAAGGAGAATAAGTTCGAGACAAATAAAGACTCTTCTTGGTGAGAATTTACCGCAGTGATAGATGTGAGAATCATTTCTAAAACCGGTAATAAGATCATATAATGTCGCAACTAAATACACAAACAATAACTAATATTAATAATAATAATTGGGAGGGTCTTACGTCCCAACAGCGCGATATGATTACGAGAGACGCCGTAGTGGAGGGCTCCGGAAATTTCGACTACCTGGGGTTCCTTAACGTATACGTGCACCTAAATCTCACAGGCCTCTAGCAGTTTGCCTCTGTCGAAATGCGGCCGCCGCAGCCGGGATTCGATCCCGCTACCTTCGGATCAGTAATCAAGAACCATAACCACCAGGCCACCGTGGCGGGTCAGAAACAATAGAGAGATTTAGAATGGGGTACGCAAAGATTTGCTTTGGCGTTTGTCGCCACTGCGCATGCGTCGTACGCTATATCCTTTTAGGTACTCACGTTAAGTGACAGAAATAGCGTATCGTAACCAAGGAACGTTATCTATACGTACCCTATTCTAAAACTGCCTAATAACTCCAGCACACATATCTAAATTAAAAAAAAAAAAAACCGAAGCAGTTGAGTTCTTATAATGAGTGCTGATATATTAACAACACGTTAATATGTCAGCGTTCCAAAAATCGTTCCAAAAATCAACGGCGAAATCGCTTGTGTTTCGTGTTCTTCGTCCACATTGCTTATGGAAGGCTTTGTGGAGAAAGCGGTAAGTGAAACGCCGGCGAATTTTGCCCGGACAAGCCTCAAGTCAAATATTCGTACTTTTAGACGGCCGTGTACTCCGAACCACTGTCTTCAATGAGTCTCGACACTGGTTTCCTGCTCTGTATAGCCTTACACAACATACTGAGTGCATAAATCAACCTTACATACTTCTAGAACGCCTGTTGTACTCTAGAGAGGACTGGAGAAAATGTAGTGTAGTTAAAAGAACCAAGTATGTAATTATTAAGTATGAAAAAGTGCGATATTTTAAGCGTGCGCGCTCGAACACACACAAAATAAAGGATAAAATCAAAAACAATATACATGCATGATGTAAGCACAGTTCACTATATGCACCTTGTCAACGAAGTCTCCTTGGGTGCCGCCATAATACTATCTGCACTGTTAATACGCGTGACCTCCCAAAAACGCACAGCCGAGGCTGTGACGTCAGCTTTTGTGTACCCCTGCAGCAGTCCTGAAAGAAGGTGATCCTTCTTTCCATTGAAAAGGTCTATATATAACAATATGAAGTTGGTATACGGTGTCTCGGATGGCACCAATAGCGGATGAAATGACGGGGCGTTTCGGACGGCGCTAGTTATAGGAATTAAAAAAAAAAAAAGAAGTGATGCATACTAAGTACAAGGGCAGCAAGATGGCGAGTTGGGCTAGTTGGTTAACGCTCATGTTTAGAAAATTAGGTTGAAGCGCACTGACAAACAAAATAAAAAACATGGACGGTAAAAAACGTGGACGGAAGTGGCTGTCCTGTCCACTTCTACTGTCCACGTTTATTTTATTTTTTTTTTCGAGTGCGCTTCAACCCAATTTTTCAAACATAAGTACAAGGGGACACAACTACTTTGTACCTCTAGCCAACGCTAGATGGAAGGTACTACGAAAGTGTGGCTATATTTTTCTGTAAGCGGGACATGGAAAGAGATTTAGTCACAGAAACACACAAGACTGGATGTGTCCGTCGATTGATAAAGCACAGATTGAGCGCATTTTTCACTGCATGTCACACATGAATGGCTATAGCAGAGCCGCTCCTGATTTACCAAGTCAGATAATACGAAATCTTCGATTTAACGAAGTGATTTCGATATGCCTAAACACACTTGCAGAGTATATAATTAAAATGCATTCGAATTATCAAAGCCAATGAAATTATCATATGGTTTTCTCCCAATGCCGGGAAGGCTTGAGGGAAACGCTGATAAATTTACGTGCGGTTATGAATGGTCGAATGAAGAACTTGCACCAAGAAATAAGAGCCAATCATATACATTTATAATAATTATAATTATAATTATCGGGCTTTTACCTCCCAAAAGCACGATATGATTATGAAGCCTGCAGTAGTGGAAGGCTCCAGAAACTTCGACCACCTGGGGATCTGTAACGTGCGCCTAAATCTAAGCACACGGGCCTCTAGCATTCTGCCTCCATCGAAATGCGGTAGCCGCAGCCGGGATTCGATCCCGCGACCTTCGGGTCAGCAGAAGAGCACCGTAACCACTATAATAATAATAATAATATATGGGGTTTAACGTCCCAAAACCACGATATGATTATGAGAGACGCCGTAGTGGAGGGCTCCGGAAATTTCGACCACCTGGGGTTCTTTAACGTGCACCTAAATCTAAGTACACGGGCCTCAAACATTTTCGCCTCCATCGAAAATGCAGCCGCCGCGGCCGGGATTCGATCCCGCGACCTTCGGGTCAGCAGCCGAGTGCCATAACCACTAGACCACCGTGGCGGGGACCCGTAACCACTATAGACCACAGCGGTGGGTTGTGTATCTAAAAGCAAGAAAACTCGTTGCTCGACAGCATGCACATTCTGTGGCTGAGTGTGGCAGCAACGTATTACATCTGATAATTATGCGAGTGGTGATGACGATATCGATGCTCTTGAACTATTGAATAAACGAGGCGCGTAAGGGTCGTCAGCGTATACAGATGAGCAGTCCGAAAATGAGCGCCGCAATGAATCCTTCGTACCTTCCCTGTTGACAATAGCTCTGGTTATCAATGCCATTGACCTGTTAGATTTGCGGCGCTCATTGGAAGGAACAAAAGGCGCACTGAACGGGCTCGTTATCTACACCATCTGCAGCAATGCGGGAGGCACCAGGTTCCAGTGACGGCTGGAGACCCATCGGTTTTTCCAAGCGGTACAAGTCGGCTTCTGTGTGGTGCTATGGCAGTGCAAAGCTTTATCCGATTGGGGGCCCCTCTCAAATTGCTGGCATGGAAACAAGATGCGTACGCATGCTTCCGAGCAGACCTATGCAGGCAGACATTGCCATTTTGTTTTGCTCTTGAGTAAATTCTCTATGCGCTCGAGTATTTTAGGCTTTTACAGCGAAAGCTGTTATGAGATCACAACAAGGGCCGTTTTTGGCGCCATAGTTGTCCGCCGCCGCCGCCACCGCCGGTGTCTGTAACCACTATCGCTCGAAATAAAAAAAAGGAAATACGAAAAAATTTTCAGGACGGAACGAGGTTCGAACCTGGGCCCTCTGCGTGGGAGCCCAGTATTTTACCCCAGAGCCATGCCGGTGCTTGAAAAATGCTTTGCACAAATACCCTATACAGGCTTCATGTCGGGAAGGAACCGCATTAACATATGTAATGTAGCGTGGTAGAAGAGTAAAATAACAACCAAGTGTCACACAACGCGAATTCTGTAACCAGGCGTCACAAAATGCGAATTGCGCAACGAGTGGGTTGTTGAATGCTTCCAGCCCATTACAAAGGGCTCTGCCATAATTCTTCATCGTCATCAGCCGCAGCACCAACAAAGTGCGCATAATCCCTTAGAGATCGTACCACGCTTCTCCGCAGAATGACGAGTTATGTTGTGGTGGGTGCTTCCCAATTTCACAAAAAATATTATTTGTGGCGTAGTGGTTACGTTGCTAGTGTACTTGTATTAGTAGCCACAAGAGAGTTTATAACGGGCTCTAGAAATGCCGCTCATCGAGCTTTCGCTGTTACTGTGCTGCGCTTTCCGCGCAGGCTTGGCGTTTTTTTAGTACAAATTAACTTTCCGACTTGGCGAGGTTATTTCCGGCTCCCATCAGGATTTAACTGTAGTTTTGATGAAATAAAATGAGCGGAATGTAGTAGTAGTAGTAGTAGTAGTAGTAGTAGTAGTAGTAGTAGTAGTAGTAGTAGTAGTAGTAGAGGAGGAGGAGGAGGAGGAGGAGGAGGAGGAGGAGGGAATAGCATAGTCTCCTTGTCGAAACGTTGGCTCCGGCGCCATTCCCTGTTCAACAACTTTGGGATCATTTCAAGCTTTCTTCTTTCCGTCAACTTCTCGCTTGCTAGGATTTGATACGGCAAGTATCTTGCGAAATGTTTCTAATTTTAGAAGGGCACTGTTGGGTCTGACGAGAAATGCGGCGTGTTTCTTTGAATCACTGAGCTGTTAATTGACGCTCGCCCTGGGAACTGCTCTCCTCCCTCTAGGTGGCTCTCTTCATTTCGTGCGCTAAAACGCCTCAGTTAGAATAAACTCGTCCAATAGCAAGTAAGTCCAATTTTTATTCAACGCTCTATTTTTAGAAGGTCCACAACCACAAAAGAACCAGAGTATACATTTATGAATGGCATTAGAAAGGGTACTCATTATTTCTGTAAATATGTAGACTGACCTGATGTTGGTTGAATATTGATACTGCGGGCACAAAACATTTTTTTTTGGTTACGTTTTAGACTAGCTTTCAGCTAAATATATGAAATTGGAGGTTTTTAAATCAATTAGATAACGTGGCAGATCCCTTTTGGTCATTTTGACTCATAAAAATGTTATAAAAGTACGGCTTAGTCAATTCTTTGGTTTCTTATATATGTAAGTAAATATATTTTTATTATCAAACAAACCTTCACTAGCAAATCAATGAAAAGAGAGCTTTGGAGAATTTTCCATCAGTCTAAAGTAATGTAATGTTTCTCACCAGCAACCCAAGATGTACATAGGCCCTTTGATGAATGCCGTAGAGAACCTGTCCTTGCAAGCCTATAGTAACATCCTCAGTTTCAATTTATTTTGTCAACGACAAACGTAGAAGAACCGGTGTCTAATATAGTTCTGTCGGGCAGCTGAACTTGTGACCGCATGTGACCGCCTGTGAAAGCACGATGGACGCTGTGATGCGAGCTGCCCGTATGGTGTCCCGCTCTTGTTCACCTCCACCACGGCTCACACCCACTCTAAAAATTTTTCTATCTTTTCTTCTTATTTTGCTTTATTAAGGCGAACGCCTTAGATGCCTCATCAAACGCAAAAAGTGACTGTCGGCGTCAACACGAGTGATGCAAAAAAATCATCATCACGTGATGGCGTCATGACGTCACATGTCGCCAGAATCTGACGTAATCATGACGTCACTATGACGTAACGTGACGTCACATGATGACATCGTCTCTTGGTCAAAGGTGGGAAGATCTCAAGGGCACTGCACAACCACGTGAGGTGCAGAAAAATTACAATGCCTCCGATCCCGGAGGCAGTGCAAAACCACGTTGGGTGCAGAAAGCTTTCGGGGGAGGGCGTCAATACATTTCACTGAGAAGAAAAAGAAGATGGCTTTCGCCTTCCAGACGTCTTAGGCAAGTGCATAAGGGACAGTGTGACTTTTTCTTTTGCTGCTCCCTTGCTCCTCTGGCATAGTAGGGTAGCAAACCAGGTGCAGCCTGGATAACCTCCCTTACCTTTTCTTTGCCTTTTTTTCTCTTTCAACCTTAGTGTAGCTGCATGCTCATGTTTGCAAGAGAGATGCACGCGGGAGTGCGGAGATGTGTACCAGAACTGCACAGCGATCAAGCCACCCGGCACGGACAAAATATTCCACACACTCAGTGGCGGAAGCCGGAGCCAAAGTTCTTTCCGGGCGCCGTAAGTGAGAAGTCGCGTCGGCTTCCGCACTGGACTCTCCCGTCGCCTCTCCTCTGAGAGATCGACCACTGGGCAGTGGCGCGTCGCCTGGCGACCTCTCTTGGCACCGCCGTCAGGAAATGAGCGGAGTGATGCTCTTTTACCCCGCGTTTAGTCGTGAGTTGCTCGAATGCGTGCCGTGCATTTATACGAGGAAGTGAACTTTGCGGGATAGAGGGGTGCATGTACTGCATGGTTCGCTGAAAAACTTCATCCCTCAGCAGCAAAGATGGACTCAACTTGGAAGAGAAATGAAACCAAAGAATAACGTGAAGACTATAAGGACGGAAGGTAATTAACTATGCAAGGTAATGAAACAGAAGATGTGCATTTTGAGCGGAGTGAGAGAGAGGAGGAGGAGAAAAGGGACTGCGGTTAACCAGATGCTAGTTTTCTGTTTGATGCCCTGCACTGTTATGATAGAGGTGTTTGGAAGACGACGAGGAATGTTTCAATGGAGCACTATATACATGTAGGGAATGGTCTGATTTCTTTTAGCTGTGTCTGCTGACTGGGGTTTCTTTTTTTTTTGCATATAGAAATAGCGCTCTTTATTGGAAGACTTCAGTCTGCGTTGAAAGTAAATACTAATATTTTGCAGTGCGTTTTTATTTTTTTTTTAATTTTTTTATTTTTTTATTTGCGACATAGACTTGCCCTTAAGGCATAATATTTGTTATGTATATTTGTGTTAAATGTGCGCCGTTAGGCCAGTGTTGTGTATGAAGCGAAGAAGTGTCTTGTGGAATGTGTTGTCATGTATCCACCGGTCATAACTGTTTGTGTCACTGTAGCGAAGGCCAGCTTGCAGGAGAAGACGGGTGCGTTCCGACTGTAATCCTTGGCATGTCCATATAAGGTGGTATGCATCTGCTTGCATCACTGGAACAGAACAGTACGGGCACGTAGCACCAACTGGTAAATGCGACCAGTTCCATGTTGAGAGAACAGCTGGTGTAAGGGCCACCCCTGCCCGAAGCCTCCTAAGCACGACTTCCTCCGCCCTAGTAAGGTGAAGGGGGAGAGAGCAGACACACGGTGGGATAAGAGCGCGTGTATCCTGCCGGAGAACATTTTTACGGGCACGGAGTGTATTTAGGGGTTGAGGTGGAAGGGGAATAGATGGGAGGTCTGCTTTTGTGTTCCTTCAATTTGAACGCATAAATGATAAATGGCGCCTGGAACTTCATAGGTGCTGCATGTTTCAGTTTCAGTTTCAGTTTATTGAACGTGTGTATGTCACTTGATTACCTGATCAGGATAGGAAAATACAGTAAAGGGGTGCTTTACGTGTCACTGTGTGGCACGTCAAGCACCCTTTGATGAAAATCTACTTTAATATGCCAAAATAAAGGGTGTGCGTGTGTGTGTGCAGGGGGGGGGGGGTGTAGTTGAGGTCAAAGTAAATGTGGTAGCTCAGCAGTTAAAGAGACACTAAAACCTAATGTTAAGTCGACGTTGATTGCTGAAAACACTACGGAAACCTCGTAGCGTTAGTTTCGTGCCAAGGAAATGCTTATTTTGAAAGAAAATCACGTTTCAGTGGCCCGCACAGCGTTAGCGCACTTCAAGTCGCCCACCTGGAAAAGGCCTCCTGACGTAGCGTTTACCTTGCCCAACGTTGCCCGCTTTTACTGCCCAGCAGCCGACTCTGCGGTTTCTACTCTGAAGGGCTCATTACAAGCCTTGGCCAAGTTGCAGTTGATCTCGCAATCCTCTGCACGAAAGTGCAGTGAGCACACACGCAGATTTCTTGGTTGTTTAGCACACTGTCGCAGAGGTACGGCGCTCGGCCACTTCGGCTTAGAGGTTTATAAAGAAGTCACGTCGGTTTCTTTGCAGCAGCTGCTGTTGCTCAAGCGGCGCACACCATTCAGGTACCCGACAACATAACAGGGACGCGGCATTTTGTCGAACAGAACAAAATGTAAGTACAATATGATATGTATATGTATAGGCAGTATTATAAGAAGTAATAGTAGAAATCAAGGACCCTAGAAATAATAATAATAATTATTATTCTCTTAAGATACTCTTATCACAAACATAAATTCTCACCAACGATTTACTTTTTTTTTTTTTTTTTTGCCAGAACACTGTTCTGGAATGGTCCCCTTTATCATTGAGGCAAGGAATGCTTTAGGAGAAAACCTACCAACAAAACTGAGGAGGGGCGATGCATGTAGGAAAGGGTGTTTCAGCTCCACTAACGTGAAACCTGGGGAGGGGCGAAGGATGCAGTGTTCGCCGGTGTTTCCTACAGCAAAATCGCTGCTAATGGGCACTGAGAGACAGAAGAAGAATAATAACAACAAGAAGAAGAGACAGGAAGAAGAAGAAGAGCCTGACCGAGGTAATTCGCCGCACTGTTTGGATATTTCTTTGATGAGGCACTAGTGGTACCAAGCGTATAAAACCGGGCATGTAGGGAAGGGTGTTTCAGGTCCCTTAACGTCGTCGGAAAACTGCTTGGGAATGCATATACTAGAACAAGCTGGTTCTAGTTCACTATAGGAATGCAGCTTACCCTATAAGGTGCTTCTTCTTCTTCTTCCCTACGTTCCCGGTGCATGCATGGAATGGTGTTTCAGTCCCACTAACGTCGTCGGCTATTTGTTGGGCTAACTGTTGCCTTCTTCACCTTTAGTGAACCGGTGGCGAGTAAACATTATCACTTTGCAGATATGTTTCAGGAAGTGGTGTTTCAAGTAGACGACTTTAGCGTAGAGATCCACGTTTGTGTCTCTTGTTTTAAATAAGAAACATGAGTGTCTTAGTAACTTTCATCGGGGATTCTGACACCGCTGCTAAGCCAAACTTAATGTTTTAGGCAGTAACGACGAAACTTTAACTCATAATATGCATAGATAATATAGACCGGTGGCGAGTAGTGGGATTTACTCAAATTTTGTGGGGCATACCCACTTGTGATGGACCGTGACGACGACATGACACGCCGACAAGCCGAGACTGTAAGGTGCTTCGCCCCTAAAACGAGGCATGTGTCTGCACTCTGCAGAAAAAGTCTAGAAACGGCCCAGTACCAGCGCACTGTAATGAAGTGCGAAGATATTAGCCCTGCAGGGCCTGTACACGGACGGCTTTTACCATAAGCGCTGGGATTCAATTTGAGTGAGATAATGAAATGGGTAGCTGTCAATATAAGCACGAAACGTTTATAAATAGTATTGGATGATTAAAGTGAGAACGAATTGATGGAAACGGAATCGCTACGAGAATATATGCAACTGTACAATATAGAGACCAAGTCTTCTTTTATCGTTTTGTTAAGCATGATGCCCGAGATTCCACAAGAAAGACCGAGAGAGAGAGAAAGCAAAAGAAAGGCAGGGTGATTAATCACGTTGGAATGGGGGAGGGAAAGCGGGAAGTAACAGAAGACCATTCTGTCAGCTTCATCAGGCACCTTGGGAGATGAGCCGAGAAATAATAAAATTACACCAATCGATTATCGTTCATCACTAAAAGAGCGATGATGTTGAGCTGCTGTTGTAAAATGCAGGTAGACGTGCAGTATTCGCTCAAGTTTTCGTGTAAAGCAGCATGCTGAGCAGTGTACTTCAGGGAGACCTTCGCCCTGGCTGCATGAATGAAAAGAGCAGTGTCAATGGTTGTCCACGCTTGACTTCCCTTTAAATAGATGACGAGACAAAATACTTCTAAGGTCTATTTGGGAGCAGAATATTTACCCTACCGTCCCTTGTTGACCAAATGTAGGGTGCATAAAGCTCACGTTCTGATCAACTACCCATTGACTCGACCATTCTGGAAGTCCAGGCCCCGTCAATCGACTGCCGCCTCTTGTGATATATCCTCATCATTCAACTGACGATAAAAACTGACAGAGTGCAAGAAATTGAGAAAGTAATCGATTGTGTGCAGTGCCGGAGCAATATGCCGGTGCTGTAAAGAATGACAGCGAGTATTTCCTTTACACACGATCGAAAGAAGCGTGCATTCTCTTCAAACCTCTGAGTACAGGGCTTGTATGAGCGCCGAATCATTTATAAGCTTCGGTTCCTGTAAAGAAACGCAGAACGCTTCTTCTTCGAATGAGCTGATGTTGCATTATAGGTGTCACCACTCCGAATTATTCGACTCAATGCCCACTGCAAATGCAGCACACACCGCTTTCCACGCAACTGCAAACTCTGCGAGAATGATTGGAGTCAAGTCAATCAATGCTGCAGTCAAGCAATGCTGCAGATTCATTCGCCAAAGTTTATTCGCGCCGAGTCAACAGCATTTTATGTCCATGAATGCCCGTATAACAACTGCTACACAGTGAAGTGACCTGCGTGCGTTCCTGTAACAATGTTAAAGATGTCGCGTTTACCGGAGGCTTTCTACTCCACGTTATCGCTCGAACTTCACAGCAAAGCAGCATTTTTGCTCTGCAGCGTTCTGTGAGATTTTCGTACGAGTGCTGGTGCCCTCGTTGTGGAGATTAAAAACTCTACGCCATGCCTCCTCGGTCGCGTTGAGCGACCGAGGAGGCGTGCCCGTTTTGAAAGGAAATAATTATGCTTGGCACCAACGAATTCCGACACATGTAAGGTCCCAAGGTACTCCAGCAACCTTGCAGAGCCCCGAACACATGCATCACTTTTCGCTCTTTATACTTGAGGCCAGCATGCTCCTCACGTGTGAGCTTTACGCAAGCGCTCTTTCCATAACAAAAGCCGATGAAGCACTTGTCACCTGCGTCTTACAAAATGTGTCCGGCTGACTGATTATCACGTTTGTAACCGTGGCTACTCCGCGTCGCACCGTGCGACCGACCGCAAACGTTAGTAGGCCACTGATAAGCGCGAACGAAGTACAGCGACGTCCGCGAAATTCGGGTCTGGCGAGCCTCTGCGCATCTTCATTGGCGCCAGTAGACATCATCGTTCGACCGACCCTTATTATCACTGACCTGTCAGACTGCAGCCACGGCAGCGAAGCGTACAAAGCCGAGTCAAACAACAAGAGAAACGACCCTCGATGCAAAGAGCAGCAGACGGCGCTCACGTCCATGTTTCGGTGAAGGTCACTTCTTTTAGCGCCCTCGCTTAGTCGCTGACACGCTTGAGAAATGCTGGCTCCATTTTATTTGCGCCACTCGCTGCGGAGGAAGAGGATGAGAGGAAGCCCAAAGTGCGGCGGCACCTCGTCCGACCCGCTTTTCTCCGAGCAGGATGACGAAGAGGCGGTGGCGGATGGGGGCTAGTACCGGTGACGGCGACACACATGGCGCGCGGTCCTTTAATTGCGACTCCCGCCCAGTCCAGTCCACCTGCCGCCGAGCGAGTTCTTCGAAGGCCTGTTTACCCAGTGCACGGGGCGCTCTGGTCCTCGGCACTGGCGCAATGTCTGGCGCTTGGGAAAACGAAGCTGCCGCGGCGGGCCGCAAGAAGAGGCGTGTCTGTTCGACATCGTCGTGGTCTTCTTCGACGGCGGCGCACAATGGTTCAACAGAGGCGTCCGGGGGCGAGGAGGAGGTCGCTGTGGCGTCAGCCCGGCGACCTCGCGCAAAAAAGCCGAGCGCTCGTAGCAAACAAGCATCAGTCGGGCGAAGAAGACGGTCACCGCTGCAGACAGGACCAAGTAGTGCCGAGTCAGCATGCAGAGCCGCGGCGGTGACAAAGCAGCAACTTTGTTGGCGGCGGCCGGAGGGACGAGAGGAAAGCCGTGGCATCTTGATCGATCGCCGCCTTGGTCGAAGGGCACCCGACCGGAGCGGACGAAATCGAAGGTGAAACGGTTTCGTCGGCGGCCGCCGTGCTGGCAATTGGCCTCCACACCGTCGCCATCGCTGCTGCTGCTGTGCCCGGCGGTAATTGCCCTCTCTTTCGCACACACGCACGCACATACGCTCGCCGCCCCGGGCGACGCGCTGTCATTCGCGCTCTCCATTGTTCGACCCTAGTCGGGCGGCGGCCCCCGTAGGCTCCGGGACGCGCAGCTCACTTCCATGCAGCAGGGAACACGAAATATGGAGCACCTAACGAAGTGCCGCCTCTCGACTAGAGCGCGCAAGGTTACACAGATCTCTCGGTAAGTGTAGAAAGTATGCTTTCTGTGGTAGACAGTGACCAGATGACAAAACATTCTTACACTCTATCAGACCAGCCGCCCGTATACTACTTTCGAGCGAAGGCATTCGAGAATGCACAATGTCTGCAAAAACATAAGTGGGTATGTTCGGATGTCCACCGATCGTAACAGGGTGCCAATAATTGACCCCGTTCTACGTCCATTTTCTTTCCTCCATCCCCCTTTGTAGTTGCAGCTGTTCTTTTCTTTTATCTTATTAGCACATTATCCTAGATAAGAAATCAATCAATCAGCTCATTCCGAAACACACGTTCTGCAACCCAGCCGACAAAGAACGCACCGTGCTTTCTGCAACGAATCGCCGTCGATCCCGACAGGACGGTACACCGTTGCGTGGATGTCGCCGCGTTGCACGCAACTGCTGCGGTGCAGCCGACGGGACGTGTCGTGGTCCCCGGGCAATTTTCTCTTCGCGCGCGCTGGACGACATCCGCTTCTTCTGCTTTCTCTAGGGCGCGCGCTTTGTCTGCGTGTCCAGCTTCAAGTCCCGGGGATCGCCGGATGGCATTGCGTCTTCGCGGAGTCTGCTGCACGGACGACCGGCTGAAGCGTCAGGTCCGGCAGCGAGCACGGCGGTCGCCTTCCACGAAAGCGCGCTTGAATGCCCATCCGGGACCAGTGGGCTCGAGGGTAAACTGGTGAGAGGCATGGTGCAGTGCATTGGAGTCCGGACGTCTTCGGTGCACCTTGACAGCTGTGGAACACTTGTTTGCTCTCTCCATAATGGCATTTGCGAGGACGCAAATGGGATGGCAGTAGAAACACTGTGCGCACTGCTTTCTGCTGAGGATACCAGAATGTTATCACTATACGCCGATCACGGCCCCATACACACGCCCATTTCGAGCGCTCGGGTCTTCTGTGCCCATACACCGCTGCCTCAACACGTCTTACAGTGCGCATCTCATTCGGTGCTTACACTTCTTCGTAGTTTCTGAATGATGTGCTGCGTAAGCATAAAGCCTGTCTATGATTAAGCTTTGCATATCATGAAAGTACGCATGCCGTTTAGTTTTATGAAGTTTTATTACCCGCCTTCATCGCGTTTTGCTTCTCATAGAGTCCACGTGGATACATATATGAGCGACACACGGTCAACTTGTCCGCAAAACGTAAAACGAACGCTCAGTCGGCTAGTGCCGGCGATAGTGTTGTGCGCATGTTCCCCAGTATTCCCTCTGAGCGGCACTGGGAAACTTCAGGGTGCACGCCTTTCTGGGGGCAGTGGATAAACCCCTGAGCTACAACTGGCGACTGCATACAGGCGCAGCATTTGCGTTCGTGCATGCGGGCGAAAGGTGTCCCACTTTCGAGACTGGTTTGGCAATCCACTATTCGGTGTCATATGTCATAAACTATGAAGACATCGGTTGTGACGGGAGAAGGTATTCGACAAACCTGTCAGGTTTGACCTTCTCAAGTGACGACGTTAAAGCTTTATTATTAAAGCATGCGGTGATCGCGACTACGAAATCAACGACAGTGTAGAATTAACGTGGATATTAAAGTACATCAACTTCCATTATGCACTTTTTGGCAGAAGCGGTTGAACTCCTCACAGAGCATTTCCGAAGCATTGCTTAGTGGACTATAGCTTATCGCAATGGTTCTAGTATCGCCCCAAAATAAAAAAAAAATATATTAAAACCGTATTAAAAAACAATGGCGCAATTTTCTTCAATTTTCTCTAAATGTATGCAAATAGTCCCTCTAACCTCATGTGTCGCCTTGTAACTTTCCGATTCCAATATCCATACAGAACTAACAACATCCTAGCTTCTGGCAACTGCGCTCAAAGGGTACAACAACGACGAAGATCCGGCGTCGGTGAGCCAACAGTCTTCTTCGCTACAAGAAACAAAACACAAGAAACATCAACTCCAAACTCACGGTTATATCTCTGTCCACTGTACATGTTTCGACGCTCACCGCGCTGGCGACTCTACCGCTATCGCACATTGGCGTAAAGAAGAAAGAAAAAAAAATTCGAAAAGCAAAACGGATTCAACAACTTAATTACGACCGCAAGGACATGAACATACATCGAGTAGCTAGTGCGTTTTTTACACTCGCCGTCCCGCGCTGCTATCATCGGTGAGTGCTCACTGGGGAGAAGGGAAACCCGCACCTCACGGCCCCGTAATTGGATTAACGGTGCATGCATATACGCGAGTGTAAAGCCATGCGAGGGACAGGGCGCCTGCCTGTCGGCCCGAATGTTTCTGTTCTCCAGCCTTCAATCTTTATTTTCTTTTTTTGTTCTTTATTCGGTTCTGTATCTCACAGCCAGATAGGCAGCATTCACGAAGTACAACGTTCACAACAGAAAGCAAACCATGCTCTTAATGACACAGGTACTTTTGCTGCTGCCCTGCGTGATATCGCTGCAACAGGCGTCCCCCCCCCCCCCCTACCCTTCTCCCAAACCGTGGCATGTTACTGCTCATAAAGAGATAGGAAAAAAAAGAACAAAAAATAAAGAGATGCTTGTAGTCGTTTATGATCCAGGCGATACTAAAATGATAGATAAATATAACTAGAATAAAAAGTAATGAGAGGGAGAGAGAGAAACGTTGCTGAAGCCGAGGCAGGATCGCCCCGTAATATTGTGTGTGTGACGTCAGGTGTCTCTGCAACTGCATGGGCAGTCTGGCGTTCCTCGGCGTCGTTGTTTTATACACAGTGGACATTGGATAGACGAAGTTCGGATAAACAGAATTACACCTATTATCAAAACGTGCTTTTTTTATGATTCCCAAATTATTGCACCCCTTCGATAATAAAAATAGCTTTTGTTGGAAATTTTATTAAATGTGACTGGCCACTTGTGCATGTTTTTTCCGACTGTAACGAGTGTCAAATGCAGTATATGACTCATCCAGTTATAGATACAGTATCTTTAGAGGAAAAGAAATGCTCATGAAGTTATGACAACAAGCGACTTCAATGTAGGTGACTATATAGTGAACGGGGCGCGTGAATAAGTTTACAGATAAAAACACAAATATAAAACAAAAGAATGCAGTACAGTGATATGAACCCGTGTATAGGTCCTCTTCAAAAGTTGTGTTCATTTTCTCTCCGATTCGCAGCAATTTCCTGTCATGAATAATACAACCCGTGTGTCTCTCCAGAAGCAAACATATTCGATGTTTTTATTCTTTAGATGGGAGAATATGAAGTTAATGCATTAAGCTGGGCTAGTTGGCATTGATTGTAAGCTTCCATATTGCTAGCAAACACGCACAAAGGACCTGTCCTGTCTCTTTCTATGTCGTCCTTTGTGCGTGTTCGCTAGCAATATGGAAGCTTAGAATATGAAGGTTGGTTGTTTTGTGTGCTATTTTAATGCAAAGACGGACACCGCCTACACGGAACCCTTTTAATACATAATTGGCAGCGCCGAAACTCCGCAGTGTGATTGTGGCTTGGTTGAAGAAGACACATGTATCGCCTTAGAAAATGTCCCGCATCATGGTACACCAAGACGCCAACAACTTATTTAATGACACGGGATTGGAGACCATGCATTCAGTCTTCGAAAACGCATTTGGCTCATGGGCAATTCGACATGCTGAAGGGAACAACAACAACAACTACTACTACTACTACTACAGCAGCAGCAGCAACAACAACAACAACAACAGACGAGTGCAGTTGTCTCGAAGCGCAATTGACTAATATACTATAGTTTGACGTTAACGAAAAGAAAGCCACGAGCTACGACCAACTAAACAGATAGTTTTCCCGACGGTGCTTGGAGCGCCCTCCTCTGCCCGTATAGAACGCTCTGAAGGGGACGGTGCTCGATTTTGAGCCGGCGAAAGCATGCGCGATAATGAACGGCGTCAACACGAAGATGATCGCGCGCGCGTCCCGTGCCGGCAATTAGGGTAATTGACACCGGTCCCTGTACACGCATTGCGTCGTTAAACGTAGCACGGTGCAGTGAAGTGACTCGCGGTACCCGTCGCCCGATTGCAGGCACGCGTATGCGCACGTGATGAGACCTGTTTGTGCGCTCTGGAAAAGAAGCAGCAAAGGAGACAGAAAGAAAGGGCGGAAGGATAACGGGGCGTACAGGACCGCGCGATACATCTCTTCTGAACCACTACAAATATATCTCCGTGCGTGTTATATCTGTTAAATGACGTGAATTGAAATAAATAAATAAATAAATAAATAAATAAATAAATAAATAAATAAATAAATAAAGAAAGAAAGAAAGAAAGAAAGAAAGAAAGAAAGAAAGAAAGAAAGAAAGAAAGAAAGAAAGAAAGAAAGAAAGAAAGAAAGAAAGAAAGAAAGAAAGAAAGAAAGAAAGAAAGAAAGAAAGAAAGAAGCACCAGCGAAATCGACATCCACGCGATCGCAGTCGGGCGATGCGGCGCGAAAGCTCGGCTGGCGCTGATACCGAAGAAATAAAGGAAACGATTGATTGGGATTATTGCGCACCGGTTATTGAACAGTGAGGCGTTTTTCAAGCACCAGAGCGCAAAGAAAGAAAGGAAGAAAAACAAATACGGAAAGAACTTCACATTGATTAGCACTGTGCTTGTTAATGGGCCACTAAAGAGAAAAACGATTTGGATATACCGTATTAGTAAACGTCCCTTTCACTATACTAAAAGCACCACTCTTGCCGCTAGAAGACGCTTGGTGAGCGGGGAATCAAGCAAAAAAAAAAAAAAAAGAACAGTGGTGGCGCCGCCGCTTGTGTTTCAAACCCCAACTCTCCGTGACGTCACAGATTTTGACGACTGTTAGGGCTTACATAATTCTTTATCTGTAAAAATCAATTGCATTATGCTCTAGAGAGAGAGAGAGAAAGATCGAGGAAAGAGAGGAAGCCTCCGGTTTGCTACCCTGTGCTTGAGAAGGGGAAAGGGGATGTAAAAGAATGAAAGAGAAGAAGAGTTCGTGACGACAGCAGGCGACAAAAAAAAAAAAAAAGCCCCAACCGTAGCACCGTCCAAGTACTACATAGACATTTTCTGCCACCAGTCACAGTTTGTCATTCAGTCCGGTTGCTTGAAGAAACCGCCATAGCGCCCTCAGAGCGGCTCGTGTTAAAGACCGGGTAGGCCAGGGCCCTAGGATTTTGTTCTCCGTGAGAGGGCGGTTGTCAAGCTGGCCTAGTGCGGCTGAGAGGGCCGCTCTTTCGGAGTTGAAGCGGGCGCACTCACATAAAAGGTGCGCGACTGTTTCGCTGCGCCCGCAGACTTCACATGACGGGCTCTCAGCCATTCTAATAAATGAATAGCTATTTGAGGAGGCTACTCCAAGCCACAAACGGACCAGCAGGGTAGAGCCACGTCGTGACAGGCTGGACGAGAATACGTAGTTCAAGAACAGGGTCCAAGGTATGCAGCCGTGCACTTGTAAATGTCGCTGACCACAAGTCCAACGTTAGACGACGGGCTAGCACACCAAGTTCTTTTGCGGCGTCCGATCTTGAAAGGGGAATGGCGATACTGCTGACGCCATCGTGAGCGGACCGCGCAGCTGCGTCCGCTTGATCATTTCCGCTACGAGCTGCTCATGTGAACCATGACGTAAAGCGGACGGTAGACTTTGGAGGGCTGCTTTGCTGTCGCAGATCACGAATTAATGATAATAATATCTGGGGTTTAACGTCCCAAAACCACGATATGATTATGAGAGACGCCGTATAGTGGAGGGCTCAGGAAATTTCGACCACCTGGGGTTCTTTAACGTGCACCTAAATCTAAGTACACGGGCCTCAAACATTTTCGCCTCCATCGAAAATGCAGCCGCCGCGGCCGGGATTCGATCCCGCGACCTTCGGGCCAGCAGCCGAGCGCCATAACCACTAGACCACCGTGGCGGGGCCGACCACGAATTAGGTGCCTGCTCTATGACAAGACAAACTGAAGAGCAGCACGGAGGGCTACTAGTTCTGCATGCAGCTGTAGTTGAGGTCGCGTGAAACATTTTGTGCTGTATATTGTGATATATCTTGCCGGAATTATTACGGCGGCGGTTGAGCATGTAGTCATAACTGAACCATCAGCGTAAACATGGGTGTGAGCACTGTACGTACACCTCAATTAAATACAGTAGGGCGCTCTGTTTAAGGACAACCGATGATATTCTTCTTTTCTTCGTAACTCCAGGCATGTTAAGGCGCAGTTCGGGTCGATGGAGGCACCCTAAAGGCTAGGACATTCTTGCTGCAAGCGTATAGTTCGAGTGCAAAGAAGTACTGTGGGCAGCAATAGCACGGCTGAATGTTGTGTGCGACCTTTCTGCAGGTAAAGGTGAGAGATGGTGCGAAGATACCGCAAGGTGTCGAATATGCGCCTTGAGGGTGGTTACGTACGTTGACATAGGATGGTCTCCTGCAATGACAATTGTTGCCGCTGTAGATGTACATTTCGGAAGACCGAGGCACGCCCTTGAGCTTGCAGACTCTGGAGTGCATGCAAATTTGTTTTGCAGGTATTTCCCATCACGGGAATACTGTACTTGGCAAAACGCGGAAACATTATGTTCTATAAGCAACGTAATATTGTTTCAAGCAGCATAATAATATCTGTTCTAAGCTACGTAAAAATATCTGAGGTTTAACATCACAAAACCACGACATGATTATGAGGGACGCCGTAGTGGTGGGCTACGGAAATTTCGGCCATCTGGTGTTCTTTAACGTGCACTGACATTGCACAGTACACGGGCCTGTAGCATTTCTCCTCCGTCGAAATGCTGCCGCGATCGAACCGTTCTAAGCAACGTAAATCAGCAATTTTCAGAAAATTTCGCCGGGGTAAAATGACCAGAATAAGAAGAAAAAGAGCTAATATGTGACGTCACACTGATATTTATGTGTTGAAATTTTGGCACGAAATTCAGAAATGGAACTTCGACCTTCCTTTCCTTTTTTAATAATGAATCTAAATCAACGGTAATAGAGTTTTCAAAGAATAATTTGTTAGTCTAAATTGATTGGTGTTTCAATTTATAGTATTGCTTTAATAGTGGAGACGATACGAACCTTAGATAATTTTTATTGATTTTTTTTTTTTTTGGGGGGGGGGGTGTATGCAACCGCGCGTATTTGAGCCGAGATGACCGAAACATCACTGGCATAACGGTACTACGTTATACTATAAGTAGTTATTTTGCAGAAAAAAAAAAAGAAAGCGGATTACCCACTCACAACCGTTCTCGTCTTCAACACAAACCCCTCGGGCGACGGATCTTGTCCGATATTTTTTTTTATTGCTCTTTCGTGCACTACTTTCATTATTTACAGCAATGTCGGCTTTTCTGAGCTATCCAGGAGGGAAAGCTGCCAGCCTGACTGAACGGAGGAGCGGCGAGCCAAAAATCGAAGCCCCGACAGAGAGTGCGGTGTGGGGGGACAGGCTTGTAAACGCCACGGATAGGAGTGCGGCAAACGACGCGCCAAATGAGTGGCCGGCCTGAGAAGAGAAAGGACTCGTCATGGTTGTCGATCGAGAGTGAGGGAGCGGTCATCCGCGACGCCTCGCCGAGGTGCGAAAGGAAGAAGACGGGCGCCTTTTGCAATGGGCGCAATTTATGGAGGCCTTTTCCCTCGGCGACCGCGCGCGCGTGTCCCTAGCGTGCTCGAAGGACGCCCCGTTCTTCGATTGCGGCCCGTGCGAGCCGGAACTCGTCTTCTTGTCTCGTCTTCTCGGGGGCCCGTTCCGAGAAACCGCGCGGATGAAATCGGCGGCGCGGTCCCCACTGAAGGTGAGGAGCCCTTCATAAAAGGCGCCAAGTATGCGCTTCTCGGCGTAAATCACCCGGCCCGCGAACTTCATCAGACGAGGAACGCGCACCGCCACTGCGCGGCCACGGCGGCCCCGGTGGCGACGAATGAGCTCGCGTCGTCGGCCGGTGTCGCAGAGTTCAGGTTGGGATTGCGGGTATGTGCGCGACATCTGAGGGCAGTTGCGATCGTCGTCACTGGGAGTTGCATATACAGTGTTCATCGTTGGGGCGTCTCTTATATTGGAGCAAGGTGTGAGACCGGGACTCTATAGGTGGTATTCCGTCGTGTCGCGACCAGCGCAGGAAAAGAACTCACAGGGTCCCTTATGCATTTGCCTAAGGCGACTCGAAGGCGAAAGCAATCTTCTTCTTCTCAATCGTTGTATATATTGATTCACCTCCGAAAGCTTTCTGCACCCAACTTGGTTTTGCATTGCCTCCGGGATAGGCCTACTTTTGAGCAAGCGGCGATGTCTTGTGATGACGTTATCATGTGACGTCATCAGGTGACGTCATCGCATGGTGGTGATTTTTCGCATCACTCGTGTTGGCGCCGACGGCCACTTCTGGCGTTTGATGAGGCACCTAAGGCTTTCGCCTTAAATTGGCCGATGTTTGCTTCGCTTGTATTCTGTGCCACGTGCACTTCTTCGGTTGCGCCACAACCCTTTTCTTGTTTGCACCCAAGCGCAAATGTCGTAGCGGCCTGCTCCAATGTCCGCGCAGCGCAACATACAAGATCAGCGCACCTCATACTTCGTCCCCCCTTCCACCCACCATTCCACAGCAGTCGCGGCCACCTGATGGAAACGACGCACCGTAAGGCACGTGCACGTCTTGCTCCTCCAGTTTGACGCGCGAGCGTCCTCGGAAAGGGTTATTACGGCAGCGCTGGCCATCTTTACGCTCGTGCCTACAAAGAAAGGTCAGAGGGAAGGTGGGACGGACATCGGCGCCGCTCGTCCTTCAGCGAAACGAGCCGCGGCTCGTTCGGCTCGGTCCAGCGGTCGGTACGCGCACGCGGAGGAGGCACCGCCAATCGCCTCTATACGTCACAGCAGAGAGCCCTGCCGAGAGGGCCGTTAAAAGCGAACGGTCGGAGGAGAGCGCCTCTCGGTCCTCGCCGCGTGTTGCGGGGAAAGCGGATTTCGGTCGCAGACAGAGCGGCGCCGAGCATGACAGCCCAACTGCGGCGCCGGTGTGCATTCTTGCGGACGCCACGTCGCGAAACTCGTTCTTCCCTGCGCAAAGAGGCGGTATAGTGATGGTGCAGAGGGCCCTGCCAAATGTTCGAAGCCACTTGGTTTTGGCTTTGTTTCTTACTTTTCCTTTTTAATGCGATGCCGCTATTGGGACGATAGCAGGCCGAAAACGGGATAAAAATCTACGAGTAAGTAAAAATGCAGTGTGCCAAAAGAGCGGGTCAGGTACCACCGTTAAAGGCGTTTGTTAAACTTATATAATTAAGCTGTTATAACAGCTCAATTATATGAGTTTGACAAACGCCTTTAATGGTGGTTTTCCTGTTAATGCTATACCATTACCAGGAAAATGCATCTTGGAGACGGCTAGCTTTAAATTACAACTAAGTCACTCCTGGATTTTTTCCCCTCGCATAATTGTCGACAAAGTCAATCCAGGCAAGTATTGCGGTGCAGAAATTCGATGTGGTGACGACAAAGTAGTCTCGATCCCATTGTGAAAACCTGGGCGTGCTGATCCGCACACCGGGAAGCTCTTGAAGAAGTGAAGTTGGCACTACCTGCATACAATGAGCCGGGAGAGCATGCGTAAAAGCGTTAAGCTCAATAGAACTACACCTATATCTTAATATTGCCACGCGCTTTTCTTGTTTTATTTTGATGCATTCGGGTTTCACTCACACAAACTCTTAGCAACGCTTGGCGCAGACCGCGCCGTAAGTTCGGGAAGCTTCGCGATCGTTCTGAGATCATTCTCTTAAGGTTACGCGCAGGACGAGGATAGTCAAGTTTATTCGCCAGGTTACGCGAGCACAGCTTCCTTACTCAAACTCACGGCTACGTGGCAATATTCAGACGGCAAGTAGAGCACCGGAAAACGTATAAGCGCACTGCGGAATGCCATTCATCAGAACGACTACCAACGGATGGGAAGCCCGGCCGAGGACGACAGTCGGTTAAGTGGAATGATGAAATAATGCATTTTGCAGCCGTGAAGTGGAATGAGCTTGTGTAAGTCGCGGTCTATTGGGCATCACTGAAAGATGCCATCTTCATGCAGTGACTATGAACGTAGGCTTCCCCCTATGATGATGATTATAAGAGCATGGTCGTTGTACCTAGCACTTCCAGCAGTGCAGTGTAGCAAATTGGACTCGCATTCTTTTTTCCTTCCTCAAGCTGCAGGAGGAAGTTAATCTCTATTGAGCAATATAATTAGGATCGGGCTCGATCGCAATCAGCAGTGCACCATCTGACACCGGTACTGTAGGGGCGATCTAGTGGGCACTTATCACCCGCGCGGCATTTTTCTATATATTGTGCGAAGTCAGAGCTGCTTTACAAATCACCCTGACCTGACTGAAGAGCGGACGCTTTTCGTAAGCTGCCATCTCAGTGCTACAACATATATAGCTACCCCAATCGTCGGTCACATTTTCCAGTGAACCACCTGTAGGACTAACAGAACAACGGGAAATAGAAACACATCCGATAAGTAAGAATGACGTTCAAAGGGTCCCAAGTGAAAGAGAATGCCGAGATGGATGTGTTGAGTGACAAGGAGATGGTGTTCGGAACGATCACGTGCGAGGCACACTCAAGGTCACGCATACTTCATGCAAGGCTGCGGAGGAGAAGCCGGCGAGGTGGTTTGGCAGCATAATGAGAAAATACGATATGCACCGAAAAGGAGAGATTGAAGATTGGGTCCGGTCGGAAGAGAAAGCAAAGTAAACTTAACAGACGGTGAGACAATGGCAGTTGTGGGGGAGATCACTTACGACTTTTGTATTTACGGTTGTTTCCGATTTGCATAATGTTCGTGATGAGAGAAAGATAAAGGAAACCAAACACTATTATTGCGCTAACACTCAAACTAGATCGACACGTTTCACAGAGTTCGATCAAGATCTCCTGTCAGAGCAAACCTTTCTTCTTCTGTGGAGGAAGTATGTATCATGAAGAAATTAAATGTATTAAGAAAAAAATTGGCCGCCATACCGCCCTGCGAACGTGAATGTCCAGCGAAGCTGCATCAAACACCACACATGCTGATGGAGGGGAAAGGGGGGGGGGGTATGTTTTATTATTACTTTAAAGTAATGGTAGCGATAATCGCTTTGTGGTCGCTGCGGTAGACCGTGATTAGTTCCTAGACCATTTTCAGCAAGACGTATTTGTTCCTTTCGTCGAGCATTGTATTCACGCTGTTGATCTGGTGTGCTTAATTTCCGTGGTCTACCCATGGCAGTGTTAGAATAAACTAAATGAGTTGCTAGACAGGTGTCCCTTTAATGTATGATGCTAGACAGGTATCCCTTTTATATATGATGCTAGACACGTATACCTTTTATATATGAAAGCGGGAAACACACGTGGGGACAAGGAAGGGCCGTTTGACGTCATTCGAAGCCCTCGTGTGAAGTACAAAGTAGCTGCAACCTAATCTCTACTAGGAACGCGTGGGAGGGTCTTCCCACTGTTCACAGACACCTTATCATCCGTCATGCGGTTCTGATGCTCGTTTTGTGGTTTTATTTATTGAAACGAATACTGAGCTCTATGCTAAATGCCTGATTGCAAACAAAGATATGCCGTTTGCCTTGAATGGTTAAAGGGCCCCTAAACCACCCAGAGGTCGAAAATTAGTTGTGGCGTTGCAGTTGTGCACGTGTCAACAGCGATAGCGTTCGTCGGATCGTCTGTCCACCTCTCCGAGTGCCCTTCCTCAACGTCTGAGGTGATAAACGCAAGGAGCGCGCGCATCTGCTAGCAGAAGAGCTCGAGCGTCTGCTGGAGGTTTATGGGCCCTTTAACCTGGCGTTTTGAGTTTACGCCACGAAATTTTCCGACCAACGACAGGTATACAGCCTCGCTGTAAAATAGAGATCTTGTGCTGAAATTAGGCAGATATGTTATAATAATAATTGTTGAGGTTTTACGTCCAGAAACCACGATATGAATATGAGAGACGAAGTAGTGGAGGGCTCCGGAAACTTCGACCACCTGGCGTTCCTTAACGTGCGCCTAAACCTAAACATACGGGCCTCTAGCATTATGCCTCCATCGAAATGGGGCCGCCGCGGCCGGGATTCGATCCCGCGACCATCGTGTCAACAGTCAAGCACCTAACCAATAGGCCACCGCAGCGGGTGGACACATATGTAATAGACTATGTACACATTTTGCAATGTCACAGCAGGATGCTCAGCGTCTTTGATGTGCCAAGTAGAAAGTTAATGTGGACAGCAAGACAAACGAGGGATCATGCAATATATGGCGGCAAAACAACATCATCTTTTCCGTCTAGGTTTTTACTTTTATACTGACACGATGAAATAGGAGAGCTCGGCGCGTTTACATCGCACCGGCTACATCTTGGTGCTTAGCATACAAAACAAAAAAGTAAAAAGAAAAACAAACATTTTTCGCAAAATGACCCACACTGTGACATTAGATTCAATACAAACAATTAGTACATGACCACAAAGCATTACATCCGTTTGTTGTTGGGGTTTTTACGTCCTAAAACCATAATATGATTAAACATCATATTCGAGTCCACAAAAGATAAACAACTACACGGAGGCACGAATAAACAAAAATATTTTGAATGATCAATAATGCATAATAATAATCGCAAAAGTGACATATTTTAGCCGATTTTAGCCGCGAAAGAGCACGTACACAAAGCAAAGAAACACACAACGACAGGACGTTTCTTTGCTTTGTGTATGTGCTCTTTCGCGGCTAAAATATATCACTAAGCAAGTACCAACTAGGCCAACAAACAGTCTTGTTAAAACATAATCGCAAAAAACAGACATTTAGGTAAATACGCAAGATCTAAGCACACGATCATAATATAAGACATGACTGCTTAAAAATATATAACAAGCATGGAGTTACCTCAATAAACTAACTTACGGGAAACATCGACATTTAATGGTTATTTTATGTATTCGTATCCTTTTTTTATAAAAACTTCTCTCCGAGGGCCCGCTCTTTGCATAGGACCAAGTATACCCTTCAGAATAAATGATGGTCCATCAAAATATAAGAAGTTTACTATCAATGTACTCCATACAGAATCGTATCATGAGCACTGGAGGAGATGGGGCACATCTCTGTCTCGGTCGCCACAAGCGCACATGATGGTCTAGAAGTACGGTTTATCCGGCATATAAAATGCAACGTGACTATATAAGCCTTAAATGGTGCCGGTAATGTTTCAAAATTTCTCTTCTCGCTCAAATGTGGTAGAACTGATGGCTGTATTCATATAGAGGGGAGAGGGGGGAACTTCTTTCCTCTGTATCTTCCCTCCCCCCGAAAGAGTAGGCAGGCGTTGTGCCCCTCTAGGTGGCAGTTGCCAGCTTGCTCTCTCCCTCTTTTCTCTGTGTCCTTGTGTATCTATGTATGCAAACCAAATAAATAAATAAATAGGAGGGGAGTGGAGGGGGGGCAAGGTCGATCTAAATAGGTCGCGGAGCTTCGAGCGAAATGCGGTACAGAACCTACTGCCAGCGAACATCAGCAAGGGGAGTTACGGGTGCTGCGATTGAAGCGCGACTAGTTTTATTCAAGGGCGAAGCAATCTTCGTTTTACAAATGACATTTATTTCCCTAACAGTATTATGTAGGTGCAATGTGCCAAGAATGTATTACCGTGCTTAACTATTACGAAAAACCTTTTTCTTAGCGCCCCCTGAAGAGAGGCGCACGTCATTGTTATTCAGTGCAGTCCTTGCGGTGCATCGAAAGGCGCGCTCGTAAAGTTCGTCCGCGACGACACGCCCCCTCACGTGTTCTGGTGCTTCGCCCTTGCCTGCAGTCTCTGAATTATTGTGGAGAGAATTTGATTTTAGCTGTGCGCGGAGTATCGAGGTGCGTTTCATGGTTGGTGAACGTGTTGATTACGGTGTTCAACGGGCAACGAGACGACGCGCCTAATATTTAACGCCGAAACGCTTTCCTCGGTACCCGTGGAAACGATGTGGTGTGCAAGGATGCAATAGCAACACGCGTACGCCTGGCGACCCATCTCTTCTAGATAAGACACTTTAATCTCTTCTAGATCTCTTCTAGATAAGATAAGGTTCGGAGTAGTGTGCTTGCTGGATTTCCATGGATCAGTATTCCTGCTGCCAGGTTTCCTTCGTGAACACGCAGTGCCTGCTACATTTCCTGTTATCGGCGAGCAGATCGCTAAGTTATCTGTCACGCTACAATTCGCATACCTCTATACGTTACACGTAACGTTAATGTATCAGAACGTAAGGCAAAACATAGTGCACGTAGTGTACGCACTATTTGTACTTATTACGACACTTGTTGCTCATTGTGTAGGGTGTAATAATATCGCGTTATTGTGACCATTCAAAAAAATTGAAATGTCATCATTTTGGATTGACCAGGCGTCATTTCTTCTCGTTAGTACTGCATGAAGCACTGAAGCAAAGCGCTCTTTAAGGCCCCTGCGCACGCAAAGCAAATAGCACTGCTGCACGCACACATGAGAGGTACGCTGCATGCTGCTTACTTCAATCCCGTTGTGGAAGATGACACGATCGCAGAATAAAAGCTCCCAGAACAAGGTTTCCTGGTAAAACCAAGGCGAATTAAACGGCGGTACATCTAAACACCGCTGTTTAGTGATGAGTCGATATTAGTTTAGCTAGCGTCAAGCGCACTCGCCAAGGACTTGCCGGCTCGCCTTAGCGCGAGTACTAAGCGATCAGGGGCCTAAGAAAACTATTTTGAGGTCAAATTTCGCGCTAGTGCCAACAAAATGACGTCACTTTTTTTTACCAAATATTGCGTCACATCCGGTTTATTTTTTGTTCTGCCGGAAGTGTTCCCTCCTCACACAGATGGCGCTAAGCCCCATGAGCTGCTGATGAGCAGCCATTTTCTGAACGTATGGGCACGGCCGCTCAATGAAAAGTGTGTTTTTCATCGAGCGGCCGTGGTATGGGCTTCTACGGAAGCTTCGCTGCCAGTTACATTTATCTTAGGGGGTGTATCGATAATAACTGAGAACCCTTAGTTCAAACCAGATAGCCTTATTAACAACAGCGCAGAACACGGGAAAAGCTCCCGCAGCTGACACTACTTCTGTAGGTAATTTTTTTTTATCCTTTATCCGTATGCTTTGGAACGTGGCAATTATCGTGCAATATGTATTACCATATAGTCGAATAATATATCTCTATATAATGTGCCAATGCATATAGTGTAGCAAATTACGCTTGATTCTATTATGTTTTATGTTTACGACCTCTTCCTGCTCTGAGTTTGCTGATATTTCGTTATTTCTTCGCATTTCTTGATGATGATGAAAACATTACTTGCAGAACTTCTGAAGAACTCAGGGCGGGCCCTATGTCCAGGGCTACCGTTGGCTTTCCCGAAGCACTGATGGCCCGGTCCGCTAGCCATTCCTTGGACTCGGAGGTTTATTTGCATTTGATGTTGCCGGCTCTTCATCGGTCTACACCTCTAGCATCTCACCATAAAAAGAAAGGAGAACTAGAGAAAAAAAGAAATGCCATGTCGATTTGATGCCTCTCTGTTGTGTTCCCATATAAATGAATAAAAGTAAAACATAAATAAATAACCTTGAAAGTGTGCTTGTGTGCGTAGGAGGGAGAGCGGGGGGGAGGGGAGGGAGGGGCGCTTAGTGGGATGCAGAAGATAGCTCAATAATGCATGCTGTCGGGCTTTGCGCAAACGATTTTTCTAACCGGTGATGCAGAAGATGCCCAGGTTAACCGGAAGACGAACATGCAGTTTCTATTCTGCCAACACGAAAAGGAAAAACACACAAACGGAAAGACGAATGAACGCTGTAATTCTGCAACTTGGCTTCTTGAACGAAGGAACTTCAGTAGCGCCTTCCGGCCTGCATGCACTCGAAGATCGTTTGCTAAGAAAGTGGACACTCGTGAATGACAGAGAAGTTTTCCGAGGTCGTTACTTCTGCTCGCCGCCGCTATCATCAAAAGTAGCATCTAACGATACATACATATGCACGCACACACACACACACACACACACACACACACACACACACACACACACACACACACACACACACACACACACACACACACACACACACACCGTGAAAGGTAGAGGGCGCAGGAGAGAAAGAGTTCCGATATGACTCACAACAACAATACGCAGCTGCGCCATATATACTATAGTGCCACATCTCCGGCTGCTATACGTTCGGTACTTGGGGAACAGTACCCTATACGATCGCACAAACATCCTTCGAACACGACTCCTGTCATCCCAGAATGAGTAACACACCCTCAGTGATAAAACGTTTCGGCCGGCCCTTGAGACGGCCTTGGCATCCTCCTAATGTAGGAGACGTGTACGGCGGGTTTCGCTATGCGCCAGTACGGACAGCAACCATGTGCGTGCTCGCCGGACTGCGACTCTCTGTATACCTTGCATAGTGATGCGTCAGTGTTGCCAGATAGGCGCGGAAGAGAGCATCCGGAATGCGGATCAGGCGGCTGCTTGTGATCAACGGCGGCTGAAGGGGACGGAACTGGTCGTAACTAGAAAAGTACAGGAAGCCGCAACGAAGGCCGCGGAAGGCAGCAGAAGCCAGTCAGTCAACTTCGACGAGGAAATGCACTGGCAGTGGCCACCTATATTGAGATATGCAGGGTCCTAGATAACTATACCAACTTTGGCCCTCGCCGCGCTGTGCCAGTGTAGACATCTGCTGTGCCATTGTAGACAGAGTACAGACAATCACTCTCCGTCGGGCTTAACCAGAAGGACAACCAGCCTATGTCGGTAAGAGAATTCTACATCAAATGAGAAAGTTGTGCAAGCCCTATCTGCGCTTCTCCATGTCTCCAAGTTAGAACACATTTCCCGTTTTTCTCTTCGCACACTTAGTACTCTATTCAACATTAGTTACCCTCCCCGTCTTCCTTGCCTAGATAGCGTAGATTTCGGGCGATAAAAGTAAAACAAAAAGAATACTTATGGGACGTTTACTTTATATAACACGTTTGCTTCTTCTGGCAATTTCGCTCAGCCATATTGCGCAGTATCGGGTGTGTGTAATACGCCGCCTTCGAAACGGCAGATGTTTCGCAATTTCCGACGGCGTCTCTTTCAAACACCGCTACATACACTTTCGCCGCGTACGCGCACTTACGAGTACACACTACGCGAAGTCGTGCGCCGTATACCAACAACGTTCGCAAGAAAACAAAATATTGACATCCCTCTAGCGCGTACCTCCACTGCGTATCGTTCTCCGCACGAGAATTCCAAACGAGACAAACAGAAATAAAGAAAAGCGTAAATTTCATATCCCGCGTACCTGCATCGGGCATTCTGGAAAACAGCTCTCGCCTTCCGTTAATGGGCGCAAAACCGAGAAGCGGCGCTCACAAACGCACGCTGCTGCGGACGTGACGTTGACGTGTGGCTCTGCACGGTCGACCACGTCGCCCCGCAGGCGGCATGAGCGCGATCGACGGCCTCTCGAAGACCGCGGGGGTCCTCCGAGGGCTACGACAGTGCGTAGAGCGTGCGCTACAGGAGAGGGCGCGGTGTCCCACGAGGACGACTTCGACGACGTCTCCAGGAGGAGGGCCCGTCATCATAGGTCGCCGCGCGCGCTTCGGCGCGATCATCGCTGCGTGCGTGCGTGCGTGTGCCATGATAGCGTGCGCGGCACGGGCGACCTCTGACACCGAATTGCATGGGATCGGTCGCTTCTTATGCCGCGAAGGTGCAGCTGTATCCTTTTGCGCTGCGACTGCGGCGACATACGGCGCTCAGCGTGCGGCCCCAATCCGGGACCCAGCGGGGGTTCCCGTACCCCCCCCCCTCCCCCTTCTCCCCCCTCTACGACGACTACACGGCGACGACTACGACTGTGCTGACCGCGGCCGGCCGCTCTCTGATGGATGGTGACGCCGGATCTGCGCACCCCCCGCCACCACGGTCATTCAGGCCGACCGGCGGACGCGTTTTTTCCATTCAAGTGCGCGAGTGAGTGTGTGTATGTGCGGGCGATCCGCAATCGCCACGAATTCATTCACGCCATCGACGTGGCCTGCTATACGAAAGCAACGTAACATTTTTTTTCTCCTCCTCCTTTCCTAATTCGCGGGAAAATATCTTGGGTGCGGCGAGAGATTTTCTCCGCGAATTGGGCGATCCGAGGAGCGTCGCTCGCTCGGTGCGGGGTGTGGCGCGCGCTTCGAGCAGATTACTGGGCGTTCGTCGTCAAGAGAAACCGTCGCATTCCTCACTCCCAGTTTCGATTGGAAAAAAAAAAAAAACAAGAGGTGGTGAATTGGACTGGCGTTGAAAAGAAATACGCGCAGCATATGGCGTTCTTTGAAAAATAATGTAAAAGCCTGGTGGCTGTGCAGCTAGCAGGTATACGGGCGAAAATGGGCCTCTCAGAAGCAGCTAACTTCAGATGAGACAGAGAAAGAAGGGAAGAAAATGTTGAGGGTTCTTCATTCGGTGGTTCACGTAGAAACAGTAAAATCGGTCACTATGGTCTGCTGATTTCAGGAACTGGATACGTGTCACTTTCTGAAATCGCCGCGGAAGGAAAAAAAATGCGTCAAGCAGGGGACCTAAGAAGAAACAAAGTCTATCTGCGCTGCAATAACTGCACCTAATTTCTCGAATGCCTTAGAAGTATTTTATTGCTCTTGTCCCAAGACATTATCGTCTTATTCGCTTAGTGTGGGTACCAGGTCACAAGGGTTTAACCCTCAATGAATATGCAGATGCACTTGCGGTGGCATCACATAATGGTCCTATAATCTCTGTTTTGCCGACGTTGGCGTTTGTCTCAGCGGCGCGATTTGAAAAGTTTGCCACGTCGGATACCTTTGCCAAATCGGCTTTGGCAACATCTGAATTTCCCCACCTTAAGTATCCATGGAAAAATCGTTGGTGCTGCACTAGAAGGGCAGAAATATCAATTACCAGTTCCCCCGAGTTCCCCCACTGAACTTTTACCTACACAGGTCGGGTCTGGTACAGTCACCCTTATGCCTCCACTGCAACGAGAGTGAATCTCTGCATCATTTCTTTTTAACATGCAGATTGTTCACAAATCAAAGAAAACGATTGCTAGAACAACCTCTCCGAAGAATGGGCTCAAGTTTATCCCTTCCGGTGATTGTTTCCTTCGGTGCAACTGAAATGGGCTTTAGTCACGGGAACGTTTGCGAAGCCGTGTGCGATTTTTTACGGGAAACAAAAAGAATAGAATGTTAAGTTTATGTACAATTTCACTGTTTCAACCTATTGGTTTCTTTTTTTTTTTGAAGATCTAGATTGTACCAGTGAATTTATTTTTATACCATCCATTCCTAAACATATTCGGATTTTAAAACAATTTTATTTCTAAAATAAGGTACCACCCGTTTCATGGCCGATCCCCCACGGTGGGTTGCGCCAAGTAGCCGAGGATCAACCAACCAACCAATTCTTATGCGAGCTAGCAATCCCATTGCGTTACGCGACTATCCTGTAAGCTGACTTACTGGCGGAAGCTCAGTCAGCAGAGCGATATAGCAGTATCATGGAAATGTTACAACGCACACAGACTGGGGCAAAGGAAGAAAACACAACAAACATCGCTTGTGCCCGTCTGTGTGCGCTGTAAATCGTTTCCACGATGCAATACCAACTAGCCCACGAAGCCATTATATTGATATAACAGTAGATGCTCTATAGCTGTAGAGGGATGAGGTAGAGCGATATAGCACTAGATAACGGTAGAATATGGGCTATTGGTCATATAATAAAGAAATTAAAACAAGATAAATGTGATAAGTCGGCGTACAATGTATGCCGCGGGCAGCGATGTAGCCAGAAATTTCTTTCGGGTGCAAGGGAGGTGGGGGGTGGAGGGTCTTTCAACCACCCTTTATGTATGTTCGTACTATATACACATACACATGCAAAACTGAAACATTGACCGTCCCCCCCCTCCAGGCTACTCCAGTACTTCGGGAGCCAACGCTTCGACAGGGATACTCGTCTTCGTTAGGGGATTCGTTGAGAAATGCGCTTCTCGAACTATTGGCTCAAACTATATTCCTCCATCGAAGGTTTCTTTTCAAAATAAAACAATATGTCGCTTTTATTAAGGCAAAATCCTCATATGGCTTATGAGTAAAAAAAAAAAATCCGGCTTCCGGCGGCGTGAACATGAATATTATCAGAAGTCACGTGGGCCGATCCTGAGTTTTATAGTGCAACATCTGGTAGCGTGCAGAAAGCTGCTTCTAGGTGCGGGTGGTTGGGACCTGATATGGTAAGAGAATACCAAGTGATTAGAAGTGATTAGTTCATATTGTCAATCAAACGTTAATTAAGGTGATTTAATGGAAGTCAAGCACGAATCACGCGTGCATTAAATTAATTAAATGTGAATCAGATGTGAATTAAAGTATTAAGGTTGTGTAAGTGAACCAAATGTCAAAATCAATTAAATGTGAATTACCAATGAATCAAATGTAAATGAATTAAAACCTCGGCGACCAATTCTCACTTCGTAAAACCAGTGGTGATGCCTATGAAGAGAACAATACGAAGTAGCAATGCAATCGACTGAGAACCTCAAAGCAACTTAACGAGTGTGTCGTGGGAGCCTAGGCTTTCGCGTAATTAAAGGGACTCTAAAGCTTATTATTGTTGATGTACTCAATGGATGTCATTTCCTAAACGCAAATAGGCGGTGACTCGTCAGCTGATGTAAATCAATGTCACACAAAGAATGTTTCCCATCCCGTCTGCAATGCAGCCGTAGGTAGCGCAGATAGAGAACGCGCCAGGCCCACCTGTTAAAGTGTCATCTTCAACGACCAGCGCCGGAAGCTCTCGTTTATTACGAGCAAACTGGACAATTGGCCTTTAAAAGCTATAAGAAGCTGGCAGCACGTCCTCACCAATCATCGGCCTCAGAAGGGTACACGTGCGCTTAGACAGGCAGTATTTCCCTCGCAATAGAAACAAAATTATGCACCTAGAAGAAAAAATTATGACAGCTTCGGACTAGTGGTGACAAGCCTGAAGAAAGAGCGGAGCTGGGGCGGCCGCCCTTGTTTATATTTTTTTCTTTCTTCTCTTTCTTTCTCTCCGTTTCTTGTATCTGTTTTTTGTACCTGTTGCTTTCTATTTATTCCTTTCTATGTCTTTCTCTCTATATCCATTTCTTTCTGTTTCTCTCTATTTCTACGTCTTTCTCTGTCTTTCTATCTTTTTATGTCTTTATTCCCTTTATTTCTTTCTATTTTTCTTTTTTTTTTCTATCTAGTCTTTCTGTCTCTACCTGTCACGTGTTTCATGTGCTCCACTTCGCCGAGCAGAGTTTTCGTTTAACGCTCGCACCTGCTGTACTCGGTATAGTGGGGCTTCCTCAATTCCTGTCGCGCATACCAAACTGTGGTTTCCTGCGGACACCAAAGTTTGTTTAAGCCTTTGGTGTCCTGCGGACACCAAAGGCTTAAACAGCTGTACTTTAAAAAAGCGTAATTACCAGATGAATAGACTGTCGCCGGGATTCTAAAAGATCAAAAAGATATAAAGTAAATAGAATCTGATGGTGTATTAAAGAGCCAACGAAAGTTTAACTGGTGCAGTACATTGCTACGCCATACGCACGCTGTTGTAAGAGGAATTCCCAGAATGCGCAATAATTCGTAGTACACGTTTCTTACTAAACAACAGCCCAATGATCTTATTTGGTTATATCGCTCTTCCTACGAAGTATGCATTTACTGCGTCTTTTGTTTAGTTGCATGTTTGTGAACCTAATGCCACACTGAAAAGATGAGCAACGCGACACGGTGAACCACCATGTCTAATGATTAATGGTTTTAATCGAAAGAGCGCGCGGCGTTAAACCCTCCTCTGCCTCTTCCCTTCGTTGTTTTAAAGCATGCAAAGTGAAGAGGGACTACATTCCATATTTCATTTTAATTAACGTGCATCGCTTCTCGCAGCATCCCAAGACAGCTGTTTTGTATACCGGACGTAAAAGAACAGCGCCAATAATGGAGGCGAGTACCAAACTTCGACTTCGCGTTCCACCCTTCGCTCTGCTCTTCCAACTGCAAGGTAGACTAACGGCCTTCCTTCGGTATACTTCTGTGTACGGATTTGGCTGTAGAGGTCTACGCTGCAAGATACATAGAAGACGCATGCTCGTGTTGTCTGTTACTTCTCGAAATGCTCTGCATATTTATTTATTTATTTATTTATTTATTTATTTATTTATTTATTTATTTATTTATTTATTTATTTATTTATTTATTTATTTATTTATTTTATACACACTGCAGCCTCAGTGAGCCTATTGCAGGTGTGGGATGCGGAGTCGTGAAGGACGGATCCCAACATAAAACAAAACGATGTTTATTAACGTAGTAGCAGCAGCAGGGCAAGCATGCCGATGCTGCGCTTCGGAAGGTTAAGAAACAAACATGCAACCAAGCTTTGTAGCTTGGGTTATATAGCCAGTAGTGGTGACGTAAGCCTCTGACGAAACTGCGTGGCGCTGTCTTTTATCGGAAGCGTGTTGAAGCAAGTAGCTGTGTCACGCCGGGCTAATCAGTGACGAGACGGAGGCTGCGTAGGTCTGTGCGCAGTGGTCGCCACATCACGTCCGGGTCACCAGATGTGGGATGCGGAGTCGTGAAGGACGGATCCCAACATAAAACAAAACGATGTTTATTAACGTAGTAGCAGCAGCAGGGCAAGCATGCCGATGCTGCGCTTCGGAAGGTTAGAGAAACAAACATGCAACCAAGCTTTGTAGCTTGGGTTATATAGCCAGTAGTGGTGACGTAAGCCTCTGACGAAACTGCGTGGCGCTGTCTTTTATCGGAAGCGTGTTGAAGCAAGTAGCTGTGTCACGCCGGGCTAATCAGTGACGAGACGGAGGCTGCGTAGGTCTGTGCGCAGTGGTCGCCACATCACGTCCGGGTCACCAGATGTGGGATGCGGAGTCGTGAAGGACGGATCCCAACATAAAACAAAACGATGTTTATTAACGTAGTAGCAGCAGCAGGGCAAGCATGCCGATGCTGCGCTTCGGAAGGTTAGAGAAACAAACATGCAACCAAGCTTTGTAGCTTGGGTTATATAGCCAGTAGTGGTGACGTAAGCCTCTGACGAAACTACGTGGCGCTGTCTTCTATCGGAAGCGTGTTGAAGCAAGTAGCTGTGTCACGCCGGGCTAATCAGTGACGAGACGGAGGCTGCGTAGGTCTGTGCGCAGTGGTCGCCACACAGGAATGAGATAACCAAACAGGAACATTTATACATGCATAGACACGCCATTCTTTCGAAGTTAGTGAACGGACGTTTCCATGTCATGAGTTCCAGGCGCACACATATATATATATACATATATACCGGGTGTCCCAGCTATCTTTAGCCAAGGCTTTAAAAATACAATATTAGAGGCAGGCGAGTGAAATCACTTGCAAATTACTGACTGTCACCTTGCGCACTACAGACAATTTTTTGTTTGGTAATTAGCTAATTTGTTAATTAGGATTATTTCATTAAATTGCTAAATATTGACTGTAGGCAAGAAATGCGGCTTCAAAGTTCGAGGGCGTCTTCAGAAACCCTAATTCCATTATTTGCGATAAAGAAAGTCTCACGTATACCATTTTTTCCAAGCTGCAAAGAAAGCCCGCGAAATACAAAAAGAACCACGTGACTAGCGCATTCGCCCGCCGCGAGAATGCTGCCCTCAGCCGTGGTTTGAGAGAACGAAATCAGCTGCGGCCACGACTCGCCAGCTCCGTTGCAGCAGTAGGCCGATAAGTTAACGGTGGTTTCTTGGCCCGTTGCCAGCCAGTTGGCGCGCGTGACGATGCAAGTTGTAGCGAGCGCGGGCCAAGGAACCACCGTCAACTTATCAGCCTACCGCTGCAACGGAGCTGGCGAGTCGTGGCCGCAGCTGATTTCGTTCTCTCAAACCACGGCTGAGGGCAGCATTCTCGCGGCGGGCGAATGCGCTAGTCACGTGGTTCTTTTTGTATTTCGCGGGCTTTCTTTGCAGCTTGGAAAAAATGGTATACGTGAGACTTTCTTTATCGCAAATAATGGAATTAGGGTTTCTGAAGACGCCCTCGAACTTTGCAAGCCGCATTTCTTGCCTACAGTCAATATTTAGCAATTTAATGAAATAATCCTAATTAACAAATTAGCTAATTACCAAACAAAAATTGTGTGTAGTGCGCAAGGTGACAGTCAGTAATTTGCAAGTGATTTCACTCGCCTGCCTCTAATATTGTATTTTTAAAGCCTTGGCTAAAGATAGCTGGGACACCCTGTATATATATATATATATATATATATATATATATATCAACCTTGTGTGTGTGTGTAGCATCCACGAAGTTATTCACGTTTGTGCATGCGCGCAGGCTCGACCGTACCTGAGCCTCAACCAACTCTACATATTTTCCTTCATGTACAAGTATACAGAATTTTCTCAATATAGCTGTATGTCCCAACTAAGATTTTATTGATAAGCCGGTCCTTTCCTCCTGTTTTCCTCTTCCTCAGGGGCCATCATTTTCCCCGAGGCGTGCCCGAAAAAAAGAACTGCGTGCCATCCCGTCTCGAAGCGTGGACACCAGCCGCTGTTTCCAAACTTAGAAGCCGCGCATGGGTGTCACGAAGCGACACTCGCTGCGTGCGCTCAGACGTGCGCACCCGCCGCGAGCACCGCTGCATCGCGGGATGCCTCGGCTGATGGATGGCGCTTCGATTCGCGCTCTTCGCGGGGCCGCCAGCGGCCGATCGAGGCGACGATGCGTGATCTGCATGCGCGACCAACCGCCACCTTGGTGGCCCGCCGCATCCTTTAGCGTGCTCGCGTGCGCGACTCGGTCCTATACACATCTACAAGCGGCTGCATGCGAAGCCGTGACCGTCTACTCCACGGACGACGAGCCGTTTAGCGGTCAGTAATTGCGACGAGGCGTTTATCCGAGGCGCGTTGGAACGCGCGAGCAGGCCCCTATCGGCGCGCGACACCAAACGTGCCATTAAATGTGCGCGCGCGCATCCTGCCTGCCGCCTTCCGTAGAAGAGTGCAATTATTGTCGCCGGCGTCCCGCAGGCCTCGCCAGCGCACCCGTGCTTGAATGCTGCGTTAATAAAACGATGCACCATTGTGGAAGGCAAACAGAGATCATGCAATGACCATTGAGCGTGTTGGCGATACGATGCGCGCTCAGGTGCGAGTAGCATGCATCGTGTGCTCGCGAAAGACACTGAACATCATTAATACGTTTGGTCAATGCAGTATACGTTCTTCGAGCTACAATGTTCACACGCAGTATATGCATTTTTCTCCAGCTTAGATACAAAATTATATATTTTATTTTGCTTATATTATTTTGCTGCAAATCGAAGCGTTTTCTAGTGAGAATATGCCTAAGCACTCTGAAATATCACTTGCCACTGTGCATAGCTTTCTTGACCCTGGAAACCGCCTGAGCATGCGCTTTGCAGCACCCACAGTGCTGCACCGTTTTACCGTCACAGAGCGCGTATTGGCCAGCTCTTCACGTGCTCCCACGACGTCCCTACGTATATACTTACCGTTCTCTATACGGTCGATCTATGCACTGACGCAGCTGCATACGCTCGAAGCCATTCTTTCATGCGCGAGTGGGTGCACCTATTAGCGCGCCACGCGGTGCTAATTTCTTGCGCCCGCGCAACTTGAGCGCTGCAGAACACCCCTTTGGTACCCCCGCTCCCCTCCACCGAATTACCTTCGCTCTCACTCGCGTTCCGTGTTCTCGAGCAATGCATCATCATCTCGGAGGCATCGGACGCGCCTTCCTGCCACCTTCAAACTCACGTCGAACGTCGTGGCTCACAATTTAGACGTTCCTTTAGAGGCACCCGCACTATATACCTCCTTCAATTTGCCGGCTGAAAGATTTGTTCAACTCGCCAGCTGGCATTGCCGCGGAACGAAAATGTCTTCATCAGTCAAGGCCTGCTATAGGACCACCCAAATGTATGCCGTTATGAATTCATGACGGCGTGCCTACTGCAAGCGTCAGCTTGAATGCAACCGTGCTTTCCGTAAATAGGGCGTGAACATGTATGAATGAAAGCTTCGATTTCTTGCAGAAACAACGCCAGTTTGTAGCTCTCTGACAATGATGCTTCTTAGCTTCACCTTCTCGCCGTAATTTACAATGCGTGTAGTTCAGATCATGATTGATGGTATTTCGATACAGTCTTCTTTTCTATGGGCACTTGCAAATCATTTAATCTGAAGCGCGTGTACGCCCTTATAATTTGGAATAAGTATAGTACTTTGCCGGCATTGCTATGCATTGGCGTGAACACATCACGTCCGTTCAGTGTAGATATGAAGTGGACATCGATCATATACTCCGCAACTGTTACGGCTTCCAGAAGTGACGTCGGAAAGTTAAACTCCGGTGCAGTTTGAGCAAACTGAACTATCAGCCTTTTACCGAAGCTAAAGAACTGGAAGCACGACCTCACCTTTCATCAAGCCCATAAACGTGGTCTTCAGTTCCCGAAGGCAGCGTTCTGAGTGACCGACAGAAGTGCATGCTTCGTATTTTGTCCATTGCACAGTATGCTCCTCTTGCAACGCGAAGCTTTCTAGGCGAACCATCCAAAACCGTGGCTGCTGTCTTGCCAAATAGCTCACACATGTAGGACATCATTCTCATGTGATAATAATCCCCTTATGCACAACCCTGCTTCTGCACAGTCGTCAAAGCACATGCCTAGAGCGCTTGAGTCCGGTATTTTGGGCTGCTGGTGCGCCGCCTACCAAAAACGCGTGGTTTCAGATAGCTCGCATCTGAGCATGCGCGGCGACACTGATGAGACTGCTTTAATCTTTTTACACGTTACCATTTCACCGAGGATTGGACAACTGCGATCGGCGCCGCACGCCGCTAAGCAACTCGGATAACCTTTCTCGGAGCACGCTACCTTGAAATTTGTTGCTCAGTGTTATCTCCGTTTCTCCTCTGTCATCTTATTAGCACCTCCACCACGACCACCGACGATTGCAAATGTTGAAACCTTGGCAACTAATAAAGCAAAAAAAAAAAAGAGGGAACCATGTGTGGACGCGAAGAAGCAGGGAGATGGTTCGCTTGAGAGGGAGATGGTGTAATTTTTTTTTCTTAGGAGCTGGCTTTAAGCTGGGGCGAAGTCCCGCGCCGTAAGCTGCATCCACCCATTCAATGCGTCGTGGAACGCGAAGAGGAACGCTACGCGCGTCGTGTCTTCTCTCTAGCCTGGCTGTTAATTCTCACAGAGCGAGCGGGGAACACGGTCGACAGGCGCGCGAGGGGGGGGGGGGAGCGTAGGATAGGAGAGAGAGGGGGAGGGGACGCGCATGCGCTGGCGCTCATCGCGGCGTTGCGCAGGAGAGAATAAGGCGCGCGAGAGGGGGGGGTAGGAGAGGAGAGGAGGGGGAGGAAGATGCGCATGAGTAGTAAGGGTGGTCACGCCGCACACCGGATTGAACTCCGCCATAACCTGCTTCGCATCTAAAAGAGAGAGAGAGATAATGCCGTACCATCGTGCAGCGTTGCCGCAGTTACTCATTTGCATGCTATCTTGAACCATGGCGTTATCATACAGTTTCTTAACATGTAGTTACCTAGAGGGAAAACTGGCACTGCGACGATGTTGTATGCAGGGGAATGCTGGGATGTATCGGTTTGACATCTTTCACGAAGAGCCCGTTCACGAAGAATCCTCGAAGACACGTCTGGCTACAACGCGACTCTTGCGTCAAAATGGTTACTTTCGTACTGAAGCAGAACGTAGTAAGCTATTTCTTTCTTAGCATTACACAAAAACACGCATTATTTTACTTTGAGAACTTCTGCTCCCATGCAGACTTTTAAGAAACGTAAGAAGGAGCAAGCGGCCCCTAAAGTTGGAAGACAGACGACAAGGCCAGCGTCACTCTGCGACGGTTTGTCGTCTGCTTTTTTTTTTTGTTCACTATTTGGTTATGCCGTACAGGCTAGTGAGCTTTTATTCCAGAAAGTAATATTGGTGAATGAGATCCGTTTATGAAGGTTTTTTTTCTTTTTTTTAGAGAAACTTTATTTCTGTAGCTGTATCTACGTTTGGGTCCAAGCCTCACTCAACACCAGTCAACACAAGCCTCGCGGACATACATACTACATACTGTCATTCTCTTGATGACACAGTGCCTTTTAGGAAACTCGCATTGGTGGTGGCGACAGATTTCCCTTTAGGTATTATTGTTAGAAACGCTATGGGTGTTATTGGCGGTAGAGAGTGCCACTCGGTCTCATAGCACGGTGTTCAAACGCTCTAGCAAAGTGCACTCACGACTACCAGTATACAGATCTATAACCGTAGCTCGGCTGTTCACGACGATATTGCGCCATGAGACAACAAATTATATATCAAAATTTTCTGTGCAATAATGCGACCTTAATAACATAATATTTTTATGACAACCTATATGTGCTTTCTTCTCCTGTGGCACTGCAGGTTGGTGGTTCCTGGAGGTAGATTGCAATAATAAACTCGCATGATCACGGATGCAGTGTGATTCGCGATCGCGGGCATCACGTGGGTCACACAGTGGGCGTTTCTATGCCTCGTTCATTTGACGGGCATGCACGTAATTGCTACACCGCAGAACGCATTACAAAAGGGGAATAGTCTTGAACTAACCATTTCAAATAAGATGGAAAAATGCGCGTGTAATCTACATTTTCCCTTTCTTCCTATTTTCTTGTTCCCCCCTCTGGCGTCTTATGTACGAAATAGTAAGCATGGTCAACATCCTGTTAACATTTCTGTCTTCATCCTCCTCGACGGTGCAGTGGTCGGTGCTCGCCGAAAGTTGCGGGTTCGATCCCGGCCGCGGCGGTCACATTGCTATGGGGGCGAAATGATAGAGGCCCACGTACCGCGCTATGTCAGTGCACGTTAAAGAACACCAGGTGGTCAAAATTTCCGGAGCCTTCCACTACGGCATGCTTCATAACCATATCGTGGTTTCGGCACGTAAAAACCCAGATATTATACATATTATTATAATATTCCTGTCTTTTGTCTTTCTCACTCCAGTGTTGGCAAGGACATGCATCTTCTGAACAACCGACTTCTCGACTTGCAGCGTCCTGCGCAATGTATCTATACCCACCGTACACTGTCACTTTTACGTGAGCAGGAAAGAAGGAGTTGAAACCAGCTACGTCGAAAATACGTTCCCGGGAGCGCGCCGTTCGAGCGAGGAACAACGGGGGGTGCGCATCGCGGCGAGGCAGCGTGTTCAGCGAGCCGAGAGCAACGAATGTCGCGACGACGCGGCTAATCCGGCGGTGCGCGGATATCGCCGCATCCTTGGAACAGCGGCGGACTGTCGTCCTCCCTGCGCCGGGGCGGCCCCACAATGCCGCAGTGATCGATCAGGAACGCGACCGCCAAGGGTCGAGCGCTTCCGGATGCGCGATTTGCTTTCCATCGCGCGACTACCGCCGCTGGCATCGTTCGATCGACACTTTACGTGCAGCACGACAGACGCTGTACAAGACCATCGTCGCCAGCAGTAGCGTAGCCAAAAAATTTTTTTCGGGGGGGGGGGGGGGGGGGAGGGTGTTTAACTATACTTTATGTATGTTCGTGCGTGCGGTTGTATGTGTGCTCGTATATATACACATGTAAAATCGAAAAATTTCGAGGGGGAGGGGGGTTTGAACCCTTCCCCCGCCACCTGACTACGCCAGTGGCTGCCAGTAGGGTTATAAAGTCACCGGGTTCGAATACCTGCTTATATATAGTCTTGTGATACATAGTGAATAAGCTAACGAAGCGAGCGGCGGTAATGTATCATTGCAGGATGTGGACGACGTTGAGGAATGAGAGAGTTGACCGGTTTAGGAGTGGTACTTTACAGAAGACTGCTCACGTGGACTGGTGGTGAGTAAAGATGTTCGTTTATAACTAAAAGAGAAGTAATAACACGCAGACGTGAAGGTGTACTGAATAGACGATGTGCTCGAGAAAGATTTGTTACCGATCGACTACAACACTATTGACAAGATGAGCACGAAGGACATTCGGGGGAAGATGGATGCTTGAAATGATGAGAGATTCACTGTTAAAATATATCTCATCACTATTAACAATACAGAGTGCTTATAGTCTGTGCCTACCAGACTTGTACGTAGTCACTTGCATGTAATCGATTACTTGTAATCAATTGCGTTTTTGGTATTTCTGTGGTTCATCGATTAGTTTTTGTCACTCGCTAACATGCACACTGTTCCTGCGATCAGTTACATGTAACCGTTACCTTACTCGCAAGACAAGCTTGTATCATGGGATGCAGCTTTCAATTTGCATTGGACGGGAACACATGCTTGTAGCCGGCCAGACTGATGGATGCACATGTTTCCGCAAACAAACCTGAGCCTCTATGTTCATTTTCTCAATTCAAGCGCAGGTCGCACGACCTGTGTATATTGTCGGCATTGCTATTCGGCATCTCGCTATGGTTTCACTCTTGCATTTTCATTCTATAGCATTCGTCTTACGCGTTCGCCATCCATTCCCCGTCATTCGCGACATTAGTGAAAGTTCGTTGCTGCAAAAATTACTAGTTACATACGTTTCTCGTTAAAAAAAAACTTATAGCATTTGAATGAGGTTACCTGTATGTGCACGTACAGCACAAATATGAACGTCTGGTAGTTACGTCGCACTTACATATAGTAGGTGCCCCGGCAGATGGGTGCAGCAGGCGGGTATGAGTAAACTGCCATCTAGTGACAGAGAAAAAAAAAATCTTCCATCTGTCAGTTCTGTTTACGCATATGTAAGATGACAGTGAAACTAATACGGAAGTTCTATCTGCTGTTACGAATGCAAAGCCTTCTGTGGGATCTACTGAGGTAGCGAGGCTGCAGAAGCACTTTCTTGATCACCATAAAAATTTTTCCAAGCTAAAATATGGAAAATAAACTCTGTGATGAAAGTAGAATACATCAATTATAATGTAAACGATAACACAGATCAAATATACAGAGCATTAATTACATTTTAAAGAGTGTATATTGTGTTGTGTGAAGCCTATACCGCGTATACACGTATAATACCAGCGCTGTCCAACTGTTGGCTGAATTTTCATGTTTAACTGATCTGTACTGAAATGTTTTATCTAATATGTTTTGATATTTTCCAATAATTCTGTTCATTTGCTGCTGTTAGTTATTACCTACAATGCTCGTATAATGAACCGAGGTTCCCACTACAGTTCTTTTACTTTAGGGCCCTCACCTGTATATTCGCTAATCTTGTATTACCTTTTGAAATCAATAAACTGAAACTGAAACTGAAAAAAAAAAAAAGCTAAAAGACAACCTCTTTTTCAGCGCTTGAGACTGAATTTCAGCGTTTTTAGTGCCAAATACCCCGATATGCACATGAGGCACGTCGTTCTGGGGTCTCCGGATTAATTTTGGAACACGAGGTGTACACCCAGAGCTATATCGGTGTTTTCGCATTTCGCCCCCCATCGAAATACGGCGGTAATCTAAACCGCATCCTCGAGCTTGGCAGCGCGATACTCGAAATCCCGTGTTCCTGTCCCGTGTTCCTGTCCCGTGTTCCTGTCCCGTGTTCTTCCTGGCCTTCGTGTCTCGTGTTCGTGCTGCAATTAAAGCGAAAGGCTTAGATGCCTCATCAAACACGAAAATTGACCGTCGGCGTCGGCGTCTCGCGGCGTCAGGGACAGCCCGAGTGATACAAAAAGTCATCATCATTGATGACGTCATCATGACATCACAAATCCTGGATTGACGTCACATGAAGCCGACATCACATGGCATCGTAGTTTGGTCAAAGGTGGGCCGATCACGGAGGCAGTGCAAAACCAAGTGAGATGCCTCCGATCCTGGAGGATCCTGGAGGCAGCGCAAAACCATACTAGGTGCACAATGCTTTCGGAGGGTGGCGGGGCAGCATCAATACATCGACTGAGAAGAAAAAAAAGAAGGCTTTCGCCTTCGAGTCGTCTTAGGTGAATACGCAAGGGACCCTGTGAGTTTTTCTTACGAAGTTATGCGTCACCAACTAGCCTGCCAACAATCGTCACTGAAGCGATACATTAGCCTCTAAGCTACCACAACGGTTAGCAGAGACGAATATTCTTGAACCCGGGGGCGGGCTGTCGCTCGAGCCAATGTCTCGACAAGGGGTGTTGTCTTCTGCTTGTCTTCTAATGTCTTGAAGAAGACAAGACCCCTTCTTCAAGGTAGCCAAAGACAAGAAGAGGACAAGACCCCTTGTCGAAACGTTGGCTCTCCAGCGACACCCCGGGTTCAAGAATATTCGTCTCTTCAAGCCTCCATCTTATCCTGAACTTCTGCCTTGTTTGGATTTTCACAGCGGTTAGCGCAAGACGTGTCGTGTCGTACTGTATAGACCCCTGCGTAGCTTATCGCGCACTGCACCGAACCAGCGGAGCCCAGCTACGTCGTCTGTGGCGGGGACACGTCCCTGACCTCGTCGCTTCCGCTCGGACAGCGTCGGCGCCACAGCCGAGTGCGCATCCATCTTTGGCGTCGCGGCAGAGCTGAGCCGCGCGCGACGCGACGCTCCCGCGTCTTGATCCGTGCCACGACGCAGCAAGCGCGGGCCAAGGGGGCGACCGCGCGCCACCAACCTGTTTGTCGTCAAGGGCGCATAAAGTTAAAGACGACGGAGCATTTCTCTAGCTCCCTCCTCCTTTTTTTGTGTGTTTTCTTCGTTCATTTTTTTCTTTCACCGCCGCAGCTAATGGTTCAATGCACTTGTTAAAGCCATTTTAGTCTTGTGGAAAACGCACGCCACCTCTGATTCTCCATACAGTGCAGCAACTTGCTAATGCGAACATCTTTCTAGTTGTTACGCGCTATGACGCAAAGCTCGTGTTGTTGAGCAATGCTGGACATGTCTGAGCAATATTTCACAGCGTGCAAATTGTGCCTAATGACAGGCTATAGACAGAGACAAGTATACTATTTAACGAGAGGAAGATAGGTCTGCATGATCACGTGGACTGGACTATGCATTTACATGTCTTTTTTTTTTGTCTTTTTGTTCAAGTCATGGCCTTGTCTTATACGTTCTGAATGTGCGAAACTCTCTGTCGCTCGTACACGCACAAACTTGCACACATAAGCCTGCACGCATTCACAGAAGTATGGACGTAGAGTCTAGAGATGCTAGCGAAACGCTTGGCAACGGCAACAGACAAGCCAGGAGATTATGCGGTGTTATCCAGAAGAATCGCCCGGCTCAGTTGACTATCGATCGCTATGTTTGTTTTTGGACCAACTAGACGATAGTGGTTAAATAGATCAAAGAGCGACTCTGTGATCTCAGCGCGCGTTAAGAAACTCATCAGTCGAAACTAATGGGCTGTCCCTCGCCACAGGATTTCCGCGTTAAGCCGACGTGTATTACCATTTATAGTTAAAGCGACTCAATCCGCGTTTACCTGCGCTTGGCTTAACTTCGGTAATCCGCACTGGTTTAGCCGCCTGCATGTCCCCACTGATGCTTCTTAACGGGCTCATAAATTAGCGTTAGTTAGTATTGTACCAGTTAGTTGGCGGCAGTAATGATTTGCGAAACGTTCAACTGCCGAGAGCAACGCTCTCTAGGGCAATTTAAAAAATAAATAAATCATGCAGGGGAAATTTGTATGATAACACGAAGGGGCAGCGCTTTGCTACTTGAAGCCCGAGGTGGCTGCTCGAGGACAATAAACACACCGCAGTAAATATTCACAACAGGAAGAGGCACATCTGCTGCAAGGAAAACCCGGAAACTAATCAACACGTTGCGATGAAATGCCAGGATATTCATTCACCCATCAAAATCCGTGGAAGGCGTGCATCTTTCAGAGGTTGTAGGTTTCGTCTTCCGCGGTGGAGCAGTGGATATGGTGCTCGACTGCTGACCCAAACGTCGCGGGTTCGATCCCGGCCGCGACGGCCGCATTTCGATGGAGGCGAAAGGATAGAGGCCCATGTGCTGTGCGATATCAGTGCACGTTAAGGAACACCAGATGGTCGAAATTTCCGGAGCCCTCCACTACGGCATCTCTCAAAATCATATCGTCGTTTTGGGACGTAAAACCCCAGATATTATTATCATTATTAGGTTTTAGGTTTCAAATTGGATAAAAACATTGAATCCGTTATGCATGATATTACAAGGCAACCGAACAGAATACGACCAAAAGAGGCACGAGAAAGGAGACACATACGGATCTCAGGTCTTTGATATTTCTGGGTCAACCGAAAGGTAACGCCTACTGCACAAAGGATTACCGGGGTCCCTTATGCACTTAAGGCGACTTGAAGGCGACAGCGTATGTGGCCTTAAAATGGCGCTTTGTTACGCGCGAACGCCACAAAGACGAAGCGAACGCGCAGCTCGCGCACCTCGAGCTATTTTTTTTCGCTTCGTTGCGTTTTTTGGTTTTTTGTATACCGTTTCGGGGGATCACGCCGGAATTTTCTTCTGATTAGGCACTTCAGCATTTCGCCTTAAAAATCTCAAAAACAGTTTAAGGCCACCACATTGTGGATGTCAAATAGATAGATAGATAGATAGATAGATAGATAGATAGATAGATAGATAGATAGATAGATAGATAGATAGATAGATAGATAGATAGATAGATAGATAGATAGATAGATAGATAGATAGATAGATAGATAGATAGATAGATAGATAGATAGATAGATAGATAGATAGATAGATAGATAGATAGATAGATAGATAGATAGATAGATAGATAGATAGATAGATAGATAGATAGATAGATAGATAGATAGATAGATAGATAGATAGATAGATAGATAGATAGATAGATAGATAGATAGATAGATAGATAGATAGATAGATAGATAGATAGATAGATAGATAGATAGATAGATAGATAGGGTTTCGCGTTAAAAATCTCAAGGACAATTTAAGGCTGCCACATTGTGGGTGTCCCCTTTGTGACATGCCAGGTACCTTTGTTTTATAACCATAAGAAGAAACACGAATTTCATTCACGCCCTGAAAGATATATCATCTTCCCCTCCATTTTTACTAGCCTCCTCTTCTATTACTTCTACATTATACGTGCTAAAAGACGTGGCTGCGCCACTTGACAGCTAATATTACAGTGCCTCTTCAATGCTCGCCGGCAGATGTTACTGTTTAAAGGTATTATTCTGGAAAAAATGAAGAAACCAGAACCATAGGACGGCTGTTACCTTCGAAAACGCTTAGTCTTTTATGTATACGTGCAGGTTGCCACGATAAGTACAGTTTAACGCAAATTCATGCGAGGTGAGGGAAAGCGCTCGTACGGGCAGCACCGGGTTTTGAGAATGGCATCGCGGCCGTGTAGGGGTCTCCTGCGTGTCCCACGAGAGACAAGGTGGCGCACCACGTCGTTTCACCGGTGATCGCAGCAGCAGCAGCAGTGCCACAGGCGTGTGCGATACCACGCGTGGCCCGCGGACGGCACAGCCACGCACTGGCTCAGCAAAAAAGGACAAAATGACAGCGACTATGATTTACGAGCCGCCCAGCTTTGCCATAAACGCATTCCGAGCGCGCGGGGTCTCGATACCGTGGCCTTGACTCACCATTAATCTTAGGATTGCGCGACGCCACGGCTCGCGGGTTCCTTCTTCCTTTTTTTTTTTTTCTTGACAAATGGCCGCGTGTCGTCAGCACTGCCACGTTATGGCAAGTGAGAGAAAGAGAAAGAGAGCGTGGCTAGTGTTTCGTGAGTAGCATGGCCGCTGTCGTGCGACGGTTCGAGTGAATTAACTTAACCGCGAACAGGTTTGTTGACATAGACGGCTCGCTGAGCAATTGCTCCGCGTGGCACCGCGCTGTGGTCGTTTCTTATAACTCTAGTTTCTTGCGAGCTAGGGATGCTGTGTGCTTCCTCCTGTGGATTTCGGTAGTGACGGCTCTTGGGCTGACCGCAGGTTTACATGCAACGACCGTTGAATGTGCGTAGAGGGATATCTACCTGGAGGAAAGCCATCCTTCTCTAGCAGTGACGTAGCCAGCAATTTTCCTCAAGCGTATGAGTGTTGTATACGTGTGGTGGTGGCGGGGGAGGGGGGGGGGGGGAGAGGGTTGGCGGAGGCTGGCATGCCAAAATCTACATGGGCTGGTACACGAACACTTCACAATGTTCGCACTGAAGTGTCTTTTCGAGTGTGAAAAGGAATTCCGCGAAAGATCGCTATGATTTCCGGAGCAGCTGGCTGCTTTGGTCGCTGTGGATGATAGCACAAACAAATTTCGAGCGGGGAGGGAGTTCCCATAATCATAAGCACCCCCCCCCCTCTGGCTACGACCCCCAGCGAAATTTGTGGTGCTATTAAGGTGCTATTATTGTGGTGCCAGAAGATCAGGCGGAACTCTCACTTCCGTGCATATCACCTAAATCGCAATGAAACAAGATTACTTCAGAAAAATGCTTACTTGCATGAAGACACAAAGGAAGGAGACATAGTGCACGAGGTAACGTTACACAGCAACTTACTAGCAAGCGTAAACTTCTGTCATTGCTGGTGCGACTTATTGTCACGGTGTGTTTAGCGCAAAAACTTGTTAAGACAGGGACAATATGTCCACCTCATTGCCCCCGTATCGATGAGTTTCTGCTCTAGATGCTGTAAGAGTGTAAGTTAGGCTTAAGGAAGAGGCTGAAAAAAAATGCAGCCAGTTCGACGCCGCACTGAGAACTGCAGGACAGCGAAGCTGTAAGCGCGCGAGTGTATGTGAGAGTAAACTTAGACAGCAGTCTCATATCAAGAATCATCATCATCATCATTTCGAGCATCATCACCACTTCGTTTTATTTATCTGTTTATTCACCCCCCCCCCCCCCCCCCCCCCCCCGCCGGACACGTGACCTACATGCCACCGGACAGACATGCAGAGGGCGCAGGCTCTACTTAGGACAGCTACGCTGTTAAAAGAAAAAAAAAAGAGTTTGAACGAAAGCACACCACTGGAATTTTGAGGCTAGGTATAGCAAGAAGCGAGCAAATGTTGTCACAGTACATAAAACCTTCCAAGCGACGTGTGCAGAATGCCACAGTACGAGAATGGTCCTTAAAGAGAGCGGGTGACGTTCAGTTACACTAAACGTCAGTTGAGATGGCAGGATTTTGACATCGTGACTCTGCCTTCATAAGCCTGTACCTTCGGCTCGCAGATTTCCGCAGAGTTGGATTCAGCCGAAGGAACCCACGATAAACGCCGAGCGCGCACTTAAACGACTGCGCTGTCATACTGAATGGCTTTTCCCCGTCGTGGCACACAACCTGCGGATATGATTCCGTGCATCTGTGTGCCGCGATACTGTGAGCAACCGGTTGACCGGCGGCACCATAGCGGGACACGAAGCAGAAGAACCATCGTAAATGGCCGCAGGGCTTCTTCGGCGTCGTGACGCGCGGCGTAGATCAAAGCGGTCCGCGGGGCGCGCTTGGACATCGAGACGCGGTCACGCGGAACGACCCGATCGGCCGACTTGGCGCGGGACGACGCACCGCGACGTGTCCGAGAGCGTCGGCGGATTTGCGGAGACACGCACTCCGTCTCTCACGAGTTACTGGTCCGCCGAGGGCCGCGCACCTGCGGGAGGAGGAGAGATGCGCACGGGGATATTACGCAGCCTTTCTCCTTGTCCGCCGCTGAATTGCTATTCACGTTAAAAGACGGGGCGTGCAAACACGGACACTACACTCTAAGAAAAAAAAAGGTGTCCTCTGACTCCTCTTTGCTTCACATCTGACTCACATATATAGCTCTCTTTAGAGAGTCACGGTGACTCTTTGGGAGAGTCGTGGGACCATAGGTTGGCAAACTCACTCATGAGTCGACTCACTCAGACTCACTCAGACTCAGATCGGGCCGTGAGTCTGAGTCCGAGTGAGTCCGGGTGAGTAATATTTTGGTGAGCTTGAGTCCGAGTGAGTCCTGCTGAGGAAAATTTTAGTGAGTCTGAATTCGAGTGAGTCCGGTTGAGGAAATTATTTGTGAGTATATATGCCCGAGGGAACCCTAAGCAGAAGATATATTTCTTGAGTCAGTCTGAGTGAGATCCACCTTCTATTGCCGACCAATTGTCGTCACCTCAATATTTATTGATCAGAGGCGTGAGTTCGGGGAAGAGGGGTGCCATGACCTCCCCCCGCAAACTCTTTCGCAGGAAGTTCTTGATTAAATATCTCGAGTGAGTTGCGTATTTCATAAAAATGTCCTTACTGGATTGAAACCACTGATAACCCGTATTTGAAGGTACAAGATCAAAAGGCATATTGTAGAGCACTGACTATGTGAGGTATTGGCGTTGGTACCATCATTGGTACCATGATCGAAAAAGCCAATTTTGCGCTAACGCACTCATGAGTCGGCTCACTCAGACTCAGGTCAAGCCGTGAGTCCGAGCGAGTCCGGTTGAGGAAAATTTTGGTGAGTCTGAGTTTGAGTGAGCCCTCAGAGTAAAATATATTTCTTGAGTGAGTCTGAGTGAGCTCCAATTTTTTTTGCCCACCTATGCGTGGGACGCACGACTTTCGAAAAGAGATCTTTTTAAAGAGAGTTTTACATCTCATGATTCTCCTAAAGAGACTCAACATGCCACGACTCGTGCGTCACACACCTCATGACTCTCCAAAGAGATACGTGCCACGACTCGTGCGCCCCACATCTCATGACTCTCCTAAAGAGACTCAACGTGCCACGACTCGTGCGTGCCACGAATCTTATGGGAGAGTTGTCGGACTCCCGACTTTCCAAAAGAGAGTTAGCGTATCTTTTTAAAGAGAGTTTTACATCTCATGACTCTCCTAAAGAGAGCTGGCGTATCTTTTAAGGATGGTTTTACCGACTTTCCAAAAGACAGCGTATCTTTTTAAAGAGTTTTACATCTCATGACTCTCCTAAAGAGACTCAACGTGCCACGAGTCGTGCGTCCCACGAATCTTATGGGAGAGTTGTCGGACTCCCGACTTTCCAAAAGAGAGTTAGCGTATCTTTTTAAAGAGAGTTTTACATCTCATGACTCTCCTAAAGAGAGCTGGCGTATCTTTTTAAGGATGGTTTTACCGACTTTCCAAAAGATAGCGTATCTTTTTAAAGAGTTTTACATCTCATGACTCTAGACTCAACGTGCCACGAGTCGTGCGTCCCACGACTCTTTTTGAGAGAGTCGTGGGACTCCTGACTTTTCAAAAGAGAGTTAGCGTGTCTTTTTAAATAATTATATATCCCATGACTCACCTAAAGAGAGTCAACGTGCTTCTCAAAGAGAGTTATAGATGTGAGAGTCCCCTGTGTAGCAAAAAAGAGTCAAAGGACTGTTCTTTTTTCTGAAAGTGAATACAGAAGTCAGGACAACACAAACGCCTTTTGTCCTATACTTATCTCTTGTGTCTGTCTATTTGCACGCCCCGTCCTTTAACATGAATCCCTACCAGCTCAGTTTTCTGTTATTAAAAGCGAAAGCCTTAGATGTCTCATAAAATGCGAAAATTTACCGTCGGCAGCGTCGGCGTCAACGCGAGTGGTGCAAAAAATTATCACCATGTGATGAAGTCATTCTACGACGTCATCATGGCGACACATGTCGCCAAACTCTGTAACGTCATCATGACGTCACGTTAAGTGACGTCACATGACGACGTCGTCACATGATATCGTCGCTTGGTCAACGGTGGGCCGATCACAGAGGCAGCGCAAAACCAGGCGAGGTGCAGAAAGCTGGCAATGCCTCCGACCTTGGAGGCAGTGCAAAACCACTTTAGGTGCAGAAATATTTCGGAGGGGCAGGGTGGATCGACACATCGGCTAAGAGGAAAATAAAGAAGATGGCTTTCGCCTGCGCGTCGTCTAAGGCTAATGCATAAGGGACACCGTGAGTTTTCTTTTTTTTTAATTTACAGATACTACAATCCCCAAAGAGATTTTAGCAGGGTGGAAATAGAGTACATTATAGCACAAATGTAGGCAATTAACAATACAAGGCAAGCTGGAATAGATTGCTTCTAAGAAATACGAATGTATACGAATGCAATAAATACATTGGTTATCCGAACCAATACATTGTTTATGATATTGCGTATACTATTGCAAATACAAATGCAATGCTTGTGCAAACATCGTCTAAAAAAAACTCGGCAACAGAAATGAATGAAGGAGATCATATTTGAGCTCGTAACGCAATAAACAGATGTTAGCAGCAAATGAAGACAGCGAAGACTGAGTAACTTCGGCACTGCAACTTCGTAGCTGTGAAACGTGACGTTGACGGTAGAGGAGGAAAAATAAAATTTATTGTAGCGACTGGCGCATTTCCCTGGGCAAGGGGCCTGCTGATTCTGCAGGAAGAAATGACGGTGTGCCAGCAGAAAAGACGTGAGTGAGAGGGCAAAACTTCATCTAATAAAGGATAAGTCAAAAGATGGGGGACGTGTCTCCCGGCCAAGAACCCTTTCACCTTGGCGGGCTCCTCAGCTCGCCATATGACCCGGATTTGAAGGTCTGAGTCGGAGCTCAGCAACGCCGCCTCACTGCTGAGGATTTGGCATCGAGATTCCCGAGGGGCTATCCTTATTGAAAGCTGATATGATATAATAAAACAATAATAATTATATAGCGCCTTGAGAACAGCGCAGCGCAAAATTTAAGCAAACATGAACAAACAAAGATACACACAAACACAAGCGAGTTACCACGCTCGTGCCAAACTTGTAGTTCATCGCTCTACTAATGCAAATGAGTTTTCAGCAGGTTCAAAGATGCTAAAAGCTAACAGCAAATAAAGTGTAAATGATTATAGTGTGAAAACAGTGAATTGAGGCAGCTATATCAGCTATAGGCTTCGGAAAATCGCTGTAATATCGCAGTTGTAACATCGCAAGTGCTCACATATTCAGGCTTCTTGCGGCATTTTAATCGGAGCTTCAGAAACAAAGATAAACCTCGATGTGAACTTTGCCGCTTTGCAGGCGCACAGTGACAACAGCTTGAACATTATCGTTCATATTAAGAGCAACCTTGAGCAGACTTACGTTTAATTACATGACTAGGCTTGCTATAGTTTACCCTTGATAGTTGCTTAACGGCTGTGTTGTTGCGCTGCTATGCGCAAGGTCTCGGGATCACATCCTGGCCGCGGCGGCCACGTTACAATGGGGTCCATAACCAAAAAGGCCCGTATACTTACACGTATATAGGTGAACGTTAAAAAGCACCATGGGTTGTCAAAATAATATGGCGTGTGGCTTGCTTCATACTACAGAATAGTAGTTTTGGGACGTGAAACTTCGTAATTCAACTTGAAATTTTTGGCAAGAAAGAGAGAGAAATACAAAAGAGAAAGGCAAGGAGGTTAACCAGGAGGGAAAAGTCCGGTTTGCTACCCGACACGGAGGGCAGACATGAAAGGCAGGGAGGTCACATATCCGCGGCATATACTCGCTCTGAATCCAGCCTTCTTGCTCTTCCTTAATGGATAACCCGCAATTACTACTTCGTCGGCCTCGCCAGTGTCTATAGTTGCTCACGAAGATGCTCAACCAAAGAAAGAAAGAAAGAAAGAAAGAAAGAAAGAAAGAAAGAAAGAAAGAAAGAAAGAAAGAAAGAAAGAAAGAAACAGTTCTCTGTTCGTCGGGTCAATACAACGTGTCGCAAGCGACCGTGCTCACTGAACTTCCCTGTATGTTGGAAAATGGAGTCCGGTCCGTTTCATCCCACCTTCATTTTGTCCTCCATCTTCCGGAAACAATAAAAAAAGGGCAGTGATATGAAAAGCGCGATGGTGCACCGTCACCAGCAGTGGCAATCGGCGTGACGCAGGCGTTCGATCAGCTAGCGTATCGGTGGCAGCAACTTGCGACGCTGCACGAAGAGGAAAAAGAAAAAGAAAAAAAGACATTGAAGCAAAAGAATGGCTGCGCGCAGAAGGGAAAACCGATCGCTCTCATTGATTTCGAACGTGCAGCGAGCAACAGCGGCCGGGACACCGGCCGCGCGGTCATTCTGACAGTGAAAGACAGCCTCCCGGCGCCGAAGAGCAGGCCAAGCCAACGGCCGCAAACACGATGAGCAATGGTCGCTCGCCGGCGATGACGCCCCGCTCCTGCAGAAAGCCCGGGGATTTGGACCCCGCACCTTGGGGCTCGCGCCGCTCTCTTCAGCCGGCAGCTAGATCCACGCGCGTTGCGTGTTCCGTTTGCACGGGGCTCATCCACTCTCCTCGCCACTTACGCCCCCTTCCCCACAAGAACACTTTCTTTCTCTCCCTCTCTTCTATGTCTTTTGTTTTCTGGAGTACACATTTTTTTTACCTCTCGTTCCCGTTCTAGATGGGTATACGCCGGTGTGTTTTGTTGCACGGGCGACTTTGTCCGGCTGTTTTGGCTGCAGCCTATCACCCCCCACGCCCTCTCCTCGGTGCTCTCTCATGTGTGCCACGCTGTCAGCCCTCGCATAAGAAAACGGTAGCAAAGGAAAGGTGGTGGCGGGGAGGAGGGGGAGCATCGGAAGAAAAGACGAAGCGGCGGGATGGTGCAGCCGACAAATCCAAGAGAATGAATTTGAAGAGCGCCGCCACCTCAGGAAACAAACATAAGGGCGACCGGGCCACGAACGTCGAGAACAAGCAAACGTATAACGGCAACCTTAGATAGGGCTGCGAACAAAAAGACATTAGGGCAGCGACGCGGTGGCTGTAATGCCTCTCTCTCTCTCTCACGCCCGTGTGTTTGTGTGTGTGCTTGACGTGGGAGAGGGTTTGTTCTGCCTGCTTTGGGTCATTTGTCCGCTTCTTCCTGTCTGCCAGCCGTCGTCGCGGTGTGGCAGCAGCTTTTGCCCCGTATAGCGAGACGCAGGGCGTGGAAACGACACGATCCCTGTAATTCCTCATCTGCTGCTGCGACGCTCTCTCTCCCCGAGCCTCTGTGTGTACGCCGCACCTTCGGAGCTGCACAGGGAAGACAGAAAGCTATGGAGGAAGAAAGGAGTGTTTTGTTTTTGTTGCTTTTTTTCTGTTTGTCTCCTACGCCAAGGTATACATAGAGTCTGCGTAGACTCGCGATCTCTAGGTATAGGGCACTCATCTTAGGCAAAGGCCACCCGTCTCGTCATCTTGTTCCGTTCGCATTCACGGTATACGTACACCGAGTTGCAATGGGTCTGATTTGTTTCGCGTCGTTGCTCTTCTTTCGTTCGCTCTTTTGTACTGAAACCTTTCCCTTGGGTTGATCAGTCCTCCTTTATTCAGTTGTACAAAAAAAGTGGGTGCTGTTCCGACGCAGCTGTTCCAACTTTAGACTGTGCGACAGTAGGCACTACAACAGAGTGCAAAGGAAAGAAAACAAAGAAGCGAAAGAAAAAAAGTCAATACACATTGACAATTAATTTACATTTCCTGTATGTTTCTTAGCTTCTCTTCTGAAAGATAAGGAGCCCTTCCCCAATCGAGGAAATGGGGCTTTTTCTTTCGTTCTTCCTTTCTTGTTCTTTCCAGCGTTCGTCAGCCTGTAGAACGGCCCAACGAGAGGACCATCACGCGATCATGGACACGCGAGTTAAGAATTCAATTTTCTCGAAGTCTGAATTTTCCGGAAATGTGCTCTTCCTGATACCGGCCTACGCGTTGTCCAGAAGATCGCTTTTAGTCCGCCAACACGAAATATTGCAATGAAGGGCCAGCAGCGAGTGTACTGCTTACCAATTATTTTTTGTATCGCCGGTAGAAAGCATTCTATGCTTCAGTTCAGTTCACATTGGGCAAGTGTTAAAGGCACCCGCTTTTGGACCGGAGGGATCCGGGTTCGAACCACAACCCCAGAAGAGAAATTTACTTTGTTTCATTTGTTATTTCTTTGGTGCGCGCCAGATGTGGGTAAGGAAGGTTTTTTGGAACACCACCATCACCAGCTACACAAGTCAGACAACACAAGCTTCGCTTGAAAACTCTACTATTGTTCATGCAAGTCGTTCCTTTGAAAGCGCTTTCGTTGCAGAGAAACCTTCGAATATAGTATTGCGCCGTTCACATCGTGCGTTTACGGAGGCACGCAAGCCTTGATATCTCTGATTTCGAAATAGCAGCAAGGTATTTTAGTCTGCTACAAGAACTGGCTGTTCACTATGGGCATCATTTTCTGTCCTTGACCGCTTCCGACACACCCTAATAGCATTGAAGGTAACGCCTGCTCTTGATGTTATCGATGCCAATACAATGAATGCTCGACTTCAGCAGAGACATCGGGTCACGTACACAGTTGCCCCTGCACGCTTCCACCATTTGTCTTCGCCGCCATTTTTCATTACCGCTCTGTCTTTCGTCCTTATTTCCACTCACCCCCGTTGCACGCCAGCTGATTGCCGCACACACATCAGACCGAATTTCCTTCCTTTCTTTGTAAATGATATTGTTGTCATCCCATGCCTATATATGCCACGGGCCCCATATAGTATCCGTGAGGGTGTAAGTACACTGAATGAACTGCCACTCTCGATGTCGAAATCGGAATGCGAAAGACGCGGTCAGACAGTGGTCACCGCAAACCGAGCTCACGTATACCGTCCGCCTCGGTGGTACAGTGGCTACGGTGCTCGGCTGCTGTCCCGAAGGTCGCGGGTTCGATCCCGGCCGCGGCGGTCGCATTTCGATGGAGACGGAATGCTACAGGCCCATGTGCTTAGATTTAGGCGCACGTTAACGAACACCAGATGGTCGACGTTTCCGAAGCTGTCCACTATACCGCGTGCCTCATAATCACATCGTGGCTTTGGCGCGTAAAGCCACAGATATTATGATTACTCACGAATACGCTGGTCTCTTTTAGTCATTAGCACCGTTTGAGTTAATTATACTGTTACTTCGCTTAATCAGCACAATTATGAAATTCAGGGGAGGTGGATTTCTTGGCAAAGCGAAAATTACATCTATAGTACTTACGCAACGCTAGAATATTAAATGGAAGACAGTCACTTTGGTGCCCTTGAAAAGCAAACCTCGCAGTTCATGCACGGAAGTCGGCCTGGCAAACTCAGGGCTCGAGCTTAGTAACACTGGCCTCCCTCCTGGCAGTCACTCTTGGCAGTCACAAACAGGGCAAAGGGAGTCGGTTCGACTCCCTTTACGCTGCACATGGCAGCCAGCCGTTCACTACCCTGACTAATACTCCTGTCTTTCCCTCTGATACTCATCGTATAACCACGCGATTACTAGATGAAAATGGGCGGCTCAGTTGATCGACGACTCGATGTCGCTCTCGGGCTAGTCTCACTTATAGACTGTGGTCTAATGTGAACGGCGCGTACACACATTACGTATATTCCTCTGCTCTTGCCTCGTGATTGGCTCCGGGTTCCTTCCTTTCTGCCGTACCCTCGTCGTCATAGTATCTTTGTTTCACATTGGCTGTTAAGTAATCTTTACATAAACGTCTTTTCTCGCTGCCCTCGTTACCACTTCTAATCACTGATTTCTGGCCCATTTCCTTCTTCGCTGTGTAGAATAAAGTGGGTCAGAGTGCGATAGCTCAGGCCGGCTTATTCGCCCGTCCTAAAATAGTTTCACTTCGAATTGATGATAGATATGTTCGAGTGCCAGTTTTATGCATGTGTGGTTAGGCTGCGGTTAGAGGGCTCTCACTATTCGTTTCCAATATGCCAAATATTTTTCAGGTGGAGTTTTCTCTGGCAATCCAAAACTATTCAAATTTCGGTACCACGCAGCGCGTACCTAAATTTAAAAGCCAAAGCCTTTTCCGCGACGTAAGGTCGCAGTGACTTTTGAGGGGGGGGGGTGTACCAGAGCTAGCACAGGTTATTCAACCGGAAAGTATAGACTGTAGTAAAACGACTAATCACTATATGAGCTCTGATTTTCCTTTATACAGGGGTCCCCACACCCGCGTCCCACGAAGGCGCTGTCTGCGGCTCCATCTGATTTGGTGAGGATCTCCAGGAACCTAACTCTGTGATCGCCTCTGAACACACGGTCAAAACTCACTTGATTTTGTTGGCGCGTTCGCCCTACCCTGTCCGACTGCTTGGTTTTACCAGCAGCATGCTGCTGTAAATTCAATTTTTAGTCGTACTGACGAAGCATTCTGGCGGCTAATCTCGTTTACTCTTTTTCGGGAGCAACTAACAGCATTCACACGCCGACGCACGCTAAACGCTGACGCGACGCTCCAATGTAATCACATCGTCAAGCAACAGGAAGTCCCAAGATGACGAAGCGAAAAAACTCCCAAGTCCCTTTTTATGTATTCGCCTAAGACGACTCGAAGGCGAAAGCCGTCTTCTTTCTTTCTCGCTCTATTTACTGATCCTCCCCCGCCCGCTCCGAAAGCTTTCTACGCCTAACGTTGTTTTGCATCGCCTCCAGGATCGGAGGCATTGCAAGCTTTCTGCACCTCTTCTGGTTTTGCACTGCCTCCGTGATCGGCCCACCTTGACCAATCAACGATGTCATGCGATAGCGTCATCATTTGACGTCACGTTATGTGACGTCATAGTGACCTCATGGCGACTGCACGAAATTTTACGACGTGTGACGTCATGACGGCGTCATATGGTGACGTTACTACGTGATAATGACATTTTGCAACACTCGTGCTGACGCCGAGGGCAAACTTTCGCGGAAACCACAGCATCACCTGCTTCAATAAAGGCTCCTCCTCCTCCTCCTCGTGTCATCAGACATGATGCTCATGTAGCGATACCTAAATCCCAACTGCCTCGACCGAGAGCTATAGGCGAAAGAAAGGGACACCAAACAAACAATAAACGGGAGAAAGAGACGCCGTCGCATCGAGTTGAACGTCCACAACTCGCAGTGACGAGTTGGCGTGCCACTACCGGCTCTTCTGGCCACCGAAACTGCGGCATTCTCAGCGAGCACGCCCGAGACTCGTCCACCGGCGGCTTCCCAAGGCCACCAGTCAAAGCACTCGATGGGAAAGCATTGCAGGAGGAGAGGTGGAAGTCGCGCTCTAGAAAAAGATGCTCCATTGAGGAACAAATTCGGCGTGAACAGAGCGGCGCGAAGGAGGCAGCCCCCTCTGCGCCCACAGCTGGTGGCGGGCACCGTCCGCCGGGAGTTTAGCTCAGACGGGGACGCACAGCATGGTGGCCGCTCAACACTGTTTTCGTTCTAACTTTTGTTTTCTTGTCATGTCTGATTTCGGCACTTTATTTCTTTTGCGCCCCGCATCACGCAGTTGCTCGGCGGGCGTCCCGCGGGCGAGAGCCGGGGTGCTGGCGTTCGATGGTGTGCGCTTCGAAATGGCAGACCCCGAGAAATAATAGCGGCTCCCCGGGCGCCGCTCGCGCGCTTCTTATCGGGGAGGGACAGAGCGGTGGCCGATGGGGCGCTCCGATGAATGAACCAGCCGACGCGTCTTTCGAATCCCGTGGGAGACAACAATTCATCCGGTCATCGGAATCAGATTTGCATCTCACCTTGTGCAAGACGACGACACGACCGAGTATCGTGCGCGAACACTCGATGGCAGTATGTACAGTTTAGTGTACCGCCGAGAAGCACCGCCGAACGGTCGTCAAAACGCGGTCGTTTCGAGTGGCGGGGTTGATCGGTGAAAAATCAGGGTTTGGAACTGCAAACTACACGCGACTCGACTTCCTGGAAGCGGGATGGCGCGTAGGGTAGCAACGTAATAAAGATGAAGATGAAGGCAGTAGAAAGGACAAAGAAAAAAAAGCGAAATAGCGGGGGGGGGGGGGGGGGGCAGGAGAGCAGAGGTCACCGCCAAGTAGAGTATTTTATCAGACTGCACTACTACAGAAAAAAAAAATATTGCTTTCGTATTAGTTAATTTCTCTTTCACAACGCCAGAAGCGCCATTCTTGCCGCTAGAAGGCGTTAGACCGCGTGGGGTTCTTTAGCGTGATGTCCAATGCAAGGTGCACGAGGATATTCTGCAAATTCCCTATTAAAAAAATTATGATATATTGGTTTTTGCTTACATGCATTCTAAACTCATTCTGCTATGCATGCATACTTCGCAGTTATTCCTGATTTCGCTTTTCTTGTTTATATAATGTCATCTTACGATTTTGCTTAATGCTGAAAAGTGTGTAGTGTCTCTGCTGTAGATAGACAATATGCATCGACATGGATTTACTATCTTCGTTGCCGTAAATCCTATTATTTATTTTCTTTCCTTGCCTTCTTATGACGCAAAGGATTTCGTCAAGCCATTTATGAGGCTTTTTCAGTTCGTCTTTCCGACATCGCGTTACGTATGTGTATCTGTACCTAGGATGTCAAATAGACTTTGACACTCCACATACACATAGGAATGCAACAGTGGTGGGGATCGAACCCGCGACCTCATATTGGAAGACGCGATCATAGCCATTGAGCTACCGCAGCGGTTTCCACGCCAAAGTCAAGTTGTTCGAGGTATGTTTCTGTACCAAGTATATCAAATAAACTTTGACATTCCTCACCCCCATCGGAATGCGGCGGAAGTGGTGAGGTTCGAACCCGCGACCTCGTATTTGGCAACGCAAGTACATATCCATTGATCTCGGCGGTAATTCCTCGTAAGAGTCAAGTTGTTCGAGGCATTTTGACCCTCAACGACGCTCTTCTTTGGAATGCGTTCTTGCACGCGCCACGACTCGCTGGAGGAAAACCGAATAAGGTCTAATACGCGAGTTCAAAGATCATTCGCACGGACCTTGTCCCTCGAGGCGAGCGCTAAGATCACGAGTGGAAACGGAGTGAGCACGCTCATGCTGTGTGCAGTGCAATGCACTCGGTAGAACTCAACCGGGACCTGATTCCCCAGCTGCCATGCCAATTTGTGGCGTTCCATCAAATACCTTGGTCATCTATCACTATTTTGACTGCAAAGGACAGTCACGTTTCACGTTCCATGAACGAGGGATACGATCGTACATGACAGTGTCTTACGTCGCTCTTTTTTGGCGGATAAAACGCCTGATGAAATAGGCTATAGTTGAAGAAGCAGTGCTCAAAGTCACTGTAAGGTCACGCCTTCTTTGGCTCAGTCAACTCGCTCCTCGATTTTTCAGTCGCACGACTGCAGTCGCAATACTCCTAATCAGTTAAGGCGGAAAGTTGGGCTAGTTGGTTTCGAGAATAATAGGTCATGGTAATAGCGAAATACGAAACGGGGACGAGATGAAGAAACACAGGATCGCGCTAGACTTCAACTAAACTTTATTACATACAACATTCACTTGAAAGAGCCATATACCTGAATGCTGTATGTAATAAAGTTTAGTTGAAGTCTAGCGTGGTCCCGTGTTTCTTCATCTCGTCCCCGCCTCCTATTTCGCTAGTACCATGACCTTCTTAATCAGTCAGATCTTAATCAATGAATCAGTTCATTTTACGGGGCAATGGCAGTGCGAGCTCAAATGTGAATTCCATGTTGCGGCGGGTATAGGTCGAACGCAGGTGTGAACATCCGTCGCGTAGAGTCGCGTTTTGGTCTCCAGTCACAAATGGTCGCGCACCCGGTGCTATAGTCGCAGGCGTGAATGAGCCTCTGTAGTGTTCTAGAAAGTTCCCGAGCTGTGCAGGTGCATAGAGCCATCGGAAGTCTGGACTCGCTTCCTGCTTTAACCCTCAACTTCGCACGAAAGTTGCTGTCACCATAGGCGTTCTTCTCAGGAGCAGCAGCATGCAACGAAGTGGTCGGTGGCTTGCCCATATTCACCCAAATGAGCTGAGCATGAGGAATTCAATCTGTTTTGCATGGTTCTATCCACCGGAGCCACACTTGTCACCGCTGTAAAGCATTCCTTGCAAGGAATGCTCTACAGCGGTGACAGGTACCGTCTTATTCCACCTGGAGGCAGTGTTGGTGAGAAGTGCACCTTCACGACGGAAGGAAATTGCTGATTCATTTCGCGAACCGAGCGTACCGTGGCTCAGCGCTGAGACCAGACACCCGACGTCGCATTGACCTTTTTTTTCTGCGTCGTCATTCTGTGCGGTAAAGCTTCGTCATGCTCCTGTCAGTGTATGAATCAGGGATTTGGCTTCTACAGTGAACTTATCTTCTCAGTGTACCTTCTTCAGCTCCACTGAAGACACGAAAATGGGAGGCGCAAAATTAATATGCCTAAGAGTGACAGAATGGGTACCAAGGGATGGGAAGCTCAACCGAGAAGTTCGGTGGAGTGGTGAAATTAGGACATTTACAGGCATAAAACAAAATGAGCTTGAACAAGACAGGGTAAAGTGGAGATCATTGGGAGAGAGCCTTTGTCCTGTAATGGACATAGAAACGTAACATGAGGTGATGATCATAATGATAAGGATGATGATGACGACGACATATGCCTGTTTTATTTTATCAAGAAGGCTTATTAAAGAAGAAAGAAAATTCAACAACCATTCGTGACCTATAGCTGTCTGATAAGAGCACAATCCATTATAAGAAAAAAAAAGAGAGTCCTTTGACTCCTTTTCGTAAGTCCTGGCTTGCCACGTATATGACTCACTTTAAAGAGACACCTGAACTCTTTTTGGAGATCATTATACTCTCACCGGAGACTCGTGGGACACACAAGAGAGTTAACGTGTCTCTTTAAAGAGAATCATTTACGTTGCAAGTCAGCACTCACCGAAATGAGTCACGCATACCCTTCTCTTTTTTTGTTAGAGTTTAGCGATCTCATGAAAATAATCATTCATCGAGGGTTCGATGGTTGAACGAACCATGCCACTATCGACGTCAGGGTGAAATTGCAGCTACTGCGGTATTTTGAACAACTGATGTCTTCCTTGTTGAGGAAGTCTGTAAAATGTTGCGGGGTAGAGTCGCTTCCTTTCGAGGTGCAGCCTGATTATATTCCAGCGCACTTAACAGCATCGATACTCACAAATGAAGGACAGATATTTTTAGCACACCTTTTCCTTCGAATGCACTAAGATTGTGGACATTAGACAGGCTACCAGAAGAGAGAGAGAGAAAAAAAAAGAGAACACCGAAAAACAAAGACTCGAAGGAATCAATATTGTGCAAACAAGAAAAGGCTCTTACCCGCGCGTCGGTCTAGTGGTTGTGGCGCTTTACTATTGACCGGAAGGTCGCAGGATTGAATCCCGGCCACGGAGGCGCATTTCGACTGAGGTGAAATGCTAGAGGCCTGTGTGCTTAGATTTAGGTGCACTTTAACAGAACGAGGTGATCGAAATTTTCGGGGCCCTCTAATACCGTGTCACTCATAATCGCATCGTGATTTTGTGGGGTAAAACCCCGACAGTTACTACTATTATTAAAAAAAAAGTTTCACATCTTTGCTAAAGTATAGACAAGGGCACATAACTGTTTTCTTGCTAACACGAATCCTCTACTCAAAACACGGACACTGGAGGTTAGATTGAGGCTATGCTCGTTCCAGCGCTGTTCATAAAGCGTTATACGTTGCAATGATCTCTGAAGTCACGAGACTCTTGTGCTATAATTTCAAGGTAACACATCCATCGATCTTTACATCGTCCTCAATACACGCTTGCGTTTCTGGATTCTCTTTCCCTGATGATAATTATGATTATTGTGATGATGATCGATAATGTTTCTTTCTGCCACAAGGGCATCTAGGCCACAGAATGTCAAAGAGAGTGAGCACCGCTAAACGAGGTAGAACTGATCGCGAGGTTAGAGGTTACCCCTTCCATTGTATATATGGGGTAGCCGATCAGACGCTTTTGCGGTTATTATTTTTACCTTTGTCTCTACCTATAATCGTTTCAAAAGAGGTAGAGAGCGACACCCCGTTTCTGCTGTTTCCAGCGATTCTGAGAGAGAGAGAAACGACCTTAATAAAAATAAGGCTCCCTGCTTACTGTAGGTGGAGCCCTTCGTCCAGGGCCCCACTGGCAATTACGGCTCGCCGAGCCTGGTCAAGGGCCGCCAATTGGCTTCCCAGCTCCAGTTTGGAGAGTCGCGCCTCCCACGACCAATTTACGAGTTAGTCCTTAATTAGCGGCGAGACGGCGTCTGCCGGACGCCGTGTGCACTGGTGAGTTGCGTGTTCGCACCACGGACATTTGTCGCTGTGTTTTAACTGCGGAGCAGTTTAAGGAAACGCCCTGTCATCGTCTCATGTCTCGCGTTGGCGTCACGCTGCTGGTCCCACGTTTTTTAAATGCGAATGCATTTCTTAGTCGGAGCATGTCAGGCGTCTGTCGGTGTCCGCGCGCCGGCAGGTGTTCGCTCGCACTCCCTCTCTCATGGCAACAGCTGCGGGCGCGCGCGCTTACCCTCGCCCCTAGCAACCGGAGCAGGTGGTGCGGGCGGAGTAGCAGAGAGTGAGTGGAGAGGAGGAGCGCGCTCTGGCGTGTGAGGGCGCTCGCATCGCGGGAGCTCGGCGGAGCTCCCGCGTGTGTGGAGAGAGTGTAGCGTAGGTGCAGTGCTTCGCCGCTCCTTCTCTCGCCGTTCGCCCTCTCTCCTCCCTGCGCCCCACTTTCCCGTCCACTCGCTCGCACCTATATATAATGGAGTGAAGCGATTACTACGCCGTGTACTCTCGGCGCAAGAAATGCATTCGCATTTCCTCACGATTCCCTTCGGGGGGGTGGGGGCATTTTTTTCACACAAGCGGAGCAGGCTGCACGTTTGGAACTCCAGCGCTCGCTCGCCCGTGAACGCCAGCGTCGCCGAAGGGCTAATTCGTCTGTTCGAGCCAGCGAAACGACAGCGGAACGCCAGTGTCGGGAGTTAGACACAGGTCTACGGAAGAGAGAAGCGGAGGCGAAACGCCAGCGCCGGGAGTTAGACGCACTGCTGTAGGAGCAGCAAACAGTAAAAAACAGTAGAAAGGAAACCACAGAACAGAAAATAGTTAATCGCAAAACAAATAAGATAATCACAAGAAAAGAACAGAAAATGATATAAAATATCACGTAATCACACGAAAAGAACAGAAAAGAGGAGAAAAACACAAGATAAGCAAAAGGGAAACACAGGTGAATCTATCCTAGCTCCCCCGTTCTTACAGCTTTCACTTGGGGTGGAATTGGCTTTTTTTTTCTTTCTTTTTTCTTTTTGTCGGTAAGACTCCGAATCACTGGCATATATATAGACTTCACAAGATATTTTCCAGTGATTCGGAGTCTCCACTAGCAGGCGTGCCCATCATTCTGCGGGCTGCGTGCCGGTATGCGAGAGGGATGTGACGTGCAGGAAGAACTCTTGCGAAGCTGGGTCCGGGACCGCTGGCTCCCGCAACGTTACTAGAACAAACTCAGTTTCACAGCTCCGTATCTCCGCCAGCGGAGGAGGGTGGTCCGAACGGCGGTCGCGAGAACTAGCGGCGCTGCAGTTCCGTCTTGCGCCACTATCGGCGCGTCGTCTGCTGCCACGGCATAACGATGCGGTCCGCCGCGCAGTTGCTCGCGGCAACTGCGCGGCAACTTTCTTATTATACTAGTTAGGTGGATACTTAGGTGGATATGCATAAGGTCGTCTGTATGCATTGGCCCGCGTGCGTTGTTCATTGATTGGCTAAGAATCGATGTTCGGTCTATATTGCCACGCCCACTTCTTGTTTTATTTTGATGTATTTGGGTTTGACCAGCAAAGACTTATCAACGCTTGACGCTGTCCGCGAAGCAGTGTTCGAGAAGCTTCGCGATTTTAGTAGATCGTTTTGTTAAGACTGCGCGCCGCACGCGAATGTTCCAGCTTTGTCGAGAGATACCGCCGCCACCAGCGATATCGCTGAAAAGTTCGATAGCGCCTGTATAAAAGCCGACGCGCTTGACCGCTTGTCAGTTGATCGACGGTCGACGCTCTGTTCGCCGCTATCAGGTATTGCTGTAGTTTGACTTTCAGTTTCCCGGCCACAAGTTCGGCCAAATAAAGACTTTCATCTCGGACCTGCTGACTGCTGCCTTCGTCGACGTCACGACCCTGTGACAATATTTGAGCTGTCTACATTGCGCTTAACTTCCAAGCATAGGAGTTTCTAAGCGAATGAGGGTTTTCAGAGTAATTTTTAAATCTACCACTACGATTTTAGCCGCTGCCGTCTTATCTAGACCAAGAACAACCCAACACGTTTGTAAAAGCCTTTATAGTGCACAAAGAAGCGTACTTACTCGAGATACAAAAACGTTCTAGAAAAACAGTACTCATGTTTCTACAATTTATTGAAAAAAACTTTCTCGAAAAACATCACCAATGCTTTGCAATGTTTACAAGACACGTTTTCGCGACGGTTAGAGATACTGACCCAAAAGCGGAAAATTTTACGAGAACTCGGTAAATGAAATCTCAGTGCGCGATTACATCGAGCAGATGTCGTCTCTGAGCAATCTTTTCAGCGGATAGTTGTATTTTCAGTGTCTCATCTTTCTACGTGGCATCCTTCTACGGTGCCTTAAACAATTCGAACAGATCGGCCGTGATGTGAGCCCCGAGCAGTTATTCGCGCGTACTCTGTCGCTAGAAGAGTCGTCAGTATTCAACTTCAGTTTTTCAACTTCAACGAGCAGATGTTCCATGCCCGCAGCACTTACACTGTACGACAGCCGTTTGCGTTTCGTGCTGTAGCCGTTCACTACGCAGTTAAACTGCTCGTCAACTACAATTATCTTTTGCACAAGCAAGTCTCCGTTCTCGAAGCAAAGTGTGGTATTGGGCTAGTTGGTATTCCTTCATTAAACTGCTCAGCGCAAAAATTTGACACGGTACACATAGAAAGACGAGGACCAGCGCTGGTCCTCGTCTTTGCTATGTGTACCGTGTCAAGGTTTTTGCGCTGAGCAGCCCGTTCCCGAGCCGGCGAGTGTAAATATTCCGCACATCTTGTTCAATACCTCGTCATAAAACCTCTCGAAAATTCACTGCTTTGAAGGCATAGCGACAGCTGACAACTGATCGAATGTTATAGTGTGATGCAACTCTCAGTCTCAGTAGCCTTTCGTTTTGCTGTTCCATTTCTGGCGGCTCCTCCAAATTGGGCACTGGGCTTTCGCGGGACGCCGTGCGTTTTGGGTGGGGATTTGCGCCTAACCCCTAACATTTTGCCCTTTGAAATGTGGGGTGGAAGTGCTGGGAACAAGCGCGGCACGGCACGTGGCGCGAGTTCCCACTTTCCACGTGGGATCAAAACTTCTTGTCCCGCAACCACACGACGATAGTGCTTTACAATGTCGTCCACTCTCAAAATAAACGTCCACAGACCTTGCATTTCGCAGTAAGCCTTCTATCTTTGCGATGCAAAGCTGAATGGCGTAGGGACTTTTGCAGGTCCGAAGAAGTGTCGGCTCCCGCTCGTTCGCCGTCGTCGCCGCTGCCGTCGCGGGCCGGAATTGACGACCAGCGTGGTCCTACAGTAACGGGAGGCGGCCCGACGCCGGTCACGCCAGCGACGTCGTGCGAACGCCGCCACCTGCGCCAACGCCACAACAGCTCTCCGCTCCTCATCTTTCGGTTTGAATTGCTTTAACTTTGTTTTAATTTTTTTAGAGAATTATGGGAGTGCGTGTGCGCACGGTTGCTTCGCTCTCGTTCGGTAACAAGGTGGCGTCTTGTGGAATAATCGAACGGGACAAAAAGTCGTCGTGTTGGGAATGAAAAGAAAGTCACGGCTGGTTCTTTTTCTTCGAGACTTACACCTTTCTTCTTCTTTTTCGGGGGGAGGGGGGAGGGGAGGGGGTTGGGGGGATAGGGAGGGTATCGAGAGTATCGAGAGTATTTTTATTCGAGAATAGGTTCATTCCCATTTCATTTTCTTGTGAATGTAAGCCAAGAAATGTAAAGTTAATGTTAATTTGAGCCAACAATTGTGAAGTTAATGTGAATTGTAAAGTTAATGTAAAGGTAAGACACTTCAAGTTCCTTTATGGTTTTTTATTTTCTTTTTTTTTGCTTCAGTGAATGTTGTTTTATTCGCACTTTTCTCCTCCTCTACGCGAGCAGTATGGCTCGAAGGAAGCTGGCGTCTTCGAGACCTTATTGGTTGGGTGTGCCACGGCTCGCTTTTATCACCAAGCTTGTTCGCTTAGTTCTTGAGCCGAGTCCGAGCAATTAGACGAATTTTTTTTCCTGCTTTTCGCCCCAGGGACATATCTATTACATAAAAACTTGACAATAAGCTTGCTTCCTTATATTATAAATTCATTAGCCTAACAGCATATAACCTAACTGCCAAAGCGACTTGAGATTAAATAAAAATAAAGCATAAATGAATATCGTGCTGCAGAAGTGCTTAATTCCACACAACGCCAAGGAAGTCGCAAGCCGGTATGGAGTGTACGTACATACGTCTTGTTCTTGCGCGTGCAAAACAGTACATAAAAAATGAATGCCAAAAGTTCGCGGTGTCTCGGCGATATCATTTCAATTAATTTATTATTCGGCCATTTCGAGAAATACCCACAAAGCAAGGAAATATGGGGCGGTCTATCTCCTGACTGGGCCTGCGGGTGATTTCTGATGCACTTCGGAAAGGTGTGGCAAGCACTCTAACGTAAAATAATATGCTATGTAAACACAGATGATGCACAGTATCATAAAAAAAATATTAATAAGCAAGCGTTCCAGGAATACTTTTACGTTGCGCTTATAAGAAGTACTATTATCTGTTACCTTGTGGGATAGATCACGTAGATTAAATCATGTCGCTGTATCAATGATCACAAGCTAGAGAATAGTCAAACTTAAGGTCTGCACCTAACCTTTAATAAAGTGTTTTCACTCTCGCTCTCTTTAAAGGAGTAAGCCCTTGAGTGCAGTATATGTAGCTGCTCACGACAATTAGATGCGTTCGAATTGAGGCCTTGGCAGAAAGTGAAATCATTGAAGGTTTTGTTATCAGACGGAATACTATCGCTTGCGTGTGCACGCCTTAAATTCTACGTTCGGAGGGAGAGGTTGCTTTGCGCAATGGTAAGGATTGATTTGCTCGTTTTTTTGTTGTTTTTTGTATCCGCATATTTTGTATGTTATCACCCCCGCATCTTCGCATTGTTTCTATTGATGTTGGTTGTTGTTGTTCTGGCTTATTCACTGTCATTTTATGGTCGTGCCATGACTGACCCCTGTCGTTTCTACTTTTTATGGGAGTGAAACAAAAGTGCCCATATCTTGTGTTGCAGCGGTGACACTCATTGCTTAGGTCTGCGCTTTTTTACAGCCTGTGCACGAGCTAAGTTGTGTGCCTTTGCGTTGGCTTCCTAGCCTTCCTGCTGGTAGCGCAGTAAGTCGAGTTTCGAGTTGCCACAAACGCCTGTATTATGCGTTCTATTCTATCTTTCTTTTCGACATTCCTCTTACAATTTGCTGTATTCATTGCTTCAAAAGAGCGATGAATTGGGGCTACTTGCGTATCTTATTCTGAAGATTAAAACCCATCCTTTCGAACAGCTTCCGCAGTTGGGCTCCGCCGCACGCAATGTGTTACTGCGGCGAAGCACCGAGATAAGATGCTCCCCCACAGCAACGACTCTCTGCAGCGATGCTCGGCCGCAACGCACGTTACGTGGCCTCGTATCTCATCAACACCCGAACTCGCATCCCGCAACTCTCGTGGGACGGCACCGCTAACCCGATAACCTTGGGCAGGGCGCCTGCGCGTCATATTGCGAACAGGGGGAAAGGGGAAGCGCTGGTTTCCCCGAACAGCCATATATACGCACTCACCAACGTGTGGCGTCATAATCGCTAGTTGGCCACGAAATGACGCGCGCACTCGCGACATGCGGCTTGCTCACCTTCGTTCCTTCTCTTATTATTATGGTTATCATTCTTGTTTTTTGGCTCTACCGATATACTGCGTCCGCGGGGAGCAAATATGCGCGCCGCCAGGACGAGCAAATCAAATTAAGCGCGCGTCGCGCGCCCCCTCCCACGCTATTTCGGGTAGGTCCACACCGGCGGTGGTGGTCGTATCGACACGGGCCCATGCAATATGCAGTGGCCCGCGCTGGCCAGCGGCGCGCCGCACCGGCCACTGGCCACGCCGTCTGATCGGCCGAAGAAGGCCTCTGCTTGCGCAACGAGGACCCTCAATCACGACGATCCGCGGCGACTTCCTCGTTCGGCTCGTGGGCCATCCATAATGCAGCCGCACGGGCATAGCGCCAGCGGCCGCTTGCGCCCAATTCGATTTGCGCCCGGGCTTCGCCTTCTCCGCCATCCCAGGTGGCCGCGGTCGAGACGCCGGCGCGAGGGCCTTCGTGTAATTGGCAGCGGGCGCGAGCCTTCATTGGGCGGTGCATAGCATGACGACGCCGCAACGAGTTTCCTCCGAGACGTCGCGCCCCGACGTGTACTCACGGATTGGACGAGCTCCTCCGAACTTCTGATGGGCTTCCGATTTCCTTCGTCCCTCCGATTACGCTTGTGTAACTAAGTTTAGCTTGCGCCGTCGCTTTCATTAAGCTTGCCCTCTGTACCACTCGGCGTGCGCCTCCGCTATATTTAATTAATGCGGAACATCGATTACGGAAGCGCTAATTATGTTACGTTACTATCTCTCACTTCATCTCTGATTCAGCGAGAAGTTATTGTACTCGATTGAGGGAAATGACATGCTTCAAGTGTTTTACCTCTGCCACTTTCTATACAGGCTCAAACAAAATTAATTCGAATACCCCAAGGCTGATAAACGCTGCTTGTGGCAATAGATAATGAGATGCGTACAAAAGAAAAGAACAACGATTAAGATATATGCATAAAAGCAACAACATATCTACACCTACGTAGCGTTCTCAAAACGTATAGTGCCAGCTAAATACGCATGTATGTTATCACTGAATTTGATGGTCTGTCGCTATCTATCTATCTATCTATCTATCTATCTATCTATCTATCTATCTATCTATCTATCTATCTATCTATCTATCTATCTATCTATCTATCTATCTATCTATCTATCTATCTATCTATCTATCTATCTATCTATCTATCTATCTATCTGTCTGTCTGTCTGTCTGTCTGTCTGTCTGTCTGTCTGTCTGTCTGTCTGTCTGTCTGTCTGTCTGTCTGTCTGCGAGCGAGAGAGACACAATATATCACAACTTTTAGACTGAGTCGTTGCTATCGCAGTCTAAGTGGCTGCGCGGTCTCTCGCAGATAGGGGGGAAAAAGGGTGTGATGTTCGAGTTAAATGAAAAGTGCTGTTTTGCATATCCAGTATGTATGGAGCTTATCCACTTTTCCCTCTAAGATGGGGAATGCAGATACCGTGCCCTGCATATCTCTGCCCCCCTCTCCCATCCTTTTAGATTGCGTAGCTCAAGTGCAAGAAATAAGAGAAGGGGATATTCTTAAATGTTCAATCTGCGTTAGAGATTCATACTACTTATTGACAGCAAACAAACACTCGCCAAAGTTTGAACAAAGAACAGTTTTATGACGCGTCGAGACTATATATACTACGGTTCTCTAGTTCACAAAAAGCAAAGCAAGTTGGGCCATGCCTTATATACATAGCAAATGGAGCAAACATCTCATGTATACATCTGCTAGATGTCTACGTGTCCTATTAAGCCCCCCAAGAGGCGTCTGCTAGATTAATAAATATTCCAAAGGAAGGCGTGATTATAGTGATTTTTCCGTGGCGATGACAGTCGCAGAATGCCAATCAATGCTGTGTCCTGTTTTAATATGATGTTCAGCTAGCGCGTTGGCGGCGTGTCCCTTAGTTTGCCCGTTTCCTACCCCTTATATATGAACCGATATGTGTACAGATTTTAGGTCGTGTCTATTTTTAATTTTTTTTTTATTACGCGTGACGGAGTTGCGCCGAGTTTTTTTCGTAGATGTTAAAACACGCCACCAAGCCCTATATGCGCGAATAAACGGAGTACAGATCCCAGATGTGCAACGCATTAAAGGGGCCCTGCAACACTTTGCAGCATGGCCAGAAAACGCTGCCGATTGGTAGTCGAGGCTCCTGAGAACACATGAACCGAACATTATAGCGCAGCACGCGGCCTGGAATTTACAATTAATTTCAAAGTCAGCTAGAAATCGTTCCCTTTTCTTTCTACAAATGATGCCATATACTCAAATGACCGCGCCATATAGCCACATTCACGGCCATTGGCTGATATGATGATGATGAAAAACTTTATTATACATATTGCTGAATGGGTGGAGTCAGGCCTAGTCCGGGATCCCATTGGCTTGCGCCCCGGTCCTTGCGCGGGCCACCAGGGCCTCTTGGACCCCCCGGTCCGGGCTGGACAGTGCCGCCTCCCATCCATCTCTACTGAAATCCTTAAAGAAATCTGTTTTGGATGTGTTGCACTGGCACTCCCATGCCATGTGATAAAGTGTAGCTAGATTAGTGTTGCATAGCCTGCATGTTGGTGAGGGGTACTTGTCAGGGTCGATTTTGGAGAGTGTGTGTGTGTTGGGATACGATAACGTTTGTAAGCGGCTCCAGGCTACCTGTGCGGCTTTACTGAGTTGATGATGTGGTGGAGGATATTTCCTCCGCGCAAGCCTTTGGTTTTGTAATATTTCAGTGTATGTGGTCAGGTGGGCCGTCTGATCTGGAGGGGCTGGAGTCCCTCCACTGAAGGTAGAGTCCCCGGGTAAGAGAGCTCGGGCGGAGGCATGAGCTATAGCTCGTTGCCTCTGACTCCACAGTGGCCAGGTATCCATATGACTTGTTTCCAGTCCCCCTCAGTACGGCCTTCTGCTGCTTGTGAAAGTATTCTGCGTGCTAGAGGACTGATTTTGCCTTTAAGGTAGTTGCGATAAGCCGTCATTGAGTCCGTGAGGACGAAGGTTGACGTTGTGTTTCTGAGCGCGAGGGCGATAGCGACCTCCTCCATGCTTGTAACATCATCCTGTATGGTAGATACGCAGTCGACACATTGCCCCTGGTTGACTACTGCCACCGTGCACTGTCCTGTTTGTGACCGGGCGGCGTCCACAAAAAAGGCGCTCTCGTCATCTGAGTATTTATCATGGGCTTTGGCTCTGGCTTTGCGCCTATCTGCATGGAATGTGGGGTTCATATTCCGAGGAAGAGGCTTGATGATGATGCCTGTCCGCCATGCCTCCGGCAGCCTATGTTTGTTCCTAACGTTCAGTTTAGAAAGCACCGCCATGCCAGTTCTGGAGAGGGCTAGTCTGATTATTTGATTGTCGAGATGGGCTTTGAATAGCTCTGCTGCGGTGTTGTGAATTCCCAGTTGTTGCAGTCGTTCTGTAGACGTCCATCTAGGGACGTTCAGTGCCTTTTTGAGGGTATCACGCAATATGGTGTCGATCTTTTGTTCATATGTCCTGGATATTGGTAGGTAGGGATAGCTGTATGTTACAAGGCTGACTACAAAAGCTTGAAAGAGGCGTAGGAGGTCGTGTTCCTTCAGCCTCTGTGCTTATTGGCAATCCGGCTAATCATGCGGGAAATTTGGAGGCACCTGTTCCTAAGTTTCTGTATTGGGATCCCGTTGTTTCCTTTGTTGCTAAATATGCTCCTAGGATTCTGATATTTCCGACTTCCTCAACGTAGGTGTCCTCTATCTTAATTTTGAGATGTGTGGTTTTCGAATATCTGTGCCGGAAGACAAGCAATTCTGACTTAGAGGGGGAGCATTCAAGTCCCGCTGCATTACCGATTAACTGGACTGTCGAGGCTGCTTTTTGGAGGTTGGTCTCTATGAGTTGTAGTGGGCCCTTAGACCATATGGTGACATCATCTGCGTACAGGGCGTGGTGGATTCCCGGAATTTGTTGTAAGGCATGAGGTAGTTTAAGAAGGGCAATATTAAATAAGAGTGGGGATATCACTGCGCCTTGGGGGGTGCCGCGGTTACCCATGGTGATAGGTTGTGAAGATAGATCACCTATATGTATTGTGGCCGTTCGTCCTTCTAAGAAAGCTTTGACGTATGCATACATTCTTGGTCCACAGCCGAGTTCTATCAAGTTAGTCATGATGGTGTAGTGCCTTACGTTATCGAAGGCCTTCTTAAAATCTATTGCTAGAATGGCTCTTTCTTGTCTTCGGGCACCTGGCGTAGGTAGGTCGATTATCTCATGTTTGAGCTGTAAAAGAACGTCTTGAGCTGAAAGATGCGGGCGAAAGCCAAACATGGTGTCAGGAAGGATGTGATGTTCCTCTAAGTAGTCCGTTAAGCGAAGCTGTATGGCTTTCTCCATGACTTTGCCTGCGCATGACGTAAGGGATATCGGACGTAGATTATCTATGTTAACGGGTTTGCCTGGCTTGGGTAGGAAGATCAGGTCTGCGGTTTTCCATTCTGCTGGTAGAGTGCCAGTTTCCCAGTGCCTATTAATTTGATCTGTAAGGAGCTGTGTCATGTCATCACTCAGATTGGCTAGCAGATTTGTTGACACTTGGTCAGCACCTGGCGCCGTGCCTTTCCGCATACAGTGAATGGCTGTTTTGATTTCTTCAAATGAGAACTGTTTAGACAGGCTTGGGTTATCGGGTCCGTTGTAAGCTGGTATTGGAGTGGGGTCTACTGCTGTGTTAACGTATTTAGATGCAAGGGCCTGAAGAAGGTCGTCATTTGTGCCTTGGAAGCTATGTACGACTCTGTTCAGAGTTCGGCGAGTGGCCCCCCTTGTAGATGCTGGGTCTATGAGGTGGCGCAAAATGTGCCACGTGGCCTTCGTGTGAAGTGTGCCTAAGCATCGTGAGCTGCGTAATTACCGTGGCCGCCGTGGGAAGCCGCCACGTGCCCGCGCTCGCGATCACACTGAAAGTAAGCCGCACGTTCGAAGAAAAAGATTGTTCGCGTGACGTAACTTCTTTCCCCCATGCCAATCCTCCCTGCATAGCTTCCAGCGCGCGCTCGTCAGGAAGAGAGAAGAGAGGAAGCAATTACAGCGTGCGACAAATCTCTAACTCCGCTCGTACTTGACGGATTCTTTTTTTTTTTTTTTTTTGCGGCGGTCAATTCTAGCGGCAATAAATTCCTTTAATGAAGACATTCGATGGTTACTTGGAAAGGTGTTGCAGGTCCCTTTTAAGATTTGCATAGTTTGGGCGTTCCCTTGTACGCCGAAAACAAGCGCGTCATCTGCCTTGCGTATTGTACTGTCACACAGCCTAATGACTGTCCTTTCTTCAATGTCGCATGCCAACTGGTTTCGGGTCACGAACGGCTTGCACATTATCAGTGTGACATATCATCGTTCGCAGGAAAGTAGCGAACGCAAGATCATCAACAAAGGAAACGCAAGCGAAGGAGAGCTGATCATTGTTGTAAAACAGACACGAAAGTTAATTTCAAAAGATTTACACCCATTGGGCTCATATTGTCCCCAAAAGGTATTCGTAATTCGTCTGGATGGTAATTACTTTCTCGAAAGCGTTGTTCTGGGTACTTTCCAGTCAGGAGCGTGGCCAAAAATTTTTTTCCTTCGGCTTCTTCAGTCTTTCCAGTTAGAAATGCTCTGTCGTGCTGATAACACGAACGCTGTTCCTGAGAATAAAAGTACCAAACCAGATAACACCTAACCAAACGCGCAGCTATAAAGAGTTACGTAATATTGATGTATAATATAGTTTGGGTATAAGCCTCAAAAGGTGCGATTTCCATTCTCAAAAACTATGCGCGGTCGCTCCTTTCCCGCCAAGAATGCCACGTCATAATGATAACGCTATGTTGTGATCATATTACCACGTCATGGTGACAATGCTGCGCCGTAGTCAGGTGCAAACAAGAACCACGTAGCGGCCGTGCAAGAATTATGTAGCGGCCGTGCAAGAACTAAGGTGTTTTTAAGGAGCAGTGCTGCCGTCTATCCGAAAAAGGAGGAACGCCTGGTGTAGAGCATAGCCTCCGAAGTTGAAATGCGCGCGCCTTTGCATCTCGGAGGCAATAATCAGAGACTGCCGAATAAAACTGGGTGGTCTTGCTCGCCCTGAGAAAGGTGACGCTTCATTACCGAATAACTACACGTAGTTTTGGGTAATTCCGGACGATGCAGTCAAGTAGAGTCATGAAAACGTACCAGAAAACAATACAAGCTTCTCTACGCAGCCTAAATAAATAACTTCAGTACAAGAAAACAAGCGGCATTAGAAAAATTTCCATGCACAAGCTCGTAGTTCGAAGCTACAGAGGAAATGTACACGGATTTCTCAGAAAAATAATAAAGAAAAATAAAAAAAGACTATCTAGTTTAAAACTTCATCCTTTCCCGCGAAGCGAACCCGGGACCAACGCCTTTGTGAAACAGTCTTTACAGTTGTAAATAAATAAAAGCCAGTTATTGAGGGTTTATCGGCTTTTTAAGGCGCAAAGTTCGCAGTTAAAAACGAGAACAACGATATTAAACGAAGATATAAAGTTTACAGTATCGGAGGCGACGCACCAACGCTGGATATCTAATACCGAAACTGAAACCTGTTTTGTGACGCTTTTTGTTTCTATGACAACGCCGCAGCGACGCCACTTGGCCATTTGCGCGTGCGTGGGATGGCTGTACCAAAATGGTGTGGGTGTGCTCCGCGTTGAAGTTTCGTGAATGGACAACACTCTACAGACCCTGGCGATGATTTCCTCAAATTTACCAGCCACATATGAACCGAGCGCAGTGTCAGGGGCTGCCTAAATGGCGCCTTCCCTCAGGTATTTGTCTCTATTGCATTTCCCGCAGGGCGCAGCAGGCAACGATGTCGGTTTCGTTGATCGCAGCGATTATCTCTCTCTCTGACGTCTCTCGAGTAATTTACTTGGTCCCAATTGTGTCATACACTCCGCAGATTCTTCATATTACGCTGGGACAGCATAAGTTACGTTATAAATGCGCTTCCGAATTGATACATTGCCATCGACAAAGCCAACACTTAAACTTCGAGTGCGTGGGTGTTGGAGTCTTTCATCTTCGGTAACGTTAGTACTCCGTGGTGTTCCTCAAGAACGCGCCTCCTCCTACGAACTTGAGTGTTGTAACAATGTTACGGGACGGCATATTACAGCGGATTCTGTACTCTGTATCGTGACTTTGCCGTAAAAGTTATCTAGGATGCCTTGTCCGTGTCCATATTGTACCTCGGTTCACAATATTATCGTCCTTCTGATTACTGTGTTTCTGTTCTGAAGGTGTCCTACGCTTCTTTTGTTTGCCTTGCAGCAAAGAAGAATTAATGAGGAACTCTGACCCTTTGGTCTGGGACTTCGAAGCGTCTAGCAGTCAGAGTGAAAACACACAGAGGTATGTTTATCGGAATGCTTGGCGAATAATCCATTTTTCATCTGGTGGACTGGTTTTTCGTGAACGATTACTAGCTTGTACAGCTGACTTTGTATGTTTTTTTTTAGGTTTTGACAACTCACAAATAAGTGGGCGTTTTGACAGTCTGACAATATTCACTTTGACCGAGCTTACTTGAAAATTTGGCTTTGATACTTGATGCTTCACATCTTGTATCAACTACTCTCTGTATGCCTTTTTAGCCAACTCTACTCGTTCTACACAATGGCAATATAATTACTGTACAATCTAGTTCATTTTACAGTAAAAACACATCTGTTGATTGCTTCATAAAACATTAGGAGGTTATAAAAGTGCTATTGCAGGAGTATCAGGCAAGTGCAAAGATTTGTTTTCTTAGTTTGGCAGTCTGCCGTTGAATGTCACGTAGCAGTATGTATTCATGTGCATGCCCGCTATTTTGGGGTGTCAAGAATATTTAGGTCTGATAGTAATAATAATTGCTGGAGTTTAAAGGGCGAAAACCGCAATATGATTATGTATTTCCTGGAAGAAATGCAGTGTATAATTTCTTCGTTCCTCCAAATTACATGACATGATTCCCCGATACATGTTGACAGCATGAGAAGGTGTATCAGTTCAGTGAAAATTAGCACACCGTGGTCACACGGCATGTTGTTATGGGTATAGCGCGTATTTACAATTATCTGCAAGGTTACGAAAACCATAAGCAGTTGTGACAGATACAAAGCTTACTTGCCTTTGGCCACATTGGTGTCGTATGACTTACAGTACCAGTCCTTCTACTGCCAGGAATTGATGATTTGTCCGTTTTTATAAGCAATGTCTATGACTAGCTGCAACACTCTGTAGTGACAGTTGATGGATAAGAGTTAAGAGTGTTTGTAGGGGCCGAGGAGGTTTGCTTTTATAGAGGATATAAAAGTTTGGGTAGCCAGCAGTATCATACCTAGACGATTGTGTTGATATATGAGTGCCCACTGTTGGTTGATGGCAAACACATGAATGAACCGATATTGTGCGTAAGTTTAGGACCTTGTGTGTAACATAAGTGAAGCGTTCTGTGGTGACAGCGATAGCTGTGAATTCATAACCATTCTTTGGCAATAGGTTTTGCAATGAGGCCACACAAGATCTAAATTGGATATCAGATGTAGTGTTCCTACACAGGACATGCCAACTCTTTTAGGAAAGGGTGCCATCGCGGCAGTCAGCTGCTTTAATCAGTTGCTCGGAACAGTGTGTGATAAATGATGCTGGGTAGAAGACCACTGTGGTGGCTGTTGACGAAAATGTAGATGATCTGACATATACATAAAGCTTCTTTTCCTTGTTCTTCTAAATCGCAGAACTTGAACAAGAATGTTTTTGGTATTAAGCTTTCTGTTAATTTATTGGGCTGCTGCCAGTACATATTCTCTTGATGTTTTACTTGATTAAACTATCAACAATGTCACTGCTGTTTTACAGGACCTGTGAACGTGTGTGGACTGCCTTAAATAGTCGTCTCTGCAATGTTTTCATCATTGTGCTCTCCGTGGCGACGGGACTTGCCATACTCCTGAAGCTGCTAACAGACATCCAGTTTGCACAGGGTGTGTATGTTCAGCATTTGTCTGAGATTCACTTGTGATTGCTAACACGCTTCCCAAATCCATTGGAAATTAATAAAAGTCATTAACACTAGCCACACAAAGTAACACATTCCGGAATTCATTAAAGAGCTTCAACTACAAATGCTGTACATGGTAAGAGCTTTTATCCTTACAAAGAGGTGTTGCAAAATGTCAGGTAACACAGTAGCGCCCTACAGACCTCTTGCAGTTTGTGATGAAGGCATTCTGTGATGGCCCTGTTGATAGCAGTTATGTCCTGTTCAGGCTAAAATGAAAGTTGAGTTAGGTTTGCATTTGTTGATGGTGTCTTTTACGAACTGTGCTTTGGCCATGCTCTACAAAAAACTGATAGATTGTGCTGACTGAAATTTTTTCCTTAAAGGGACACTAAAGGCAAATATTAAGTTGACGTTGATTGTTGAAATAGCGGTCCAGAAACCTCATAGTGCTACTCTTGTGTCAAGGAAGTGCTTATTTTGAAATAAAATCACGTTTTAGTGGTCCGCATCATGTTAACGCACTTCAAATCACCCGCCTGAAATCAGTCTTTCACACGTCACTGCTGCCGTGCCCAACGTTGCCCCCCCTTTACTGCGCGGCGGTGTGCGCCATTCGGGCATCCGGCAACATCACATGCATGCGGCATTTTGTCGAACTTCCCGTCAGAGTGACTTTCACGAGCCCGCAAAACACACGCGGCAGTACGCGATATTGAAACTACCACTGAGACGCGATCGCGTGCGCGAAGCAGGGCTAGCAGGGCGCCGGGCGAAGCGCAGTTCGGCAAAAACGGAACCTTTGAACCACGTGCGGCGTTCCCCATGGCAAAGCCAAAGAGGTTCGTTTTTCTATGAATCGAACAGAAACGAACAAACACCATTTTATTACGTCTCTTGATGCACGGAAGGTTCTTTTTTTTATTGCTGCTAGTTTGATTACTAGCGATTAATTGTAGGCAGACTCTCATACGTCACCGGGATCATTTTCAAAATGTGCCGCTCGTAGCGCTCATCGTGTGATACATTTAGCTTAATTTCTCGGTAAGTAGGGCACTGCTGTTGATAATATTGCCGTTTTAGAGGTTGTCATACATTGAGCTTTCACTATGACAAATTGTTATTTGCCTTTAGTGTCGATTTAACAGGACGTAATATAGAACAGTTAAAAAAATGTTCGCACTAAAGGCCCTCCCGAGCGATAACTAAGCGGCAGCTTTTTCACGTGATCATTCTTTGTGTTGTAATCTACCGTGTGCCCTATTTTTTGGCACTTATATTTGTCCGTGCATGTTTACGGTCCATAGACATTCAGCTGTAAAGCATGAACCTGCCATTTGAACTTGTTGCAGCTGTGCTTAGTTCCTCATTTTCCTGTGGCTTGCCAGGATGAGTATGAGGTGATTGGTTACGATGACATGCTCACCATCATCGCAATGAGAACTGCACATGAAGCTACTTTTGCTGCATCCCACGAGGAATGCTACTGTTCAACTCAAAGGAAATTAAGATATAGGTGCGCATTGTAAGTTAAAAAAAAGTTATAGTAGAAAAAGTATATTGCCTTTTAATAGTATTGAGCAAAAGCCCACAGGCCATGTACACTAACGGAAGAAGGCCACATGTTAAGGCATCCTACTTTTCATGTTTCGCTATGAGGAACACCAATATTTTGCAACTAATTAATAATATAAATCCTCAGTTAATAAAGAAAACAGCGCTAGTTTCAGTCATTGCTAGGCACAATGTTTACATAGAAAGGGGCTATCTCGACTGATGCTAGGTAGGGTTGTCCGTTCCTTCACATGTTTTGAGATGTACCCTAAAGTTACTTTCCATCAAAGCATAGCCATGCCTATTATTCTCCTGATTACCTCTCTTCAGATGCAGAAATCCAGCTGATGTTGCAAAACTGCTCACTCAATCTGAGCACCGGGGGATCCCACAGTGCCTACCTGACAGTTGCAAAACTCGAAGCATTTGTGGCTCTTCTTAGCTCATTAACCTTGGCAGTGCTAAGCCTCTTTCTGGCTGAGGTGAGTACACTGCTTCTCATTAATGTAGACCCTTCTTGATGCTGGAAAAAAAGAACAAATAGGCTGCGTTTTTTTAGCATTGAGTTTGCAGTGACGCTTTCATCTTTGAGCAAGATAACATCGAGGTCATGTGTAATGGTGTTGGGTGTAAGCAAGGTTCGTTGGCCTTTCCGCTGTTCATTGTGCCAGTATCCACAAGCACTCAGAGGCAAAAAAGAAAATCTGATGCGAAGTGTGCTTAATTCATGGGTGCCCATGCGATTCAAGTAATATTCTTTTATGCATAGACTAATATGATTATTTTGCACTACTAAAGATACGTATTGCCCTCCTAGAATGTGGTTTTTCATTTTTTCGCAAATCTTGATGGACATTGCTGTTGTACCGGTTTGTGTATCCCTAATCCTAAAGCAATGGCAAGAAATGGCAAATGCGTGAGGGGGAGACAGAAAATTAGGTGGATAGATGAGATTAAGAAGTTTGTAGGTATAACGTGGCAGCACAGGACTGGGTTGATTGGCGGAACATGGGAGAGGCCTTTGCCCTGCAGTGGGTGTAGACAGGCTGATGATGATGATGATGATGATGATGATGATGATGATGAATTTTAAAGCACACTTTTGAACTGGAACAGTGCAAATAGTTGCACTGCTGGTATGTCCGTGTAGAATACGTTTTCTTCCCTCAATCCCCATTTTGAAGTTGAGCAGGGTTTCCACTTGGGCTTGCTGGTTGAACATGGTCAAGGGAGCAGCACAGATACCGACAGGGATGAAGAGAGGCACACAGTAGACAAATGTAGCCTTGTGTGAAAAAGAGCTGACCTTCCTAGATAAAAATTTCAGGGCGATAGCGACATGAGAAGAATCTGTGTGCAGGTGTGATCTTGTTTTTTGTCAAGTGTTCAGCATAAATGCCTGTGCACATGCAAAATAAACATTTTGTTGAAAGTCAGCACTGCATTTGTTGAGTGTGTGCCTCTCTCCATCCTCGTCGGTATCTGCACTGTTTTCTTCACCATTTTGAAGACTTTGCTATCTGTGGCAGCACATCCACTGACACAACTGCTGTACCTGCTCACCGATTTTGTTTTTTCTGATGTTGCTGGCACACGTTTCCAGAATTGCATAACTACATTTTATTGCTGGGTTTGTCTGTTGTATGAAGGTTGCTTGTCCATTGTATCCTTGACAGGTGTTGCTGAGGGCGATTGCTGGAAGAGCAAGATTTTTTATGCAAGGTCCAGAGGTGAGTGCCCATCGTTTTGCATAACAAGATACTAGCCCTTCTGTTTAAAAAAAAGGTGTTCCTGTAGGGCAGTGAAACAATGCTATCGTCGGTCACCTGCTTAGGCAAATGACTATCCCTTCTGTTTTTGATTATGTACCAGGGTGTCGGAACGAAATGTTTTTCGTTTCGGTTTTAGTTTCGTTCCACCGCAAAAAGTTCCGTTCCGTTTCTGTTCCGGAACGCAAAAAAAATGTTCCGTAACGGTTCGTAACGGTTTTTTTTGTATGCAAAAATTTGAAGTTAAGGTAATCATAAAAAAACATTGGATTTGTGATGCAGTTACTTGCCCTCCTTTTTAGAAAGCGGGACAAGGGCGAAACACGTTGTTCAGAGGTGCGGAAGTAACTGTACCACGAATTCCTACCAACCAGCACAAACCAGTATTAATTTCAAAGTCGTAGTATTTATTTTCTCAAAAGACGAATATGAATTTGTTTAGTGGGCTCAGTGCTTTGTGTCAAGGGAGTGAGCACGATCTCAGAAGCAGCACGTCATTGAGAGTACTCTCTGGTGTGCAAGACCGCTGTTCTGATAAAAAGATCGCCAGGCCTGCGCGGAACACGCATCACAGTCACAGCGAAAGCTGGAAGAGCGGACTTTGTAGAGCCCGTTGTAGAGTCTCTTGGGGCAACTAATACAAGTACACATGCAATGTACACACTACGCCATAAATCGTCGCAATTTTTCTGAAGTAACGAAGTTCCCGCTAGGCCATTTTTCGTCATTCTTCGGAGAATCGTGGTACCCGCTACACATCTGTAAGACAATATGTGCACTTTGTGCTGTGGCTGATGATGATGAAGAATTATGGCTGAGCAATTTGCAGTGGGTGGGAAGCAGTGTTGCGGAATGGGCGCCTCCATTCCAATTCCAATTCCATTCCGGGGAATTAGAACTTGCCGCAATTCCATTCCTTTCAATTCCTCGGAATGAAAAAACTTAGCCCATTCGGACTCTGGGAATGGCCGGGCAGTTCAATTCCATTCCTGCAATTCTTCAACGTAGGAAAGGCATCTTGATAGTTTTATTGAGTTAAGAATGAACGCCCCATAGAGCTGATGTCATCAGATGCATTAAGAACTGCAAAAGTACGCAAAACACGTTACCAAGGTCGAGGGATAGTAGCTTGGCGGCATATCTCGTGCAGTACAACCATCCTACTAATTCCCATAGGGACAGTTCTCCCGCTACTTATAGTATTTGCATGGTGAGCATGTTCGAACGAATGGTGGTGTTTTAATATTGTTTAAGCTTAAATGTGTTAATGCTAAAATGATGACATAGCGTATTTTTATGCTGACAAAAGTAGTATTCAAGAAGACTACGCAATTTTGTCACATGTCTAGAGCGGTCGTGAATATGGAGAAACTAAGATTTGGTTAATGGGGAACAAAACCCTGTAGTATTAATACCCTGCTGGTATTAGTTAGAACAGTGCACCGCTCGGGCACCTTGTGCCTTTGCATCGAATACGGAACACTGGGCCGCACTGCTCGTCAGCACTCACGCTTGTCAAGCACGCCTCGCAAGCATGGATGGGGTGAGGAGAACTTTCTGTGCTAGCCTGTGCGCAGGTATGCAATGCCTTCCTTGTAGCAAAGGTTATTTACGTGTGTGAGGTACTAAACTGCTTGTGAGATAAAGATCAGGCTGTGAATAAAGTATTCGCCACTTTTGTGTGGGGGTATCAATGGTAACCAGCGCGCAGGGGTAATTTGTTTCTCCCTTCGATATCTGCTGGGATAATGCATTTGTTTGTACACTAACTTACGCATCGGTTTGTAGCAGGCGCGTTGCTTATAAATGTACCGTGCTTGTAATCAGCCAAGCCATTTTAAGAATACTACTACTTTATTGTTAAATTCGAGGCTGTGACTTACTAATGTTTGAAGTTTCAAAAGCAGCACGTAGACCAAAACGTGCTCTATTTTCAGAAAAAGACGTAATTCCATTCCCATTCCATTCCTTCAAGCGTTGTCCCCATTTCGTTCCCGGGGTCGCGAAAATGTGGAATGATTCCGGAGTCATTCCAATTCTGGTGTGACAACTTCGCAACACTGGCGGCAGCATTAAACTACACACTCATTGTGCTATTAGCATTGTGTGATGACTGGTTGTTATTTTACTCTTCTGCCACGTTATATTACATATGTTAACACGATTCACTGCCCGACATGACGCCTGGATAGAGTATTTTTCCGAAGGAGTTACAAGCACCAGTGTGGCACTGTGGTGGAAGACCCGACTGCCACGCAGAGGGCGCGGGTTAAACTCCCATTCGATCCTAGAAATTTGTTTCTCATTTAATTTTTTCTTATATCACACGATAGTGGTCACGGACACTGGCGGCGGCGGACAACTATGGCGCCAAAATCAGTTGTTGTGGTCTCATAACAGCTTTAACTGTAACAAACTTCAGCGCCGACAACGCCCTCTTCACTTTGGCCTGCGTGACAGGCGCGCAAAAGCCCACTTGCATTCGCCCACTGTTTTCGTTTTTCGCACGATTTGAACGTATATCTGCTTTGGAATTCCTGCCTGAGGTACGCACTAGTACTGTTTTCAGAGATATGCTCACATTGCATGTGGTTAGTTGTTCCGGATTGCGAAGTTTTCTCGTGAACCGAAAAACGATTGAAAAAATTTTGGTTTCGCTCCGGAACGAAATAATCGATAAAGTTTCGGTTACGTTTTCGTTCCGGTCAAAAATATCGTTTTTTTTTTCGTTTTCGGTTTTCGTTCCGTTCCGTCACTCTGTTATGTACACACATTGTGGATCATTTGATGGTCATGTGCTCTCTACCTTTTTTCCCTTACCCAGCATGAGGTAGCCAACCAGAACCTGTGGTCTGGTTAACCTTCCTGCCTTTCCTTATATCCTTGTGTTCATGAAATATTTTATTACTGTAATGTTAAGTAGCTAAACAAGTTTATTCGCAAGTTCACTCACGATGTTGCAAGTACACTTTAGAAGTTTGCACCCTAGTAAGCTTGTAGCAAGCCATTGAAGAAAAGGAAAGATTGACCGGAACAAATCATGGTCAATGTGCGCACACTTTAAAACAACTCATCACAATTATGTGCACATTGTATGTATGTAAGACAGTGTGTTCCATGCAAGTTCAGTCTAGCACTGTGAAGTTGCCATGGTAGTTCAGCAGGTAAGGAGCATGGGAAGGGCAAAGTGATGAGGTATGACAAAATAGTATGTCAACTCTATACTGTCGGTTAGAAAGGGAAATTATGGCTGATTGCTTTACCTTCAAAGCCTGTTAAATCTAAATGTGTTACAAAAACGAGGAGCAGAAAGCAAAAGTGAGTGCACAAAAAATGTAACTTCAGTGGTTGTTTTATGCACATAAATATTTATGATTGTGGTAGCCTGAGGTGAAAAGCTGTTTGGTATTGATGGACAGAATGGCAAGCTTATGCTAAACGAGGGGTACTCCTCACTACCACCTTATGGTAGTCAGGAGTACAGAAGAGAGGGGTCGCCGCTAACACCACATGAAAAGACATGGTGCTCTTTGGCCACACCTGGCTCCTGTGCCACAAAAAGAAAAAGACTAATCAGGGGTACAGAAGCTGTCTTGTGCTTATGTGATTGTAAAGCATTACGTAGTACTGTAGTATGTGTTATGCCATAGCTTGTGCATAGGAACTGTTGCTTGCAGACATATACCCATTTGTTCAAAGCATTTGCGTTACGCCATGATGTCCTGCACACAGGTGCTGGATGCAGTTGTGGTGGTTGTGGCATTTGGCCTGAATGTGGCCTCAAGGGTCTCGCCGGACAAAGGCAGGCAAGCCGGTGCCCTTGTCATATTACTGCGAGTCTGGAGAATACAGCGGGTTCTTGACAGTGAGTATATGGTTGTTTTTGCGGCACTGATTTACCGATGGCATTTCTGAAATGTTTTGAATCGCCTGCACTGTAGAAACACTGCTGAATTACACAGTGGGTTTCTTGAAAACCCTTAGTGACAGTGGGGTACTACTAAGTGAAGCTCGGGAAGGACTCGGTGTTTTCATATTGCATGTCTATCATCAATAGACACAAGAATCATGGTTTTCTTACTGCAAAACTTCTTGGTAATGCTTGTTATTCTGAAGTTTCACCTTTGACTTTTGTATTTTTCCATTTCTTTCCGTATGATTTACTCGGGTATGCCTCCACTTTATACTTTACACCAATGTAGGCCTTACACCAATCAGGCAGGTTTATGGATACTCACTGAACCCTTGAGCTTCACTTCGACTCGTCCCCTGCTTGCTTTAGGCTTACTGGCAGAGTGTGACAATGCACACACTAGCACTGCATGCATTTTTTGCCCGCTGCAAGCTTCTGCCTATTGTATATTTACTTTGCTGCTCCCTGTATGCACTGAACTGGAGATTGAAGCCCACAGTATAAACCAGCAAATGCTTCTTCATAGTTACGAGTGTGACACACCTGAAAGCATTATACAGGTAAATATTTCACTACAACCCAGCTGACATCAGCGAAACACTGTGCCACCTGATCTGGTGGGATGCCATAATGATGATGATTATTATAATTTCAGCAGGACAGTACTTAGTGCCATCAAGCAGCAGCCTGCGTAATTGAAGAGTATGTGTGTTTGTGGATGACACTTTGTTAAACTTTCCTCTCCCAAATTTTCAAGCTTCAGAGTGGGGGTGTGAGCTTTACATAAAGACAGGTCTTGAACAAATGACATGTAGTTCATGTAGTGTTATATTTATATGTTCATGCAGTGTTTATTCATATCGCTATCGTCTGTCATCAGTGTATGGCTCATGTTATGAGTGGGGAATGCACTCTGGCTCTCAGCTGGGCTGGTGACTGTAGCCGCCACTCCAGTGGTCTAGTCTTTCTGAATAAATGTAAAGACAGCTTGCCGCATCGGCTGCCTTAATGTTAATCCTTATAGTTCACATCAACTTTAGCAGTTTTGTGTTGGATGCCTGTGCCATCTACCTATTTAAGCTTGGCGAAGAACGGCATAGACGATGTGGAGAACACATTCAAATGCTTGTTAATTTTGTTTACTTACTTCTACTTTTATGACCCGTGAAACATGCTATGCTAGGAAACTTATGCAAGAAACTTGTGGGAGTGGCTCTATGGCTGTGGTGTAAAGTCCTCCAGAGAAGAAAAACCCTAATTGGAATTTAAGAGAAATCTGCTAAACGTGTATGTTTACCACCAAAGAAGCCCAAGGTCTGCTGGATGTAGGCAACTAGGACAACTCTCATTTCCCCGTTCTTGAAAGTTATGTGATGGGCCTCTTATACTACTAGTGGCAACCATAACCTTCTTTGCACTGTGACAGTACAACTTCACTGATCACTGAGTATCAAATCACCTGAGCATCTTCAAACATTGAAACGCTTTCTTCTTAGGTTTGGTGGATGTGGAGCGCACCCGCCTAAACTATGTCCTGAATGAACAAGAACGAGAGCGCACCCTGGCCCAGAACAAGGGCGAGCTGCTCATCCTTCGCGTGGAAGACCTCGAGGTAGGCACCTCGCATAGTGGTCTGCGTGGAGTCTCACTTAAAGGGGTCATGAACCACCCCAGAGGCTTGGTGAAAAATACACATCCTGTTCATAGCAGACACTGCTATGAACAGCTCAGCCAAATCTTGCTGTCATGTGCGGGAAGGAGAGTTTAGAAGCAGAGCGTGAAGTTGCCATTTTCTCAAGAGCCCTCTCTCATTACAGAGGCCCGTACTCATGCTCTTCGCATGGCTTTCATACAGCAGATTGCTGCTATTCGTCAACAGCTGTCATAAACCGAGTGGGATTTGGATCAGATGTGCTTCTTGCCATGAGGTGCCACCATGTACCAGGCGCCGTGCTCTGCAGTCTGCTGACATAACCAGTAGCCACACTAGCACACATAGGAACCACAACGAGAGAGAGCGTTGTGTTTCATCACACGTGTTCAAGGTCATGACGCACGCTGACGTAACTTCTTTTCGTTGTACCATACCTCCCTGGGTAGCTTTCAGCGTGCTGGTCGTGACGAGATAAGAAAGAAAGCACTTAAAATGCACAACAAACCCCTTTAACTCCACTTGTTCTTGAAGGATTCGAGAGATTCGAGAAAGTGACAAATGCGCTAGAGTGAGTGCAGTAGTGCCTTACAGAGAATGTTTATTCATGCAGAAATTATTCACAAGTACTTACCAATATTTAAAATGCAAAGAGCACAATGTTTTCCTTTCCCATTCTTCTTCAACATATTTCCTTAAAATGAGCTTGTAGCAGTACACTGTTAATTGATCTTTTCTTTGTTTTTCTTCTTTCTGTAGCGCATTTATGATAGCCCTTAACAGTTTGTATCTTGACAAAGGTGCTGGAGAGTGAAAAAAAAAGCAGCGACAGGGTGGTGGCAGGACATATTAACGACCACCGCTTGCTTGTTTCCCAGAAGATTGGAAGAGTGTGCATGTGTGTATAAGCTTTAAGTACTTGTGATGGCCTTAAACAATGGGCTGTCATGCATTTGTGCATGGTGCTATTAGTGGGACAGATTGCAGAGTTTTTCTTGCCGTGCCCTGAAGGTGTTGCTGTGCCCAGCTTGTGACGTGATGCTCGCAAAATCTGCTTGTTTTTCTACCATTCAGCATGAAGTGGCCTACTTGAAGGAAAAGCTGAAGAAGACTGAAAAGGAGCAGGGGCGGCGGCAGCGGCGGCAACAGCGGGACTCGGGTTCTTCCTCCTCTTCATCGGGTATTTGCTGTCGACATCCCGTCACCATAGGAGTGGAGACCTGCCCTGTCATCAGGGCCTGCAAGGAAACGCAGACTGACGCACCAGTTCAGCTGTGTGAAGTTGCAGTTGGTCACCACATTAGACAAGCAGGTGAATTGAAATACCGAATTTCTGAGTTTTCTTAGCTTAGAGGGAGTGACAGCTGACTTTTAGGGAGTTAGCTTTTAATGGTGCAATGAAAAGCTCATTCTTGTATTTATGTTTGCAGCAGTTGCTGCCAGAAAGCGTGTGAAAATTTAGTAAGCTGTATCTGCCACTTTACTTTCTCCTGTTGATCATTGCTGTCACTTCAATTTCCAACTTTGCTGGTAGTATAACAATGATGGGAAAATGCAAAAATGGTTGTCTAGTGTGCTTCATGCACACAGTAAAAGAAAGCTAGGTGGTCACATAGTGTTATAAAATCCTATTTGTTACGAACAAGCAAGTCCTGTTTGTAACAAAGTAGTATATGTATCTTCAATATTGGATAGCGTGAAATCGAACACGACAAAGAAGGAACACAGATGCACAGGACAGGCGCTTGCATTTGCGTTTCGTGTCAAACCATGGCATTTTCCGATGTGACCAGTTGCTAACTAGGCATCTTCATATTTGCATCCCCCGCATTACTTGTCATCCTGAAACAGACCATGTGTTCAAAGTTGAGGAGTACTGTATTTCCCCAGGACAAATCTTTTCAAATTTTCTTTCTTTCCACGTACCATATCAAATTGGAATGTGTTACTACTGATGGTTGTGAGCCAGAACTCTGCTGATTTGTAGAAGCGCCGACATGCGGGCTAGTTGGTATACGTCCATATTAACAGTGCAAGAAAGGGTGGGACAGAGGTGTTTGTCCAAGTCAGCGCTTGTCCTGTAGCTTCTTTCCTTTTGTCCCATCCCTTTTCGAGCTGTTAATATGGACTCTGTTGATTTGTTTAATAGTGTGCTGTGTCCCTCGCAATAACGCCGTTGACACTGCGAAACTTGCCTGAATAAAGAATAAAGGTTGACCTTTCATTCTTCCATGTCCCACACTTGAACACCGTTCAGTAGACTTGTACAGAAGCATTAGAACGCTGTAATGGGCCATCCTCTTGAGCACCTTCTAGTGGGTCGCCCTCTTCACCTCTTCTCGGAGAGCACGCCCCTCGTGCTCTTGCTCGTGAGAGTCTGCGAGTCTGCGCTCTGTCGTTACTGTCGTCGCTGCGCATCGTCGCCGTCGATCCCGCCGTCAATAAACGCCTTTACAGACTCATTAAATGGAAATCTCTTAAATGGAATCACCGCTTTAATGAAACAACTGCCTCAGATATGATTGGTTTCATATTTGAATCCTGCACCCCTGTTCATCTCCCAATAAACAGAACTCTTGCTGAACGGAACATATTTTCCTGGTCCCTTCGGGTTCCGTTTAACGAGAGTCTACTGTATTCTTCTTTTACCTTTCACAGGCCTGGAGGCTTTTGCCTCGAGTCTCTCCTGGGGTCTGCTTTTGGACGCCCTCTCTGCCCGCCACGACAGGCAACCCGAGCGGCTGACCCTTCGTGAGCCACCGAAGGGTCCTCCCCCAGAGCTGCCAAGGCAACCGATTCGAGCGTGCTCAACTCAAGCCGTGAGTCACGGGGAAGGCAGTCCCGCAGCTGTTACGCACCGCCGTGCCAGCCACACAGTCCTCTTCAGCAGCCTGGATCGCTTCAGCGAAGCTGAGCACACTGAAAGCCCAGAGAGCGGCTATGGCTCTGGCTGCAGGTCAGCCACCTCCTTAGGCAGCTCTGCCACGGGCCGGCCTCTGAGCAGCCGATCGGCCAGCGTGTTTCTGTTTCCCGATGCCGATGGGCAGCCTACTCTCGAGATGAGCACATTGGATGAGGTCCTGGAGGCCGAACCTCAAGTACCGGTGCCCCTGGAAAATCTTAATGATGTAAGTGTGCGCAGGGATTGTGTGGTTGCTAGCCCTGTTATAGATTTTGGTGGCAGAATACTATGGCAGATCGAAATCCACACCCTCTAGTTCAGATGTTAAAGGGGTACTGACACGAAATATTTTCAGTTTTTTGTTTGTTTTTTATGCATCAAATCAAAGACCCAAGTCCTCAATAGCCTAAAAAAATGTACTGGTAAGCACGAGTACACTCTGAAGAATTAATTACAACAGTTTAGGTTCCTACTGTACCCTGACATCACGGAATGGTATGAGCTTCTCGTCCCATGCTTGCCCAAGATCATGCCGTTTGCACGGCTGCTTCATTGCGTGGCGCCGTTGGGGATGCACAGCAGTTACCGTATTTACTCGAATATAACGCGCACCTTTTTTCCGGAAAAACGAGTCCAAAAATCGCATGCGCGTTAGAATCGAGTACCGAAAAAAAAAGAAACTCGGTTATCGTATTGCCATCGACATTTCAAAATGGCCGCCTCCTACGCGCCTTGGCCATTTCTGCCATTTTTTCAGTTCGTACGTGTGCTGAGGAGATTGTCATCCCGTTCTGCATTCGCATCGACGGCATGGAAGTGCCGACTCCAAATACTCGACGAGTGTACCACAATGCCACATTTAAAAGAATAGTTATTACATGTGCAGAGAGACGGATGGAAATCGGGCCGCATCGCGGTCGTTCGGATATAGTTCGGAGTTCCCGAAACGTGCGTGCGAGACTGGCGCATACAGAAGCAGATTTTTTACAGCAAAGCTTCACGAAAAGGTTTCAGTGGACCAAAGCAGGGCCAGTTTCCCGAAATCGAAGAGTGTTGACAGCGAGAAGGAGTTGTCCGACAGCGACGAGGACTCATCCATTACGCGACTCGTATCGCCGCCGTAGTGGTGACAGTTTTAGCGGCAAGGCCCGCTTTTTGACTTTGTGTTTTACTTTTTTGAAACTTCAATTCTTTAAAACCCAAATACTTGTTCTTCTGAATGTGCGAAGTTTGACTCCTACGGACTTTTTTTGTTCTTTTCTCTCACGAAAAATGGGTGCGCGTTACAATCGACGTATTACTTTTTTTTTTTGGTCGCGGAAAACGGGTGCGCGTTACAATCGAGGGCGCGGTAGAATCGAGTAAATACGGTATTTTGAATGCTTTTGGTGATGTGCAAGCAGCCATTTTGTATGTTTTGTTACCTGACTTCACCACAACTAGCCATACAGTCGAACCCGTTTATAACGAATTCGAAAGTGTCGCGAAAAGTGGTCGTTATATCAGTAGTTCGTTGTATATGGACTCGTCCTTAAAAATGTGCGCGTAGCGGCCAAGCCATTTTTTTTTTCTTTGTGCACTTTTATTAAAGTGCTAACAACCCCTTCGGTGACAAGCTAAGTCTTTTCGTGTCGTGAAGCGATGCCCGCTGTTTGCTCACGAGTGATTTAACCGCCTTTGCAATGAGCTGACACCGTTTCACCGAAGCGCGGTACCGCGATGTGGAGCCGATCATCCCTGGCTAGTTGCGTGCAGCGCGTCGCCTACTCGGGTCGCGGAGTCACTGCCCGGGCCGCTTGCTGTATGCTGTATGCGCGCGTTTGTACGTTCTTCGTGCTTGCTTCACTCCGGACCGCGCACGGGTGCGGCGACTAGCCTCTTCGTTCAACGCGGCGAAAACAAGCATTTTCCAAGCAACGCGCACTCTACGTCTCCGCGATGCTCTCGCGGCCCTGCACGACGATGCGACGATGCGCGGCACACTTCAGTTGTCACCTAGTCAGACACGCTGTATACGCTCGCTGTCAGTGCATCGACGTTTCTCGGTGCCCGTGCCGCTCAACAGCAGCGAGCTACTTTCGTTCCACAAAGCGACGTGCACTTAAAAAAAAAGCGGTCTCGCACGACGCGGCGGCGGCGAACTTGCAAACGGCAGCATGGCGCGCTCGTACCGCCGTCAATCCGCAGTGTACGGCGTACGCCACACGCAAAGCCGAGTATCTACAGATGACTGTGATAAGGTTGTTGGCTATAAGGCATAATTTCATGTTCATCGACGGCCGCCACCTCGCCTTCGTTCTTTTCTGATGCTTATCCGCGAAGGCATCGTCGCAATCGCGCGGAAGTCATAATCTACCGGTCTCTGCCGTTACCAAAAAGACAGACGACTTTTCGCGGCACATTGTGGCGTCGACGAGTTTAGGGACGCAGTGAACCTTTTTGCGATGGAAAGCTATCGCGGTTATCACTTCTTGCAATAATGCCTTCTTGCGTTCCAAGGCATTGTTTGGTTCATCGCAGGCGGTCGTAGCTGCAGAGAACGGCGTCAGGAAAGGTTACCGTGCGAAAGCTGACCGCATGGCTTCATGCTGCCTACTATTTTTCTTCCCCTCACTGCCATTCTATCACTGAAGAAATGCCTGGAAAGTGAGCGACCTCGCTCGCAGCATCCGAAATCTGTGTGCGGTGCTCGCCTATCTGGGTACCTTAATCGCGAGTAACCTGGAGCGGGGCACGCGCGAGCGCGCGCCCGTCAGGCTTCAGAAGGTATGTCTTTACTTTCTTTCGCTTCATATGCGCCATGTTTTTACCGCGACCGTGTCCGAAGTGTTCGTTGTAAAAGTAGGAGGCTTTGAAAAATGTTCGCTATATCTGGACGCAGCTTCAATGGTTAGCATAGGAAAATCGTAAGTGCACCCAAATATGGTCGTTATAACCGATAGATCGTTATAAGTGGGTTCGACTGTACTGGTACGTGAACTCACCAGAATTGCCACTGTAGCCTGACGTCACGCTAGTGTCGATGTCAGTAGGTGTGTCATGAGAAAATTGACTTTGATATCGAAATAAAATATCTCATCAGCATTTACCGAGCTTCACAATTCCTTAGAGTGGTCTCTGCATATAGGAGATTTGTGTGACGGAGTGAACTCTGCTTCAAAAATTGGTGTCGGTACCCCTTTAAGTCTTTCAGGCATAAATTAGCATCAAATGTGTCAAGATAACTTGTTCTTGGGATAGTTGGTGATACTTGTAGCCAATGTTGTACAAATAGCAGAAACATAGCAAGACAATATTACTTTTGCCAAGGTCACCGTATAATTTACAAAACATGTTTTTTTTTTTGTCAGCCTTGTGTACCACACTTCTGCAGATTTTATTGCCCTCTTCTGTGGTTTGTGTGTGGATTTAGGCATGTATGTGCTTATTTGACCGTATGACTAGTGTTTTTCTGTGGGGATTAGAGGACCCACTGTTTCTCTTTTTTATAATTTAGCAAAAGTTCGTCATCGATGAGGTCATGAACTGTGCTAGAAGGCAGCAGTCATTAAAGGAGTACTTGCACAAAAACTTGAACACAATGTAACTGTTACATCCCATTGCTGGGAGCACATATGGGTCATCTGTACAGTATCAGCAATAAGTGCAGCCCAAAAAATATTTCAATTGAGTTTTAAAGGACCAGCAAACAGGCTCCAACTTGATAGCAATTATATGAACAGTCTCGGCTGGTTTTTGTTCGTCCTCGTTGCCGCCGCCGTCATTCACTGTATATGTATAAGTATGTATATATAAATAAAAGTCCCAAAGAAAAATAATTCAGAAAAATGTTTCCGAAGCGCGGAATCGAACCAGGGACCTCTCACTCTGCAGCCCGTGGCGCTAGCCACTACGCCACGAAACGCCGATCCTCTAGGAAGCTAACGGCAAGCGTTATATACACACCCTTTACCGCTGGCCAGACTCAGAGACAGCAGGCGCTTATAAGCGTTTCTTCATTGCCAGCGAGATGGCGCGAGGAGCGCAACGAAGGTCACTCACTCGCTGCAGCGGCTGCGTTTGCGAAAGGAGCGCGCTGTTCAAACAGAAATAAGTAACAACTGCGACATTTAGTTCGCGCACGTCCTGTGTGTACCTGTTCATTCGTTTCGTGCGTCCTGCTTTATGTTTCAGCAGTGCGCTTCAAGTATCGAGCTGTGACGCATGATAGTGGTTCGCGCTCGTCCTGTGTGTGTTCTTTTCGTGCATCCTTTGGGCTCGAGCGACGCGCTGGCACTTTCTAGCAGCTTTCCATTCTTCGCGTTACATTTCAATTTGTTGCCATCGCATTCATTGCTTCGCTGTTGCGGCGAAGCTGTGACTTTTTAACACCTCCCAAACAAGCTCGCTAATTTGTGCAGAAGGCAGCGGCTATCACATTTTGCAAATATCACAGCGCTGTGCGCTGCAAAGACACTCCATTTTGAGAGCTATTCCTGCGCCCCTCTCCTTCACCTGACTAGTCCTTTCCACCCACACACAGACATAATCTTGCCCATGGGCAACATTACATACAGTACCCACTTCGTTGATTTTGGGACGTTAAACCCCAGATATTATTATTAACACTTCGTTGATTGGTCCTTTGCACTACGAAACAGCGCCTTGGCTTAGTTTGAAGTGAACAACAGCGCATAAAACAAGGACAAAGAGAGAATGAACGACACCAGTGCTGACTAACAATGTTTTTCTTTATTGCACCAAGGCAATACAGTGGACTCTCGGTAAACGGAACCTGAAGGGACCAGGAAAATGTGTTCCATTTAACAGGAGTTCCGTTTACTGAGAGATGAACAGGGGTGCGGAATCCAAGTATGAAACCAATTATATTAGATGCAGTTGTTCCGTTTAAACAGCAGTTCCGTTTAACAGATTTCCGTTTACTGAGAGTCTACTGTATATAGAAACAAAAACAGCCTGCCCCACATGCGCAGCACTACACAATCAATCTACGCAAAGATAATGGAAGCATATTTTGAGTAGTGATTAAAACCTTTCTAATCACAAGCCTAAGGAGTGTCTTGACACTATGGTGATGCAGTTTTGGCCGTGCAGTCTGCATTTTCATTTTCCTTCTGTGCTGCCCTCTGCCATTTCGGTAGAGCCGATACTACTGGGACAAGCGGCATCGCCAGAATGAAAGCCTCCGAGATTAAGAACCGTCTCGCGACTTTACCACTAGGGGAAGAGCGCATGCGCTGTGGTATATTTGTTTACCTCGCCAGTGCCTCGCTACCCTCACACCACGCTTTCTCACCCCGCTGCTCTGACACGAGCAACACGTAGAAGAAGCCCTGCTCAGTCGTTGGCTGCACGCCGATAACGTAATAGCTGACGTTACGTTGCCAAAGTGGGTGTAGTCATGACAAAGGGCTACGCTTACCCCTCTTCGTTGCCGAGAAGGGTGGGAAGGCCAAGCAGGAAACCAAAATTAGCCGAAGCGAGTTGTTCTATACCCTGTAACTTCCTTATTACAGCATTTATTCACAAAGTTCTTGCGGCAACATGTTCACATCATACAAGTGCACAGTTATCTCTTGATCCCAAATTTTGGACCACGAGTTTGTTTAGTGGACAGACTGATGGGCTAGTTGGTAGTGCATAACTCAGAACAGTAGGGCAAAGAATCACAAGGACGGCGACAGGTAAGGATGCTGTGTCCCGTCTGTACCATTTGCCGTCTGTGTGATTTTTTGCGCTACTGTTCCGAGTTGTTTACTGGCCCTTTAATGTTCATGAAAGTGCCCAATTGGAAAGTGAAGCACCTAACGATACAGTCATCAGCATGGGGGCCATTTGTAAACAATGTACGTCATGAGTTTTGGTAATTCATCTCAGTGACGTCAGACATCGTATAGTTGTTTGGATGCCTTATACTGTTGTGATGGAACATACACTTTAAAGGGGTCCTGCAACACTTTTACAAGAGATCATGTGATGATCTCACCGTTGGAGTTTACTGCCTCGTGAAGCAATTGTCACTAAAACTTTTCAAATCCGTCAAGTAGGAGCGGAGTTGCAGGGATTTGTTGCACACTTCAAGCAATTTTACTCTCATTTTGCCTTATCAAGCACACTGAAAGTTTCACAGGGTGGATGACAAAGGGGCAAGGAGTTACGTCAGTGTGCGTCATGTCTTTGAGCACTTTCTTTTTTTTTTTCCTTTGAACATGTTTCCTGACTTTCATTGTGACAATGAGCATGCTAGTGTCACTGCTGTCTAATTCTAGCACACTAAAGAGTGCAATGTCAGCATGTTGTGGCATCTCATGGTGGCCACGGTAATTATGCAACATAAAAATGCTCAGATCAGCCAATGGCTGTGTCCTTCCTTCCGTTGACATACCTAGTCGTGCTCGTCGATGACATAGTTTGCCGAGAGAAGACCAAGGGATTTCTAGTAGGGGTGTGCGAACATTCGAAATTTCGAATATTTTTCGAATAGTGTTTGCTATTCGATTCGATTCGCACTGGAATTTTACTATTCGAACTATTCGAACTTCCCAAAAACAAATACAGTCAACGCCCAATTGAAAATGACCCCTTCAGATTTTTAATATGCTTCACCTCATTACACTCTCGTATTGCGGCAAAGCTGCCTTTTAAGGTCCGTTACGGTCGGACTTTGCCAAGAACGTCCCATTGGAAGTGGGTCCTAGATTTTCAATATGCGTCACCTCATCACACCCCGGTATTGCGGCAAAGCTGCCTTTCCAGCTCCGTTACGGTCGAATTTTGCCAAGACACAGTCAACGTCCGATTAAAAGTGGTTCGTAGATTTTCAATATGCTTCACCTCATCATACCCCGGTATTGCGGCAAAGCTTCCTTTCAAGCTCCGTTACGGTCAAACTTTGCCAAGAGACAGTCAACGTCCGATTGAAAGTAGTCCCTAGAGTTTCAATATGCTTCACCTCATCACACTCCGGTATTGCGGCAAAGCTGCTTTTCACGCTCTGCTACGGTCGCAAATGTATTGACTCGAGAAAACGTTGGTTCCAACATGGAGATGAAAGATGTGGCGGAGGTGGGGGCTCAATTAATGCTGTTTTAGACCTGAAATTTGGGCAGGAAGTCCGAAAAATTGGAAGCCGAAGCTTTTTAGCATCCAAAATTTCAGATGTTCTTGTATATGAACATCTACGAGGCAGATTTGGAACTCCGGACTTGAAGGGAGCACACCCTTGTCTGCCACATCAGTTGGGCTTCCACAGAAGTTGAAAGAGGAGGAGAGGCTGAGGAAATGGCATCTTTGCCTATCACACTCCAGTATTGCGGCAAAGCTGCTTTTCACGCTCTGCTACGGTGTAAAGTGTTGTCAGCAACACTTTGGTTGCACCAAATCATGTACATAAATAGAATTCGGCCTCTACATTGCCTCATTCTTGATAAGACAACTATGAAACACCACCCCGCCAGTGCTTCATCAACCTAGCGAAAAGAAACACTTTAATGTTGCTATCTCATAAGAATATGCTAAGGAATCCTCTCTTGACTTTTTTTTCTGCAATTTCGCTTCGAAGTATTCGAAATATATTCTAGAAGTATTCGAGAAATATTCGAAAAATATTCGATTCGATTCGCACTCACACTTCAATATTCGAATTCGCTTCGCACCCAAAATTTTGCTATTCGCACAGCTCTAATTTCTAGCTGTCTTTAAAACGTAATTTTAAGTTCGCTGCCCCATGCAGTGCTATCATATTTGGCTCTCATGTCCAGAGGAGCCTCGACTGTCGATGAACAACAATTTTTGAACATGTTCAAAAAGTGTTGCAGGACCCCTTTAAAAACAGTGGGGAAGATGGAGTGCGGCCTCTCAGCTCTGGGTGCAAGCAGGTTTCGAGCTGGTTTCTACTTTGATCACTGACTGTGTTTGTTTTGCGAATACGTAGAGTAAATAATCTCCCTTGTCAGTGCTTCACAACACGAAATAACATTATAGCATGTGTGCTAAAAGATTTGACAGATGTGTTTTCGAGTAGTACTTGGATGAAAATCATCTCAAGGTCATTGCTGTTCCTACTCTGTCTCCTCTTGATTCTGGCATGTTTATCAACTGGCTAAAGAAAGCTCACCCTTTGTGACCATTGAATTGTTTTGTTCTTTTCATGGGCCTGGACCAGGATGACCCCATGACATCTCTTTGAAGATGTGCCTACTGCTTAGGCCAAGAGGCAGGAACTTCGCAATGAACATTCATGCCCAATGTCATCTCCCTATGGTTAGTAAGACAACTTCTTTCTTTGGTAGGGCTAACAGAACACCATTCAGGTTTTATAATTGCACTGTTTTTACTAAGTGCATTATGCTGGAACTGCAAGCCAACAACATGCACATTAGAAAAATTTCTGTACACGATCAGAAGATTTAAAGCTTTTCTTTATCGCAGCCAAATTTTCCGAAGACCTTTAAAAGTATCTTCTTTTGCAAACGTGGGCTTCCCTCTTCAAATTCGGATCTTTCAGTAGCAATAACTTATTTCACTTGACATACGTTATTGTGCAGTTTCAAAGGCTCCAAAGGTAGGATGTAAAACATCATGAAAACAGTTTTAGATAAAATGAAAGCTGCTCACAACATGTTTATGTAATTAATTGACATGAATGGGGCACCAATTCAATGAAATCCACCTCTTCGCTGAATAGTTAGATTTTTTGCGAAATGTATTGCCCTTTGGTGGCAGACCCAATCAAAACTAGGTCACATTGAGCACGTAAAGCTGTAACTCCAAGAGGCTGTCCCATGAGTTGTCACTGTAGAGCATGCTTCAACTTCTTAACATAGTGGGAAACATGCATAAGGCATACTCTTAGAATAGAAATATGCAAACAAGACGTGATGGAAGATATACATACGCTCGCGGCTCAACATAATAGACATGAATACAGTAGAATCTTGTTAATTCGGCCCCCGGTAATTCGGAAATTCGGATAATTCGTCATTCCCACACCCTCCCTTCAAAAATGTTCATAGCCCTATGGCAACAAACATTCGCTAATTTGACGCTAAATTGCACGCCCACTGGTTAATTCGGACTGGAGGCGAGCCAAAGACGGCGAAACTGAAACTGTGTCTCAGAGGCCATAATATTTATCGCATTGCATTTTCTTTGCCACACATGTGCTAACTTATGGTCTCCGAGATGGGCTCGGCAGCAACGGTGCACTTTTGATGCCGATCGCGGAGGCCAAGGAAAACCACATTGTTTTTTGAAAACTTATGAAAGGAGACACAAGGTGGCATTTTGGAGCACGCATTTCTTTTCATTTGTAATTGAAGGCTAGGATGCAAAATTTTTTGCGACCACCCGATGCAAAGGGAAAGCCACAGTTTCATCATCATCATCATCATCATCATCGGTGGAGAACGGATAACAGAGAAACAAGGCCTCCGACGGATAGCGTGCGGACTTGCAGACAGATGTCGGTTGTGCTTTTTTCCCCCTCTTCGGTGCGTTGTTCGGTGTATCGGAAGTGTCGGTGCGCGAGGTGGTGGTCGGGCCGTAGGGGTGGTGTGATATATCACCCTGCCGCGATGTTGGAACCGGCGAAACGCACGAAGTACGCGGTGTAGGACTTGGCAACTAAAGTGAAGATGCTAAAGGCACTCAAAGACGGTGCTTCCAGAGAAGAGGTGATGCGTCAGTTCGACGTAAAAAGAAGCACGCTATCGACGTACGTGAAAAACGAGGCTCAAATAATGGAAGCGTTAGGGGGCGAAAAATTTCACGCCAGACGAAAGCGATTGCGCATCGCAGCCCACCCACAACTGGAGGAAGCGCTGTTGCTGTGGATCATTACTGCATGCGAGTCGAAGCTGCCGTTGAGTGGACCACTTATATGCACGCAAGCAGAGAGGTACGCTCTACGAATGAACATAGATTCCTTCAAGGCATCGGTGAGACGGATGAAGCGCCCTCGGTGAGACGGATGAGGTGTCCCACGAAGACACGTGCGATGAACTATGCCCGGTGCATCGTAACGCAAAAGAAGCCGCGGACGCTCTCGTAGTTCTAAAGGAATTTTGTTACGATGTCCCAGGCAATACTCTTGCGTTAGAGGGTTTGTCACATGCCCGCAAACTAGTCCTTGCCGCCCAGCTGTCCACAAAAAAAAAACAAACAGCACTACTTCTCCAAATAAAGGTATGCGATAAAGGAATTGAAAATGTGCGTTTTTGTTATGCATTCGTTAATTCAACATTTGGATAATTCAGACATTTTTTTCACTCCCTTGAGATTCGAATTAACGAGGTTTTACTTTATACAGTAGATTTTCTTTATTCTACTCCAGGTAATCAAATTTCTCAGTTTAGCCGATCCCAACCAGTGGTCCCAGCTGCTGCCCGTACATTCTATGGGCCACATTTTCGTTATTCTAATTCTGAAATTAGCCTTCACCGAAAAATTAGGTGATGTAGATGGCTGAAAGTGTTCCTTAAACTATGAGAAAATAGAACGCACCATGGCGTCGGAAATCCTATTGGCCACGTACGCCAGTGTATCCCTTGTCGAGTCATGAAAAGCCTTTTGTAAGTTGTCATATTATCGATAGCGGCAGCTTTTACCTAGTATGGCAGCTGACGAAAGTGATGACCTCCACCACCATTACTAGCGCATGCGAAATAACAGAATTGGAAAGGCTGAGAATCTTTCAGTGCTAATGTATAGCTCACCTGTCTATTTAATTCTAGCTGTGCAGCAGCCTTCACAAAAGGTGCTTCTCGACAGCATGTGCTATCATCAGAATGAATAGATAAGCTGGAAAACTGCAGCACGTCCACTTTTCGCAGAGCTGTGCAAGCACTATGTTGGGGTTACAGTTACTATATTGAGCATGAAGAAAAAAATCCTAATTTCAAAGCGTGAAGTTGGGGGTGTGTTTAGTGTGAGAACACGTTAATTATGTGAGTACATAGTATAGTATACTTGAGTCACAAAAGCATGAGCGGCAGAGATTATTGACGTGAAGTTATGGAGCACTCAGTTTTGTTGATGTTCTGTGAAAAAGTAAAGATCTCACATGCTCAGAAAGTATTCTATTGAAAATGGCCCAGAGTTTTCTTTGGGAGCAACATTTTCAAGTGCATTCGTCTAGGCACTTTTTTTCAATGCACGTTGTGACATGTCCGCTTGTGTATCTCTTTTTATACAGGCAGGATCCTCGTGCCACTCCAGTGTGCTGTCGCATCCTGCACAAGCGTGGAGACACCCTCACCGTGAATACCTTGCCCACTAGCTAACAAATTGTCTAACTTGGCCTCTCTGATCAGGGTTGCAGAGTTTACGTCATGCTAGTTCAGGGAGTATCTCTGTTTCTTATTGTGTATCAGTCCTAAATGTGCGACTCCTTTCTGCTTTTTAATGTGATGTTAAGAAGGTTGATAGGATTTAGGATTGTGGCTCAGTGGTTGTGGTGCTCAGCTCCTAACCCAAAAGACGTGGGTTCGGACCAGGCCACGCAGGTCACATTTCAATGAACGCGATGTGCTAGAGGCCCATGTACCGTGCAATGTCAGTGCACGTTAAAGAACCCCAGGTGGTCGAAATTATCCAGGGCCTTCCACTGTGGCATGCCTCATGATGATATCATTTTGGCACATAAAACCCCAGAAATTATTAGTATTACGATTTGGGTTTACATATGCAGGGTGTTGAATTAAGATAAGGTCTTGTTCAATTCGTGTTTACATTCGTGTCAACGCCTTTTCGCTCAGGTATTTAGGGAGGATGGTAGGTAAGAACAGTCAAAAGCTAAGGTAGTGCCAACTTTGGTGGGTATACCTACAGATCAGTCTGCTAATACTAGTCACATACGAGTGGGCCTAGAGTGTTCTTTGGAGCAAGGTATGGGAGCGGGCTAGTTGGTATTCCATAATGCTAAACCTTCTTATTGGAGGTGGTCGAAGGTTGTGCATGTGGGCTTGGTTGTATAAGCCACTGAAAAAGCATTCAGTATCGCACAGCCAGCAAATGTGCACAAATGTAGTGCTCTATGTTTCTCTTGGGATTTCTGGCTGAAGAGGTTGACTGGCTTTGTGTGCCCTAGAATGGTCAATGAAGTGATCGTGAGCAGGGGCGTAGCCAAGGGGGGGGTTGGGGGGTTCAACCCCCCCCCCCCCCCGAAATTTTTCAGTTTTGCTTGTGTATATATACACGCACACATACAAACGCACGCACGAACATACATAATGTATGGTTGAACCCCCCCCCCCCCCCCGAAAAATATTTCTGGCTACGCCCCTGATCGTGAGTTTTAGGAATCGGACGTATAAGTAATGTTTCTAAATATCTTACAGTCCTACTTAAAGTTCACATAGAATTGCAAAAAAAGTTTTTTACTATAGTTCAGTTTCTTAATTTTTGGTGACTAATGCCGCATATACATATAATATACATGTGTAATTTACATTTATGACAGAAGTGTCAGCTTTGTTCACTTAAAGGGCCATGACACCCAACTTTTGCTCATAATCTGCATTATGTGGGTTAATCCTTTGGTGTTCACAAACAAGCTGGCGAAATTTCACCCCATTTGGTAGAGAATTTAGTTTATAACGAGCATTTTTATAAACATGCGAGCGGCCCGAGAGTCTGAACACACACCGGTTCACTTGTGAGCGGTGACGTAACAAGCTGCTTGTATTGCAAGCGTCTGTATTCCGGCCAATGATATTGTTTTGTGGTCAGCTGCATGTGCAGTGGAGCTACAGTAAAAGCTCGTTCATTCAAATTTCGTGGGACCGGAAATACTGTCCAAACAAACCAAAGGCCGAATTATCGAAAGTATCAAGAAAACAATAAATAAATGTTGATTATATCAATGCGCATTCATTTTTTTGAGGAATAAACAAATCCAGTAATTACTCTGCATAAGAGCAGTGCAAAAACCGCAATTTTCGTCATTTGCAACTTTGGTCACAATGTAAGCACGGCAAGATCCCCCTGCCTTAATCCGAAACGTGCTCTGAACCCATATTTTATTACACGATTGTGGATGGCGACCACACCTTTTTGAAAGCCTGCGGCCGTTTCAGCTGTCCGAGAATCCAGTTTTCGTTCCTTCGCATTGCACGTTTGCGACGCTTTATGCTCGCCACGCTTCGAGGGTTGTCTGAATTAACCGGGTTGCACCAAAATATGACTGAATTAATGGAAGTTTGATGCCATTAAGCAATACATGCGCTGGCTGGGACCAGAGAATATGTCTGAATAATCAGATTTTCCTAATTAATGAATGTTGAACTAACGAGCTTTTACTGTATTAGCGCTTTCTTAAGTTCGGCATTGAAAATTGAGCAGTTTGCAGCGGCTGAAACTTAGGCAGAAAACGATGGCTCCATTCCATGAAGCACGTGATGTCACCCACGCCATGGCAAAATGGCGGTTGCCGGCTGTGGGCGGAGTTTATAGCCAGCGACTTCTAGGGCTCATTTTGCAATGAAATATTCTTTTACAGTCTATTTTTCACACATGTAAAGGCACAATAGACCATCCACTTCTATATTTCGCTGAAAACCGCAATTTAGTGGGTGACCTTGTCATGGCCCCTTTAAGGCTTAAGAAAAAAATACCATAGCTGCTTGTCTGCAGTTTGGTTCAACACCCTGCATGCCGCAAAGTCTAGCTGCCCAACATAGAGCCCAGATGCTCATGTGAAATTAGATCCTTTCATTGAGCAGGCTTAAAAAGTGAAAATTGGCTATGTATCCCGACTTCCTGAAGTCACCTTACTTTGCACCTTTATTTTTGATAGCTTGCTGTGTGCTTATTCTTGCATATTAGCTCTTAAGAAAATACTGAACTGATCAAATGCATTTTTAATGCTGTAATGCCAGCTCTTCATTTCCATTCTTGAGCAGTTTTCCCATCATTTCATCGTACTGTTGCACCAACAGGTGAACGCCAGATAGTGCTCATGTATGATCATGCTGGTGTATGTCAGTACTGGTCTACGACAGTAAGCTATAGCAATGCTGGTCTGTGTGACAGCCCCGTTCTGCGACTGCCCAGCTATATGGCAGGGCTGGTGATTGTTAGTGCCAGATAGTGACAACAACATTTTACAATGCAAACATGTGGCAGATTTAGTCTACAACCTGGTCTCTGACTGCACTGGTTTATGCCTGCGCTGGTCATTTGTGGTACTGGTCATTGACAACGCTGGGAGTCGGCAGTGTTGCATATTGACAGTGCTAGTCTATGATGGCAATGTCAGGGCTGGCCTAATGACCACCTTGGTTTGTGGCAGCATTGGTGTACAGGCACATCTGGTCATTGACTGCACTACGTGGACCATTTCTTATCAAAGGTAGTGGCATTCTTCAACAGTGCTGGTCGATAACAGTGTCGTTCTGCAGCAGCTATGTTTTAGGGGTAATTTTCTTTTATGACCTTCATGTGCCTGCGTGGGTGCTCTGTTCTTCCACTCTTTGCCTCCGGCTGCACTGGTTGTGCCTGGTTCTTTTTCCACACTATCGCTGGCTATCTTGCAGATCTTTTTCTAACACTGACGGGTAATTCTCTGACGCATACACTTGTGACGCTGTATGAACGACATTAAAAGGGATGGCAAAGTCTAACTTTAAATCAGGTTACATTGCTATGTTGGCACGTTACTGATCTGTTCAAAACTTATTGCTTATGGAAAAGACAGATTTGGCCTGTTATTGGTGAAACTCACTTTAGAGAAATAAATAGCTGAAGTGTGGTTAACTGCACCAGTTTAAAAGCTCAGTTGAAAGCCAGCGCCTGTTCTTGTTCTTGCCTTCCTGTGTGCTTCGTTTCAATTCTCACACTTTTCTTTACAATGGATTCATAATAGAAAACCGTATGGCCATTTCTCCTTCTTATAGCAAAATGCAGTCAGTGATGTCATTGCCTAGAGCTGCACATTCACTGATCTTTATTTTTTAAATTTCTTGTGGATTTGGGAGGCTTCCCATATGCACTAAAACACAGTTATTTATTTGTAAACAGTTTTGGACTGTAATTTAAAGATTGCTTTACTTTTGCTCAAAAGGTGAAAGATGGTGCTACTACCAGTAGCCTGTAATTTTATTTTCTAATATGCCAAATCTGTGTTCTTGAATCTGTTTGATACAGGTCTACCTGTTAGACTTGATGCAACAAATTTTTAAAAATCCATTTTCAATGAGTGGATTTAGAACACTCACACATTCACTATTATTTTGGTTGCAGCATGTAAGATTTGTTGTTTATTTGAGTGCCCTTCTTTTTCTTAGCTATCAAGTAGCTGGCTAAAGGTAAGCTGGCGGTATGTATATGACCTTAGTAATCCTAATGTTGCTAAACTGGCTATATTTCTAAATGCTCGTGTTCCCTTGGAGCGTTTGACATAAGTAGATCCATGCTCTAGCTACCAAACGCTTTGGCTTCGTTTTCATAAAAAGGCAGCAAAGCAGTTCAAAGATTCTTCACTCTCTTCTCATCTCTTTAGTACTAGCATTGCTAAATTGAAGGCCTTATTTAAGGCTGCAAAACACACGTCCTGACGGCCACATGCGGCCCATGAGCAACTATTTAGTGGCCTACAGTGTGGTACTTTAGACTTCTGTGGCATATTGGTGCTGCAATTGGCATAATTAATAATAATTGCTGGTGTTGCGCATACCAAAGCCACATTTGGCATGAGCTGATGTGCTGAGAAAACTGACAATTTCGTTTCAAATCATGAAGCACCACTTGAATAATTAACCAACGAACTCATGCGTGCACATAAAATAATTTAAATTTGTGGTAGAGTGTAATCTTTAGGAAATCAGCACATAAATATTGCTCCATGAAACGTAATCATAGACCTAATTAAGGACAGAAATCAAGGCCATGTTATCGGCATAGCATTCATAAATAAATCAGACATGCCTTTTGTTATGCTGTGATTAAATAATCAAAGATGATAGTTCCAGAAGAGCGCTCATTTCCTGCCTCAGCAAATTCGCAAAGTTCTTTTGGCATGGCAATAGCTGCAAGCGGACTTATCTATGTGTCGTCATAATAGACGAGATGTGCAGTTTTCACCAGAACAGGTGAGAACATCAATGCTCTGGACTATCTCGTGTAAGGAAACGCTCTAATGGAATTTTGAGCACTGCTAATCAGCAGAAGTGGCCAATTATGACATTAAAGGCACGCTAAGAATAGCGACACAGGCTATGATAAAGCTAGAATTTCTCACCGCAAGCAAGAGTTGAGTCTTGCTTTTGTTAAGGCAGATAATGGGTGGCTCACCGTGAGATGTTTGTTTTGGTCCTCGTTGATTTTAAGTTGTGTAGGCCTGACCTAAAGCAATAAGCAGTTAAACAGGTGTAGGAACTCCCCATATCAAATATGCCACAGGGTGACCAAACAAAGTCTGTTAGAGTTCCCTCCCGGTAGCATGGAAAGAAGGCTGAATGAGAAGGAAAGATTGCTGAGCCTCATGTGCTGCAAAGAATGCAAGTTTGCAGCAGAAAACAACTTTGTATTGCGTCAGTGCTTTCTGCAGTGCATTTATATAGAATGGATACACTGGCAACAGTGATTGTATTTATTTATTTATTTGCTGTTTAATGTTTAATACAGCATCAATACAACATACTGAAGAGCAAATGTGCATACAAACGATGACAAGTGACCAAGAAAATAGAGATGTCAGCAAAAAAAAAAAATTAATAAAAGCAGAAGACTCGAGTAACATGATTGATGAGAAAGTGTGGCAAGTACTGCTTTCAGAATTTGTTTCTTTTTCTTACTATCCCCTTGGGTATTGTGTATGCAAGTGCTTAACCATGCCGCAAGTAGACCAAGGCCAAGAGTTGAATACCTCCCATTATAGTTTACTGTAAAGCAAACCATAGTGCACTGGGGAGGCTTGCACGGTTGGCTTTACAAAACCAGATAGGAGGAGCATATATTCTTGCATACCCAGGCAGCCCTACGTGTGAGGTGGTGCTGATAGCAGGGTGCTAGAGGTTGTCTGGTTGTAGCTGCCATAAGTGACCACTGCTTTCCTCACTGGCTAGTGTACTATTCTCTTGTAGAGGAAGATTTTTGGGGACACACTAATGTCGCATCTCTGCAACGCCTTATGTGACAAATAACACTGGAGGCTGTTATGTCTGCATGGCCTCAACTGTCTCCCCGGCTCACGTCATGAGCCTGTATGATGGCAGGTGGTGGAGTAGCCTGTACACTTTTCTTGTCAAAGTGACATACCCATGCACTCGGCATAACCGGATGGCGAGTGACGCAGTAAACTTTCAACCTGCGAGGGCCGTAACATGAACTGCTTGGTAGCGAAATTTATTGGAAAGGTCCGCCTCGCTGTTTGTGTCTTGGCGTTATGGCATTAGGCGTGACGTTTATGGAACTAGAAAGCCCAAAGCTAAATCATTCTGTATTAAGAAACATCCTTAATGTGCAACATTCCGATTTATTTCTGCAAGTTTCACTGTCTTTCACATCTTACATTACAGCTTTCTACTGGCTTGTCAATTCAGCTTAACTGCACTGACTTGCCGAAAGCTTTTTGACTATGTTATAGCTGACTATGTTATAGCTAATCAGTTGTGTGGAATTCCACAGAATTACTTTCAACTTGGTATAGTTACAGCTAGGCTTTACAGCAGCTGGCTAGTGCTCATCTCTTGTTGAAAGAAACCAAGCCACTAGGAGCATGAGGATTGTATTAGATGGCATTGTGGAACTCTTGATGCTAAAAATGATTTGAGGGTGAGCAGGAGAGGTGGCATCCACCTTCAGACCTTCTGAGCAGTGCAGTTGCCTGCATCAGTGGCCGTCAGTGTGTGCTGCGACTTCATTCTGACAAAAGCTGTACGTTCGATTTGAATACTGATCAATACTCCACAGTTTTCATGTTGCTTATGAGAACTTTCGGACACTTGATTACCTGAGCCTTGCTTTGATACGCAGCTACACCATGCATTTTCACTTTCCCATCCTCATGCCCACCGTGAACTGTGTTCAGTTCAGTGTTTTTGTTGTCGAGTGCTACTTAAGTTGGCAGTTACTAAACGTCGCATAAAAAGGGGTGCCAGCCATACATGATTCTTCAGCTTTCGCTACTGGCTTATTCATGCTCATATTCTGCATAGACATGGCCACCTGCATAGTACACGGTTTAAGGGGACACTGAAGTAAAACATGAAATCAGGTTCTTTGGTTGGTGTGTTGGTTTATGGGGTTTAACGTCCCAAAGCAACTCGAGCTATGAGAGACGCTGTGGAGGAGGGCTCCGGATAATTTCAACCACGTGGTGTTCTTTAACATGCACTGACATTGCGCAGTACACGAGCCTCTAGCATTTCGCCTTTACCTAAATGCGATCACTGTGGCCAGGTGGGAACCTGCATCTTTCAGATCACCAGCTGTGCACCATTACTGCTAAGCCACAGCAGCGGCTTAAACAGACAGACAACCGCTCAGAACACGAATTGAGATAACCCCACTAATGGAAAAATTATCTAATGTATTGTCTAAAACGCACCCTGTATATTTTTATTTCTTCACTCAAAATTACTTTTGGCACCTCTAGCGGCAAAAAAGTGAAGAGGCACTTGTAGGCATTCACGTGACCTTTTACTGCTTTACGCTATTGTCTCTACATTAGCGTTAAAATGCAACACATTTTTTATTACAATCTTTTCTAACTTAAAACGTGCAGATATGCCTTCGTTTGTACTGAGCAGAACAATGGCGCCTCCTTTGTTGACGTATGATCTGATGCTCATGAGTGGCAGCATGAATGTTTTTACCCAAGAGCCTAGCGGCACCTGTCGATCAGTTAGAAAAGTTCAAAGAGCGCCTTGCAGCCTCCATGATTAGCTCCGGCAACACGTTGCCGGAGCAAATCGCGGAAGTCACGAGTGCCTGGCTCGCGAGGCGGTAAGGGGCCCTCATGTGACTATGAGCATTCAGAAAACTCATTCTACCTGCTTTTTATATTTAAAAACTGTTGAATATGTCAACATGAAGGCGGTTAACCACAGTTTCATTCACTCCTGTGAAAGTAGAACCTTGAGTGTAATGCGAGGAGAGCTATTGGCATTGCTATCGCTTCACAGCATTGCTGGAGGACGCCTATATGCACTTTAGAGGCTTTCCAGATTGAAAAATACTGCGTATAAAATAACCACGCACTTTTGGGATCAACCGCTGCAGCTACAAACTCTACGAAGGGTGAGCTTTCCGTTCCACCATAAAAAACTGGGTCGAGAAAAATCAGTTGTCAGTCCCTTTAAACAGCAAATCAGTTCGTACTGATAGCTGATTCAATGAGAACTCTAATGTGATCAATATCACCTTCAGTGGTTCATTATAAAAAGAGAAAAATGAAGTCCAGGGTTCACGTTCTGAATTTCACACTGAAACTTCAGCACCTGAATATTGGTGTGAAATTATGGATTTCAGAAGTCTTTCTTTCACACTTTGGTCATAGTGGCTCAAGGGAACTTTATGAAGATTGATTTGTTAGGTCCCTGACTCTCTTAAAATAGTGCTGTTTGTTACTGGTGAATTATGTAGGCCCTTGCAGATGCTGTCAAAATGTAATGTTGCAATGAGTTGGTGCAGGACTCTTAAGGCAGCTTTGCCACCTGTAATAATTTTTTTACATTTTCTCATTTACCAAGTGCCTTTTGTATTTTAAAGGATAATTTGCTAATGAGAAATCATTTTTCTCTTTCCTTAATCATTCCTTTGATCATAAGTTTACATGCATCACCTGTCTCTTTTGTTAAGAATAATTAAGAAGGATGTGGTCATATTTAGCGATGCAAGGCAAGTAATATGTAATATTGAACAACTTATAGGGTGGTGCCATCTCTCACTTAATACCAAAGCATAGCATGTGCTGTGTTTTGCCCTAACAATGACAGAGGGCGCCACCATTCTGATGCTGTGGCATCAGCGTTGTCGGGCACTGCGTGTGACCATATTGCTCCATCTGGATACCCAAAATTGGAGCAGGCGTATAATACCCAAAACATACTCAGTGGCATGATCTGCCAATTAGTGCAAAAGTTTGACATGAATAAGCCAGCAGTTTAAAAACTGTAGAAGCCATGCATAGCTGCACAGCTTTTTGTGTGATGTTCAGTATGCATCACGTTTAAATAAAAATGCTGTTGGATGATATATCCATAATAAAAATTTCGTGTTTCATTTTTTGTCCTGAAAAGTACAAAAGCATAACTAACAATGCTGCTGCTATAGTCAAGGCTCAGAATTGATTGTGGTATTGGCCTCGAGGCCCACCACTGGAAATGCCGGCGCCACCGTCGGCGTGACGTACTTGGCAGGATCACGTGGTCTCCGCGGCCGCGTCGGCTGCTTGTGGCGCACTGCCGCGTGCTTTGAAAACGAGTTTCAAGTCCCACATGCGCTGCGGTCTGTTCAAACTCGGAAGTTTGCTCTCATTTTCTACTCAATTGAAACCATTTTAATAGAGTGGCTGCCTCCGAAGGCGACGAACATGGGGCTCTACCGCTCGGTGCCGCAGCGCCGCGCTTACGCAAAGGAGCCCAGTGTCAGCCTGCACTGGTAACCGCGGGACAAGAAACAGCGTGAAGCATGGGTTGTAAAGATCAGAACCGGCAAGTAGCCATCCGCTACGAGTCTTGTGTGCAACAAGCACTTCCGCGACGAAGACTTTTGTTACTGCGTCGGGCCTGCGATGTTCGGTGAGTAGCAGACAGCGCGCACTGAGACGATGGCTCGCGCGCGCTTCCCGCCGGCAAATGATGCTTATCTGCCACAGGATGGTAAAAGCGCTACATTTTACCACGTGCGATGCCATCTCAGAACCCTCCAATGCGACCTCTTGATCGTCGGCCCCGTGCTCAGCGTCCACAAAATCGGCTGCAGATGCACAAGTCATTGTTTAGATACGTTGAATTAAAAAACGCACAGGGTCCCTTATGCATTCGTTAAAGATGACTAGAAGGCGAAAGCCATCTTCTTGTCAGTCGATGTACTGATTCTCCCGCGTTACTGTATTTTCTTTCTTTTCCTAGGCGTCGCATGACATGCTCGGTCTCGTAGACTGGTTCTCCTTCCACCAGCAATCTCGAAGTGGTGAAGCTTTGGTCTATGAATTTGTTGATCACAGAGAGCGGCAAGTTCACTGGAATGCAAACGGAACGATAATAAGGAGCATTAAAAAAAGGCATCGCATTTGCTCACGTTTTGTGTGAGTACCAAACGAAACGAATGCGCTGAATAAAGAAACAGAAGCAGCGGCATTTGCCCGCTGAGAAGACCGATCAATACGCAGTGCGAGACAACTTGTCAAATGACATTGAAACGTACCCGAATTTAGACCGAAAAAGAAAAAAAAAAAAACACTGAATCGTCGGGACGGCAGATCACAAAGTTGTCATGCGCACCGAAGCCGCAGTTGTAAGGAAATTGTTTTTGAACTGCTCTGATAGCGTCCGCGCAACAGTAGTTGTTTGTTTACTCACAAATTCTCATGTTTTGCGCCCTAAAGTTCACAGCGCGGTGCCAAAAGGCGCTCGTAGCAAAAGCGAAACCAGCAGTACGAACATACATGCAGACGCTCATAAATGTAGAGGCACCGTCAGTCGTCGCGAACCCGTGCGATCGCTGGCTTGAGGCTTCTTTCTGTTATGCTCCGTTTGGTTATACAGGCAGTCTACTCTAACGAGATATTTCACATATTTTGCACTCAGCGAGTGACTACCTTTCACGCAAGAAGCCGGTTCATGGGTCTCCAACGCGGTGACAGCGTGAAGCGGGTGCTCGGTTTTCTGCAAAGAGACAGCGACTGTAGACTATCTTGTGCTTTCAGTTCGTCGAAAATGATTATCTTGACAGTAAAGAACACAGTTCATTTCGAAAGTACTTACAGAAATGCCCTGGAGGGCTCCCGCGAGGTGTTTTTGTAGAGCGCCGACAGCAAAACCTATGGGGAGCGCGCCGGCGGCATCCTGCCTAGCACGCAATCGAGGCGCGTCCGATAGAGGGCGACTCCGTAACTCCTCGAGGCCAATATCACTCAGTTGCATAATGGGAAAGTCTCACTTGGTGCACACAGGTATCCTTGAATGACGAGGCTTGCACTTGGTGCCAAACATCTTTCAGGCCGTCCTATTGCACACAGTTGCACAAATACTGTGTATGTGACATTCCAGATATCCAAACTGTCTGTGCACTGTTCATGAATCACACCAGTGAAGCACTGGTGTTACTGGTTGCCTTGAGCAAGGAGAATGTATTTTATACGTATATTAATCAGTGTATCATTGAACTGATAATAATGGGAATTTATTCACTGTTAAGAACTTCGACTAATGCACCAACGGAAATATTCAACAAAGTAATTTTTACAAATGTCCGAAGCCTCGAGGAAGCATGATTCAAGCGTCCCACCGTGCTAGAGTGTCGTTCACTCTCGTGCGTGACTAGTTCTCGAGTCCTCGAAAGCAGACAAAGCACGTATATACAGTAAAACCCCGTTAATTCGGACTTCACGGGACCAGACAGAATGTCCGAATTAACCGAGGGTTCGAATTATCGCGAGTACGATCAAAACACTAGAAAAATGTTTCCGCCACCACCAGACTTTTATTTCTTAAAGAAGTCGGTGATCGCGGTTTGCTTCGCGGAGGCAACGTGCAAGGAAATCACAATTTGGTAAGTTCCTGAAGGTGGCTGTCCGCGCACACTGTGCCGCAAAGCGGCGGTCTAGCTGACGCAGCCAGGCTTGGAATATTTCGGCCGTCATCCAAGCCTTTCTATTAAAGCGGTAGTCGACAGGCAGCTGCTTAATGTTCTTAAAACATGTTGGCTTCGCAGCCTTTCCGATCACCAGCTGCGGCAGCTACTCTGTGCCGGTCATGTTCGTAGCCAGAACCGTCACCCGCTCTCTACTCCGTTTCCCGCCGACGCACGGGTCCCCCTTAAACACGATCGTCTTGTCAGGCAGAGCCTTAAAGAACAGCGCTGTCTCGTCAGTGTTGATAATGTTGCACGGCTCGTACGTAGAAAGGCGTGCGGAAAGTCCAGAACGCCAGGCCTGCACAACGCTTCACCGCGCACGTTGCGGAACACCAGGGGTGCTATCGCGGAACGATGCCTTATGCCATATTCTATGCTATTCTTATCATCCACCACTCGTGGCTGGCTGATCGCGTTGAAAACGCAAAACGCGGACGGACCGTCGCCATGTTGCCTGTTGCTGATGACAGTAGCGATGCATTGCCTTTCATTGTGTATGTGCCTCCGAGATGCAAAGCTCGTTTTAAATCTCGGAGGCCATAATCCGATCTCGTTACCTCGTTTTAAATCTCGGAGGCCATAATCCGATCTCGAAGTTGTTAGATGCGCCGTCTATTTCGGCTGCGAATCCGAATTATATCCGAACCGCGGCCGTGGCGGTATCCGCTGCCCGTCTCGACCCGACCTCGGTCGGGAGTTCGAATTAACCGAAGCGCGCTCGAATCTGTCCGAATTAATGAGAGTTCTCAGCCATAGAACAATGCACATTTTGGACGGGACCAGACGCCACGTCCGAATTAACCGAAATTCCGAATTAACGGGGGTCGAATTAACGAGATTTTACTGTATTTTTATTGCTGAGCTATGCAGCTTTGCATTCAAGGCCAGTACTCCCTGCATCTAATAATCATCCCTGATCCTCGGGCACCATGCTAGTGGTAGACAGGGGCTATTGATGTGGGGGCTGACATATTTTTGATGCACAAATATGCGAATGACAATTTCAGAGTTAATATTTGATTCTCTCCTGCTTACGAGGCTTAATGGAGCTGTCACGAGAATAATAAGACAAGCATTAGGAGATTGTGGTATCTTTGTGATTTAACTAGTCAAGCTTTTGTGACCTCCAGAGTGTTCTGTATCTATTTTAATGAGGCACGGACACATTGCAACAAGCACAACTAACATATAGGTTGCAAACTATGGTGGTACAAACAAGATCTAAAGTTGAGCCTGCCAGCATTGAGCTCTGCATACGTAAACGAGGGTAAGTTCAAGTCGAAACTATGCTGACAGGCACTGGTGCCTGTGACCAAAGGTGAAAAAATACGATCACAGCTTTTAGCTGCTGTATACATGTGTTCAAAGTGCTGAAACTGGATAAGATGCACTGTGTAGTTTACTGTGCAACTGAATAGGAGTTGTTTCTTCTCACTGACAGCATTTTTCAAAGAGCACTCCAATTTCCGAGCGTAACCATTGACACTGACATACTGCGAGCACAGAGTGGGATTAAATGAGTGAACAATACTTAGTTCATGCATTGGTAAATGGCATGGTGTCTTCTCTCTAGTCATTACTCAAGCACACATCTATTATTTAAATGTTATATTTCTTTGCCTTAACAGGTCTTTTTTTTTATTGGATATTTTAGAGACTTCTTGTGCATCCTGAATGCCTTGGAGTGTTTCACTCTAGTTCATTGAATGTTTTGTCTGTAGGCTGCTCCAAGGTAATCTGTTAATTACTCAGGAGCTAGTGTTATTTCCCAAGGATTGCATACACCAAGAAAGTTATCGATTTTGGCAGTGTCTACAAGAAATTTGTATATATTAACGTAAGCATTGGTGCATTATCTACGGGTAGCCGTATCATATTTACTTGTGTTCTCAAGGATTGCACACACCAAGTTATTGATACTGGCAGCATTGACGGTGTCAACAAGAAATTTGTGTACATTGACATAAGCATTGGTGCATTATCTGCAGGTAACAGTACGTATCATGTTTGTTTGTGTCCTCCTGTGGTCAAGTGAAAATTATTGGTGGTGTTGTTTCGCCCCTGGCACCAATTGTTCTGCTGTCTTGCTTCACCACAGATCAGCTAGAGTACCATCTCATTGGTATCAGCTGCATTTACAAACGCACACTTTCGATGCTTCCTGCTCTTGCAGCGGTCACTGTTACATGGCTTGTAATGTTTGAGATTCCTGACTTTGCATTTATGAAATTCTTGCCATCATTTAAACTTGGCAAAGTATGTTTGGTGTTTGAACTTCATGCTGTCTATGCAGAGGTTCACTTTAAGAACATTCATGGTATACTGTATTTTCTGATGTGCAAGTGATCAGTGTTTTGATGAGATTGTCATTTTTATTGAACTCTAGGTACTTTGGCATCAAGTTGTAGTTATGTGTGGCCAGATATACGTCTCGTTTGCCTGTAACTGTTTGTGAAGTGTAGCGTTAAGGTTTTTCCGTGTGGTATGTGTGTTGTCCCGTAGACAATTGTAACTCCAAGATCGGCCACAGTTTTTTCTTGTACGACTCAGGAATGGCCATAGTACTCCTACTTTACCAGGGTTTTGTCCCCAGAAGTACTCATTCATATTCAATCTAGTCCTTGTCTGAACCTTGTTAAACCTTACAACATTTCTCTCGTAGCTTAGGTTGCCGCATGGCTGGTGGTACGTGGCTAGGAGCTCAGTGCAGAAATAATTGCAAGCAGAACAGTTCTAGGTGAGTGAGTGCACCTGTGAATGGTTATAACTATCTCGTAGTCTGTGCGGAAATATCCGTGCATCATTAAGTCAGGACCATTTGCAGTCTGGCTGCGTGTGCAAGACGGTATAAGTGTGGATGCGCAATGTCCACTGCATCTTTTGAGACCTGCCGGTTTTCACAAAGAAAGCCTTGTTTAGTTTGCGATTTCTTGCTTGACCCAGCTTCTCCGAGGCATAAAGTAACCTGCATGCTTGTTCCTTCACACGTCTGAGTACATGTCGGATTGTCTTCCCATCGAAGTGTGCGCACTAGTTCCTCAATACAACATGCAGTCTGTTCTTGTGCAGTTGTTGTTCCCACAGGATATTCCGTTGAATATCACTGCCCAAGAATTTCAGCCGTAACGATTGTTGATAGTGTGTGATGTTGCATTTGTGGGAGTGCAATCTAGTCCTCTGTGTCGGATAACTCTTGTGATGCACTCAGCACTTTGATATGAAAGCATGTTTATAAAGCAAAATATTTTTTGAAGCGATGAGCAGCGTGCCTGCTGCAGACACACACAAAAAAAGTATGCCAGGTCACCTTTATATTTGTTGTCGATACAAATAAATCTTTTCTCCTGGCATTATGGTGCACCTTGTTCATTTATTACTAAAGCGTGCCTGCGTTGTTGGGCCAAGTTTGCAGTGTCACAAGATCAAAGTTTGTGACAGCAGAGATGTCGGCCTCAAACTAAACTTCGTGTGTTTATTGCCCTGGTTTTTCCTGTGATGATGTGTGGGAGCGAGTTGTGAACCTTGTGAAAATAAGAGAGAGGGAGAAGGGCTAAATCCTTTTGAGCTATGGTGTTGGCGTAGTTTTGAGAATCTCATAGAATACCAGACAAACAAACATATCTGTCACAAGAGAGATCAGTACTGAATGTCCCTTCTAAGCAAAGGCCCTGAAACTAAGTGTTTATTTTGGTCATTCATGCGAGCTGCCAGTTCACTGGAGTAAAGAGTTTTGTCAATGTGGGCCGCCGATGCCCGAAATGCTTCCGTGGTATTTGGACGCCACAGGAGTGCCTTCAAGAGAGGTAGACATAGGCAGGTGCGAAGGGAGGGGTTGAGGGGGCACCCTCCTAATGTCTCGTCTTTGCACTGCTTTCTGATCGTAAGTGCCTCAGTGGGAGGTGGTTGCTGAGAAAGGGGAGGGGGTGGGGGTCACTGCGGTGAAACTGCCCGCGCACGCTTATGGAGGTAGGTGAGCTTTAAGAAAGCGTCTATGGAAAAACGTCCAAGTGAGCTTAAATAAAGTGGTCGTGTGCTCGTGGGGCACCACCTGACAGCGCTGGGGACACAGAGCTGGCTCAAACTAGCCTCGGCCCTGCATTTTGACAGCACCCGAATCCCAGGCGATCGCTTGTGACGCGAAAAAAAAAAGCACTGGCCATCGCGCGGTGGAATATCGCGCTTGAATGACTAATCAGTGTGTGTGTACGTGATTGTTAAATATCGCGTTTTTTTTTTTTCAGTTCAGCCATCGGCAATCGTTCATAATGGCTGGCAGCGCGAAACCAAAGCAGTTAGTCCGAGCGTGGTTCCGTTGCTTGTAAGCACGAACTTAGCGTCAAAGCACCTATCGTAACAGTGCAAATAAAGACGTAAACATCGCGACTATACTGGGACATACACCTGTGCCGTGCATCTTTGGAGTCGCTTAGCCAAACGGACACAAAGAAAAGAAAAATCTTATAGATTGCGTCACTTTATAGTCACTCAATTAAAAAAAAAAGAAAAAAGAACCCCGAAAGAATGCCTCTTCGACAGCAGACACTTAGGTGCGTACATTCAAGAAATGTAACACACGAAACTCACGAAGCTTACGACACTGCGAGAAAAAGAAAATGCGAATGCTGACTCTTCGTACTTAGGATCTGGCGCCACATGACGTCACCGATGACACCATGAAGTGTGACGACACTATTCTCCCTATTTCCGCATGTTTAGGCTTATTTTCAGCACAAAACCTGGCACTTCTAGCTTGCTTATTACTAAACATAAGATAATTATTCCTCAGGCGTAACGGATATCACTCGGTGCTGCTGGCGCGGGGATGGATCGATTGCGGCGCCATCAGCGTTTCATTTTGGTTTATTGCATAATACGGGAAGCCAAAAGGTAAGACTGTCCTCTTTGCGATTACAAAACTACAATTTACCTGACGACCCAGCTTGATCAATCTACCTTTTCTTCTAGTGTTCCTGTAGCGTTGCATTATTAATATTCGAAACGTCCTGTTTAAAAATTTCCTGGACAAATGATAAATCCTGTGTTAGGGTCTTTCTCTTGCGTATGCGCGCGAGCCTGTGCGTGCTAGCGAGCCTTGACGTTATCTCGACCAGAGACCATTTTTAAATAAAATAACATGGTTGTCAGCTGGGCCAGTGGGTACGGATCCCTTAGTTCAAGCTGCGTTACAGGATGGGACGCAAGGAAAGGCGTAATATTCCTCGTATGTCCTCTTACTTTTCTTGTATTTCGTCTGTGTAACGCAGGTTTTGTACCAAAGTTTGTAAAACGGGCGGTCTATCAAAAGGGTGTTTTAGCAGTGCCGTTTTACCGTACGGTCAGTGGCGTAGCCAAGGAGGGGCACACCGGGCCCGTGCCCCCCCCCCCCCCCCCCCCCCGAAATTTTTTTCCCCATGGCATACAGAGCTCAAAACGGCACTCGATCACATCTGCCTGCCCGACCCCCACTTCAGATCAAGAAAGTGCCCCCCCCCCCCTGAAAAAAATTTCTGGCTACGCCCCTGCGTACGGTAAGTACGGAAATGCCGTACCGTCTTAGTTGGCACGTAGTTTTTTTTTCTTTTTTCTTTTTTTTAACAGTGGAGCTGTCTAAGCCGGCTGTAACCTGTCCAACGCAAACAAAAAACTCCGCACCGTGATGACGTCACAACGCGTTGCCTAGCAACCGGTTACACAGCTGTGCGTCTGCTTCGCTAGCCTAGCCCATACAGTGCTCCGCCACCAGCCCGCCTGCCTGGACACTGCGCGCAACCGCTCGGTCGCGCCAGACGTGACGTCACGGCCAACTGCGCATGCGCTCCTTCGTTCTGCATAAAGCTGGCACGTGGCGGCGGCGCGCGGCGCCAGACGCGGACATGGGGCGACCGAAGAAGGTTCGCACTGCCGATGAGGAGACCGCTTACCAGGAATCGCGGCGCGCTGCCAAGCGAGACTGCTGGACTCAACTCGTTTAAAGTAGTCCACGACGTAGTACGTCTGAAACGGTGAGAGGTGACTATGCTGGACTTGACTGGAACTTGGCATCACGTGGCATTACTTCGTATAACTTAACATCACGTGGCATCACTTCGTATAACTTAATTAGCATCATTTCGTGTGGTCAGGACCAGCTAGGAACCGATCAGCTCCGCTGTGCTTTTAGCCTTGCGCCACTAGTGCAAGCTACGCCCTGCATTTTTAACGTTTTAGCTGCTAGAGCTGTTCATTGCGTACGGTAACTTCAGATTATCAGAGTGGCTAATAGAGATCTTGCAGGCTAACAAAAAGCGACGTGCCGACGACGGCGGTATGGTATTACAGTCCTTTAGCAAGTTACGGAATTTGGTACAGTATTACCGTACCGCTCTTCCTTTCTCGCTCGTTGTGCTTTAGACGCTCCCAGTTCCAGTGACAGTGTGTGTCCCGAACCTGTCGTTCGGGGGATTCGTTCACAGAATCCGTGAACAATTCGTACGCTGAGAGGCAACAATGAGGCGTGACAACCCCGAAGTAATTCCTGAAAAAAAAAAAAAAAACATTTGTGGTGATGGGGTGCCTTCACCGGAATTTGGGGCGGCAAAAGCACAACGAGCGAGAAAGGAGGAGCGGTACGGTATTAGAGAGTTTTAGTGCCGGGGACCGCAAGCAACTTATGTATGCATGTGCTTGCATTTCTTAGTACTTTCGGCCGCACCCATGGAGAATACAAAGAACGCAAGGGCTTACGTACGCACGCCGCTTTGGAGCCCCGACACTAAAACTCTCTATTTCCGTGCCGTATTTCCGTAACTTGCTAAAAGACTTTAGCACCGTATTTACCGTAGGGTAAACGAGCGATGCTAAAACACCCCATGTACCAAAGCATGCCTGAAAGCTAGCTTCTGCGCACTAACACTGCATATGCGGAGAAGCCCGCATTTGCGTAGTGCTGTTTTGCGTATCATTAGTGCGCGGCAGTGAACACACCTTCTCCTTGCTGGTCGGTGTGTGTATAGATGAAAGAACGGCGGCTTAGAAAGAGTAGTCAGCTGGCAGATGGTGTAATCGGCAGCGTTCAAATTTCTTTGACCAGCTCAGATGTAAGACTGGCGAGTAGATGGACTCGGACCTAAAACCTTATAAATCGTTACCAGTCCAACAGCCTTGGCTATAATCTCGAAAACTGGATAGCGCGAAATCGAACAGGACTACGAAGGAACACAGATGCACAGGACAGGCGCATCTGTGTTCCTTCGTAGTCCTGCTCGACTTCGCGCTATCCAATTTTGAACCAACTAGCCCAGCAGCGTATTTTGTTAAAGGGACACTAAAGGCAAATATCAAGCCGACGTTGATTGTTGAAATAGCGGTCCAGAAACCTCGCAGGGCTACTTTTGTGCCAAGGAAGTGCTTATTTTGAAATAAAATCACGTTTTAGTGGTCCGCATCGCGTTAGCGCACTTCAAATCACCCGCCTGTAAGCGGTCTTTCTGACGTCACTGTTGCCGTGCCCAACGTTGCCCACCTTTACTGCGCGGCGGCGTGCAACATTCGGGCATTCGGCAACATCACATGCATGCGGCATTTTGTCGAACTTTCTGTCAGAGCGACTTTCACGAGCGCGCAAAACACACGCGAGCTCTTCACACGCGAGCCCTGTCAGAGCCCTTCACTACGGTGTCCCTCATAATCATATCGTGGTTTTGGGACGCTAAACCCCAGCAATTATTAAAGACGATAGTCTTTCTTGGGGAACTTAAACGCAGAAATTTTGGTCTGTCTTTCTGTCTGTCTGTCTTTCTGTTTGTCGGCACGTCCCTCGATTCAGCCACTCGGCCAAAGTTGAACCGCTTGCCCAAGGGCCAGCCGTCTTGAACTGGTGCGGCTGTTCATACTTGTGAACGTTGTCGATCAAAAAGTAAATATCATGCATATCTGAGGTGCAACATCACTAGGTAAGTATTAGGTGGCGTGTTCCTTTAATAGAAAATGCATACATACGTAATTTTAAGGACCCTAGCTTCTTAAGCTGCGCTGAAAATGCATAAGAATGGAAGCTTGAGCGAGTTGGTATGCGTTCATCTTTGTTGAAACAGCGCTCACTAGTCGACGACGAAGTAAAAGAAGGCACAGGACAGGCAGCGCCTGTCCTGTGCCTTCTTTTACTTCGTCGTCTTCTAGTGAGCGCTGTTTCAACAAAGCTGAAAATGCGACTGCGCTGACATTTGCCTTCCCCCGAGCCCTTCGCACGATCTCATTGTTGTGTTTCGGTTTCGGTTCTGTATTGCACTGTACGAATGCCATGGGTTGGTGTTGAAAAACTTTAGTTTTGAGAAGGCCAAGAAGGTGAAAAAAAATATTTAAAAAATGAAAAATCAGCGTTGTGGGCGGCCTTCAGGCTGCGGGTTGTGGGCGCCGCTCTGGCGTTCCTGTTTAACCCAGGCGACGTGTAAATAAAAGAGTGTGTGGAGAGTACTCGTTGAGTGCGGACGTTTCTCTGCTTCAGCGCTTCGCGCCAAACCGCGTTTTCGGGCTGGCTGGCGTCCCCGCCGGTCGCGTTGTTCACCGCCGGTCTTCGCCTGCTGCTGCGCCGGGACTACCAGCACGCAACACAGCACTCATGTTTCCCGACGTATTGCCAGATGGCGTCCATATCTCACACAGCGCCTCTTCTATCGTCTTTACACGACATTTGCAGCGAAGCACGCAGATACGCGACCAATTATTATTATGAGATATTAGTACATAACATCGTACAGAATAAATATACAGAAGGAGGTCCTAAAGCACTTGGCTGTAGGGGGACCTCCTGTCCGAGATTACAAAATAAAAATGACCTATATTAGCAGTAACAGCAATAGTGCAAGAAAACGCGTTGTTTGCGATAGAACAAACAAAAAGTCAGAAACAGGTAAAGAAAAATGGTATAACAAATATTATTATTGAAATAAAAATATACACCTAGTAATTAAGCAAATAAGAATACAAGTGTCTTTTTAAATAAATCAGTCGAAGAACATTGTTTGATATGGGATGTTAATGAATTTGATAGAGGTAAAGCAAAAAAGAAAGAAAGCAGTGTGTCGTCCATAATTAGTTCGGATGGCAGGCACTAAAAAATTTCCATTTGACGCAAATCTAGTTGGGTTAGAGTTACAAAGAGCGTCAGGACAAAATACGCTTGATGATACAAGATGGATCAGTGACTTGAATAGCTTAATGATGAGATCACACTGAAATAAACTAGCTATAGGAAGAACCCCGGCCGCGATCCGGTGATCGCATTTAGATGGAGGCGAAATGCTAGAGGCCCGTGTACATTATTTTAGGTGCACGTCAAAGAACCGGTCGAAACTTCCGGAGCCCTGCACTACGGCGTCTCTACAATATCGTGGTTTTGGGACGTTAAACCCCAAATAGTATTATTATTATATGCCGAATCTCGCCCCAGTGTAATGCGGCCGCCGCAGTGAAAATTCGAAGCCGCGACTTCGTCGAAGAAAACGACGCTGAAAACACGAACGAGAGAGGAAGAAAGCCGGACAAGTAACAATGCGCGAAATAAGTTTCCCAAGTGTACTCAATCATAAAACAATAATAGAATTTGATGATATATTTCCAAAAAATGCTAAACTATTGCCTATTAGATATTTAAACGGCTTGTTGAGCGACCACCTTAAGAGTCTACGGATAAGTTCAGTCATAGCCACAGATGCCTCCGTTGCAGATGAGAAGGCAGGAGTGGGCATTTATTCAACAGCTTTAAACTGGTCCTTTTCTCTTCGACTGCCCGATTTTACGCCAATATTCCAGGCAGAATTAATGGCAATTATTCTGGCATTACGCAAACTCCCAGCATCTATTTCTTCAGTGGTTATATTGACCGACTCTTTGTCAGTTTGCACTGCTTTGACAGTACCAAAGTCATCGAGCTGCCTGTCAGAATTATATACATATATGCCCAATCATGTACGTATTGTCCGTTTGGTTTGGGTACCAGGTCATACTGGAATAACTCTAAATGAAGCAGCGGACACATTAGCGGCGGCATCAATTCAGGGCCCGGCCCTGAAGGTTCTAAGACCCTCCTCCCAAAATACTATCGCACGATTTCGATATTTTTGTATTCGAGAGGAACACACACGATCTTCTGTTCTAAACGGGGCAGACTTTCAGCACCTTAGGTTTCCATGGCATAGTTCATGGTGTGGCACAAGACAATTAGAAGTTACGTTAACTAGATTGCGATGCAGAATTCCCTCTTTAAATTTTTACTTACACAGGCCTGGTTTTGTTCCTTCCCCTCAATGTTGTTATTGTTCGCAAGCAGAAACCATAGAGCATTTTTTCACAGAATGTCGCAGATATCAACATCTAAGGCAAAGATTTCTTGAACCTCCTTTCCGAAAACTTGGGCTTGAGCTTTCCGTAACGACATTACTCTCCCTGGGGGCGTCGGCACTGGGTCACTGCAACAGGGACATATGTGAGGCAGTAATTAACTATATAAACGAATCAAAAAGACTACCATGCTAATATTTCTAGTACACACCGGTGATTTATTTATTTCATTTATCGTTCATAATTTATTTAATGCTTTTATTTAACTAACTCTTTCTCTTCCATTTTTTTTTCTATCTCTTTAGCATTCAATTGGGAAACCGCGAACACAAATAACATTTTCGCTTACCTAAAATTCTCTTTAGAATTATCCTTTTTTTTTTTCTTTCTCCCCCCCCCCCACCTTTTTTTTTTTTTTTTTTTTTTCACTCACACATCCTACTGCCGCACGATTCGTGGCCGATCCCCCGTGGTGGTTGTGCCATTCCTCTAGGATCAACCAACCAACCAACGAACGCAGTCCTGCTTAATTCTCTCGTGTTCCATAGCAGAACGCAATATATCGGCTGAGTCATCGCGGCTGGTCGAAGGAATAAACCGCTGGAGGGAGAATTACGTCACGTCGCCAACCTTTGCAAGCGAACTCTCCGTGTAGTGATTCTATTTGTTTTTACTGCTGTATATGACTAGGCGGAAGCAAAATTCGCCCGTCCTATGCAAGAACTCCTACCGCTCATGTGCCACATATTTGGGCAAGCCCCGCTATTCATCATTGTTTCACTAAAAACGAAGAATTCGTCCGCGGTCGGAAACGTATGATCCACAGAAATTGGGCCAACCCCACTATACTCACCACTGGTCTACTAAGGTAAAGCAGGGAACACATGGGCGACAAACATCAATTAAGATTTCGGGGCATGCGCAACCAATAATTGAGAAAGACTTTAATGAACCGTCGGGATTAACCCAGTGATATGCACCGGGGTCGCACGTTTTAGCTTCGCCGGTTAACTGTCTACGCGGAGTGCTTGGGCGGTGATTTTTTTTTTTCCTTCGCAGCCCAACACATGATCGCTCAGAGGCAGCGTAGTGGCTGAGAATATTGGTTTGGCTGCGCTTTGCCTGAACTGAATGCGTGCTCTGACGCTCTCACGTGGCGATCACGTGTCACTCGGGCCTGTATTATTATTCTTTGGCTTCAATAGTGTTGCGCTATGCCCATAGGCGTGCGCAAAAGGGGGGGGAGGGACCGCCCCACCCCCCCTTATCACCCAAGAAAGGGGCGCAAAAGCTTCCCCGTACGTTGACCCTTCTAGTCACCCAAGAGGGAGGGGGGCGCAAAATCTGCCCCATACATTGACTTAGTAGGGGGGGGGGGGGCGCTGCGATGAACTTTCGCCCCCTCTGATGGGGAACCCTGCGCACTCCTATGGCTATGTCATTTCCTCGTTTTTCCTTCCGTCGTTGTAGCAGCGCATGTATAGGTTTGCACACTTAGGCCTAACAACCAATGCGGACTCCGCAGCGAGCCGGCCGGCCGGTGAACCGCGCGTGCTATCATGACGCGCACTTGAAAAACGCAGCTGGCCACTCTAGGCCAATCGCAGGCTAATTAGGCGCTCCCCATGGCGCAGCTGATGAAGACGGACACCGACAACCCCGCGCAGTGGGTTCAATTAAAGCGGCCACTCGTCGCCGACAGAGTGCGCGCGGCTGCCATCTCTCGTCGAGACGTGCGCTATCTGCGGGGACGTCGTTGGCAGCGCCAATTAAAGAGACGTAATTGAGAAATGGCCCGGCTCATCGGAACCTCTTACTCACTCGCTTTCCCGCTACATTCTGGGTATGAGCATTTCGTGCAATCGACGCGCATGCTTTTCTTTTTTCATTGCTTGTGTACATTAGGGGGGCGGGGGTGGGGGGTAGAGGAGATCTCCCCCGTCCCCTTGTAATGTATACAGGCATCTTCAAACGACGGTGCTATATGGAGCGCCTCTCAAGATTCGAAATTTTAGGGTCCTTGTTTCCCCTATTTGTCTCATCAAGGGCATCTGTGGCCTCAAACGTTTGCTCCCTGTTTACTCTTGCAATGTTTACAGCCTCAATTTACTTTCGTCCAGTGTCACTTAGGGCTGCGAAACTTTCGCGAAAGCTTTCGAGCTGAAGTTAATTTAAGCGTCACACAATGCTACCACTTGATAGCACTGCATTGGGCTGCAGTATACTACGGCCGCTGGATGGAAACGCAGCGGCCGTGGCTGTATATACGATCGAAAAGCTGCGCAATGAAGATAACTGTCTTCCAGAGTTAATCTGTCGCTGTGTGCGCTTCTAGTTAAAGTGTACCGCGCGTTAGTTGGTTTTAATTCTGCATTACGTTGCAGTAACCTGTAAAAAAGGTTTCACGTCAGATGGCCACGAAATGTTATCCAAGAAGGAGATTAAGTTACGTTTTTTACCAATGGTGTTCCTTGATATTTTGCGCTACACACTAACATATAGTTTTTGCTGTTGTAGTGACATGACAAATGACACAACTTTTCCTTGACCCCTTTGTGAACGCCAGTATTGCTTTTGGTGTGTATACGTTATATTGACCCTTGCTCGTGCTCCCGGCACCCGCTGCGGTCGTCTAGTGGTTAAGGTGCTCGACTTTTGACCCGAAGGTCCCGGGATCGAATCCCGGCAGCGGCGGCCGCATTTCGATGCAGATAAAACGCCAAAGGCCCGTGGTCTTCGATTTAGGTGCACATTAAAGAACCCCAGGTGGTCGAAAATCCGGCGCCCTTCCCTATACGGCGTCTCTCATTATCATGTCGCGGTTTTGGGACACAATACCGCAACAATTATTATGCTTCTCCCGGCCAGGCAAACGCGCTGTTGTATTTAAACGCTTCAAATCTACATAATATCGCCACACGTGTTATAAACTTTATTTTGATGTAATCGGGTTTCGGCCACAGAAACCGTTAGCAACGGTCAGTGCAGACGGCGCCGCAATGCTTGAGAAGCTTCGCGATTATTTGAGATTATTTTGTTAAGATTACGCACAGGACGTGAATAGTGAAGTTTATTCTAGAGCTTACGCGATCACGAGCGATAACGCTGGAAGGTTCGATGACTGCTTTATAAAAGACGGCGTGCTCCGCCGATGATCAGATTACCGACGGCCGACGCTCTGTTCGCCGCTCTCAGAGAAAAGCGTGTATTGCTTGTATCACATTGACTTTTCGTTTTACAAGTTCGCCCAAATAAAAAGTTTCGTCTTAAACACGCCGACTGCTGCCTTCTTCAACGTCACAACCACGTGACGTGGATACGGTATCGGCGCGCAGCATGCAATCGCCCACGTGTCGGCAAGTGAACTTTCCTTAACACTGAAAATTAATAGTTATAAACAGCGTGTCGACACGTGCTTGTTTGTCTACCCACGTTAAACTCTTCATTGTTTTACTTACAGCCCATCCAAGGAGGGCCTCAGTGAGGGAACCTTAGTAAGGAGCATTCCAGAATACGCGATAAGGCGTCCTCAAGCAGTTAAGGCCCCCTCACTGAGGTAAGGAGCGTTTCAGAATACGGGCCCTCGAAGCTAAATTTCACATTAACTTGCGTTTCGCCTGTTTTGTCGTTGAGAGAAATTGTCATGGCATTTCGACGGAGGCGAAATGCTAGAGGCCCGTGTACTTCGATTTAGGTGCACGTTAGAAAACCCCAGGTAGCCGAAATTTACGCAGCCCTCCACTATATAAGACGTGCCTCATAATCATATCGTGGTTTTGGCACGTAAGCCCCCAGATATTGTTATATTATGTAATTGTCACGAAATATGAACACTGCTTTCTCAGGCGATGCTTGTTTTGCTTGTTTTATTCGTACGAACTGTCGCAGTACATTGTGTTTCTGTGTAAATCTATTTGTGGAGTGAAAACATTCAGGGCATTTGTCGAAGGGTCACAATATATCACTCGCTCCTGTGGTAAGGAAAGAGAGAAAGAAAATAGAAAAAAAGAAGAAAGAAAGGAAGGAAGGGTGGAAATAGCTTTATTCGGGGAAAACATTACCTCTTTTATTTTATTTTCTTTCTTTTTTGGTACCACGTGTTCGGAGTTGCGTTCTGGAACGCGTGATCCCAAAGCTGGAGAGATGAAAGGAAATGGCGATTGGGGTTAGATGCGAGAACTCGAGGCACGCGTTTGTGACATATGAAGCGAAAGCTACAAAAAAAAAAAGAGGAAAAGGTAAGAACCAGCGCGCAGTCAAGGGTCGCTTTATTGCGGACGCCATCTTTGGACGCGGTCGACTATAGAGAAGAAGACGCAGAGGCTACAGACACGGCGAAGTCCAACGGATACGCGTCGCCCAGCTCCGAAATTGAGCCTCCCCGAGCTTCGTCGAGGCCTCTCGAACTGTGCGCGAGAGAATGCGACCGCGCGCGACTCCGAGCATGCTTCGGCTCGCGTAAGGATTTGGCGCCGCGCTGAGAAACCGATATTGGAAAGCACGGCTCCCATATTATACCGTCTTCGCTCAGCTGCGCACTGTCGTATATATACTGACTGAAGCGCGCGCCCGAAACAGCATCTTTTAGAGGAGTCGAGAAGCTTTATTCGCCGAGGCCTGAGCTCTATGGCTGTGCTCGCGTGGCTTGAAGGAATGAGGTGACGACGCTTAGAAACTGCGTGCAATAAAACCGCGACTTCGGGGACTTGGTAACGTTTAATTTCGAATATGCAACGGCGTACGTAAGAAAAACAAGGACAAACCGACGCACACAACCGGCACCGGTGGACATCGCAGAAAAAGTTAAAACGTGCGGGCACATAAACAAGTGAATGAAGGGAAATAGACAAGACAAACGCGTTTCGCTTCACTTGCGTCTGTGTCATCGCGGCTAAAATTAAAAAAAAAAAATCAGGAATTCCTATATACTTTAGCTGAACTTTATCTCATTTGAACACTGTGCTGTGTAACGCGATGGACGGACGGACACACGGTTTTATCATTGAGTCGGCATAGAAGTGTTAAAGTGGTTGCTTGGGCGAGTTGGTACGACATACTTCACATAAAAAACAGCGCTAAAAAACGGCGGACAAGAGAAAGAAGGACTCAGCGCCGCCGTCTGTGTCCTTCTTTCACTTGTCCGCCGTTTTTTAGCGCCGTTTTTTATGTGAAGTATATAGAAGTGTTAATGCATTAAAAAAAGGTTTAGTCACAGACTAGTTGTAACAGAAAATGACTTATTAGGTAGCCCAAGCACACGATTGTGTTTATATCGCAACGCTTTTGCCAAAGATGCCGCTCGTTATCTAAGAGAAAGAGAGAGACAGACAGAGAGAGAGAGAGAGAAGGCGAGACAAAGAGATTAACATTACTATGAGGGCAAACGAAGCAAAACAAGAAAAAAATTATTTCTGTCTTCGCCACGCAGACGGCTAAGTAACAGCTCAACACGGCTCCGAAAGAAACGTTGCTCCGCTCTGCACCACTGCGCGTTACTCCGATTAAACAACGTCGCGCAGCCTCCCGCGATGCGTTAGCTGGTTTTATTGACGGGTCGCTCCTTCGTACGGCCTCCCGCGCGCAATAAAAGTTTGCCAACCCAGCGTCTGATCAGGAGCGACGCACATACTACGCCACGTCGTAACTGCTCCGTTTCAAGCACGGCCCGTTCCGTACAGCCTCCTGCCCCGTAATAGTTCGCCTTGTTGCCGGTCTTTCCCTTCTCCCCTCATTGCCAGCGTGTCAGGCGCGTCTGACATTCTACTTTCGTGCCCATCGTCGTCGTCCCCCCTCTCCCAAGTCTTCTTCCTTCTCAGACTCCGGCAAACCACAAGTGTAATCGGGCGTGGTGGACCTTGTTCGGAGAAAACGACCCGGAATGAGAGAGCTGAACGGCTCGCAAGCACAAAGGAGAGCAGCCGAGGAAAGTATAAGAGGAGCGAAAGGCATAAAAGAAGTAAGCGTCAAAAGGGAGTGAGGGGCGGTCGGTGGCGTGCCACGGTCACATCTCTCGCGCGTCCCCCACTTAACGACCGGCGAGGCGCCGAAGGCGCGAACGTACAGCGCCGCCTTAAGCGCGGGTCACCCTAGCGCGCCGGTAAGCGACGGTCACCGCTCGCCAGTCGTCGTGCGCGGCGAGATAAACAAGAGAGCGGGCAGCCATGTCTCGTGGCTCAATTAGCGAAGAGGAAAAAAGGGTTAACCAATGCAGCTACGGACAAAAAAGAAAATTCTGACACGTTTTTTCTTTTGCTAAATACGGAGGGCATGACGAAGGGTGAGAAGTAATGATTGCGAAGCAGCGCGCGAAGTGGACTTCCGACCCCCTTTCCCCGTCCGTCCCCCTTCGGTCATTATTCGATAATTATCGCAGCGCCATCTCCGGTCCGGATCACGGCCTCGTTTGTCGCTCCAGTCGGTCGAGGATCGCGTGACGCGCCGTTCTTGAAGAAACCATTGCGGGACCGCAGTGTTGCGAGTCGCCGCTGGAAGAAGAGCGGTGCGGTGTTTCTGAGAGCGATAGTTGGTTGCATACGGCATGCGCGTGACCTTTTAAGGCGAAAGCCTTAAGTGGCTATGTTGGCGCTCCTGTCCGCGATAGCTTGTGAGACCCTCGAGGTCTCATTAGGTTTCGCAAACTATCGCCAAAAACCCATGTGACCTTGTCCGAGCGATGACGTCACATCATGGCGTCATCGTTACGTCACAGATCGCCAAAATGTGTGACGTCACTATGACGTCATCACACGACGTCGTTACTTGGTCAAAGGTGGTCGTATGACGGAGGCAGTGCGAAGATACGTGAGGTGGAGAAGGCTTGCAATGTCTCCCATCCCAGAGGCAGTGCAAAACCACGTAACGTGCAGAACGCTTTCGCAGGGCCGGGCTGGGAAAGGGTCAGTACAATTGACTGAGAAGAAAAAGACAAAAACGGCTGTCACCTTCGAGTCGTTTTAGGCGAATGCATAAGGGAACGTGTGAATGTTTTCCTTTTCGCTTGAATGTTTCCCCCTCCTCATTATGTAGGGTAACTAACCAGATGCACTCTAACTTTCTTGGCTTTCATTTGTCTTCTCTCGATCTCCCTTGTTGATTCATCGAGATTCCCGGCGTCGCTAGAACACGCCGCCGAAGCGTACGTGTGCTCAGAACCATTATTTGTGTATTCCACGGAATCTCTTACACATCAAAATGAGAAAATCTTGGCTGCGATAGAAAACGCACGCTTCTGTAAGCCATGGTGAAACACTTTTCTTTTCACCGCTCCCATTTTTTTTTCTGCCTGCACATACAATATAAGGGACTACGTATACCAGAAGATTTAATGTATGTTTAGTTTTCTAATGCCCATTGTGAACTTCTTTCTACAATGACGTAAAAGGTCGTCTTTCTGTGTAGTATAATTCGGTCATTAGTCCTGTTTTTTTAGAAGTCTGGTTCGTTCTGCATTCACAGTAGTGATTACTGCGGCACGGCCAATAGAAACTTAACCTAACTCGCCCAGTATTCCACGTCGAGATCTAAACTAATCGTCTTTGCATAACATATGCCGGCCCATCCGTCGACACGGAGGTGGTTTGTCCTTACCCTTCTTCGAGACGTGCGAAGTATGCTGATACGCTTTCTTAGAAAGACGGGACGGAACGCACGTGCACCGTCGCTGTACGCGGCACGCGCGCTCCTCGATTCTCGGTGCGTGGCGGCGGGCTGCGCCGCGGGTCGATCGCTAATTGGGTAAACTTGATTCGCGTCGGAGGTGACAGTCGATTCAAAGCGTTGCTGGTCTTTCGAGAGCAGCGTGCTCGCCGTCAGCGACGCATCGATCCTGGCGCGGGCAGCTCGAATCGAATTAGCGCCCGGCGCGTCCACCGGTCAGCCGGACCGGCCAGCAGTTCGTGCGCGCTGCACCCACCTCTCCCGTTTCCTCGCCAGCGTCGACATGCGGCCAACGGTGTTCGCCGAGGGGCCTCTTTCCTGTCGTGCTTTTGTCCACTGCTGTGGAACACGCTAATTGGCCGACCGTTCGCTCGCTATAGCGCGCGTGTTGCTCGCGCCGGACCATCGCGCATGGAGGCTGGAAGAGTTATTTGAAAGGTTTTGGCGTTCCGATGCTTCCCTCTGTGTCACTGCCAATGGTCTCTCAAAGGAGTTGACGGCTATACTGGCGCGCCGAAATTTGTTTACGGTTTTCCCAGCACGGCTTACAATCCGCGGCGGGCGGGTCTATTACGGCGAAGCTGCATATAATTAACTAGACCATTCGTAACTTCACGAACAGTAAATCGCGTACGGTAAGTCTGCGTACAGTAACTCGGAGGACGGTAACTGTGCGAACAGCAACTTTACGAGCAGAAAACCCCTTACGCAGGTATGTATGTCGGAAAGCCCCACTACTCACCACAGGTCGACTAAAAATGAAGAAGTCGAATGTGCCACAGAAATCGGACAAACCTCTACTGACCATTGATCCACTAACAAATGAAGAAGGGAACACCCGGGCGGCAAATACCAGCGTATATCCCACACAAATTGGGCAAGCCCCACTGCTCACCACTGGTCCACTAAAAACTGTCGCGAAACGGAGAATGCGGCAAAAAGACGCATGTTGCTCAAACGGCTCCTCAAGATTGTGCACGAAACGCGAAGTGCATGCGGCAAGCCGGACAAGAAGACGCATGTCGCGGCAAAAAGACGCACGCTGCTCAAATGGAAAACTGTAAAGGAGCATATACGAAAAATTCAAAAGGGGGCTTTCTGCACCTTTCATGAAAATTCTGTGTCATCTCTGTGCCGTGTGCTACACAGCTTCGCTGGTCACCCACATTCACAAGATAACGCAGGCGCTTTTCATGACTAAGCGGAATACATAGCGCAAATAAGAGCACAGGACAAGAAGACGACGGCACGAGCGTTAACGTTCAAAAGTTAGGGGATTCCCTCTCGCCCCCCTGGCTATGTCAATAGCTTATGTATTGTGGCGGCAGATAAAGAACGGGGTCTTGCGGTGTTCGGGCAACATGTGCTCCGGGATAAGTCTTCAGCGGCGGTTCACGCGGTGTTTAAGCCTATTCGAGGGGTTTCGCTAAAGAAAATTAGGGCGCGAGCTAAGAAATTGTGAGGTTGGCTCAGCTTGACGAACGTTAATAATACTAATCGTGGGGGTTTTACGTCCCAAAACTACGATGTGATTATGAGAGACGTCATAGTGGAGGGCTGTGTAAATTTCGACCACCTGAGGTTCTTTAACGTCAGGGGCGTAGCCAAGGGGAGGGTTGGGGGGGGTTCCACCCCCCCCCCCCCCGAAAATTTTCAATTTGGCTTGCATCATATATATACATGCACACATACAAACACATGCACGTACATACATAATGTATGGTTGAACCCCCCCCCCCCCCAAAAAAAAAAAAAAAAAAATTTCTGGCTACGCCCCTGTTTAACGTGCGCCTAAACCGAAGCACACGGGCCTGTAGCATTTCACCTCTATCGAAATGCGGCCGCCGCGGCCAAGATTCGATCCCGCGACTTTCGCGTCAGCAGTCAAGCGCCATAACCACTAGATCGCCGCGGCGGGTCTTGGCAAACTTGTCAACAAATTGGAGAGCACAGACGCTGACTTTTAGATGCGAAAGCATCTTATGCTAGGGGCAGTGTCCGTTCTGCGGCGTCCGCACCCATACTGCGCATGCGCCAACTCTTCCCCCCTCTCCTCGCGTGAGTGCGAGGATTGATTGATTGATTGTGTGATTAGAGGAAGAAGAAGACGCCTAATTTCTGTGCGAGGAGGTGGCTTGAGCGCTGCCTCCACTTCGTTTCTCCTCTCCCGTTTCTCTCTCTCCGCCACAGCTGTGAGCTCGTATAGACCGTTGCATCGGGCGAGGAGGACCGGACTGGCAACCAGCGCTTTCCTCCTTTCTGGCTCGTGCGCGACGGCGCGGAGTGTGCGGGCTTGTGCTTGTATGAGTGGCATTATCGAACAATTTTTGCGTGTTTTAAGTCGACCTGCGGATTTTCTTCTCTTTTATTGCGATGTCAGCCAGCGAAAGGTTAACGGGAAACCACTGTGCCGTTTTTGGTTGCTCTAACAACTATAAAAAGGAAACTGCTGTCAGAATAAGTATGTGATGGGCATCACAAAACGCGGAGTGTTTGCGGTTGGGCGCACTCTTTATGGTACATCGTTTGTATTACGTTACAGGTTATAAATCGGAAAGTGCCGCAATATATCCGGAATTCCCAGTGTTCCACGCAGTCAAATGCCAATTGGATACAGATTTTCGAACAAACATAAGCGGTCAAGTACGGCCCTGTCCGGTTAAGCGCAAAACATCTAAGTACCACTCGAGTAGCCACCTGAGTTGTTTTTGCTTCTTTTTAATATTATATTTTAATATGATGTATTTGGTCCAGCAATTAGCTTCGTAGCTCGGCTCAACACTGTGATCGCTGCAGTTGATGTATACCGGCATTAGCACGGACGAGAAATCCCTCACTTCGCAGCGGGGTAACCGGCATCATACATTTAATTATTGCTGCGTACCAGCCTTGTAAAACCCGAACATTCAATGAACACTACGTCAAAAGGACGTGGCGAGATCTTTGTAGTGAGGTTGCAACTTCCGTAAGACAGCGGGGTGTATACGATGAGCGATATGAAAGCCGAATAGTAAAAAAAAAAAAAAAAAATATCTGTCGCTCCCTGTGTAGAACAACTACCTCAGGAAGACAAATTTTTACGTGGTCAAGAGCCGCGTCCAACAAGTCGCGCAATGACATACAACACAGTTAATTCTCTTCAAAGCGCGATACAAAAACCACGTTGTTACGCTTTTTTAGTGTTTCATGAACTGCCAATTTGGCTGCTTAGCCTTGCAAATGAGCAAGAATTTCGCAAGAACAGTACATCTGGTATACGAAGTTATCAAAAAAAAAAAAAAACACGAACCACCTCCGATGCCGATCAAAGGCTCGAGCCCGGGCGCGCTTCGTGCCTTACCGGCAGAAGAAACTCTCTAACCATCTTCATCTTATCGCCGCGTAAATCCAATCAAATATCACTACTCTTAAAGGAAAAAGAAAAAGAATCGCGCCGGCATCTAAACATCAGCATTGTTTCTATGTACCAACACCTGCCTGTAAACAGCTCTAACTTCGTCCACACCGGCGCGCAATAAACGAGCGAGTAATTAGCGGTCACTTAAAAGTTGACAAACAAGATAGGCAACTGTTTGTGAGCAACGAACAGATGCCGAGCCATGAAATCGAGACTGCGTGTTCACGCACAACCAAATGTACGAGCGGTAGTCGGTGCGACAGCATAAACATACCGTGAATGAAAAAACAAAACAAAAAACTAACTAGAATATTACAGTCCAAGAAAAAAAATTCATCGTATACCCTAAGAGTGGCGGAACTTGCTTGCCCTGCTAGAACGAGTCAAAATATTTGCGTGGCTTTCCAACAGACAGTGCCGAAAATATATGACATCGACCACTTGCGACACGTTCGCGCCGACGTATAATAACATCATTGACCCTCAGCGGATCAAACCTTTTCAAGACGTCTAACAGACTCATTTCCTACGTAGGCCGCATATCTTCATACGAAATTCAGCGCGCCAGAACGAAAAAAACCGACTGCAACTGCAACCGCACGCATACCTTCCATACAAACGGGGAGCTTCGCACATGCCAGTGGGTTGCCAGACCAGAGACGGCGCCGCCCGCTAGGCAATATGGCGATAAAAAAAAGCGATCGTGGGTGTATGTAAGGGTTAGCTCAGTCACCGAAAAGCCTCGATATCAACGCCCAATAAAGAGATGTCCTGTGTTTGACAGCCTGTATGACTCACGGCGCCGAAGCTATAATGGCAGATTCTACACATACTTTGGTAGATTAAACGCGACGGGCGTCCGATCCTAAAAAGATAGAAAAAAGAAAACCAGGGCCGTACGTGTTCCGGTAAGTCAACGGAAGACTAAATCACTGTAAGCCGTAATTAGTGCCCGATGCCCAAAGGGCACGAATATGCGCGATAGCGCGTTTGCACAAACGCGTTTCTTTTTTCCGTTGTGTGCAAAAAAAAAAAAAAAAACAACAACAGAAAGTGCCTTATGAGCGGCGCGCCAAATGAACTGCGCACTGCACGCAGGCGCGGCTCTCGACGGAACGTGTGCTCGGGGCGTTCAATTAGCGCGTCCATTGAAGCGGCAGCAGTCCGCACGTGCCGCGAGACCGTCATATCTGCCGCCGAAACGGACACGACACTGCGACTGAAACTGCCGCGTACTTTCTTTTTTAAACCATGCACTACTCTCAAAACGTCCACGGAACATGACGGTGGTCGAACGTGTGCGGCACCGACGGCGTACAGCCACGCATTCGTCTTCCTGTGCCCTCCTCACCAAGTGCTATCAATGCTACAACGAATGACAGCGGGTGGGTGTCCAGTGAAAATCCCGCTGTCACGTACGAAACGCGTTGATATAGGCATCACCGGCGTGATGCTCTTCACGTCACTGTCTCGACTGCTGAAACTTGTCCCAGCGTACTAATTGCACAGATCTACCGACTGAACCGCTGTACTAAACCTTCAAATAGAAGTTCAGTTTCGTACTTTATATACTACTGTAGGAGTGATGTGTATTGATATTTGCAATCATTGCTCTAAGCCACCCCAACAACGGCCTGAAGGCCACAATAGTATGTTGAAACAAACTACAAAGATCTCTGAATTATATAGAAATCAGACATTTTGCAGGTCTACTTTTTAATTTCTTTATTTTCTGCACCAACGTGTATATATATATATATATATATATATATATATATATATATATATATATATATATATATATATATATATATATATATATATATATATATATATATATATATATATATATATATGGGATCGTATTTAGATGTGCGGCATCAGACAAATAGATTTTGCGCAATACACGACATGCCCAGTTAGTTAAATATAAGTGCCCAGTTACCAAGTTTCCAAGTTATCTGCACGCATGCATGCGCGTACGACTAAATATCATCATTGAATCACCGAAGCTGTCTACATGAGTATTTCAGTCCTTTTCGTAATTCTTACCGTTTCGATCTGCGATAGAGGCTGAGCCGCATCACTTAACCAATTTCATTTCGCCCTTGACTGTGATACTGTAATACACCCGAGCTTGGTCTTGCGGTTAGGAGAGCTTAGCAGAACACGAATTTCTATGTGCATCCGACACTTGCGTGCCTGCCATGAGAAATTCGTTACCAATGCGTCTCAGCGCTTAGCTCGTCAAAAGCTGAGAGCGAAGCTTAAGCTTGTTTGTTAACGTAACGCTTAAGAGAAGCTGTATTATTCGACCCGAGTTTCGAGACGTTTCCTTTGATTTTCAGAAGTACCGTCAAAGAGGATGCTTTTTCCTAACGCGATTAACCGGCGGTGCGGTGCTCGTTACAGAGTGCACTCTATATAGTGCCGACGTTTTCGTATTCAGAATGATCGTCATCCAATAAGAGATCAGGAGACGCAACGGTTTGATGGAACTCTACGGAGTATAATATAATCATAACGTTAATGAACTGCATGTCACATACAGTTTCTATACGCAGACTAACGTCACTCCATCGGTTTATTGGTTATGAGATGTTGATGATGATGGTTCTTTTTTTTTTTGCTTATGGCACGCTCCCACTACCGGTTTATTGCTGCATAACGATGATGATGATGCTCCTGGGATGATTGGCACCTACCCACCCAGGGGGATTGGCCAAGAGTCGGGCGGATCATATGGTCTCAAAATTTTCAAATCCTGCTAGACGCTGTGGCGTCAATTAGAACAAGAAGTTGTTCTTAATGAATCGTAATTTTACACTGCCATGTAAACCATGTTGCGTAACCTTTAAAAGGAACAAAATTCTGAGCCAACCTATTTTTCTTCTTCCTTACTCATGCACATAGACCTAAAACGTTCTAGCGGGTCGTTATTACATTGAAGCAAGTGAACCACAACGTGATTGTGCTGCCATGACGTCATCATATCCGCCATGCTACTTTATCAACCTGCGTTCATGACGTCACGTGCGTTACGGTGCGTACCATCAAGAGAAGTTCACCCTTCGAGTTAATTGAAACGATAGACAACGTTAACGACCGGTGCGAGGGTTAAATGGGCAAGGGTGTGGGGACCCATATTGAGTAGGAGAGGTACAAAGCTACACACTAATAGTTCGAGTCTGCTCTTGTGTTTATTGGAACCACACTGCGCAGAGAACGCAGATAGCAGACACCCCCCGCACACGGTTTTTTGGGTGGTTCTCGCGCACGATACACAAGTATAGCCATGTCATGTACACTACATAGCTCTGTACTTGCTTGCCCCATCCGTGACACATCATGTCATTCTTCCTGCAGGAACTCTCACAGCGACGTCGCGTGCATGCTTTCGCATAAGACAAGGGTCGCCATTCCTTCTCGGCGCCCACTTTGCGGTCGGTGCAGGGGAGAAGAGGGGCCTCCTCCAACCACCGCGCCCGCCATTCGGCCCGCTGCTGTGCTAAGCAGGTTTGGGTCGCTAACAAGCGGCGGCGCAGGTGCTCTAAGCCGATGATGAGCGCACTCATGAACCGGAAGGCGCAGCCATGTGTGCGCGGCCCGCGCTTCTCGCGAGACGCAAAATGATCTTCCGCTCGAACAACTCCGCGAAGGCCCACTCGAGGGGAAGAAAGTGCGCGACCGCCTCCGCGGGACGACAACACAGGAATGCGGTGCTCATCGTGGCCCCGTTGCACCAGCATCGGCGCGATGAACAAGATTGCGCCCCGACGACCCCCTCGCCCCGAACACCTTGTTCCTCCTTCTCTCCGTGTTCCCGCGATCTTGCACGCTGCGCAGGCCCTGAAACTATGCGGAAGAACCTCGGCGCTAAGCAACGTCTTTCTTCCCTGGAGGAAACTCGCCTTGTCACGCATCGCCCACCGATTTGCGTGTCATAAGAAGCGCACCGTTCGCAGCTGGGCGTGAACAGAATGAGCCGAGAACTATGCATCGCCCGGGCCGAGGCTCCAGGGAGAAACTTGGTTTCTGGGAGCGCCTCAGTGAAGTGTTGCTTATGGCGACTCAGCTGAACGTGCGTGAAAGAGGCCAGATCAGTCTAACTCGGGAGCGTTTAACTATGTCCTCAACGGACGCAGAAGCGCTTGAGGTCAGGCACGTAGGCAAGGGGGGGGGGGAGGAGGCCCGTGCTCGCGGTCATTGAGGCACCCTAGCCCGTGCCCCCCCGCCTCCGAAATTCGTCCAGCCTTCTATATTTCCGGGAAACATTTTTTTCTTTCTGCCATGTAAAGACTTTCTCTCAAACAATTAGGCCTTGCCCCCCCCCTTCTCCCCCCCCCCCCCCCCCCCCCCCCCCCCCCCCGAGAAAGAATCCTGGCTACCTGCCTGCTTGAGGTGTTCGGCCGAAGCAGTCTTTCGCTACACTTTCTGTCGATCGTTCCCTTTTTTCACGCTAATTAGGCGTATGCTAATTCGCAATTCATAAAGAAAGTTGTGAAGAAGCAATATGCAGACTTTTCACAATTGCAAAAAGGTGTACCATTCCTTTTAATACGTGTAGGCATCTTTGGCCATTACTGGATCTCCAGTCATACCAGTAACGCGTTGCCACCGGGCGCGGCTCTACGGCAAACAGAAGATACTTCCAAGATTGTTCGATAATGCAGCCGTTCTAGACAAACAGTCCGGTAAGAAGTACGCGCAGTACATTGGCCTTCGTATGCATGCAAAAACAACATTGTCATAACGCTAAAGAAGAAAACCAAGAATCTAGGGACTGGCGACATATTCTCCGCAATTCCAAAAAAAAAAATGATTTAATGCCATCATCAGGTCATTTCTACCATGCATTGCCAACGGCTCAAACGTTATCGGAGCGAGTCACTCTGCGTGGCGTTCGATGGACGGCGTTCATTCGGTTGTAGCTTCCGCCCCAAGTGCCCTCTTGGCTGAAATAATCCTCCCCGAAAGACCGTTGTCAACGCTTTTATACGGCGATGAGACGGCGTCGCGGCGATCGAGAAAGGTGCCAACACAGAAAGAGACATCGTCTCTCTCTGGAAGCCTCTCAAACGACTTTTCAATTCCCCGCGAGTTCCGAAGCCGGTAAAGCGAGTGAGTTTTCGCGTCCGACCTGCGCGACGACACCGACTCAACCGAGGTTGGTCTTCGCGCGGCAAGTTCGATGCTATCTCAAGAGCGAAGCGGCTCGAATACATTAGGTGTGCGCGAAGAAGAGAGCCCCGGTAACGGGAGATGGTTTCCTCGCTTTATTTTTTCCTGCGCTCCGCACTGGCGCGGCCACGCTCATCCATTATGCAGGGAGGTCATTTAGAAAACGGAGAAGCGCTGCGAACGATTTCGTCTCTTCTACGCGCTATCGAGGCGACGCTAACAGGCGGCCGTCTGCCCTTCCCTCGCCTCCTCGCTTCCCCGCAATTTTAAGGGTGCGCCCCGCGGAGAGGAGACTAGGGACGCGTGTGGATCGGGGTGGCGGTAAGTGAGGAAAAAATGGGGGGCACAAGACCGTCCCGTGGCTAGCGCGCAGTCGCCTTCGTGGCCGCCTACGTTCGTGTCACGCTATACAGTGTGCTCCTTTCTTGTATCGCTCGTGCGCGGGACCAGTCATATATGAGAGGAATATGGGGAAAGGCACGCTGAGAGCATTGCTGGTCGGCTCGGCCTGCGCAAGTCCTCGCCTCTTCTTTTGCGAAGAAGCCTTTCTCTCTCCTGCAGACTGCCAGGTTCATGCGCTTGTCGCAGTGTGGTCGTCCGTAAAACATTTCATGCCTATTGCTACACGATGCGATTCTCGCTCCAGTTCACGAGCAGGGACGGCGGGATACCCCCCTCCCCTCTTCGCCTTTTTTTTTTCTCACATGAACTGACTTGCCGCGTTCACTGTTAAAGGCTAATCGTCTCCTGGTACACTTCCCTGGTGTAAAGGTGGTGGAAATCACGACAAGCGATTTCGCGTTTTTACTAGGGGTGTGCGAATATCAAATTTTTCGAATACGAACCGAATACGAATATCCACCGTCGAATATCGAATCGAATATCGAATATCAAAGGAAAAATGCCTCCACAGTAACAATATTTTATTTAACATGTAGCTATTTGAAAAAAACCCGCATTTCCCCGAAGGGGAGTATGAGGAAGTGCGAAGCACGGGCTGATGCTATGAGGCGGCGCGCACGACTAAACTGCAGAGCCGAGCGAAGGAGACGGCAGCGAGAGAGCACGCGCCAGCCGACCCACGGAGGTCTGGCCGTTTTTAAGTGCAAAGCACTTTCACTGATGATGATGATCTGTCTTCCGAACTCGTTCCAAAGAACCCGCAACGCGTTCAACTTGTTGGCGGCGTTGCGCACGCCCGAGATGGGGCTCAGGTTGTTGTCGAACCACAGTCGATCGCACACCGCGCAGCTATATCCGAAGCTGCGGTCCAGGAAGTCTCGCTTGAAGCGCGCGTCCGGCCAATCGAATTCGAGGGCCCGTGCTCGCTCGCGCATCGCGCGTCCCCGCGCCAGATCGGCTTCGGGGTGCTCGGCTCGCTTCGCACGCTTTCGTTCGGCGTCTCGCCGCCGGCCTGCATCACCACAGGCAATGCGCGGGGCGCGCGCAGCCACGGAGCGGAGGGCGGAGCGCGCGCAGTCACGTGGGGCGTGACGTCGCTGCGCCGTTGCTACAGACGCTCCTCTCCTCTGCTCGCGCCGTTGCTATGGGACGGCGGACACAGGGTCGCTTATAAAGTGCATTCGCACTTAAAAACAAAACAAAAAACATTAACAGCCTGACTGGCAACACAACATACACTGCTATCTCCAGAACACAATGTCCAGGCTAGCACAACGCACATCACAACACTATCAAGTATCACGGCACAATGAAAGTAATGACTAGATGTTATCATGAAGAAATATGAGTTGCTCCACATGATCAGGCAGCAGGCGCTCCCTTCTAACAGATACAAACCCACTGCCACTGACAGGGCACGCTCGCTTGAAACAGAAGTGGCTGGTATAGGGAAGTACATGGGGCAAAGCTTTGCCAGACTGGGGTATCTGAAGGTGCCTACAGTCCGCCACCAGTCACATAGGTCACTGTCTTTCTTCAGAAGTGGTCCCGCATAGTGAACGAGTGGTAGTGCGGCACGTTACGGCCGCATAATATTGAAAATATACGGTTACATGATCGCCAACAACGCTGCACGTCGGAGATGCACCAGCAATAAATCATACGTATTGGGGCGCTCGTCGCAGGCAGATATCGTGCCTCCGTGTACTTACAATGTTTATCGCTCCTCTCGGCAACCTTTTTAGCTATACGAACGCAGCAGAAATGTGGAAGACGAGTTATTTTATGCATGATAATCGAATCGCATATTCGAATTTTTCGAATATTCGAAGTTATCGAATACACGATTTTAGAATCGAATACGAATATTTCGAATGTAATATTCGACGAATATTCGAAACTTTCGAATATTCGCACACCCCTAGTTTTTACATATTTCCTCCATCATCATCATACAAAATAACTGTATTGTACTACGTTGCACTGTATTGTCTTGTTTCTTATTGAGTGTCAGGCCTTCCAGATGATAATATAGTCATCGTGAGTTCTGCGCATTGTTTCGCGATAAATCGTGGCCATGGTTCGATATGGCTTGCGCTGCCCACATGCGCAAAAGACTACATGAGAACGAGATGCCAAAGAGAAAAGAATCACCAGAATGATCGGGGCGTACGAGCACGAAAGTAGTAGCGACTCGATTATCGAATTCGGCGCTCCTATGTGTACGCTCAAGCCGGGGATAAATGTAATGGTTCCCGCAGACGGTCATCCCCAGCAAAGTTTTCTTCTGCGAGCGCTGGCTAGCTAATTCTGATGTTACGCTCCGCACGGAGGCGTCAGCTGACTGGCTCATGAAAACCGCCTCACAGGTCAGTGCCTTGTTCGTCCTATTTATACTCGCCACGGTGCCGTATGGATATTTCGTTGTTTCTTTTTTATTGCCATGCGGCAAGTTCACGAAGTTCGGCAAGTCTTAAACTGCGCCCGGAAGGAACACGCAGTTGGCGCGGGACCTCGCTTTATGATCCTTTGATCCTTGCAGCAAATTTCGAGCGCAGCTGCCGCCCAAAGTAAGGAGAAGGGAGTTCGAGCAGTGTCTCCTGCCTACGGTCGGGTCGTTTTACGTTCACGTCTGAGCCTCAGGTCACGGTGTAGGGTCTTCTCAATGAGCGCCGCGATATTTTTTTTTTTATTGGCGATTGCACGTACACGCGGACAGGCAAAATGTTTTTAACTGACACTGTACGAAATTTTGCTGCGAGAACGGCTGTTGGATGAAAGCAGCAGTCAGAAAACGTAGCACAAAGGCGATTTGATGAGGCTGAATTAGAAATGTGGTTTTAGATTGCCGAAAACAGTCTTTAGGCAATTATTATATATCCTAACACTTAGACCTAGGACAGAAAACAACGGATGTTTTCACGTGTCACTTGTAGCGCCGTGTAATATATTCACGGATGGTTTTGTATGCTGCAGCAAAAATTCCCAGGGAATTTGTGCAAAGCACGGCAGTGATGCTCTCTCCACGGTGAATTTGAGGCACGGACGATAACTGTCCGAGTTCACAGCAGGCTATCAGAGATGACCTTTAACAGCGAAGTTTAGCAAATCGTTCCTTGTGAGTCGATCGCAGAAAACTATCATCATCATCTTAACGGATATGTGCCACTGTGCGGCCCACTAGAAAACTATCATCATCATAAACGGGTATGTGCCACAGAAATTGGGTAACTCCCACTACTCACCACTGGTTCACTAAAAATGAGGAAGGCAACAGAGCCCAACAAATGGCTGCGAAGCGACGGCGGCGAGCCGAAGACCCCGAGTACGTACAACGAGCGAATGCTAGGGCACGAGGAAGGCAACGGCGGCTGCGAGAAGACCCCGAAGCGATGGAAAGATTACGCCAACGACGACGTGTCCGTAGATCTGTGAGAGGTGCGAACGCTTGGTTTCAGCGTGAGTTTCTGTCTCTGGAGCTTGGACAGCCGTGTCGTGTCTGTAACTCTTTGTGGTTTAACTTGAACCTCTCTGCGCTGCGAATCACGTAGAAACAAGCTAGCATCACCTAGCTAAAGCCTGGCGACAACCTATAGAAGCAACCTGGAACCTGCATCACCTAGCTGAGGCATAGAAACAACCTAAAAGCAACCAGATTAGTCATCATATTCGTCCAGTTTCACTGTTTCAAGCTTTGGGTGGCTTAGAGCGAGATTTGCCAATCCCCCAAAGCTTATCCTACGTAAGAGTTTGCATTCAGATGTGTACGTACTCGCACGCGCCAGACAACCTAAGAAATCACTGACCAGCGCTGGTACTCGTCGCATCTGGAGATAGACTGAAGATAGATCGAAGAAGAAGCGATCTTTCACCGGAAACGTCACGAGGGCTTCTCCGAGCCTTGGAGAGGCGGCGACCAGCGAGCGTCCGCGATGCGGCCCGCTGCCAAAACTGCAATCGCACTTCACCCTCGCCCCGCGTAAACGCAAGCGCGCCTTCAGACTTCGCCTCCCAATATAGTGCGACCAAATTCCTGCGAAAGAAACAGACGAGCACTAAAACGTCGGAGAGAGTGCAATCTTTCTTCGCCGATGCACCTCGCAGATGCCAACAGTTTTGCTTAAGTGAATAAGAAGAAGAAGAAGCAGAAGAAGAACAAGAAGAAAACTAAGAAATTGGTCTCTGGTGACGCGGCGTACATTTGAGTGCTACAGAGGACACAGCGAGAGGTGATGCGGAGAGTCAATTTCCGATGCTTTCAGCGACAACTCTGAGAGAAAAGAAAAAGAAAAAGTGTACCTCGTGGTGTTCGAGAAGGAGCGAGAACGGCATCGCACTTTTCGCGCAGCGATGAGCGAAGCACTGTGCGCCCGGGCGATGGAGAGTCGAGTTGCGCACGGTCCGCTCGTTCTCTCGCCGCTGTCGCTCTCGAATAAATGCATGTCCAAGCAGACGCGCCTGGGCCGCCGAAAATAAAACAGGAAAAAAAAAACAAAGCAAAAACACATCATAGAGGTGGTACACCTGAGTCATCCTTAATGGGAAAAAAGGCACTGTGGAGCGCGCGGGCATCTGGTCAAGTGACCGACGAGCCGGCTGACAGGCGAGCTTACAGGGCCCTTATCGCCCCCATCTCCCATCCCAGTCGATGCCTCGCTGTCCCGTGATCTCCTTCCCACTCTCTGGACGACGGCCCATTTTGGACGCTGTCGTCTTCCCACACCCCCTGGTCGTCTTCACGGTGCTATGATGCGCGCATCCTGCGATGTGTATAGTGTGTGTTTTCGCTGCTATACGAGAAAGAAGGCTGCACGTTTCGAGAGACGACATCTTGCGATGTAGTCCGCGAAGCCGATAAACTCTCGACGAGCACCGTGAGAGAGTGCTCGGGAAGCGAAACATCGCGTTCGGTGTATACGGGAAGGAGAGGCTTCGGGGCAGCGCTATCGCATCGCGAGATGCGGGAGATGTGAGAGATCTCGGATGTTTATACAACGTCCCGAAAAGAAGGAAAACGGAAGGAACACCTCGTCGTCCTGTGTATAGCGCCACCGCGGTGGGATTTAGTTTACTCCGCAGTAAATCACGGAGTATGTAGTGTGAGTGATGTCAACCAGTCTACCTCACTCCTGCGGTATATATACGGTCGTCGCCGTTGAAGCGGGTCGCTTATGTGAAAAATTTAGTTACGTGGATTATACACTAAGTTACATCACGCAGCATAGCCACTTGCTACAGGCTGATGCGGTGCTACCGTGCAAGAGGAGGACCAATGCATCAAGGTTGACGACGAAGAGTTTAAAGCATAGTTCGTTCTGGTACTTCGCGTAAAAATCGGGGTAAAACTTATGATTTTGTGACGTCCAGGAGTCTGTTCTGTTCTAACCGACTTGCTGTGGAGAGGTTGATGATTATATCCTCTCGGTTACTCCATTTCGATAAGTTCTGCAGCGCGAAAGACCAATGCCATAATGTGAAAACTCGGGTACTCAGAGCGGCGAGGTACAAAAATGTAGCCGATTCAGTATTTACTTAATGTTCATTTTCTAATACATTGTTGCATTATGTATAAACACACATATGTTGCTGCTTAATGTGTGCTGGCTTGCTTGCCTCTTCCAAAAGACACTCGAGCAAACTCTGGTGCTGCTATCGTTAAGGTACCCACATAGATAGCACAAATTTATGTACATATGTATGTCTAATATTCGTTCTAATGGCTTGAGGTTCGTCTTGTTTATTAAGCTGAACTTTTGTAAATACAATTTTTTTCATATGCACAAAGGCAATATGTCCTTAAGCATAAACATAATTGCTGCGAATTGTTGCACTTATATTGTATATTTTGCCGAAAGTTGCGAAGTCACAAAGTCGGTTGAAGCCAGAAAAAAAAAAAAAAAAAAAACGAAGTTGATGCAAGTACATATATACCGCCCATACTTCCCATGCTGGCTGAGCCGCCACGCTTGCAGTTTCCTTCTAGGCACCAGCACCATATATAGAGCTTTCTCTGTAAATTTTGTAGGAAGCTTCATTGCCTTCTGTGCCTTCGAGGCACATGTCCATGGTCATATAATCTTGGTTGCAGAAAGTGGTCTCGAGTCCAGTTCATTCAAAAGCACCCGGAGCGCTAGTGGAATACCTAAAGTCAACGCATCTGTGCGACCGCCTGTATATACGATGTATTCCCCCAAGCATGCGCGTGATTTTGTCTCTCTCTCTTCTTCTCTTCCGTCTCTCTTTTCAACCCTCTGTCCCTCTCCCCCAGTGCAGGGTAGCAAATCGGACGTGCTTCTGGTTAACCTCCCCGCCTTTCCTTGCTTCGTTTTCTCTCTCTCACTCCATTTGTAGGAAGCGCTGTGGTCGTAACCCTATATTCTTCGAGCGTAAAGCCTGTTTCACATGCAGCGATTTTGCTCCAAGAGCGGAGCGGCTGCCGTCGCGGAAGCCCAAAAACAGGTTTTTTCGAGCGACCAGTGGACGCGCGATCGAGATCGCCAGAGTTGGAAAAATTCGCGAGCGGCAGAGCGGCTGCCCAAGGTCAACCAATGGGGGAGCAGTGACGCGGGGAGCACGTGACCGTAGGGATGGAGACGAGAGCAGCCGCGCGCGCCGGGAGGAACTCGCTCCGACTCGGTTTCCTAGCAGACGACATTCGCTGCAACGAGCTGGCAGTGTAGAAAACGCCGTTCTTTCCCTTTTGTTGTTCTTTACTGCGCTTCCATCAAAGCAGACAAATCGTTTGCACGTGTCATTTTGTTCTTTTGTATTTTTATCGAATCGTGACACCAACATAGGTCCGGACAGGGGGAACCTACGACACTCCGCACTTGTTCGCAGTAGACGTTTCAGTTTTTTTTTTACTACTCTGGTGCAGCACGTTCGAACAGTTTACTGTTTTCTTTTCCCTTTTTTTTTTTTTTAGTGGTCACGTACCCCGAAGACGACAAATGCCGCCGCCTCTTTACTGCAGAATGCCCATAGGCAAAAAAAAAAAAAAGAGACGAGCTCCTTCACAAACCCACAATGTCGTCGACTGGGCCGCTTGCATCCGGTTGCCGGCCCATACGGCGCACCAGCGCCTTGCGGCATTCGAGAGCAAAAGCCACCGAAAGCCCTGTGAAAGCTTAAAACCCCCAAAACAAATTCTTTCTTTCGCTTTTCCATGGCCAAGTGTATGGGCGTGCAACATGACTTGCGTGGTAAAAAAAGAAAGCTGGAACAGAAATAAACGTGACTACTGAAGTTGTTTAATTGCACTCTGATACACTGCACATTTTCATCATTCAAGGTTTAGGCGCGTGAAATTCGATCACCGAAGTAGAAGGCTCGTGAAACTTGCAACCCAAGCGCACCAAAACAAGCGAGCCCGGAGAAAGGAAACCCGCGGATAACGGGCGCTTCCCACAACCATCACTGCGCATCGCAGAGGCGCGCGCCGCGCAAGAGCGGTGCATGTGAAACGAAGCCGCGTCCGAGCGTCCTGCTGCCGCTCGATCGCTGCGGGCCCCGCCGCTCGGTCGCTCGCATGTGAAACAGGCTTAACACGTTTTCCGGACGCTGAAAGTAGCCAAGCCACCCACCGACAGTCTCGCAAAGCGTGAGAGGTCGCGCGACGCACATACTTCAGAAAATGAGACCTCCTATGGACATGTCATATCCACAGGAAGGGAGCACCGCACACTGTATACGAGCCAATATGACTTCGAAAAGGCGGGTGGCCGCGGGCTTAAGCGACATGCCGCGGCAATGGTTCCCAAGGCGCCCGAAATTAACCTCTCGTTGTGTGAACGGCCGTCGTTAATTTTCGCCACCGCTGCAGCTTCATAGCCGCTGCTCTTTGGAGGCTCTCTCCGTCGTTTAACGGCGAAGAGCCTCGGGTGGCCTGGACAGCACCGAACCCGGAGCGGCGCCGCCGCCGCGCCCCACGCCCGCCGTGCTCTACTCTCTCACCGCGCGCGGCGTTTCACGACGTGATTGCGGCCTGGGTCACGTTTTACAGTTTCGGGAAGGCGGGTTAGAAGAGGCGGGGGGGGGGGGGGGGGGGGGGGGGGTGCTCCTATACCGCGACGAGCGCCGCGGTTCCAGAGGAGGACAACCCGATAATTATTTTGATAGCGACCGCGACTCGCCCCGTCGACCTGTCTTCTCTCCGCCGCCGCCACCCCTTTCGTTTCGGCTCTTTCGAAGTCCGCAACGACCAAAAGACCCCCCTCTCTCCTTTCACTTGGTCAGCCGGCTAGCCGAAAGCCGACGTCGCTCGCGCAACCGCGGCGGCCGACCAGTTGCGGACGCGTTATTTGTCCATCTGTCGTGTTCCGTGTCCGGCCGCCATTACGCTAATCGCGACGGAAAAGGGGAACCCCCTCCCCTCTCTCCACCTAACCGTGCGGTTCGCCCGGGCTCGCGCGCACGGCTCGCAATCATCAAGTGGCAGCAGCGACGTACGGTCCGGCCGGCGACGATTTCCCGTAGTGACGCTGCAGCACGCCGCCGTCCACCGCCGCCGCCGTCGCTGCGGGGCGTGTGTGTGTGCACAGCGCGGCGGCCCTTGATTCCCAGCGGCCGTTGATAAGCCATTTACCGGCCGCGCTAATGGAATGGTCGCGCTTGGCGGGCCGTCGGAAGCTGCACGGCCCTTGGCTCGCTGTAGACCGTGTTCGCGCGCGGATGCGGCGACATTTATCTGACCGCAGCCCATTCGCCCCTCCTCTCTGTTTTGCACCGTGCTGCTACAGAGAACAAGTAGCGAAGCAGTGGCCGAGTTTGCGAGTGTTTACTGAGGTTGCGCGAAGTTAGGCTTGCGAGGTCGATCGAGCCGTTTGTACCACAGTGGATTCAATCCAAAACTGTGATGTCACGCACGCCTGCCTACAGCTTTTGCCTGCTCGATAGTGCACCACATGCAGTGAATAATAATCTGTTACCCGTGATATATTGTATCACGTGTAAAAGAGAGAAACCGAGAACTCGATTCCTTCTGTGGCACCTACCACATGCTAGAAAGAATGACAAAGTTTTGGAATGGGAATATGAAGCGTATGCAGTGGCTTCTACATTGTCTACGCACGCTTATGTATGGCGCGAGTAATCTGGGCCTTCTACTTTACTAGCATAGACACTCTGAAAACCTCAATATGTCAGACACGCACTTCGAACGCTTAAATCTCAGAAGTTGTAACGTATGTGCGATACAGATTGATATTAATGCCCCTGTTGGAAAGCGGGTGCCTTTTCTCAGTTAGCAGCAAGCTCCAGGTTTTAGATGATAAGGTAGGGCATATTCGGCACGCCCTTAATCAGAAGCGCAACTAGCCCGTCATGAGCTACGCAAAGAGATAGAGAGAAAATGGAAGGGAAAGCAGAAAGGCGAAGCAGAAGCACGTCCCGTTTGCATCCCTACGCAAGGAGGCGGTTAGTTTTCAAATAAAACGATGTTGGCTAGTACGAATCGATGTCACTGGTGTCACAATACGGATCAACATTACACTATAGGGCGGCAGCGGACGAGGTGTATAGTGTCTCAAACGAAGTAGAATGCTGGCGCTGCGTTGAGAAACCATCGTCCCTGGAGGGACGACGGCTTAGAGGAGCCATTTAGAACCATTCTACTTTGTTGCGTAATTGAGAAAAAAAAAAAAAAAGGATCACAACGAAGGTCTGTATGGTTCTGGCGATGGCTTGGCGATTCCTGTTGTTCTCAAATTCTTGTATTGCGTTTTTTTTTTCATGTCAGACACACAGCTGTTTTCATGTGCAGTGTATAAGCGCCGCTGTGCCGGCCGGAATTCTAGGATTATCTGCTTATAATGTCTGCTTATACATAATATCTGCTTGTCTGCTTATAATGATTATCTGCTTCTAATCGAGACGGACTATGTAATAAAAATCCGGCAGGTCGCACTCACTGTGGGAATCAATGTAATGCGAAGCCGACAGCAGAGAGCTGCATACAGCGCCTTGTTTCTCTTTGAAGAAAATGAAATCATTCGTGTCATGATAGCTAGTTCACTATATATCCCATGCTTGTCATCCATGCATATATATACAATGTGTTATATAATGAAACGTATATACTGGTATACACAATGCATGACCTGTCATTTATGTTCGTCACGCACTCATGTCATGCTATACCAATCTTGGTGTATATCCATTTAACAAAACGGCCGGAAGCGCACCAAGGCAGTGTCAAGTAAACCATGCTGTACATGATATGCATGTTATGATTTGCGTGTTAGGAGCTGTCATTTATGTTCGTCATACACTGACATCACGCAATACCAGTTTTGCTGTATATCAAGCTAGGGAAACGGCCGCGAGCGTACCATGAGCGTGGCCTGCAAATCATGCTGTACATGAAACGCATGTCATGATTGTCGTGTTACCACCTGTCATTTATGTTCGTCATACAGTCCCGTCAGGCAATGCCAGTTTTGGTGCGTATCAAGCTGGGGAAACGGTCGCGAGAGCACCATGAGCATGGCATGTAAATCATGCCCTGCACGATATGCATGTCATGAATGTCATGTTACCAGCTCTCATTTATGTTCGTCGTACAGTAACGTCACGCCATACCAATTGTGGTGAATACCGAGCTAGCGAACCGGCCGCGAGCGCACCATGAGCGTGGCATGTAAATCATGTTGCACATGAAATGCATGTCACCACATGACATTCATGTTCATCGTACACTCTTGTCACGCAATACGAATTTTGGTATATATCAAGTTAACGAAACGGCCGCAAGAGCACCAACACCGTGGCATGTAAGTCGTCTCGTTCATGACATGCATGTCATGATTTTCATGTTATGATCTGTCATTTATGTTCGTCATACAGTCATATTATGCCATACCAATTTTGGTACATATCCATCGACGAAACGACCAGGAGTGCACAAAGCTGTAAGCGGATAGATAGATAGATAGATAGATAGATAGATAGATAGATAGATAGATAGATAGATAGATAGATAGATAGATAGATAGATAGATAGATAGATAGATAGATAGATAGATAGATAGATAGATAGATAGATAGATAGATAGATAGATACGCTCAAAGTCGCAGAAGTTCGCTAAGAAATGCTTCGTATTCATAATAATAATAATAATAATAATAATAATAATAATAATAATAATAATAATAATAATAATAATAATAATAATAATAATAATAATAATAATAATAATGTCTGGGGTTTTACGTACGTGCCAGAGCCACGATATGATTATGAGAAACGCTGTAGCGGAGGGCTCCGGAAGTTTCGACCACCTGGGGCTCTTTAACGTGCACCTAAATCTAAGCACGTAGGCCTCTAGCACTTCGCCTCTATCGAAATGCGAGTATCGAACCCACGACGGCAAGCAGTCGAGCACTTTACCACTGTACCGTCATGGCGGCAACCAACGTAGGTGTTAGCGAACGCCTGTGTACGCCGTCGCAAAGGCAATGGCAAATAACGTGTGTAATAGTTGCGCAGTACGGGTTGGCACGATAACACTTAAAATGCTAATATAAGTGGACACTTTGCCAGCCAGCATGCCGGCCTGAGAACTGGCTAACCTCCCTTTCTTTTCCTCTTGCCTTACCACTTCCTTTTCTGCTTTCTCTTACTGCGAACGTCTTTCAAAGATACACAGTAGCAGCTTCGGCCTCGCTGGTACGACATATTTCATACTTAGCGCGGAAAATTTAAGACAAACGGACAGAAGAAACGCACATATGTTACTGTCGACTATTGTGCTTTCTGTCTTTTCTTTTTCAGTGCTAGGAAGTGTAATATAACCTGACAAAGACTAACGTTAACGAGAAATTTTAAAATATTAACGAGCGTTTAGGCTCTAAGTAAAAGCGGCATACTAGACGCCAGACTAGACAGAGTCTCTTAAAGGGACACTAAAGATCAAAACGATTTTTCTCGCATTAGTAAAGTAGTCTTCCAGGATACCAAAAACACCACGCTTACTGCGAGAAGACGCTTACTAAGCGAGAAAACGCGCAAAAAGAAAATACAGGTGGCGACGCCACCTTGGAATTCCCGCACCATTTGCCGTGACGTCACATATTTTTGACGGCGCCTGCTTGGGTCTACGTGGTTCCTAATCGGTTAAATCGAAGTACAATGTCCTCTGAGGGGGCCCGAGACTTGACATAACGAGTTTGTGAAAATTTCGTCGAGCCAGTGGCGCCAAAATACGTTAAATGCTCTTTGAAACCTTTTACGTCACGAATTACAAAGCTCGGCGCGAAATTTAAAAACGAAACTTTGAACTTGGTTTTCTCCCCTAATAATAAACCTATGGTGGTGAAATAAACTACACAAGAGTTCTCCAAGCACACTTTATCAATCTAAACCAATTCTTTGTTTCTCTTTAGTGTCCCTTTAAAGCTCCCCATCGTCATTGTCGTCTACGTATAACACATTCGTTGACCAGGAGTGGTTAAGATGTAACCGTACCCGGCAAATATATAAGCGATGACACACCAGTGCCGACGAAAGGCTCGTGACTTGTACACCCAACCGGAACAAGCGACACCCTAGCGTTCATGGGATTGAAAGCGTTTCGAGGCGTGATCATTCACTCCTCGTTAATTCATATTCTGGGCCAACGTCCGCCGACGACTACCCGGTCCAGTGGCTAAGAGGTGGACGGCCAACTCTCTCAGCTGGTTAGGACGGAAGCGAGCGTACATGCGTGCAAAGAAAATAAAAGTGGTCACCGTTCAATGCCTCCATACTCACGAAAAAAAGCGTTCCAGAATAAGTCACACAATCCCTAACGCGTTCGTCTACGACGACTCTCAGGCGATTGTTTTGATCCCCCCCCCACCCCCCACCCCAAAGACGTAGCCAGAAATTTTCTTCGGAGGGGGGGGGGGGAGGGTTAAACACCTTTTGTGTAGGATCGTGTGTATGTTTGTATGTGTGCTTGTATATATACAAACATGCAAAATTGAAAAATTCCGGAAGGTTTCAAACACCCACCCCCCGAGAAACGCCAATGCCCCCCTCCCCCTAATAGTTATGTACACCTAACGTGGTTTTGCACTGCATCCGAGATCGGAGGCGTTCCATGCTTTCGGTACCTCACGTAGTTTTGCAGTGCCTCCGGGATCGGCCAAATGACGATGTCATGCGACGACCTGATCATGTGTCATGTGACGTCACGTTGTGTGACCTCATAATGAAGTCATGATGACGCGTAATGACTTCACAAATTTCGCCGATCTGTGACATCACGATGACGTCATCGTCTTATGATGTCATCACATGATCTTTTGCATTATTTCGTGTTGACGCTGACAGCAACTTTTCGCGTTTGGTGAGGCATTGAAGGTTAATTAACAAAAACAGTTTAGTAACGTCTTGCGTAACTATAAAACTTCAAAATTAGTGGCCATAATCTGAAACGGCGACCATGTTACTGAATCTAACGTTTTCAAAGACTGGATCTTCCGGTTTTCCGAGAGTGCGGAATGGGATCGGATGTCTCGCGGTGCCTTGCAAGTGTATATATTATACTCACAGCCGTCTCATTGTGTCTGCTCTGCCATCTCCCTTTCAAGACTGTTCGGTTCCACGCGACTTCTAACTGTTGCAAAAGGCATCTCTCGCCCGAAATCGGATGCTGGAGGCGCATTCCACGCGTGCGGCTAAAAAAGACGGGCCGACGCTGTCGGTGTGCTTTACGGGGCGCGATTCGGACATCGGAACAGCTAAGAAGATCGAGATCGCGGTGACGGAAGAGACAATGGAAAAGCGACTGCTTTAAAATTTCATCATGCCACTCCGTACGTGTTGTATAGCGGCGAGAGAAAGAACGGGGCCGGAGAAACGGGCGTACGTGACGCGAGCGCCTTTTAATCTTGCAGATGGAGCGTCGGGAAGCCGACGCTCACCCGCGGCGGCTTCCCGACGCAAAAAAAAAAAAAGAAAAGCACGAGAAAAGTACGGCTCGCGCTGCTTGCTGCTGTTTCCCCTGGGGGGAGCGAATGAAATATGATCGCGGCCTAACAATAGAGGGGGGTGAGGGGGTGGAGGGGGGCAGAAAAAAGGGGGGGGGGAGGTTTAGGCATGTCGTGCGTGGACTCCAGCGCGTCTTCTCAACACGGAGAAGAGAGGCCCGCACGCGCGCTCAATCTCGGTCACCCCTTCTTCTTCCTCCTCTTCTTCTTCTAGGTGTGGTGGTGGTCGCCGCTTGATGCAGCCAGCGGCCTCCCTCACCTGGTGGTGGAATCGATGCGCTCCCGAGGTCTTCCCTCCGGCGGCCACGTCCCAAACCGAATGAAATGCCTGGCCACCTCTGTTGCAGCAATGCAGCAAAACACTGGAGCCGCTACAGTTGCTTTGAATCTAAACCGGGCGCACGTGAGTCACTGAGTAAGGTTCGTCCCACGCGCGCGCTCCGTGGGGAAAGGAGTGCCGCGGTAGACGAGACACGCATGTGCTTCACTTCTTGCGGAAGATAGGTATTGAGCTTTCGCATGACAGTTTGGTCATGCGCGAAAGACTGGTGTCTTCCGAAAAATAAAAAAAAAGGATGTCATTTAAAGCAGTATGCACTCTGTCACGGAAGAGCCGTAAGCTGTTCCTTCTCTCCTGTTCGCGATCACGATCCAATAGTAAATATAATTTAAATATAATCTGTAGGGTTTTACGTCCCATAACGACGATATGATTAAGTGCGCCGTAGTGGAAGGCTCCAATGTTTTGACCACCTGGTGTTCTTTAACGTGCACTAACATCGCACAGTACACGGGCCTCCGGCATTTCCCCTCCGTCGAAATACAACCGCCGCGGCCGGGGTCGAACCAGCGACTTTTGGGCCAGCAGCCCAAACACCGTAATCAGTGTACCACGGAGGCGGATGATCACAATCCAATAGATTCTAGTCTTGATAGTGGAATAGAAGACCAGATACGGCACGCTGACCTTTAGTGCGAGCGTATGCCTGTTAGCATTGCCTCCTCCGGAGGCTGCGGCGAAGGCAACTGGGAGCAACTTTATCGAAAAAAAAAAAAGAAAGTACCTAAGTTTGAGAGCTTCGGAGAATGCATGACAAAGTTTGAACAAATGCCACGGCTATACATTACGTTAACGAGACTGAGTGGTGGTGTCAGTGCTAGAAACTGCATGACATCTTTGTAGATGCATATGGTTTTCTTCTTGAAATTTCTTTCACACCGTTTGCCTTCGCCGCAATGCTTTGTCGCGTCGCCTCTTCCGTATTCCACACTCCGCATACCGTAGTCTCCTTGAAAAGCTAACAAAATCTCGCCTCTCGATCTTCGCGTTACGTTTGTACTCACTTTAGATAATGACGAATGAAGCCTCTGCGTTGATGGCCGAAACGTCCTTAAAGCCGCTCAAGTGTTCACAGTGCGATGATATGGCGTTAACCTGAACTTTTAGTTCTTGCACCGTCGGAACACAGTGGGTTAAGGGCATCAAACTTTTTGTCCTCGTGTCGTAGTGCGTAGAGCGTGAGATACAAATAAGGGAAAGCCAGTAAGGTCAACAAGAATCCGCCTGTCTAACGGTGCCCCGTCGCACGCTGTGGCAGGGTATCCACACGCTTTTCGATTTCGGAGGCTTTTGTTCTGGCGAGCCCGGTTGTCCCGGATCACCCCGCGAAGCTCCGCCACCCCCCGCAAAAGGGCAGAAAGCAGCAAAGAAAAATGAAAAAGGCGAATTGAAACATCCTGTTTGCTACACTGCAAACCGTTTCACACCCTTATAGGTGTATGTGCGATAAAACACCTATCGTACACCCTTTTTTCTGTCAATATTATCCGAAAGAGTGTAATGTCTTCATTGCACACCCTTCGAACACCCTTTTTTTTATTTTGGGTGTACAATGGGTGTATGTTCTGTTAAACACCCATGGGTGTTCTTTGAATTTTACACCTATGGGTCAATTCACGCAGTGAATTGACCAATAGGTGTAAACAGGTATCGTTGTACTGCTGAATGCGATTAACTGAGACACTGAACACCATGGGCAACGCCTCCTGAAACCACGGGTCACCACCCTGTTCGACAGAGCGTCTTGGCACAGGATACTGTTTCACGAGGCACCTGAGTGTGAAGCTACCTGCTCGTGAATCAGTAATGGTTCACCTTGGTCTGCTAAGCTTGCCACTCAATTTTCATTCTTTTAGTTGTGCATCACAAGTCTGCTGTAATTGCAAAGACGCATGTATTTTGCCTACTTTATTTGGCAAGTGGTAGTGAAAATAAAATATAGCATTGTCGTGCCTGAGGTTCTGAATGCAGTGAGTCAACTGATGTTACTTATTTTGAGCTCACATATATTTAAGCCTTTACATCCCGATTTATTTTTGAGAAATCTTTTCTAAAATAATTTCATTTATTGCTTGATTGGATTGACACGTTGAATGAATGCCCAAAATACATTCGGAATAATATATGTATTTGTTTAGCATTCAAAACATTTGTTCAGTTTACAGACAGTTGGCTTCACTGCACTGTGATCATCGCAAACACCTCTCCTAACGCTTAATCTATAGCATATATATACAGTGAAATCTCGTTGATACGATTCTGCATAATACGGTTTTTAGCCTAATACGTTTTCGTTTTTATTCCCTGCCAACATCCCTTGAAAATAATGCATTTTTTTGCGTTTAATACCATCACATTTTTGCCAAAACTGGATAATACGACCGCGAAAGCGGATCTTGACCGATATATCGAGAAATCCTGCGTTTATTCTTCGCTATGCCAGCTCCCACCGCGTTCCAACAACCCACAATCTGCGGGTAGCAGAGCTGGCTGAGGCCACAGCAGCATCAGTTTAGCGGCGAAAAGATCGTTGCTAGGCGATCTTTTCTTTGAGATTATATATATACATATATATTGCCGCTTTGTGAGGGCCCCCCTCCAGTGAAGCGAGACTTTAAGCCCTGCTTGTAGTCATGCAGCCCTTACTGTGTCGTCGCAATGCTTAGTGCGATTCGAATACACTGTGCAAAGCATTACAAAACATAACACTGCCGCAGAAAGAAAGCTGCGCCCTCGCGACCCAACAACGGCCGGGGCGCCACCTCCTCGGCCGGCGCAGCCGCCGCCGCCGCGCGTGCGCAGCGCGCGGAACAGTATCACCACGTGACTTATGCAACGCGCTCAGACACGCCGCCGGACTCGGCCGTTTTCTGCGTGTGTTGTGCGTCGCCTCCCGATCGGTCGAGTTTTGCAGTCGGTGTTTCGGTTGTTTGAAGTGTGCCCGCGCTGTGTGCTCGTCCTTTACCTTCTGCAAGTGCTGCTTATTACGAAGATGCACTATACTCAAAGGGAGACCTGCAGCTTCATATCGTGGAGCACTCGAACTGAAACGGTATGTACCACTAACACGTTGCTACGGCCAGCGCTTTGTTAACTCCGAGAGCGCGATCTAATGCCGTTAACTAAGCTTTTCTTAACTGGTTGACGATCGGTGAGCATTTGTTAACGTAGCGAGCATATGTGAGTGTAATGTTTCATCGGGATGAAGGCAAAGTTGTGTGACATTAGGCGCGGGCAAGCTTTGCTTTGTTTGGTGTTGAAAGCAGTGTGCGCATGCGCGGCTGTGATTCGGAGGGGGATTTGAACGCAGTTGTGGCGGTGCCCTCCTGTCGGCGGTGGTGTTGGAAGGGGACCCCGCTCTCGATGAACCATTATTTTGATTTAAGAATAACTGGGTTGTGACGGCGCCTGTTACCTCTAAGCGTCAAGCGTGTCTAAGGCGCGTATGCTTCGGCCTGTTGGTAATCCAAGTGCATTTTTTTTTCGCACAAGAAAAAACAAAACAACAACAAAAAAAAAAAACAGGACAGAAAGCAACGACGTGGTGTCCGCGTCGTTCTTTTTCGTCCTTGTTCGTTTTGTGCGCTAAAACTACCGTGATGCTCGGGTTGATGCGTGTGGGTCATTTTAACGCAGCATGTTGCTTCGTTTTAGGTACGCCTCGCGAAGCTCGCCAAAGTGCTAATATATTCCGTTTCGTTAAATTCGTACCGATGTTTTAATTCATCCGTAACATAGGTTGCCTGATAATGCCGGCACCCGTGCATGGTGAGCCGTTCGTTAAACTTGACTTGTGTTCGAATGAATTTTTCATGTCTATGTGTGGCCGAATCCCCTTACCTACCTGAACTGTGCAAGCGCTAGTTCGAGCGTTCGAGCTTAGACGTGTGCAGGGTTCCCCATCAGGGGGTAGGGGAGTAGGAAGGTTAATCGCCGCCCCCCTCCCCCCGCCTTACTAAAAGTCAAAGTATGGGGGCAGACTTTGCGCCCCCTCCCCCCTATGTCTGAATTGACCTGGGGAGGGGGGCGCACCCGCCCCCCCCCCCCTCTTCGTGCGTACGCCTGAGTGCCCGAGCACCATCTATTTTATTCTGTTTGTTTCCATTATGTCTAGCTTTCATTATTTTGTTGTGGTTATTAAGAGTTATATGCGCCTCGTCTCGCTTTGGCGTTGTAACTTCGGTAAATACTTTTACGTGTACAAACATTAAAAAACGCAGTTTGTACGACCATCTCCAATGATATTATTTGGTAAAACACAAGCCTAACGATTTAACAGATATTTTAAATTCTCCAATCATCTTCAAGGCTGCAACTTGCAGCCTTGAAGAGACGTCCTTGTGCATAGTTTTGTTTTATATGCTTTTTATCGATGTGCAGGAATCCTTCATGCCACTAAAGAATGCTCCTTTTTCTTTAAAAATGCGGATGATACTTGTCAAATAGTACTTTCTATTTCCCAAACAAGCTAATTGCACGTAGAAAAGCTGTTAATTCTCTCCAGTTACATATGGGGCATGTTATGAGCTTCATATTTGGATGATACTATCGTGAACAAAATGAGCTCGAACACGCGAGCGCGTGGCGAACAGCCTTGAACCTTACGTCGGTTGATTCGCAGCAGCGGCTGTCGGAAACAAAGTGGAAAGGGCGCCGCGCTTCCACTAGCTGTTGACCCTCCCGCTTCGATATTGTTGATGCGAAACAGCATCTTAGAGAGTGTCAGTGGCCGCTAGCGGTGATATGAATTCCCATCAATGCGAACAGCCACATCAGACTAGGTAGCTGCTTAGATATCGGCTGTGACGTAGCCTGCCACGATGCGCAGGCCATGCTTGCGCATCGGTATCTCGGTGGTGTCGGCTGAGGATTTTGCTGCGCCTCATTTATTTATTTTGTTATCATTGCTAGCGGTCATTGACACGCTATCAGCCGACACCTCGCAGCAGCGCTAGCGAGGCGGGAGTACCAACAGTCAGCGGAACAGCGCCCCCCCCCCCCTCTCTCCCCTCCAGTTTCGGCAGCGCCATCCACGTATCACCCTATCTCAGTTTTGAGGCTATTTTCCACGTACTCGCATGTTCGAGCTCATATTACTCACGATAGTACACGGCACAGAAACTGTTATTTACGGAAACAAATAATTGAAGTCTGCGTAGTGCTTTCCAGACAATGATTTTTTTAATTTTTTATCATGCAGGGAGAGCGTTCCAATAACACCTTGCATTGTGTACGATGGCCCCGATCTTCCCTATACAAGCAAGCTTTTCCTCCATGTGGACAAAGAACTGCTCTTCAGTGTGTCCAATGCCGAAGAATGAGTAGCTGCACTCAGGGCAGCACATTGGCTGTTAAATATTGGCTGCCATCACAAGGCGTTCAACGTTCTCGTCGCTCTTGAATGGCTCCTTCTTGGCCAGTGGGTAATGACTCCGAGGACACAAGTAGTAAAGCTCCTGAACATTTTCAAGAAAGCCTACAAAATAGGCCTTAGCTTCTGCTTAAAGTATGTCGCCACCTGTGATTAATTAGAGCTTAAGCCATAAAGTTAATTTTCATATGGTAACGAGTAGTTATTTGTTTTACATTATACCGAAACGAATACTATGGCGGTACTAGTATTTCATTTCAATTTCTTGCTCATCTTTTGTGACATTTTAATACAAGCCATTTTGTCTCTGCCGATTTCAACATGTTCTCGGGTCATTCCACTTTGTGGTTATTGGCTTAGTTTTTATATTCAAAGGACTTTGTGACTTTTTTTGCAGTAGTTTTAATAATTGAGATCTTTTGCTATTGAAACTTTAGCTTAACAAAACTGCCAGTACTTGTCAGTGAAATCAGTGCATCGAGTATTGTTTTAAAATTTATTTTTGAGCTATATGGCAAGCTTTTAAGTTTTGTCAATATTTTTTAAAAGAAATAAATACTCGTTTTATTCAATTACCAATGATTCTGTTGTCTTTGCTTGGAAAGGGATAATCTTTAAATTTCTCTGAACATGCCCGTGTAAAATTTGATTCTACTGTTGTTATGTAGGTAATGCTTCTGCACTGCTGTCGTGGTCATAACGTCCCTATTCCCATGTATTTCCTGCATATTACCGCATTCAGCATACGATGCAACGTGCGCGTCATGGCCCGATTGCTCACTTTTTTGTGTTGGAGCCACAATCCATTGCTTTTGAGAAAGTGGGAAAGATTTCATAATTCCAACAATGTGCACAGTTTTCTACTTCACTCATGTACTTTCCCAGAAAAGAGATAATATAGGCCTGCTGTGGAAAACGACATTTTGAGTCCTTATAATGTTGCGTGAGGTGTCACGGAGCATTGATACCCTGCTCGTGTATCAGCTACAGCTGTGTGATGGCAGTGTTTACCCTACTAAGAAAGTCGACAACAGGCACAGTGGTGTGGGCACTGCTGGAATTTTGAAACTTTATCAATCGACTTTCTCATCAAGGGATTGCACATTTCTGAACTATCTCCTTAACAGGAGAACGATCAGACCGTACCTTGTGTGTTCCAGTTGATTCCAAACACATACACTGATGTTATGCAGCACATTTAAGACGATGGCACCTTATTTTATAAACTGCATAAGTGCAGGTATAAGAAGTAGCACCAATATTTCCCTTCTTGGGAAGGGCAACTACAGCGGGAAAATTCATTCTGGGGTGCGCCCAAAGAGACCAGGTGTCTGTAGTGCCCCAAGGGGGCTGACAGGGAAGAAGGTTCATTTGTGCTTCTCCCTGTAACTGCTACCTTTTCGAGGGCGTTTTTATATATTACAACCCACTCGCACGGGTGTCGCTTGTTCTAAGACCCATACTGCACTAAACGGCTGTGTTACAATGAAGCATGTTAAATTGAATTCCTCTTTATGAAGTGGAAATAATGCCCTTGCTCCATATTTTGACACAAACGCCTTGGTCATTCGTGCTCCATGTCATTTGTGCTCCTTGTTTGGCGGCATACGCGATGCCGTTCTGCACACTCGAGAAAGGTCATTGAATACCATAGAATTTGTCTCGGATGTACGAGCTCTGTGTTTATTAAAGCTTGACTTTATTTTGTACTTTTGGATAATTGTGTGAACATCTTGCAATATGTGTCAACACATTTTAAGTAATGACTTTGTATTCAGTCACGATTGCACTGTATATGTAAGGGCCATATATGCCGTGCTTCATATGCACCATAAAATCAGTGCTGCTGCCAGGATTTTCCCTCTGTAGCAGGAGCCACTACAATAGGTCATGCGCCCTTGAAAGGACTAGCTAAAGGGTAAGCTTTCTAGCGTTTCAATGGGAGCCAACTGGGAGAGGGGAACCATTCGAATTATGGAAATTTTTGCCTGGTGTTTGGGTGTAATTGTGCATAAACACCCCAACGCCCTTTTTCTCGTTTGGGTGTAATGTGCTTTTACACCCTACACCCTTTTTTTCATTTGGGTGTAATATGCTTTTACACCCAGCCACACCCATTGGGTGAAAGTTTGAAATTACACCCATTGTATAGGTGTAATCCTGCTTGGTACACCTATTTTTTGGGGTGTAGGGGTGTGAGTTATAGACACCAAGTTACACCTATACGGGTGTAAAGTGGTTTACAGTGTACTCTACACTAGGGGGTGGGAAATGGAAAGAAAGGTGGAAAGAAGAGCGGCGTGACCTTGGCGGCGTCTCTGTCATCTAGACGTGCTGCTCCTCTCAAGCGTTCGCCGTGTGTCCGTTAAGATGCCAGGATTGTACGGGATAGGGTTCCCGACCTTCTGTTATTTACTGACATGCTGAGCTTATTTCGATGCAAACAAACAATGTACGTTGTCTTTATGGAACACGGAATTGTGACAACCCGCTGTATTGTCACTTCGTAGGCGGCAGTTTACATATCCGAACTGCAAACGTTGTTGCTATAGGTTTGAATGATTCAAACAATCTCTCCAGTTTCAATATACTTTTAAAAAAAGCTTGTCCGCGAGTGTCCGAAGAATTCTCACTGTTCAAATTAGGAATTCATCGCACGCGCGCAGCGAGAGCTTCTTCGCGGGACAAGACGAAGAAGAAGTGTAAGAGAAGGTGTGCTCGCGTACAGCGCTGCCGCGGCGCCTCGAGTTTGAGGGCTAGGGAACCCAATCCGGCCGAGATTGGAGGCCTCAGCTGGGGCGCAACAGGAAACGCTGGGCCCCGAGGAAAGCTCCGCTTCTCCACCGGCGCAGCAAAGACGGCGGGGAAGCCTCCTTCCTGCGATCAGTAATTCTTTTGCGGCGGCCGATTCCGGAGCAGGACGAAAAAAGAAAAGAAAAAAAAAAGACAGGGAACGACGCATCTCAAATTACGTCGCGTTGAGGAACGTGATTGCGTTTCTGCTGATATGAACCTGAGCAGCGCCTGGCTGCTTCCTTTTGTTTTTTTCCCCCGCATCTCGTTTCAGTACTTTTCCACTGCGTGCGGGTTTATTGCACTACATCGTCTTGTTATTCCGTTTCGTTTTTGTTTTGTTACTCAGCATTTTGTTCGTTTCTGGTATTTAGACTCGTAGAGAGCGTCAACTCCTCCGCGCGGTCAGCCGTGTCCCAGAGTCTGCAATAACGTGGTCCAGATAAGCTAGGCTCCCCCCACCCTCACACCCCCGCAAGGTTTGGCCCTGCGCGCGCCCAGCGATGGACAGTAGTTTGGCGAGAATCCACGTTCCATCTTACAAGACGCGTTAGCTGTGTTGCATTGAGAGTTGTCCGCTGTATTAGTAGATAACTGCAGACCCCCACTCTTCCTCCCCCCCTCCCCTCCATTTCTGCTCCATACATGTGGATCCGCAGTACTTGTTGCTGGACAGTCCTCGGTTTACACTATATTACGAGCCACTTAGCACAAGTATAAACAAAAATTAAACGGGAAGGGACAAGGTGAGAGCTTACTCTCGACTGTTTATTGTACAAACAGGTGCACTGACTATACATATGATCTATTCACTAAGAACCATACCAATACAAAGCCTTCAAACGGGCATTGCAGCACCGGCATCGCACTTGCAGAGATTCAGAGGCTCTCGTACGCTATCGCTTAGACGAATCGAAGGCGAAAGCCTCAGCGGCGGCGCATTAAAGAACGAAACGTTATGTCGAAATCCAACTAGCCGTTTGACTCGTCACGCCACATTTTGTGCTTGTCGAGCCTCCTCTGGCGTTGCATACCTCTTCGGCCTACCACACAGTTCACTAGGCCCTGGCTCAGCTTCTTCCGATCACGATAACAAATGTTCGTTGGCGAAGCCAGTGGGGTGTATTGGGGGTTCAAATCAAATCAAATCAAATCAAATCAAATCAAATCAAATCAAATCAAATCATAATGAGTTCGTTAAGACGTGTATACAAGAAATGCCTACATAATATTTGGGCCAATAGCCCACGTGGCTTGTAGCTGGTCCAATAGAGAAAATACATAAAAGTTAGCAACGCACATGATTAGTAATGAAAATGATTGGTTTTATACATACGGAAGTTTCAGCGATGTACAATCTACGTATGGAAAGGTGATTACAATTTACTAGACATGAAAAAGTGTTTACAAGAAAGGTTGAAGTTACGCATAGTTTTTATTTCTAGAGGCACAGGTTCCAGGTTACAGCCCCCTCCCCCCCCCCCCCCTGAAGATTTTTGATTTTGCATGTGTATATATACACGAACGAACATACATAAGGGTTGGTTAAACAGCCAACCCCCAACCCCCCTGAAAAGATTTCTGGCAAATGCTGCCCTACAAATGTTGCACGAAGCACTCTCCATCATGCCGATGTGAAAAGAGCGGGCGCTTGTGAGTGCGACGCCCAAGCGTAAGTGACATTCTAAATTTTCGGCATGTCGAGACACGGTCGGACTGGAGAGGACCGTGGGGCTCTCCGGTACGGCCGTGGTCGAGATAAATAGGCGGTAGCCGAAGGCACGCCAAATTGTAAGGAATAATGTCAATACAATCGCTAGCGGGCATGCTCTATTGAATTTAAATGTTCTAATGCACGCAGTGGGTACCTTACTAAGCTTTCCGGTTCCAATAAACCATGCAATGAAAACCTCGAGCCAAAAAAGCAAGGTATATACTTTTGCTATATTAAGAAGTGAGAGATTGAGTAAGAAAAAGAAAACAGCCGGGTAACGGTAGAGACTCGCGATGTTGTCGCGAAGTCCTGTGTGTACAAACCATCGCTATCAAATAACCGATGCATCAATCACCTAACATTTGGCGAGACATCTGGACATACTCTTAATTGATGCTTTACCAACTTTTGCTCGCAGAAATCTCTAGTGTTTGTCTTTGATTCTTTAAAATGAGTCTAAATGACAGCACAACTTGGCGGGCCATTTGCCAGACAACATCGGCTGTAAAGAACCGCGCACAAAGGTAGCCCCAGATGCGCATAGTTTCCACTTTGTGTCAAAGCAGATACGTTCCTTTCGGTACCCTTGCGGCTAAATCGCGGAAGGCAGGTGCCGTTTGCAGCAACGGTAGTCGAACGCTGCAACAGCCGATCCACCTTGTGAGGACCACCAAGGTACAGGAGATAGCGCAATAGAAGCCTCGTCTTCATTTTTTTTTAATATTTGCTGGCAATACCGAGGCTGCTGCACTCTCCAATGTTTGCGACTCGCTTATCGAGAAATGATGGAAGGTGGGAGGAGGAGAAGAAAGGCGCTGCGCGATCTTGTTCACCCTTACACTGTACTGCTTCGCTCGACTCTTTCTTTTATAATGCTACAGTTTTGTTTATTTCCCTTTGTTTTCTTTTTTTTTTCTGAGGCCGCAGTACCTTGAAAAAGAAAAGAAGGAAACAACACTGCATTAGAAAAAGCAGTCGCCTGGATCTTCCTACCTGCATGTAGAAGCAGCAGCGCACGAGTGTCTAGAACTGTCACGTTCATTATAGCAGTATCGTTGTCTTAGCGTTTCAGTGAGTTCTTTCTAAGCAATGGTATGCGTATCACGACGTGTTGTTTCAATCTATGTATTTGAGCGTATGCATTTGACAGCGCTACAACTGTAAATCTACCTTAAAGCCGAATACCTTGCCATATTATGAAATCGTTAGTTTCACATGCGTATTTACCGACCTGGCAGTTCGTATCAAGACCACACATTAAAGTATGTACTTCAAATACAAAAAAAAGACGTCTGGCTGCAGTTTGAAAATATTAATGTTATATGCCTTACCTAAGTATCTGAGGTAAGTCTGTCTGTCTGTCTGTCTGTCTGTCTATCTATCTATCTATCTATCTATCTATCTATCTATCTATCTATCTATCTATCTATCTATCTATCTATCTATCTATCTATCTATCTATCTATCTATCTATCTATCTATCTATCTATCTATCTATCTATCTATCTATCTATCTATCTATCTATCTATCTATCTATCTATCTATCTATCTATCTATCTATCTATCTATCTATCTATCTATCTATCTATCTATCTATCTATCTATCTATCTATCTATCTATCTATCTATCTATCTATCTATCTATCTATCTATCTATCTATCTATCTATCTATCTATCTATCTATCTATCTATCTATCTATCTATCTATCTATCTATCTATCTATCTATCTATCTATCTATCTATCTATCTATCTATCTATCTATCTATCTATCTATCTATTCTTTCTCTTTCTTCTTACGTGACGGAAAGAAGAACCGCCCCGCATTACGACAGGCCAGCGTGTGTGACAGCCCCTTTATACATACGTGCGTCTGGTCCCCCCGTCGTTAGCATTTTTCTGTCCACATTTATCGAACGGAAAACCGAAAGTATACAGCTGCTGTGTCCCGACTTGTTGCGCACATCATGCGAGAACACGGCGGGCGGCCGCACGAAAAAGCGCATAGCCTCGTGGCCAAAGTTCGATAGAAGCAGGAAGTGGGCGACTGATGTCGCCGGAAGATGCGGGCACACGAAAGCTATCATTCCGCCATCTATCGGCGTATCGATCTCTTGCCAGATTCGGGAAAAACCGCCTTTGTCCCCCCTCACAGCTGTGGCGCCGTTTAAAAAAGAACGGCGCTTCCTTCACCGAGCACCGACAAAAACTTTTTCTTCTCGTTTCCTGGCGGTTTGGCGTTTTAACGTCGTGGGCTGTCATTGCACGCAAGTTTTCATCCTTTCTGTTTTTTCCTGGCATACTACCGTTGAACCGATGACAGCAAGCAGCACGAAAAGATTATATTTACATGCCACGAAACAGCTTAATGACAGGAGAGAACAAGCTTGAAATTTTTTTTGAAAAGAGGTGGATATCTCGATGCATTGCAAACTCAGGTCCTTCCTTCTTATCCCAGTTCGCCGCGCTGTTCCGTGCGGAGGGCATTGTTATCTAAGCAACAGCAATTTCGTTGAGTGTTTGATTGCTTTGTAAGATCTAAAGTAGCATAAGCGCTACAATGGACGTTGTAGTTAGATGTTTGGGAAGAAGATAACCAAATCAGACGCACGTTTCGGAATCTATGTGAGGCAAGCTGTCGTGAAACAACATAAAGTAAATTACATATATTTCTCCATGTTCTGCAACGTAGCATCACCGATAGCACACATTAGCCGGTCGAATCAGCAAGAAATCAAGCTTAACCATAATTTCTGGGGTTTTACGTCCCAAAACTACGATATGATTATGAGACACGGCGTAGTGGAGGGCTTCGTAAATTTCGACCACCTTGGGTTCTTTAACGTGTACCTAAATCTATACGCGTGCTTCTAGCATTTCGCCTCCGTCGAAATGCGAGAGCCGCGGCCGGGATCGAACTCACGTCTTTCAGCTCTGCAGCCGAGCAACGTCTGTACTACCGCGGCAGCAAGAAATAAAGCTTCATCATATAATTTCCTAAAATATATAGTAATTGATAATAGTGAGGCATCCCGTCACTTTAACAACTGCGTTATAGTGAACTGTACCTTACGTGCGCCCAAGTGAAACGGGCAGACCATTATGTCCAATATAAAAAAAAAATGGCGAAGCTTGCACTAAGCCCTAAGACGCGCAAGATTTGCGAAATCGAAACTGGACGATTCTGACGACTAATCTGGTTGCTTCTAAGTTGTTTCAAGGCCTTCGCTAGGTGGTGAGGGATGTTTCTAGGCTGCTTGTAGGTCTTTGCTGGGCTTTAGCTGGGTGATGCTAGGTTGTTTCTATGTTGATTCTCAGCGCAGAGAGGTTCGAGTTAGACGACACACAATCGCAGACACGACACGGATGTCCAAACTCCAGAGACAGAAACTCGCGCTGAAACCAAGCGTTCGCACCTCTCATACAGTCACAGGTTTATTTATTTATTTATTTGATTTGCATACATAGATACACAAGGACACAGAGAAAAGAGGGAGAGAGCAAGCTGGCAACTGCCACCTAGAGGGGCACAACGCCTGCCTACTCTTTCGGGAGGAGGGAAGAGGAAAGGAAGTTAGGAGGACAGAAAGAGGAAAGGAGATAGGAAAGTGAACGAAAAAAATTGACGAAGACTTGGACAAAAATAGGTAAACACACACACAAAGAAAGAAACGCTTATAAACGGGTGGCCAGATCTGTTTGGCCCATAAAGGTCAGCAGAGCCCGATGGGCCTGGTCGCGTCGAGATAGACATGCTCTCGGAAAGAGGTAATCGTCAATGGTTGCGCATTTAAATCCGAGGAATTTATATTCCTTAATCAGCAAAGCCAGCTGCGCGGGACAGTGTATTAACAGTCACAGACACGACATGGATGTCCAACCAGAGACAAACTCGCGCTGAAACCAAGCATTCGCACCTCTCATAGAAGTACGGGCACGTCATCGTTGGGGTATGCCTTCCATCGCTTCGGGGTCATGTCGCAGCCGCCATTGCCATTCCCCTTCCCTAGTGTTGGGCTAACTGTTGCCTTCTTCTTCAGTGGACCAGTGGTGAGTGGTGGAACATACCCAATTTCTGTGGCACATACCGGTTCATGAATCGTGATGCGGCATACATATTATGGCAGCTTAAACAGCTTCGCTCTTAAAATACTGCGTCGCCAACGCGGGCTCTGCCGCTGTGTGGAGGCAATAGCAGAGCCGCTGCTAGGGTGGATAGCCACCCTACCGCTGCATCACAGCGGCCGGGCTAATAGTGGTTGCGATAAAGCGACGGGCGCCTTCACCGCAGTGAGTGATGATTATCCAGAGCACTGCACACTAGCGGTGAAAGCTTTGCGCTTTCATTGGAACGCGACCACTGTCGCTGCAAATCGAATCGGCGAACTTGTGCTTATCACCTGAGCATGATAGTATCTAAGTAATTGTGGCGCGTATAGTACGACTCATGCGTGTATTTTGTAAATGTATATTTGCATATTTCTCTTCTTGCATATTTCTCTTCATTTCCCTCTGTCACACACCAGGTCGACTTTCTCTCCGATTATAGATCGTTACCGGCGAAACGCCTCTCGTGTTTTACTACTCCCTCCACTCTCGTGTCGCTAATTCGGTTAGGCCGGTGTCAGATAGCTTGCGTGATAAGGTTTTTTTTTTTTGTTTTCGTTCTGGGTACCGGTTTGCGGCTGTCACCGTGGCACTGAGAGCATCGCCAATGAGAGACCCTTTTGCGGAAACAGTCGCGACTTGGTTTTTTTTTCAAAGGCGGTTTGCATGAAAGATAGCGATGGGGGCACACGGCACGTGCTTGAATGAGTAACCAGTGACCGAGTTTGGATTCTCTTCCACCATGCACAGAACGAGAGGGGGGAAGTATGGTGTCGTCTCAGTCTCGCACTCATCTTCTCAACTCCCCGCCGCCACTTCTTGATAAAACGGCAGCGTATACGTACAGCTCGCGTGGCACGTATGTGTGCCGGCGTCGTTCAATTCATTTCTTATCCACGCCTCGGCCCTTATACATATTGAATACCGCGCGCGCGCCGCCGGTAACGGTGCCTCGCTCAAGATTAACCTCTCTGTCGCCATATCGCAAAGGCTTTCGACAGCAGCAGGTAGAGCGCGCTTAGCACTCGGCGGTGTCGATGAAAAAGAGATAGAAAAGAGAGAGAAAAAAAAAAGAAAGCTCGAACGTACCTTCCACCGAACGCATCGCCATGCACACCTCAACGTAGACGCGTCGGAAATTTAATTTTCAGTTTGAGAAATGTTAATTTCAACTCCTCGAGAAGAGAGACGCTTTATACATATTTCTAATACGGCCTGCCGAAAGGCGATATTCTCTCGAGCACAGCGTTCACGTGGTCCTTGCTGCCCGTATACGTTTGCCTTTGAAATACCCGCTGTGTGCCGCCGCTTATTTCTCAAAAGGGTCAGAGCGTACGCCGGAGACTTTTGTCATATTAAACTTTGTGTTATCATTAACGGGGGAATCAATTAGGCAGCTCGCCCACTGCATACCGTGAGCCATCAGCCGCGCTTGTCTCTCTATAAATATTTTATTACGCGCTACATGTTTTGAGTTTTTGGAAAAGCGAAGATGTCACTGTACTGTCCGTTTCAACGCTAAGAAAACTTGGCGCAGATGTTCGTCGAGTATTAGATCGCCAGCTTCTTGTCGATGCATTTTTCCCCGCCAAGACAGGCCGAATCGCCGCGCCAGGTTGAACGAAATAAGCCTGATAGTAGCATACGAAATCAACTTATATATCTAATTACGGCTGGTGCCTTATTTAAGTGCACTAATTATTGTGTGCAATTGGATGTCGCGTGTTTTAAGTTTTATACTGGCAAATGATTTTAAAACTAGGAACGATTTTGAAGAAATTATTATTCGAGTACCCACGACGCGAACTGACAAAAAAGGCAGTCGAATATGAAACATGACGCGGCGCATCTTTTCATCTCATTCTCGGCTCTACCCTTGGATGATCTCGCAGTGGGTGTTTAGTCGACCGTAAAGGCTTACGGGACTTCTTTTCCTATTGATTTGTTTCCTTATACGCGATTTAAAAGGCGGCTGCTACAAACAGGCGAGTGACGCCTGAAGGATGATCGTCCTCCTCAAGCAACAGTTCGGCAAATAATGGTTTGGGTCGACAGAGCCTTCGTATTTGCAGAGAAAGTGGAAGCACATCACCTGAAACGATGAACAACAGTTAATTTCTAACCAAATAGGTGTTAGCAAAACTGTGAAAGAAAGCACGCATTGTAAACTCAGAAAAGAAACTTTGAAACTTTGAAAAGAAAGCTAACAGAAATAAGCAGGACAACAAATGTGAACCTTCTCATTTAATGAGTCACTGCGCAGCCGCAAGCTCTGCTCTTTTTTAATTCTTAAATTCCCGTATTTCGCAAACTTTTCGTCGCTGACGGTACTTACAACATCCCACCTTCCAGACCAACGAAATATGTCCTTATAAATTTCGTATTCATTTCTTTGAGATGATGCCCGGCTGTGTTTAGAGGAACGCAGTCGCTGATTAAAATCATCCTGGAATATTTATTATCCTTGACGTGTTGAGGGCTTTCGCTCTATTGAAATATTTATTTATTAAAATATGAAAAATCTATTCAGATTACAGTGACGTGCATGAGCGTGCAGCGTCACGCGTATTCATACCCAAAAAAGCGCTATGGCGGGACATCCGGTGGCCGTCATATAAGCAAGGGTCACGTGACCTCACCGAAAACATCACCTATGACGTCTCTGGTAGAGCGGCACGTCGCTGTCGACTCTGGCAGTAGTGATGCTGGTATAATAGTGAGAACCGCGAAATCGGCACAGCGTAGGTCACTGGCCACCCAGTGATACGGGCCAACCAATGACACTGTCAGAACAGCAATAATTGTGGAACGCCAGGCAGAACCCTTCCCTTTCATTCAAATTTTGGCGGGAATATGACGTCATGCGTGACGTTTCTGCTCAGCTCATGTGATTTCCACACGTTACGGCGACCGCAAGTTGCCCTGCCGCGATTTTTAGTGTATGGAAGCTCCTGCGTCTCGCGCTTGTTACTATGGTTTATTCTTTCATTTAGTTGCATGTTTACTCTTGTTAGTTATATTTGCTGAGAACTCGTGCCAGTGTTCTCACATGATAACGCGACTATTTTTGTGCCTTTTTCTTGTGGATATCTTTATCTTCCGCACAGGTGAAATGCGTAAGCAAACTGCTTGCAAGGTCAGCACGCGTTGAGGCCAACAAAAGCTGCCTATCCTAACTGGCAGTAACCTGTAAGTTTACGGCTGCACTGTAGTGCTGCGCAGTCCCGCTGCACTACAGAGAAGAGCTGCACTCCACATTCCTTCGCTTCTAACTTTTGTATTCTTGTGGTTGCGTGCGTTGTTATTTTGCGGCCTCCAGTGTTGCGCGAAATGCTTAAGCAAAGCAGCCACGTTCAACAACATCCGTGAACGAGGCGTGAGCTCATCACGCTAAATGCGCTCGCTAGGTCAAGTTCAGACGTAAAATAACAACAAAAATATATATAAAAAAACGTTCACGGGCTACACCGAAAGCGTAACCTTAGTAACGTTCAACATATCGCAAACGTAAAGCCACAGTCGACCCATTTTTTGAAAGGCAGTTTTGAAAGACGCCAGCAGGCAGAAAAAAAATGTGGTTGATCCCTCTGATATAGGAATCGGTATAGAGCACGAAAGTGAAACAGTTGGCAGATAAGCGGAAGTCTTGGAAAGACTCGCGACCGGGATACATTGTCCGGAGACACTACATTGCACGCGCCGGAGCATCGCGCAAATCACACGTGAACCACAGGCGTTCGCAAACCGTGCAGGCGATAATAATAATATCTGGGGTTTAACGTCCCAAATCCACAAAACGATTATGAGAGACGCCGTAGTGGAGGGCTCCGGAAATTTCGACCACCTGGGGTTCTTTAACGTGCACCTAAATCTAAGTACACGGGCCTCAGACATTTTCGCCTGCATCGAAAATGCAGCCGCCGCGGCCGGGATTCGATCCCGCGACCTTCGGGTCAGCAGTCGAGCGCCATAACCACTACACCACCGTGGCGGGTCAACCGTGCAGGCGAAACCGAACGGGTTGTCACTGAATCGTTTGGTGAACTCGCGGTCCGCTGCAGCGAAGGGTGCATGATTTGCGGGTCGTGGACCATCCTGTGGGTGTGCTGGGCATCCTGCGTCGTATTGTCGAGCGGCGTCCCGCTGGCGGGTCGCTTCGGCGAAGGTATACGATCTTTTCGGTCTTGGTTCGGTGTGTGTATGGCAGCCAGTTGGGTCGCGATGCGGTCAACTTCTGGAAAGCGAGAGGCAGAGTTCTCAGCTTGAGCCGTGAACGCGCGAAGGCCTCCGGCTCCCCCATGGCGTGTCCATCGCTGCACCAAACTCACTTGCGCGACGTTAGCTCGCCGACGTCGTTGTCTTTCGACGGCGCTTAATGCCGCAGTTCTCGTAGTCGGTGCCATCACACTCGTATCAGTAGACAGCGGAGAAACACCGTTGGTGTATGTGGAAGCTGCACTACGCTGCACACGCTAGCACAACGCGAAAGACGAAGCACGTAACTGAATCGTCACCGAGTCAAATCAGCGCGTACAGCGCGTCGCAATTGCAGCCTCCGCGATCAACTTCAGAAACATTTTCAGAGCTAATTGCGGAGGCCACGCTCCGCTGTGCTGAGTAGGGCGAACGCCACCTAGGTGGCGTTGGAAGTGTTGGTAGTGCTTCTTGATGCCAGCGTCCATTCGAATGCTGGCATCGAGGCGTCGTAGTCTCGTAGTGCTGAGCGCACCGAAGCGTTCACTGTCGGTGCGCGTTAGCGTCATAATGCAGTACTTCTCTTTTCTGCTCGTAGGCGGCGGCACCGCCCCGATCAAGAGCGCAGGTACACGGAGGAGTGTTAGATATATAAGGCGCGTCTGTGTAGCTCTCTGCAAATGCGTTTGTGGCGCAGTGGTTAAACGCTCGGCGATCTATCGTCGCAGACCGAGAGGTCGTGGGTTCGATTTCCAAATTTTCCATGTTTGTGGAACTTTTTCGTCTGGTTTTTTTTCTTTGTATTATGTTCGTGTACATTTTAAGAACGTCATATCCGTGACGGAAATACGTCAGTGAAGTCTTGGTGGACCCCGGCATAAAACACTTTCGTGTTAAAAAGAGTGTTCCACACTCGCCGCCATGGCTGCGATCGGCGCTGGCTAACACTCCTAGGTTCAAATGCACATATATACCCCATAAAGTGGACGGGAGGATGACCGCCGCCGTAGCTCAGTGGTAGAGCATCGGACGCGCTATTCGAAGGTCGCAGGTCCGGTCCCTGCCGGCGGCATGTTATCTTTTCTTCCACTTCACTTTCTTCACATTTATATCCTAATTACTACAAACAACAACACCTATACTTTCCTTGGCATTATTGTCTGTTAGTTCTAATTAATATTGTGTCTAACAAAGAAAAACGAGCCCTTAAAAGTCTTCTTACCTTCAAGTTGGAAGAGCGATTTGTGCGCTCTCATGTGAATACCGGTGGCTACATAATAATCGCAAAAAATACGACGACTAATGAACAATAGTTAACGGAAGGAAAAGACGTTACGTATCCGACGCTCAACTTCGGATTAGTGTATTTCGGCTAGAAACCTTCCGCAACATATGATAGTAATAACATTATCTGAAGTTTTACATGCCAAAACCACGATATGATTATGAGGCACGCCGTAGTGGAGGGCTCCGGAAATTTCGACCATCCGGTGTTCTTTAACGTGCAGTGACATACCACAGTACACGGGCCTCTAGCATTTCGCCACCATCGAAATACGACCGCCGCGGCTGGGATTGAAACCGCGACCTTCGGGTCAGTAGCCGAGCACCGTAACCGCTGTACCTCCGATGCGGACCCGGAACGTAAGTCGTGTAAAGTATGAACGAGTGAACATGCGCAAAGTACAACTCGGTAACAAAAACCAGCGCCGTAGACCATTTTTTAACGAAAATTACTAGATAAAAATCTGGCGGTAGCGTTCACAGGGACTGTGGGTACAGGAATTCAGCCCGTGTGGTAGAAGAATGCTTGTTTTTTTTTTATTTTCACTAAAAAGATGTACAATACTATCTGAGAAAACATCGGGATCCATAGTCGACATGGCTAGTTATGGATCCATTGATTGCAGCACATTGATTTGCATAAACGTCTTTCTTCTGGCTTCGAACAATCTTGCGGCTTCGCAGACTGATTGCTCACAACTAAATACTTAAACGCATTGGTCACCTGCTTCTTTAATTGCAGCCCATGATTGAAGGAATGACACAGAGAAGAAAGAGCACAAATTAAGATAGCAGCAGCTCGGAGTGACTACTTAAGCACCTTCGCTGCTCGGCTCGCACACCGCTTTCCTTTATGACATTGCCTTCCTTGTTCGGTTATTTCGTTTCTCTGTTCTTGCCGAGAGGCAGGCCGCTGCGCTTCGAGCGTGGCCAAGATGGGAGAGAAGGCCACTGCGAGAGAAAGCGATGGAGAGGAGGGCGGTCTCTCCTTAATCCCCTTGACAAGCTAGTAACGCCGAGTCAGCACCATCAGGAACCCCGGTCGACCGCCGAGACTCGTGTGTGCCGCCAGCAGCCAGAGCCTGTCGCCAAGAGAGTCGCATTTCCTTACACGTAATCTTTCTTTCCTTCCTTTCCTTTTTCCCCTCTGCGTCGCAGACTCAGCCAGTCGGATGAGTGAGCGCTGCATACGCCGAAGGGAAGTTCACGTATATACACCGCTGGCAGAGATCGAATGCGTGGCTGCTGCGCGCACGCTGTCGTGGTGGAACACTGACCACATTTGATTCAACTTTATTTTCCTTTTAATCACTTCAACACTTTACTCCCTATTAATTCCCATTCGAGTCACCTTTAATTAACTTCAATTCACGTGTGAGTTAATTCACCTTATGCACCTTATGATCACTTCCAATCACTTGGCAAACACTCACTACATTCATTAATTTTAATTCACATTTCATTCACCTTTGATTAAATCTCATTGTCACCCGGGGAATGCGGGTATGCACCACACGTGACATTTCGCACTATTCGTGTTGTCAACGCCGGTCGTCGTATTTTTTTACTCGTTAGCCACATGTAGCACTCATGTTCTCCTCTGTTGTCGTCGTCCTTCTTCTCTGACAAAGCAAGATTCTTCTTTGACAAAGCAAGATCAAGTTTTATAATGTTTGTACGAGTTTTGAAGGTCTTGCTTAAATATTAGTCGTATATCTAACAGCGGTACGTACTGTCTCAATTTTTATGCTCTTTAATGAAATAGTAGTGGAAGTTTACAGAATAGAGAGATGGTTTGCGTTTGCAATAGGTGAGTTGCAGGAAGTTACAGTTAGCTTATCAAAGTTATCTTTAAACAGCGTAATACCGTATTGTAAATCTTATACTTTTCAACAACTTTTATAAATGTAGAGACAACTTACATGAAAAAACCTGGCTTCCTACAGTAACGAAATTTCGTATTTCTAAACCAGGCAAATCTCATCAAAGTTGGCGCAGTGGTTACCGAGAAAAATGATTTCTCTCTTCCTGAGTATTAGGATGGGAGCTCCCTAACTGAAGCTTTCTGTTAACGAAAACTCGAACTTGAAAAAAAAGTATACGAGGAAGAATGATCGCCAGTTGGGGAAATAAATGTGGGCATGTTGCAGCGAGCAACACGTGTGTTCGACATGCGCAAGAAACTTCCGCTAAGACCAGCTGTTTATCGAAAACATTGGGCCATGGTGCGTTAGTCTAACATGGAGAAAGAAAGAGAAAACATATATTTAAAGCGATCGCAGGCCTATTTGGAGAAGTGTGCGAAGAGACGAAGCATAAATAATAAGGAAAAGAAATACCTGTGTTAGGTAGGATGGCTTCTGGGAGATTATTCTACTGTAGGCAAATGAACGGCGTTGTTGTGCATGTGTTTATTTCATTATTTCTTCTGCTGATGCGATGAACTCGTGTCCTACTTGATTAGTGTACTGGGAGAGCTCACTGCTCGGGCATAGTGAAGTTCATAGTACTCTAAATTGTCTACCCTTTTTTTCTAAACATGCGAAATGGCGTTGCTGTTGCAAATGAGCTTTTGCGGACTTTCAACATCAATGCCATGCAAAAAGATAGAATACAGTGTACCGCAGCGCTGTCACGACTCCAGGTCATACTACTGTTTAAGACCGGCCTATGTGGGAACGGTTATGGTTACAGCAGTCAGTAGTGCTGCGAAATATAGCAACGACCGGATATTCATGCCTGTGACGTATAGTTAGATGTTCAAATATTGATGCCTGTGACGCAGTCATTGTCGTCCACTTCTGGTGTGTGTGTGTGTGTGTGTGTGTGTGTGTGTGTGTGTGTGTGTGTGTGTGTGTGTGTGTGTGTGTGTGTGTGTGTGTGTGTGTGTGTGTGTGTGTGTGTGTGTGTGTGTGTGTGTGTGTGTGTTTGTACAGAAGTGGTGTGGTGTGGGTGTACGGTTCCCTGTACAGAAGATAGATCAGCGAACTCAAAAAGTAAGGGTACAAATTTGCGTGGGAAGTGTCAGACGAATTAAGGCCTTTCCTGTGTGTAGGCCGGCGCCCGTGCATTACGCCGTGCGTGCACACAATAAGATACCGCGCACCGTGCCATGACTATATAGATCAAACGCTGGCGAGGATTGTCTAAAGCCCTCGGTATAACGCTCTCACGGGCTCCGAGATCCGTTCCGATACTCGTCTCACGCACGATTCCCTATCTCCGTCCCCACTAAGCCAATGTGACAGTGCCACTATTAGGCCCGAAGATCGGGGAGCCCGTTTAAGCTACACGCATCAGTCTTCCGGAGACCAAACCCCGTTTAGCTCTTGCCGTTCACGGAGCTTTTTAGCCCGCGACACTTGGGCGTGGGCCGGCCGGATCTCGAGGCATGATTCACGGTGGATATTATGCCGTAAGGAATTGCCGACGCTCGCAGTCGCGACGGCCTCCCGTTCATTCGGTATATAGACTCGACGTGCGCGGCTCGTTCGCTCATCGCGAGGCGAGCATGCAATCAGGGGAGGGTTATAATACGAATGAAGAGCGCGTGAACACGGATGCCACCGTGTCGTGGACGAAGCAGCGACACTTCCCTGTCGAAAGCGGCGCCCGGGGCGCGCGCGGTGCGCCGGCTCTTGCGTCGCCTCTGCCGCCGTCGGGGCCCCCGGCCGATGCTATCGGCGCATGACGGATGAAGCTACAGCGCCCCGGGGCGCCGCCCTTTCCCGAGCGTGCGCTCTCCGTTTGCGTTATAGTGGCCGACGCCAGGCGCCCGTCACATAATCGGCTGCTTTGCAGAGGGGCTCAATTAGGATTATCGCTCATAACGAACCTGGGTAAACAGCGCCCGTCGAGCCGATACGGAGCGGCGTTTCGGAGGATGTGGAAAGAGAGGTCCCATCTCCCCGGCATCGCGAAAGTGAAGGGGTGCGATGCTTTATGCTTTTGCTGTACGGACTGATAGGGACATCGGCGCGTCCCAGGCACGCGCACGAAACATGTGCGAAAAGTGTTCCTGCTGTGTGTGTATATATATATATATACTACATAACTTTCCCCTCTATATGCTTCGACGTACAACGGTGCTACGATATGAATGAGAGCTCCTGATCCGAGTCCCCAACTGATACATGCCTTTGCTCTTAGCAATGAGATGAAAAAAAATGCAGAAGAATGTGCTGCTGAGTTGGTTTCGTTTGTGTTATAAAAGCCACGAAACGAGCACGTCTGCAGATGAGTTGACTGAAGAAACGTTTCAAGACCAGCGTAAGTGATGTTGCTTTGTTCGAGGCTGTCATGGTATCTTTTTTATCGTCTTAATATTTCTAATAGCGCAAGAACTTGACCAGTCACGTTTTTCGTACTCTAAATGACGTTGGAATACTATAAGCCATAATTATAGGACATGAGTTTGAAAATCAATTAGGTGTTTTATTTATTGTAGTCCCTCCTGTACATACACAGCGTCGATGTGGAAACGCCGCCAAGTGAAAAAGTCAGTGGCTGATCAGTGCTTGAGAATAGTTCTGGCTGTTATGAAATGTTTTACGAATGAGAACTGTTGGTTGTGTAAGTGCGTGTAATCAAGAAGAATGGCCAGCCGTTACACTGAGACCAGTCGTTAAAGAAGGTTACGAAAGCCATTGGAGGTAGTCGTATATAATGAAAAATGGCTGTTAGCAAATGTGTGCGATTGCTCTTTAATGAATCTTTAAGGGTTGTGGCTAGTAGCACGCCCTTCGTCGTACGCTGATAAACCATGATAAAAAGAACTATTTCACGTTGCAGACACGCAACATATACGCGCCACTTCCGCTTTCTGTAGGTAACAGGCGAAGGAGGTACTGTATTTAACATTTGTTGGAGACAGTGGCCTTAATGCGATTCTGTGACTAGTTAGGTATTGCGGTCCCGTCTAGCGAACCCTTTATGCCGCCCTGGAGTATTAAATCGGAATATTGTCGTACATACAAGCGCCGCGGTCTTCGGGAAATACGGCGTCTGTAATCGATTCGCCGGCAGCATATTATTCCCGGAGTCGTTCCGTTTGACCATTAGCCGCCGTCGTGATTGACCTCGCCGGTGCACTCCTTGTACAGGCACTGTCTTGAGAGGAAGTCTTTACGGACAATCACTCCGAAAGAGCGGCGACGGCGATACGCAGCAAGAGAAAACAATGAAATGGTTACCTACGCAGCTTTCATAGAGAGAGAGAGAGAGAGAGAGAGAGAGAGAGAGAGAGAGAGAGAGAGAGAGAGAGAGAGAGAGAGAGAGAGAGCGAGAGAGAGCGAGAAAGAAGCAAGGAAAGGCAGGGAGGTCAAGCAGACGCACGTCCGGTTTGCTACCCTACACTGGAGCGAGAGATGAAGGGGCGACTAAAGAGAGAGAATAAAAGAGAGAGAGAGAGAGAAACGGACAGAATCACGCGCACACTTGAGGGAGCAGGACAAGTCTACAGGCGGTCGCACAGACCCGTTGACTTTAAGTATCGTTCATTAAGGCTTTCATTGATTTCTGCGCCTTCGAGACATATATCCATGGTCCTAGAATCTTGGCTGCAGTCAATGGTCTTGAGTACACTTGGTTCAGAAGCATCCAGAGCGGGTATCGCTGGGTGTCATAGCGAGCACAGATGCACAGGACGTGTTCAATTAAGGAATTCCCAGCGTACGTTGTCAAACGGGACACTGATGCCGACTGACATGACAGTTGCGGGATACTTCGGGAGAGTTTGGCAAACTTTTGAATAAAATGTACTTACGCGGCATATTCTAAAGCAACAAAAAGGGAATGACAGATGAGAAGAGACAGAAAAGTTTACGTTACGCGCACATACGCGAGGAGACGAATTGACTGCATTAGATGTGCGTTTTCTAGCTTGCGAAATTGGATTGCGTACTTGCAGCAGGCCCGTAGCCAGGAATTTTTTTCGGGGGGGGGGGGGGGGGGCTACTTGCTGAAAACCTTGACTTTTTGAGAAAAACACCTATTTTTGTTAATTATTTTTGGTAAAAACACCTGGTTCGCCAGAATTTCGGGGGGGGGGGGGTAGAGCCCCCCCGGCTACGGGCTTGATTTGCAGCTTGTGTCATGACTCGAGAACTTCTCGCAGGAACTTCTTCTTGCGTGATTTTGTGCATTTGTTCCTTTGTTCTTCCCAGACTGTGTTTTTTTGTATTGCACGTATAGGGACAGAGGAGGGCCTGATGCCTCGTAGAGGCACTAGCGTCGCCGTGCATAAATGTAATAAAGAAGAAAGCGTTCCTGGTTGAATTCGAGGCAAGCGGTCATGTAGACTGGCGCTTATGACTTTGCCCGTTGCATGCACACGAGGCCACGAACCCACGAGAGAGAGAGAGAGAGCATACAAGAAAACGACCGGGATGTTAACAAGATCGCAATATCCTGCTATCCTCTGCTGAGCCTCCCCCACTACGGCGTGCCACTACGACGGCAACGCAACACAGTAAGGTATCTTTGCGTCGTGTAAAACCGGGAAAACTTGCAATTTCACGAACGCTCGTCTCTTAGTGCTAGCCAGGCAAATGGATTGCGCAATCAAGTTTTAAGTCATATACAACACATCTCATTTTTTCAGCATGATGTGATCTTGACCTGTGTTACATAGATATTGGTATTTACCTCATAAAGAAAGAGAAAGAAAAAAAATATGAAGTGAAGTTTCCATATGCCTCGCTATGCACTGGTATCATTAACAGCTCTCCAGACGATTTAAAATGAAATGTCTGTGCAATTATTCCTATGCGATTACCCGCGCACTTCAACTCTGCCGCCATCAGGCGAGTTCGTCGAAATGACGCGAATTAAACACTTGTTGACAGTATATCAATGTTGCCCGTATATGTGGTTTACCGTTACCTCATAAAGAAAGGCAAGTACTGCGCACCATTTTCAGCTAAGCTATCGAAAGCGAACAAGTATATACAAGGAATAATTGCCTCTTCAGCGTCTTTCATTTGGATAAATCTTCGTATGTTTACTCGAACACGTTCATCGATTGGCTTACCGCATAATGCGCCCTCTCGCTGAATGCATTGTCGTACGACGGCAGCTAATTTACTCGCCGCATTTATTATCGGCTACTTAATTTTTGTAATTAAGGGGCGATCAATTTGTCCGTCAGTCGTGGACATGTAGCTGTAGACAAACGCGATCGCGGGCCACAATAATCGCGTCGATGGCGATACAAGCAGTGATGCACACGAACGGACAGAGTTAGGCCCGAGTTCATTTTGAATGTCACCTGCCAATCGATCTGTATGCATTGCGATACGTATTGAGCAGTGAAATGATTTATTTGCGCTGACAGTTTGTGTTGCTAGAATTGTATACGGAGAAATAATTGGGGACTTCAAGACTCGTATGTGCGTGTCTTGTGACCGTCGGCGTCAACATTTCCCAACCCATTACAGTACCATACTATACATGGCTATGCAATGTTTTACCCCCTCCCCCCCCTCCCAACTTCCACCCTCACATCAGTCCTCCTCACGCTCCCCTTTCCCATCCCCTTTCTATACTATACTATACTATACTATACTATACTATACTATACTATACTATACTATGCTTCACCCTCTTCCTCATAGTTTCCCTCCTCCTCACCTTCATTTCCCTTTCCCGCCAGCAACGCATTCATATGGTTCCCATAAATGTTTGTACTCTTCAGTGGCCAGAAGGACTTGTCTTTGAGCTAGATGGTGCTTGCTACTAGACATCATGTAGCGCCAAAAAGACACAACGGACACACAGAACTCAGTGGGGCTTGTCCAATTCCTGTGGCGCATACCCGCCGACTGGTTTTTCCAGTCCACAGATCACACCTACGCTCGGCTTTAACAGATCCGCTGTTAGAAATCATCATTATGCGATGACGTCACTACGACGTCACATCACGTGACCTCACATGATGACGTCATCACATGACATCATCGATTGGTCAAAGGGAGGTGGGGGAGAGGGAGGAGTCAATACAATCGACTGAGAGGAAAAAAGGACGACTCTCGCCTTCGTGTCGTCTAAGGCAGATGCATAAGGGAGCGTGTTACTTTTTGACTCAGAACTACGAAAACATGGTTCACGGCTTTAATGCTATCAAAATATCATCAATGACGTTTGTAGTGCATTCGGAAGAGCATTACACTTGGCTGTATTCGTGTACAACAGCCGGCAGACACTCTTCATTATAACCGATTCTCTCGGTGACGACGAGAAGCCCCGACAACCTTTCAACATATAACTCCGGATCGTTCTCCAATAGTGTAGGAACAAAAAGAATCAGCAAGTTCTCACAGAACGCCGTTTTCACGATGCGCGCGCACGTACGCGGCGTCGCAAGTTTTATTTTGATGCGGGCAATCGAAACAAAAAGAAAGAAGGAGCAGGGGGCGGTGGGAATTGGGCGCCCCCCTTTCCGGAGCGCATCTTAGACGAGGGCGGCCCGCTTATTGATTAGTGCGAGACATGCACCGGCGGCATAGTTCCTTAATAATCTGCTTCAGCTTGTTGGGAAGATATCTCGGGGACAACGAAGGCACTCCTTTGACGAGGCAGCGCTTCGACGAGAAACCGGGCGGAAAAGCTGCTTACCAGTCTCGATGCATACATACTTGTTTGAAGGCGCGCTACGGAAGACGTCTTTCAGAGGAGAGCTGCCTGAGCCTCGCGAGCTTCGCTGACGCGGCGTGTATAAGCTCGCGCACGCGCTTACTCGAATAGCCTTTTATGCTTCGAGAGTTGGACATGGGAGTTGGGAACGCTCGTGCGCGCGCTCTTGCTGAGAGCGGGGCAGGCCGTAATAAACAACGGGACATGAAGTGCGTCTCAGTTGGAATGGCGAGAGGGGCGCCACGTTTGTTCTCCCTCATTGTTGTTGCCTTTAAAAAGCTTTGCACTTCTTAAAACAACGTTGATGTTGTGCGCTTGAGAGAGAGAGAGAGAGAGAATGAGAATAAAAGAAAGGCGGGGAGGTTAACCAGGGCTGAACCCGGTAGGCTACCCTGCACTGGGGGAGGGGGAAGGAAAGTTAGAGAGGAGGAGGAGAGAAAAGTCACTCTTTCAGCCGACGTAACAGTTCCGCGTTCGACATCACAAACGGCGAATCAGTCCAGTATTCTTGAGAAAACGCAACAGCGCTTTCATTGCCTTTCGGAACTGTGATGGGCAGCCCCATGGTCGCAACATTTTCGCGACAGTGAAAGCGCTTTCGTCCATTTGATTTAGTGCAGTGCTGAGGTGAAGCCTCTCGTTTGCGTATGTCGGGCAGTAACACAGAAGATGCTCACTAGTTTCATCAACGGCACAATCGTTGCACTCGGCGTTGTCGGCCATCTCTACCTTAAATGAGTAGGCGTTGGTGAATGCTACGCCCAGACGCAGAGGGCACAACACTGTATCTTCCTCCCGGAAAAGACCAGGTAGTAGCCGCAGTCGTAGAGATGGGTCGAGAGAATACAGTCGATGGTGTGTGAAGTGTGATGTTTGCCACTTTTGCAGTTTCATATTCTGCGCCAGCTGACTTAGGTATCGATCCGCATCAATCCTAGATAACGGTATAGAAACAAGGTTCGTCTCTACATGTGCTTTTCTGGCAGCTTCATCGGTGAGTTCGTTGCCGGAGATACCGCAATGACTTGGTATCCACTGAAACACAACGTTGTGTCCTCTTTGAATCGCGTAGTGCAGTATTTCTCGTATCCCCCACACAAATTGTTCGTACGATCCGCGACGAAGTGCCGACAAAATACATTGTAGAGCTGCCTTTGAGTCGCAGAATACTGCCCATCTCTCAGCCGGTTGTTGCTTGATATAATCGACGGCACCTCGCAGGACAACAAGCTCCGAACCAGTCGATGTGCTCACGTGACAAAGTTTGTAAGTGAGGTTGATGCGTCGTGATGGGATGACGGTGGCGCCGGTGGAGCTGGCTGGAGTTGTATGCTTGGAAGTATTATGTGTTGCATAACCTGTCTTCTTCTTTTTTTTGATAACCATTGATCGTTGAGCAATCAGAGGTCAATGACGTTTCTTGTTCGACAGCTTCTCGTGATTTCAAGCCTACGTTTTCTCCTGAAGTTCTGTCTTGTTCGAAGTTTATTAATCACCAGTTTAAGCATACATATCTTATCCAGTGGTACAGCGGAAAGCGGTGCAGAAAAGGCAACTGAATGCCTGACAATGCACCAATCCGCGCTGAGACCTCGAACTGCACAACACTCATCATGTATATCTAATAGGTAAATGCATGCATAAAATACGTAAATACAATGAAAATACAATAACTACAGTAAATACAGCAGAGACAATTGAGTAAATCAGCTGCTTCAGCGCTGCCGAGCCCAATATTGCCGGCCTGGGCGAGATGATAGGCCATCTGGTCATCCGGTCTATTGCCTGAGTCTATAATAGGCCATTTTAGTCAATAGGTGGAAACATTTGACGACGCTCGATCAAACGCGACGATTTTTCTGAAATTTGAAATTTTAATTCCGATGTCAGAAAACAGAAGCTGATAAATGACGCCATGGTATTGTTTCTGAGGTGTTTTGTCCATTTTCATCTGTGGGAGAAGAGGGAGAGAAAAAAAAAGGATTCATTTTCTTCTAGAAGAAAATGCTTCAGAAGATTCCCGTGCTGCAACAACCATACTCATGCGGAGAACATATATATTCAATGGCACATTTTCCGAACCGTTTTCAAAAGGCACTTCGCTCACCGGAGTCGTTCGCGCGAGGAGTTACCGGCCAATCGATGAGTTTAAGTGAAAACTGCCGGCCGACTGTATCTCGGTGATAGAATGTTTTGTGAAGTCGGTGTTAGGTATCTGCGTGCGTTCATTCTACACTGATACAATACACGGCCACCTGAGACTAATTACATTATTGTCTACGAAGCAGAGCCTCATCACGTTAATCTGAATGCAAGATACCCGAAGAAAGAAAACAGGGATCAGTGAAGTAATAATAATAAAAAGTATACTGTACAACTCGGTGTGCTACCACTCGTGGCATTCATGTATTTTCGGCGCCGGCCTCGCATATCGCAACATTCGGCACGTTGCGTCACTGCAGCTAACGACGGGCACTTCGTGAAGTGATAACGTTGCGGCCGTCCAGCCTGCAGACTTGCGATGCAATAGCTCGACAATAAAAGTAACCTTTTTGCTAAGCTCGCTGTTCGGACGACTCAGTGGACAAAGACGCGAAGCGCAAATAAGGTAAATGGTGCCGGCCGAGTGTGGCCTGCGCACACGCGGTTTCTTTCGTCACGTCCAATCATTGTCGTTCGTGCAATATATACGTGTGTCGCAATTGATATCCATAAAAGAAGATCGTTTCGCATTGTGCCTCCGAAAAGCCAGAGTCGTGAGTAGAGAGAGTGAGGAAGTAGGCCTTTTTGCCTTAAGCGAGCGTTCCGGAATAGAAACGGTAAATACCGCCTGCGGGAAGCAGCCGTCAGCGTCGTCTGTTTGTCTCAGCAGACGGCAGAGCGGACGCTGACGTGCCGACCAAAGGCAATAAAAGCGGACGGGTGAGGCCATAATCATGCTCGCGGCTAATGGCCTTCGAACGGCCATGTTCATAATGCATCTCAGTTGGCAGCGGGGCCCAAGATCGTAGCCGATCGGCTTTACGTACACGCATGATCGAACAGGAACCTCGAGGGTTTGCAGGAACAGCGTCGACCGGAAAAGGGGCTTTCTACGTGAGCGTTATGGTCCGCTACTAAGGAGTTTCCGGCTATGCACGTTCGTCCATCGCGACCGTTTCTGAGCAGAGGGTGCGAGGCGAAGCGGTCGGAGGCCTCCCCTCGCGTTCGAATGGGGCGTGTCCGCGAATAGTCGTATTAGGCATTTCGAGCACTCTGGAAGTTGCAAGAGCGGGAAGAGCTGTTCAGTATGTAACAGAACCGAAGGAAACGCCTAGGAAGAAGCGAATTACACTCGGTGATGCTGGTCAAACCGATCGGTGACATCGAAAGGCGGAGTAGATCAATTCAATAACAGGACGCGGTCCGTGCAGTTGAGATAGAGGGAGAGAGAAATCAAGAGCGATATTGAGAAAGACAAGCACAATGTGAGGGCGGAAGCGGAAATAGTAACAGCCATGCCTCGTATATATAAACGCTGGAGTCTCTTAAGTCTCATTCACACCTGCGGCTAGCACCGGTCGTGCGACCGAGTTAGTCGCAAAACGACTGGTCGCGAACAGTCGCTTTGGTTGCAAACATTGGCTCAGTCGCTGTCCGATTTTTCAATCGCGCGTCTGCAGTCGCAAACCTCCGAACCAACCACGTGTGCAGGAACAGGACGTCAGATTATTTTACGGGGCAATGGCAATGCCAGCAGACCTGAAACTTGTGTGACGACGGGTATAGGTCGCACGCAGGTGTGAACACCGGTCGCCTTGAGTCGCTTTTTGACCGCCAGTCACAAATGGTCGCGCGACCGGAGTTAGTCGCCAGGCAAACACTGTCTGAGGGCACTATTCCTGTCCCATATATTGTAACTAAAATTGCAAGGAAGACAACTGCAGGAAGCATTCCATTTAGAATTGCTGCAGGCCAGTGGCTTTAGTGCAAAGTACGGGGGGGATGGAAAGAAAAGCGAACACCGCGGCGCGCTGTTTTCATCGCACGCTGACCTTGGCGGCAATAAAACGATGATAGAGTGGTCCTTGATTGTATTATGTATGACTCTAGTGGCTTTTTATTGCCATGCAGGCTACAATAGCTCGAAAAAAAAGAAGCGAAACAGCAGAGAACGTAGACGGAGCACTGTTCGCGTTTCTTTCTATCGTCCCTGTGCATCCATATTCACTGTTTCAGCTCTTATCCTTATCACATATCGCTACATTTTAAATTTCATTCTTTTATTCCAAGTGCACAATAGCAGATTAAAACGCACAGGCTAAGGCTGACCTCTCGGTTGTTTTTTTTTCCTTTTCTACGAGCGTAGCCTGAGTCGCTTTAGTGCCTATTATGCGCAAAAAAAAGGTTGATGTTTCCAACGTGTTCAAGGCTCCGGTACGGGCCTGTTGGGTGGGCTTAGGTCATCTGGCGCAGCACCTGCTAATTTCTTCAGTGCAAAATACTTTTAAGGTGTCCAAGCTGTGTGACTGGGGTTCGAAAGGAAGAGAGCACCGAAAAGCGATTATAACATCAGTAGGAGCTCGCACCACCGAGTTCTGGCATGTGGCTTATCGTTTCATTTAGTGACATCTGATAATCAAGGGTCTTTTTAATTTGTGGGAAATTTCGAGCAGTTTCCCGTTTATATTCATCAAATGGAGGTACATTTTGATTAGTGAATTGAATTGAATTGAATTGAACACAACTTTATTGGGTCCTGCAGAACGCGACTGGGTCGAGCAGCCGGCTCAGTCCCACGTACGGACCGGCAAGCCGAGTTCACATTTCAAGATTTATAGATCGTGCTACAGCTGTCATTTGTATCCTCTGTCGCATGTCGAGTTTAATTTATACCAACTGTTAGGCATGAGGTTAAGTGTTTGGTTATGCCCAATAATGCACGTAAGCAGGCAAAGTAATGTACAGCAATTTATTTTTATATTATGCGCTCGCTGCGTCATTCGAACTCCTGCTCATAACCTTCTTCCGCTCTGCTCGGCTACAATACCGCTTTCAATTTTCGTGCGCCGAAACAGCATTTAGAGAAGCGAGCTTTCGCCACTCGTTATCTTTCCTCGCAGGTAGGATGCCGGCACAGTGGGAAGTTTTTCGACCGATGACCTCTGTAGATACAAATGTTCTTTTTTATTTCAGGGCCAACGAAACGCTATCGCCACCGACTCCTCAATCAAAGCGTACAGGTACAAATGCTTCCTCCGGGAAATCGTGACCGTTGCACGAAGCCGCTTTCCTTTTGCGTCGCGCGAGACAGTCAAAAAGCCGTGCTTTGTTGCTAGGCGACCTCTGGGGTGTCGTTGTCGTTGACTTAGCCCACGGGGGTGAAAGTGGGGGGGGGGGGTGATTGAACAGGCGCAGTGTAAGAAGACGATGGCTGAAGGTATAGTGAGGCGAGCGTAGGCAAGGGTCGCACTGTTCGAGGCTGTCCGATTGGCGCAGACCCTCCACCCCATTCCCTCTCCCTCCCCCCCTTCTTTGGTGCGTCCCCGATACACCTGGTTATTATTTTCCCTCGATCGGGGGCTCTCCCCTTCCATGTCGGCTGCGCGTTCGTAAATTATTCCGCGGAGTCGGCGGCACACGGACGGCGTGCATGCCCCGCGTGCAACTCCCGGTCCGTCCAAGAGGCGGTGTGTTGCGGAGGGGGGGGGGGGGGGGAGGAAGCAAGGCGGGGGGGGGGGGTATTCTTGCCCGGAAACTCTGACGCCGCTCCGTCGTCGTCGTCGACGTCTCGAGTGGAGCCACGCGCTGTGGGGAGAAAAAGTCGCCGACGAGGGAGAGTTTTTCGGAAAGGTGCAGCGATCGTTGCCGAACGCTCAATCGATGCTGCCGCCGGGGATACTCATTTTGCTAGCTTTCCTTATTGTGTACTTGCTCGCATTTCTTGCCGTTTTTTGATACGACGCACGCCTGCTTGCTTGGCCAGGCTGTGGGCCACGGCCGTACGTTCGTTGTTCCAGTTGCCTAGCTCACCTCGTGAGGGCTGACTGTCGTCAGTGTGATGTGTAGCTGAAGTTCCATTACAAGCTTATACATCAGGATCATTCGTTCATACTTTTACGGCTTATTAGTAGGATTTTCTCTTTGATTCAGCTGCTTTCTTGTTTTGTAGCTTTCCAAGTGAATAAATGAAATCAGGCACGAAACGTGGAACTTCCGCCATACTGAGCCGTTTCATATACAACTAATTTTCTTTCCTAATTCCGGCCTTTCTTCAAAGCTCGTTCTGTTCGCGCGGTTTTTATTAACATGAACTGGAATCCCAATGAAAGAATGATTCATGAATATTATAAGTTCTTTTTTTCTGTCCCCCACCCCCCCTTTTTTTTACTGTTCTTGTCGGAATGTGGTCACCGCGCCGCATCCTCATATCCGGTAGCAAAACGCGATAGCCCACGAGTAGCCACGGCGTGAAGCTTCTGTTTTGCAGCGCATTATTATTTAGGTCCAACAGTGTTGAGGCGTCGTAGCATCCACGTGAAGCAATAATTACTCTTTATGTGTGCTATTTTATTTAACGTTACGTGTTCTAAATTAGACTCCTATCATAATTTGCTGTTTTTAGGACTACCTGGCAGAAATACGACGTCGCTGCTTCTAATGGGAGGTGACTAATAAGTTATATTTGGTGAGACTGGTACTTTCGAAAGGTGTCTGATAGTCTTTGAGTCAGCTTTCAGAAACAGAACCCCAAACATATTCAGTGCAGAGTGATGCGTAGAGTGCGCTACAGCATCGAAACCAAGAACTGTTGACAAGCGACCAGTCAGAGCTGCGACAAAAATGTTTCAGCGCTCTGCAACCCATCAGAAGTGTTCAAAAAATAGAATGCAATTGGCAAGAAGACGGACAGGCATTATGTAGCCAACGTGAAAATTTGGCGAGTAAGTTGTGCATTGCGAAAATGTTTTACGCTAGCCAACGCGGACAGTGAAACAAAGTTGTGTGACTTTTACTATTTTCATCTGTCTCTATCACCTCCGAGGAATTTTATTCCATGCTTTTTTTCTAGCTTCACTATATTTTTGTCCCCTTCATCTAGCGCAAAACATTTTTCGCCATGGAAATATATATAAATCATCTTGCGATTTCTGGGGGAACGCTATTATGTTAACGATCGTCTCTTATTGTTTGTACGAGGCAGTTGTGCCCTGAATATGTTTAAAGCAGTGTATTTATATTGGATAAATTATAAGCCTTCAGTTGCTGTGGCTGTATGTGTACGAGTACAATAACAATGAGTAAAACGACGCGAGTGTTCCCACGTTTGTTGTTTCTGCCACAATACATGGTTGTCTAACAGGCAAAGCACGCTTTACAGGCGAAGTTGTGATCATGTTGATGACGGCGAAGAAAACAACGAAGCACATAAGACAAAACGTAATAATAAGAGCCACATGAATTCACAAAATAACTAAGGCGTTGTTATAATTGCGCTACACCGGAAGTGAAGCGTATGATGGCCAGAAGGGATGCGAAGCTTGGAAAGAACATAAACATATTCAACCTCGAAACTTCGGTGAAACTTCTAAATAAAGGTTCCAAAACTAACGGCGATCCATACCAGTGTACTTTCATCCTCTGCAGACTGACTGCAATTTCATCAGTGGTTATGTCCATGCCCCACAAAGGCTCGAACGTCAATGTTCTGTGAGTCACCGTTGTCGCATGCATAGAAGGGGCTCCTGCAACCACGCTGTCACGACAGTTCATAACCATCCTAGAAGATTAGGCGATAACGGGCACACAAACTGCTGCACATAAAAGAGGGTTAGTCCTAAAAATAATGTAAATGAAAGAAACTATTGATTATAACTTGCTATGTCATTAAGACGCCGGTGTGCTTGAAAGACTTCTATCAGCAGACATTGTAAGTTAGGATTCACGATATTTTGCTTGTTGCGCAACGTGATGTTGCGCTTCCTGGCATTGATTTATTGATTTGATGGTCAGCGCGCAGTGTTTAGGAGAGTAAGTTGGGCGGTGCTTGCATTCAGGGAAACGGAGAGATGGATAGATAAAGGTTATGCGAAAGGCAGGGAGGTGAACCAGAACACGGTTTGCTACCCTTCACTGAAGAAGGGGTAAGGGGAGTTAGAAAGGTAACAAGGAAAGGATGAGAGAATGGGTTAAAAGCAAACACGAAGAAAAATAAGTTACGAATATATGGGCGTAAATGCATCCGGCAGTAAAACAATGACGCATGCCAAATCCCGCGGAGGAGATATAGAAATCTTTGCTTTAGAACAATATTTATAGCTTCACTTAAAGCAAACACATATATGTTATGGAAGACCTTGTTGCTGGGCGAGTTGGTGCATCTTAATACAAAAGGGATAACTGCGCTACCTGACACACACATAACAACCATAGACACACACAGGCGCAGTGTGCTTGTGTGTGTCTATGGTTGTTATGTGTGTGTCAGGTAGCGCAGTTATCCCTTTTGTGTTATAGAATACGATGACCAATAACAAGCACTCCCGAAATTTCGCCTACTTAGATAATTGTCAAAGCGACGGGTGAAATTAGAGCTCCTGGCACGTAGCTGCTGGTGTTTATTATTTATTTGTTACCATGAACGGGTACGCTGAAATTAGAACTCTCGCTTTTAGTTGTTTTTGTTATGGTGCATGCTTGTCGAACAGTTAAAATGGCCTTTAAAGCACAAGGTATAATCGCAACGTTTGTTAATAATGCAAAAGCAATACAGTGAAGCAACGAAAAAGATCAGAGGAAGAAACGTGAAGCGCGCGAACACACGATGTAGCTAGGGTAACATTGTTTTGGTTGCACTGCGCCGGAAAAAGCAGTCTCTCAGACCAAAAGGGAGGGGGGGGGGGTGAATCATGAAAGCAACGTTTAATGAGTTTCCGTTCGTCTCGCTCTAGAATTTCGACAAATGCTTGGCAGGATAGTAAACATCATCACTATCGAACTCCCTGGAGCATTCTGTTACCAGTGGACTCTCTGAAGATGATTCTACTTAGCTCCTGTTGTCAGTATTCAGAGGCTTTATGGCGTCATGGCATGGAATTCGTCATGGCATGCCCAAGTGCCACTGTATCGTGAAAGAAATTAGTTGAAGTCCATGCTGGAGATGTTGCATAGAAATGTGTGAGGCATAAACTAGCTTTAAAATTTCGGATGGTTGGCAGATAGACAAAACGCTACCGGTACAGTGAATCGAGAATGGGTAAAGCTGTGCGAACTACTCTTCTTTTCTTCACAACTTGCCGCCATTTAGCTGCAGTTTTCCCATAGCAGAGCACCCGCATCTTACCACAGATGCAGGAGGTACTAAGTTCGAATCCAGGTAGAGTTGAAATATGTAGCGATGGTGATCTATTGCTGCACGGGAAATGCTTAAAGCATACACAACAGCAACAGCGTCCTCACTGAATCTCAGTACAATGATTGAGCAGTCTATATATTTTTTTTCAGTGTAGTCCCTGACCGTCCATTGTCAAATTGCAGGTGGCGGACTTTTGGAGCACTATGGAATTTTCGGAGCACTGTGAGACTTTAGGAGCACTGTGGGACTTTCGGAGCACTGTCGCGACTGTGGGAGGAAGGCAGAAAGTGCAGCCATTGCCAAAAGAGCTGCAAGTGTGTCTCCGAACATTTTATCGGTTTTTACGTCAGCTCAATGCTGCAGATGCTTAAGGAGGGGTTATTACAGCCCAAGAAATGCACGGACGCGAATTGATAGAACTAGACCGCCAGTGCACTTTTGCAATCACGTTACACTCGACGCGGCGAGGCACAGCCGCTTCAAGTGAAACCAACAAGGGCGCTTGCGAAATTGCGAAACTACGTAAAAGTTCGCGCCTAACCTCAAGAACTGCCTTTATACACTAGTGGATCTTTACAGCGGTTTTTACAGCCCCCACGCCTCCAACTTTTCGCATCCCTTTGATATATTTGGCGATGTTTGTGAGACTTCTCTGACGAAGTGGGATCCATGGATAATACGGCGTACTAGTAGATGTAGATACTGTCTCGAGTTATTCATAACGAAAGCGTGTTTTCGTGCAGAATTTGGAATTGGTTTCGACATGGCACTGGTGAGGTGAAACTTTGTCTGTTGTTCGTTTTATCACCCTGGCTGCGTGCTTCTGCACGTTTTTTAAAGACGATAGTCTTTCTTGGGATACTTAAACGGAGAAATTTTGGTCTGTCTTTCTGTCTGTCTTTCTGTTTGTCGGCACGTCCATCGATTCAGCCACTCGGCCAAAGTTGAACCACTTGCCCAAGGGCCAGCCATCTTGAACTGGTACGGCTGTTCATACTTGTGAACGTTGTTGATCAAAAAGTAAATATCACGCATATCTGAGGCGCAACATCACTAGGTAAGTATTAGGTGGTGTGTTCCTTTAATAGAAAATGCATACACACGTAATTCCAAAGACCCTACTTTCTTAAGCTGCGCTGAAAATGCGACTGCGCTGAAACTTGCCTTCCTCTGTGCCCTCTGCACGAGCTCATTATTGTGTTTCGGTTTCGGTTCTGTATTGCACTGTACAAATGCTATGGGGCGCCGCTCTTGCATTCCTGTTTTACGCAGGCGACGTGTAAAAAAAGAGTGTGTGGAGAGTACTCGTTGAGTGCGGACGTTTCTTCTGCTTCAGCGCATCGCGCCAAACCGCGTGTTCGGGCTGGTTGGCGTCCCCACCGGTCGCGTTGGTCACCGCCGGTCTTCGCCTGCTGCTGCGCCGGGACTACCAGCCCGCAACACAGCACTCATGTTTCCCGACGTATTGCCAGATGGCGTCCATATCTTACGCAGCGCCTCTTCTATCGTCTTTAGACGACATTTGCAGCGAAGCACGCAGATACGCGGCCAATTTTTTAAGTCGCGATGCCTTTCGTTCTAAATTGATAGCGAATTAGTCCATATATTGTCTTTGTGAACAAAGTGTGGAAACCAGCACTCGAGAGAACCTTCTGAAGCAATGGATAATGCAGCATCGTCTTATTGCCATGCATACTAAAGTCCTGGCTAACAACAGACCTGAATATGATTTCACGCCAAAAGCAGTCATTCCAATGTTGACGACCTCTCATAGACTCCATGACCTGTTATTTACTATTGCAAGTGCAGAAAAGAAGCTTGCTGAGCTTCTCGATAAAAACTCGCAACTTCGTGCCACGTAGTGCAAGCTGTTGCAAAAGAAGGGAGGGGAGACCACCGCGAGACGAACAAGCTCCTCGATTTTCCTCTGTTATTGACTACGTGGTTTTAGAAAGCACGTTTTTTGAAGGACAACGTAGGGGTACAAAGTGAAAATCATAAGAAAATGAAAAACAGCAATTTTCTTTAAGTGCTGCGGCGTGAAAGTTGCCTTAATGAATATCGAACCACAGATTCTGTGGGGTGGTATTTTCAGGGTAGCAGGAACCTCACTCAGAGAAAATAGTGATCAAATAAAAAAACGCCAGGCCTGCGCTGAAACCGCAGCACAGTCACAGCGAAAGCTGGAAGGGCGGCGTTTCTAGAGCCCGTTGTGGGGTGGTATTTTCAGGGTAGCAGGAACCTCACTCAGAGAAAATAGTGATCAAATAAAAAAAAACAGAAGGAAATAACTATACAGAGGAACCTCCGGAACATAACGGTGAGTGCACTGCATTGCAGCAGTCAAGTCTGCTTTGCCTTGTGAACATGACAATTTTTAGCACATCCTGGTATTTTGATTTTTCGGTCAAAAATTTGTCGTCAACCGAGGGGGTCATTGATTTGTTTTCAGCAGCTGCTGCGCAATTTTCTTTTTATTTTTCGGTCAATATTTCTGTCTCATTTTCGCTGACGATGCATTTGCCTGATTATAGGTCGCGGGACAAACAAAAAATACAGAAAAAAGAAAGAAATTGTGAACTCTCTTGAAGTAGACAACACCGCTAGCAGTTGCGCCAGCGGATCCAAGTGTCCCTAATAGTTTTTCGTGCGTCCCGTCGTCTCTGGGCCACCGCCCAGGACCCCTGTTGCCTTGCAGAGCCTGACGCCCGCTCCGTGACTACGTGCCATGGGCCAACAGCATGTTTTTGGGAGCAACAGCCGTCGCTCATGCTGCCCTTTCTCTCCGCTAGCATCGCCTCAACCACGTGTTTCGCGTTTAAAAAAAGAAAAAGAGCAAAGCAACCGCGTGCGCGCCCGCGCGGTCTCGCGGACGCGCACAACGTCACGTGTCGTGCTCGCCCTCTCCCGCCGCCGAGCTTGGGCAGAGGAGGAGGGTAAAGGCCCGGCCCCCCCGCACGAACGTCCTGCGCGCTTTGGGCGCCGAGCGCTCAAAGCGCGCCCAACGCTCAAACCGACCTGGTGTCCGCGCCCGCTCCGGCGGTTGTTTCAACGCGCTCTTCGGGAGACAAACAGCGCGCGATCGCTTGAACGGACTCTGTAACGCGACGCGACAGTGGCGCACGATGACTGAGCCCTATGAACTGCTCCGCACGACTTGTGTGACGACCGGGCGCAATTTATCGTAGTCGCGGAGAATTCGAGTCCACCCCTCGGCGCTATCTTATATTCATGTCCTCGACAGGCCCCGCGGCGAAGTCCTGCGATGCCGCACTCAAAACAACGTGAGTCGTTCTCTGTCAACGAGCGCCGTCGCTCCAGTTCCGCGGGTTTCCACAGCTGGGGTTGAAAACTCTGCTCGGTGTTGTGCGGTGCTGGTATCCTGTGTCGAACAGTCGCCATGAACTGGATTAGACGCTTACCGTGGCGCACCAGAGTTTTGACGTGCGTCGTGGGGCTCGTCTTCGCCGGAACACTCCAGGGTAAGAAGAGCTCGTCGTTTTCTTTGCCGCTTACAAGACAATAACAAGACTACGTTGCAATCAAACATATATTGGATGCCGGATTTTACTTCAATTCCGGCGCAACATCATATTCCTGCGATGGTTAGCTTAAATAAAATCGCCCTGTTTTGAATTATCTTTGTTTTCTTGTTGCGAGCGGTATCGTTATTGGTCAACGGCGTCAATGTGAAGTGAGAAGATTAAAAGAGTGAAGGCATCTCTGAACTCCGATTTGTGGTAGCAGCTTATATATTCATAAGATCGCATACTTTCATCCGAAATTGCATGCGATTAGAAGAGTTCCCAACTGTAATGTAACGCGTTATTAATGAGCCTACCGTAATGTCGTAGTTAACTAGACAAAAGTAAACAGCGCTTTGAAAACAACTTCAAAACCAAACTTGACCCACTGATGCCATTTTGTTTTCACAATTGCTACTTGAAAAATTTACGTAGTATAAGAGTTCCCGCGTAGCAAAGAGTTCTAGCGAGAATTTTCGCTTGTTTTTGTGAGGCTCCGTCGAGACTGGCGCAAACTTCGGCGAGAGCTTTCGGGGCAATTCTGAGTACGTCTGATCCCCCACTGCGAAACAACGTGAGTCATTTATTGTTTTAAAGTTCATTCCTCGGTTCCAGTAACTTTAGAAGACATAACTGGAGGAATCTTCCTAGCGGATTCCTATAACCACCAACGTGCCTTACCCTACGCTGAGAGTAACTGCATCGGTTCGCGCAAGCAGGATAAGTTTGTTGAGTGTACTTTGACAGGAAGTCAATGTATGGACGTTACCGCTTAGTTCTTTTTAAACTGTATAACTGAACTTCAAAAAGTCAGTAAAACTCTAAACTCTATAAAACTCTATAACTGAAGTCAAAAAGTCAATAAAAGTTTTTAGGTCCTTATTTTAACGAGAAACTAAAAACGTTACTCTGGAATGCCGTTTCTGCATGGTCTTGGGTGATAATCACGGTATGCGCAGTCATCACACAGACAGCCACACCCACCCACAGACACGTGCATGCACAATAATGCTGTTCACAAAGTCTAGTTTGACCACTAGACATTTGAAATAATGTAATGCGCAAAATGACCAGCATTGTTTCTGCTATACTAGGTACCGGCTGATAATTGGTGTGGCAGTTAGCCTTGATGCCGGCATGGTCGTGAAAATACCGCGTCAATAAATATTCCAAAATTAACCTGTGTGTTCATAACACCTATACTGCAGCGAAGAATGACATCGATGCTCTTAGAAACTTAAGCTTCTGTTGGGGTTTGATGTTTATGCTATTGTTGTTGTTTAGTAACTGCACATCCATGTTTAGTGGGGCATGACCAGGGATCAGCTACTTACTTTTTACTTCCAAACACCTTGAACGTTCAATTCTGATAACACGATAGAAAAACAACCGATAATAATTTTCGCGTGCTCGAAAAAAAAAAACAAAAAAAAACGCTGGGTGATTTGGTCCGTATTCTCTTGATGATCACAGACCGAGATCACAAGTACACAGCATTGATGCTTTGTAATTTTCTTCTTCTTACCCTGGATAATTCGTGACTGCGATGGTCAGTGAAGACTTAACTCAAGGAGCAGAAAGCTCTCTGAATGCGAATGCACTGACGTATACGATTATAAAAATCCAAACCACGTAGATTGACCAAGCGATGTTGGCACGTGGATATTGCCACGAACAGTTTGGACATATAGCTTTAATGCACGCTACAGCACATTGCAGGGGCATACAAGCATTTACGTAGAACTCAAGCATGGCTCTAAATGGCTCCAAAGCACGCACGTTGCCTTGCGCTATAGGTCACCTTGAGCGTTTACAGTTTCAATAAACATATTGAAAAATAAATACACATTTAGATATACTCGTGGCATTTACCTAACGAGACCGCGCTTGTTTTTAGTTTCACAGAAGAGATTTTTTTTTATTTATGCCACCTAAAATTCGCGCAGGAAATGCTTTCACTGCTACCTCACGCTTAAACAAGCCGAGAATGCAATGGCTAGTTTAACGTTCTGAGCACCGCCGCAGATTCCTGTTGTAGATATTCGCAGAAAAAAAATCTCGGCATTTACTGATGCGGATTCGTCGTAAACGACTTAGAGGCTTTGCGTTGGCACTACAGCGTTCTACAAGAAGGACGCCATACCAACAGAAGACTCGGAAACATTCGGGTAATGAGGTGTGAATTGGAATAACCGCAAGGCTCACGCCTCAGCTCTCTTGTCAAAGGACCGTGGAAATCACTTATTCAGTGTAGAAATGTGGAAACGCATTTTTTTTTTTCAATTTTCGATATGGTCCCACAACTGAGCTCGCCGGCGTAGCACTGAAGTAGCCACCACGCAGAGAAAGTACGCATCAGGTATTCCGTTAAGAGAGCGAGCTAGAACATGCCTTAAGTTATAGATAATAGAAAAAAATAAGTATCTGGAGCTAGAGCACTGCACGGGCCCGGGCCGGCCCGAAAGCCCGGGCCCGGCCCGGCCCGCGGGCCGGGCCGGGCCGTCCGAAGCGTTTTACGGCGGGCCCGGGCTGGGCTCGGGCTTGAAAGTGCGGGCCCGGGCCGGGCCTGGGCTTGAAGCTGCGGGCCTGGGCCGGGCCCGGGCTTGAGGCTGCGGGCCGGGCCGGGCCCGGGCTTGAGGCTGCGGGCCGCGCCGGACTCGGACCCGCTCATTAAAAGGCGTAAGTCGGGCCTTCGAGCACACGCAAACGTTATGCATTGCATGGTCTAAGGTATACTGTGCCAAGCTGAAGTGACACTGCAAAGAGTTAGCTCTTAGTAAAGCTTAGCAATAAAAATAGAAAAGCAGTTGAAGTGCTATTTTTTTCACCATTATAGATATAGATTGGCACTGTATATTTTCACTAACGTTTTGTCTGCGGGACCAGGCTTTGTCAAAGTAACAAGTACATCGTGGTGGGTTTCCTTATAAACACGCCAGATCACGTATATATATATTAACAGCACTAACAATGGGCCAGATCACGGTTGTTCCCACGGGAGGAATAACGATTTCGGTCTTTTATTCGAGGTTGACACATACGGTACATTTCATTTATATTCCTTGGTAATACGTGCCAAAACCACGATATGATTACGAGGCACGCCGTAGTGGCACCGGATCAATTTCGACCACCTCGAGTTCTCTAACGTGCACCTAAAGGTAAGTATATACACGGGTGTTCTTGCATTTCGCCCCCATCAAATTGCGGCCGCCGTCGCCGCGGGAATCGCACCCGTGTCCTAGGACTTAACAACGAAACAGCTTAACCGCTGAGCTACCACCGCGGGCTAAGCAACATTTCGATGCGTGCACACACCGAATTTTCCGTCCGATCGCCCGCTACAAAGAGCACGGCATCATTAATAATCATCATCAACAACTAATATGCTCTAGCGGGCCCGGGTCGGACCTGGTCATGAACAAGCGCGCCCTGGATTAGTTTAGTAATGAACGCCCGGGCCCAGGCCGGGCCCGGGCTTGGAACCACGGGCCCGGGCCGGGCTCGGGCTGGGTACGGTCAAGTACGCCCGGGCCCGGGCCGGGCCCGGGCTTGGAACCACGGGCCCGGGCCGGGCTCGGGCTTCATAAAGCGGGCTCGGGCCGGGCCCGGGCCGTAAAATCCGGCCCGTGCAGTGCTCTATCTGGAGCCATTTTCGGCCACACAGTTAGAACGTGAATGGAAAATGTGGGTCTCAGTGCCTGATAGTTGCGAAAATTTAATTGACTGCGAGTGCTTCTTGGCGTGCGCCAAGATATTGATCGCCATCAGCCTTAGGGAGCAAAGAAAGAGAATGCAAGGAAGCATATTAAATTGAAAAAAAAAGTCAAGCAAATAAATCAACAAGCGACCCAGACAAACAAAATGATTGATAAACAGACAGGCCGTACGAAGAGAAGCAACAGTATGCAGGAACGCGGTGTCCATTACGGACAACACGTAATAGTATTGGGCTGTCTGTTAGTGGGGCTCAGGTCACTTCAAATGCTGAAGCCCCGATAACTATTTTTAAGCGAAGCTTTTATGAGTGACAGATTTTGGTGGCGGCGTCATAGTTTGCAAAAAAAAAAATGCGGGTGTACACAAACTCGGCCATCGAAGGGGCGCCGGTCACACGAGATTTGAATGCGCCGTTTTCCGACAGTTGATGCTCTCTCGATCCTGGGCTTGTCGGCGATCAACTGTTTCTGATACGGCGATCTGATCTTTTATCTAGTTTACTTGTCATTTCATGTTGCCACATTTCATTGCTGCCTGGTTATGGATGCATGACTGTCGTTGTTGCCTGTAGCAATGAAGTGTTGCGCTGCTAAGCACGTGGATGCAGATCCAATTCCCGTCATGGAGGAAGGAAAAAGTTAAGAGGGAACATTGCGCAGTGTGATAGAAAGAAAGAAAAAACTAGTAGGTCAGGCATACACACGCCAAGCCCCATTTTCCTGATAGTGGAAAGGCTCCCGAATTTTTAACACGAAAGTGTTTTATGCAGGGGTCACCAAGACTTTGATGACGTGTTTCCGTCACGGAAATACGTCCGCAAAATGAACGCCATCAAATGGCAAAGAAACAAAAACTATAAGAAAAAGTTTCCTTGACAGGAGTCGAACCCCTGACCTCTCGACGCGTGACGATAGCTGGCGGGCGTTTAGCCCACTCAGGTACCGCCAAACACATAACGGAGGCTACATGAACGCGCCTTTTATCCTTCACACTTTCCTCTGACAGTACTCATGGATGGATGCACGGATGCTATGAGCGTCCCTTTTATAACGGGGCGGTAACATGTGTGCCACTAGACAAGAAAAAAAAAAAAAAACGCGCCGTTGCTACGACCGTCCCATTTGGCGCGTTTCGGATACAAGGGTAATTTCGTCAACGCTTTAATACACCGCGAAGTGGTGGCTTTAGCCCAAGCCTCGTTCACAGCATCCATCCATATCGGAAAATAGCTATCCGACGCTCGCCTGGCTGTCGCACCGCGTTCCCCGCTCGCCCTGTGAAAATTAACGGCCAGGCTAGAGGAAGACACGACGCCCGTAGCGTTTCTCTTCGCGTTTCACGACGCTTTGAAGGAGTGCATGTCGAGTATCAGTGTTTATTACGTGCTTGTTGATTCCATATTTGTGCGAGATTCATAATATGCGGTGTCCACGTATATGAGAAATCATGATCATGGGTGTTAGTCGTCGGACCAGAGATCGCCAATAGGCGTCAACGTGAGTGCGTCCACATCAAGCGGTACTATATCTGCCACACAGTAGACATTGTACAAGCTCTCATATACTAATGCGTTATAAGCAGTCAACTACTTCTGTGACGACACGTTTCACTTTCGTGTTATACCGATTGCTATGACAGAGGGATCAACCGTCTTTTTTCTTTGTCAGCTAATGCGATGCCCACTACAGAAGCAAACATTCACACTAAAACAAACAAGATGTTCGCGATTCCAAACGCTGTGCAAGATTTCTTATCAAAGGACAGACATAAATCATCCTGTATCCTGACAGCGATGCTTTAATTTTATTCAGCAAGCCGTAGAATACTCATCCAACAGACTTTGGTAAGCGAAACCCATAGGCACCAGCGTACCCGGCACTGTTTTCAGGTTTGCGCACGACAGCCTGAATGTGTTTTTCGTGGTATACACGTACTGCTTAATGCGCGCTCGCTCTGTATGTCCATTGTTACGCAATTCGCTAGATAGTTACACCTGACACACTCACATTTGTCGCATTAGCACGAATTCTGCGAGTTATAGCCTGGTCGGACGATCACGTGACATTAGGCAGCCCGGAGAGCAGTGATAAAATACAAAGGCAGCATTTTTCTCACTGCATAACGCCTCGCTAACGCTCGCATATTGTTTCTACCGCCGCCATCTTTCATTAGCAAATGGTTGCGCTGTCTGATCGGCTAGTCGTGTTTCCATCGCTTCACATGATTGAACAAAACGTAACTTTATCTATGGCAGATGGTGGTAACTAGAAGGAGTGATGGGCGATACGTATAGAAGCAGTTATACGACGCACTCAGATAACACGTAAGAATTTATCAAAACACAATCTCTTAGGGAATGCAGCCCCGTACAAAGCGCGTAAGCTCGTCATTTATCAATGCTACTTTGAAATATAGATTCTGCCCCTCCCCTCCCCCAAATAAGTATATTTATACACAGAGCTGGTAACACCTCTTGCTGGACTTTGTTGCTCCCAGTCAATGGCCGCTCTAAGTGGCTCGATTGGAATGTGCGATGTGTGTTCAAAGAGTAGCGAACCTTTGCTTTGGTCAGCAGATATATATTGATTGATTAGCCGGCACAAAGACCTAATTCCTTTCAAGGTAGTTTCCTCGACAATGCACACACCTCTCCTTGTGCTCCCACCATTGGTGGAAACATTTCTGTAACGTACTTTTCGAAGGGTGATCATGCGACCCGTCGCATTCCGCGTGATGTCTCCTCTTAATTCGAATCGATTTCCTTTCAGTGGACTTCCTTTCCGTGAATGCTGCCATAACAGCTAGATTTTTCAACGGTGCCACACTTTGGGCATGACCTGGCTCGGGAGGAAGTGCTTGTCGTATAGCGGAAACTTCGCTACCGGCGTTGGGAGTCACTTTGAGTGGGGATATAAAGATTGAGTCGCAGCGTGTGCGGACGCCTCCGCCAGAGACCACCGATCTGGTATGGGCGGCCGTGCAAAGGGCCACTCCCCACCCGGCAATCTTTTAAGAGAGCGTGGTTTTGCGCTCGCGGGAACACTTGCCACCTCCATCCGTCATGTGGGCGACACGCCCGTCGAAGAGAGATCGTCGCACTCGAGAACGGCGCCCTAGTCGACGCCGATTTCTGCTCCAAGCCCCCCTTTTTTTTGAGCATCTATGGGGACGTAAAAGAAGGCACCAACGAACTGATGGAGTTGGAAGTACAGTAGGGTCTTTCATGGGTCGTCGTAATGAGTACTTAAGTAGTACGTCAAAAAAGAGCGCATAGCTCTGCAAAAGACATTGACAAGACAAATGCTGGGTGTACAGTGGACGTACTTAAATGGACAACTTAACATTTTGTAGCCTTTTTGTACAGCTCCCATTGCATTTAGATATGCTTTGATTGAGTGCTAATTTCCAAGAAGCATGCACAAAGGGTAGGATGAAGAGGTAGCTAATGCGCGATACCACCATCACTTAATAGTCAGGGCCGGAGTCAGGAATTTTTTCTTGGGGAGTGGCGCAGTTCTAGTGAGACATGTCCTTCACAGGGCATGGCGCTTCTGAAACTAGTAGCTGTTGGATTGGCTTTGCGGTCGTTCTTAGGGAGGAGAGGGGGGGGGTGATGGGGGACAGCAGAGGCAGCTGCCCCCACCCCCTCTCCCCTCCCTTGGCATTCCACCTGTTAATAGCAGCTGTATAGAAAGCCATATCGCTCGCATTATAACTAACAACGCAACACAGCACTATAACACAGTACTAACTACAGTAAAACCTCGGTGATACGATCACGGCTCGTACGAATTTCGGGGTGATACGAATTTTTCTGTGGTCCTGGCCAAGGCCCGTTAGCCTGCAATGTATTAGAGTACGGTTGTTGCGAACAGACTTGCACCCCGCGACGTTTGATACGAACGTACGCTAGCGCACGAACAGGTGCTGCCCGCGCTGTCGCGGAAGACGCGGCAGTCACGCGCATGCGTGGGCATGCGCGCTGCGTGACCATCAACGGTGCGTCGTTGCCTCCGAGATGGCGCGCGCAAATCTTGGAGGCCTTTAAGCGCCTTCGCGTTTAGATTACAGATGACGTTGACGTCGCGTTTTTTTTTTTCCCCGACGCGTTGACGCGTGCTCCTGTGCTCGAGGCAGCAGCGTCTTTGTATCTTTGTACTGTGTTAACACGTGCCTGCCACGTCGGTGGAGGCCATGTCCCCGCAATCAAGCGTTCTATGAAACAAGACTGAAACTTAGGCTGCGGGTTTGTTATGAAGTCCCATTAAAGGTGGAAGAAGGCCCAAGGAGACGAATCGGACGGTCTTGGCGAAGGAGCTTGGCCTCTGTGTATCGTGTGCAAAGCGCTTTTTAAGCCACTTTCGCCGTAGTACTCAGGTATCATGTAGAAAAGCGTAGTAAGATTAGGAATGGGCTACTAACGGTCATGGGGCACAACACATCTGGTTCCTTAATTACACACACGCGCATGCACCGTATATATACGAGTACAAGTATGATCGTTGACGTCTAAAAACTTTACTGGCAACCATTGAGAGCTGTTCATGACGTCGCTGCTGCTCTGAGAAACACTGAATCAAAACATATGCCAACTTTCTTTTGTCGCATAATAATTTTCTATGTTTTCTGGTGATACGAATCTCGGATGATACGAATATTTTTGGTAACCCCGCGAGATTCGTATTACCGAGGTTTTACTATATAAACAAAAGTACGTCACAATCACTGTCGCTCTCAAGTCCGCACCTTCATCGTCGGTCGCCTAGCAGTATAGGGCACCTCTCAAAAGTCTCTACGCGGTAGTATGCGACCTATAAAAGAAGCTTTTACCTTCAAATATGGAGAAACTGGCTCACACGAGACTAGTGCGCCGAGCCATGAGAGACCAGATTCGACTACGTTACGGCTGAACGCTCGGCACTGTTAGACTACATCTACATATCGCTCGGGTGCCTCCGCAAATTATAACAAATATTTCACTCTGTTCAATTTGTTCCTTCACGTCGTGCTCCTATACAGTTCCTTAGATGGCCTCTGAATCACCGCGAGCTCGAAGGCAACATAGCGGTTTCTCTCTTGCCTTCGCTTCCCTCCCTACAGACGCTATCTGCGTGTGTCCCTGCAAGTGCTTCTCCTGCGTGCCAGTGTTTCTTGTCTGTCTTGTCTTACAGCTGCGCTATTCAGTATTCATAGGCGCTGTCTCCTCCTCGCGGCTTGCATCTTTTGCAGACACGTGCAGGGTATACCGCAGTACTCATCGTCATGCTGACCATGTGACCGCATAGCAAAGCGCGACACCTGGTGTATCGGAACCGATACCCCTGGTATACGGACCAATCGACAGCTTGTACCCTGGTGACGTCACGTGCATCACCCGTGTGGTGTCACAAAGTGTGGCGCAAAGCCACGGAACGGAGCGAGAGAAGATTGCGATAGTTCTTGAATTTTGAATTACCAGAAGTAGTTTAGAGACCTTTTAAAAGCAGTCAATTTGAATTCACCTATCTTTTACCCAATAAAATAAGTTACCTAGGAGAAATAATGTTCCAGGAACGACACGACTTTCTCCATTTTGAACGGATTTGCGTGTCCGCATATAATTGTGCGAATGAGTGTGGCCGTGAATTGTGGTGCCCGTTTCGTTTCCTAACCTGCGTTTTGTGTTGTATCTCCTCGAACATTGTTTTTAAATATAGAACGCTATGTAGGCGGTTAGAAATGGCGTCGGCTTTAAGTAACCGCTTGAACGACTTACGCGAAAGGCGCCTTGCTACATCGACAGAGCTCGTTGTTCCTCGCTTAATTAACGAGGGTAATTCCTTTAATGTATACGCAATGCGCGCACAAAACGGCATTCTCGCTAAACAGTGTGAAGATAATTGTGGCGTGACTAGATTACGGGAGAGGGGAGCTTCGTCGGCACTCTCTCGACTCGTGTTGCGTGCGCCTCGCCCCCAAATGCGAATTCATGATTCATTCGCGCGCCCGTTTTCCAAGCACTGAGTGATGGCGATGACGACGAGATTCGCCCGCTTCGTTGCTTGTGGCGTGCGTTACTACGCGATCAGCATTCATGTATAGATGCATCAAATCAAGCTGCACGCGAGATTTTCGCTTAACACCCTTTTTTTTCTTGTCCCGAGCAAGGTGCATGTGAGATACGTTTCTATTTACGATGAGTCCGCGATAAGTGCCTGTCGTTTAAACCGAAACAGAGAAGAGGGTGCATGGTAGATGCCAGCGCCGATGATTGATTATAAAAGCAAAGCATTAATTCTACCACCGCTGGTGAGCTGAAATTCTGGATGTAAGGAAAAGAGAAAACGAAAAAGACAAAACATATGCATGATGTGGGAGTGAAACAAATCGCGGCACTCGAAGTCCAACTGCGAATTGTCTTCTGCGGTTACTGAACGCGGCTGTACATACATCACTCAAGTTCCAACAGATGAAAGGTTTACGGCTAAGTCGCTGCCTAACTGAAAGCCACTCACATGCACCATGTGGGCTGATGCATCTTTTCCCGGCAAATTATTCTTGTTAAAGTACAAACAAACTTGAAGGACGCTTGAGCTTCGCCTTCAAGAGTAGAACGCGATAGCATAATCAGGCGCCCCGTTCGCATTGCCTTGTCGATCGCTAGCCTTGCATCGCTTCTCGGTGGACGCCTCAACTGTGCCGCAAGGAAAGAAACGTGTGTGCACGTAAGATTGGCCGTTTCAAACTATCCTAGAATGCCTACTGCAAGAACAGTTGCGAAGTGCCCACTACGCCATAAGTCTTCCCTTTGCGGATTGACGAAGTACCTACGACGCGTCCGTAAGGCAACACGCGCATCTCTGCAGCGGCATACTTTGTTGATGCTGTTGCTGATGATTAATCAGGCATTAGCGCTTTGTAATGAGTGAGCCTTTAAATCACGCACTAGTTGCGCAATTAGCATGTGCCGGGTGCGATTCTTCGTTCCTACCACGCAATATTACATGAGTTAAGGACACATTCCCGCAATACATGACATTAGTATGTTTTTTTAAATAGTTTCAAGCACTGGCGCGGCTCTGTGGTAGAACACCTGCTCGCCACGCAGAAGACCTGGTTCTGTTCCCACACTAACCGACCATTCTTGTTAATTATTTATTTGCATATATAACCGCCGACACCGACTTCAGAATTTCTGCGAAGCGAGCTCTTAAACGCTATCGCGTTAAAAAAATTTATGGGGTAGTAACATTCATGAAACCAACACGCTAACCAAATTCCGCGGAGCGAGAGAGAGAGAGAAAGCATAAAAACAAGAACTCGACTTTGTCGACCCGTTCAGGACATCATAAGAATACGCCTATTCAGATTACATCATAGTTCCTAAATCGCGAACCAAGCTGCTCATTCGATTTGAACAAGTTTGCTATGACAGTGAAGTGCGGGAAATCACAGAATACGGTCGTCGCTTTATCCGAAATGAACAAAATGCGGACTTTGCAGTGCGAACACGTTTCACGCTTAATGACTCCCGTATTCGGGGTGGTGAAACTATCCAGAAAGCAATTACTGTTTGCTAAGTAGCGCATGTAACAATAGAAAAAGAAAGGAAAGCGAGAAAGCGTCAGTAGTGTAGGCAGCTTAGAGTGTTTCCCGCACTCTGCCCGGCTTTCCGAGCTCAGCGTCTTCTCTACTGGTCTTGGCGAGAAAGATTAAAGCGGCTGGTCAACGCGCACGCTCAGCAGCGGGGCACTCGTAGCGCGTAGGGGCTTCGGAAGACAAAATAAGGTGCACGTACGTAGGGGTATAAACAGGGAGGGCGTCGCATCAAAATAAATACGTACACATACATAGAGCTTACAGGACGCACGCGCGCGTGGCCATGGGAAGAGGAATGGATTGTGGCGCTCAGAGTTGTTGGGGGTCCTTGAATGGGGATATGGGGGGAGACCTCCGTTGGCACGGCTTTTCCCCAGGGAAGGGAAGCGGCGCGAGCCGCGCGCGTGGTAGCAGCGCGAGGAGCTGACCACTCCATCACGCAGCCGCTTAGTCAGCGCCTTCGGCGGGAACACCGGGGCTCGACGGTCGAGGAGAGACTCCGCAGGGACCAGTTTTCGCTACGCGTAACGCTTCGCCGTAACTCACCGCCGCAAGCCGAGGAGGAGGAAGGCTCGCCTCAGTTCTTGCGGGCGTTTGAGAGTGTATAGGCGCGAGTTTGTGGCCCGCGCCGGTGTTTACTTCCACCACTGTCACCGTTTCACTCCATTCAGCTGCCGCGAGCGAGACAATGCGCCCGGCGGTGCGCGTACGGTCTTCTATACTATACCCGGCTGTCACTGCTCCCACAACCGGTGATACTTAACCTACGCAGCTTCACTGAGAAGCTTCGGCTTACGCATGTGTAACGCTGATGGTTCGAGCAATCGTTGAACATGGAACGTCGCTGAAGCCAGTGTTTCGACAAGTGGACTTGTCTTTGTCAAGGCAACAACGTCAATTCAAGGTAGTAACTGTTGATACCTTGACGAAGACATGTCCACTTGTCGAAACGTCGTCTCTAGCGACATTCCCTGTTCAACGATTTCTCATCACTTCAAGTTTCCATCTTCCCTTGAACTATGTCGTTATAAAACGAGCTCAGAATTCATGAATGTATTTGATAACACGTTATTGCTCTGCTCTATCAGCGGACGAGACCTGTATCGTCGCAAATGCGCTGTAAGCGGCGCGGACAATGATAGCGAAACTGCATCTCAACGACACCGTGTTTCGCATCTTTTGTTAAGCTTAAAAAGCCCTTATCTACGCGGCTTTTCATCAAAAATGTTCTCGCGATGTACACGAAGTCCTTTAGCCTCCGGCAAGTCTTCGGTATTCTTTTTTTGTTCTGTCGCTGGTGCTTAAATCTGGATAATGACTCGTGTAACAGTGCGAAAAAGTAGAAAGGACGACGATAGAGGCAGAGTGTAAAGAGCACTTTACACTCTGTCTCTGTGGTCGTCCTTTCCACTTTTTCGCGTTGTTACACGAGTTGCAATGAACCAAATAGCCTAGCAAGCAACCATTCTGGATAGTGGCAGAGGTCAATTAGAGAATTGCAAATAATCGCGGCCATTAACAGATGAAACAGTGTAAGAACGTTTGTATTTCGAGATTGAGAAAATTTCTTTTTCTTGCCGGAAGAAAGGCAGCAATGAAGGTACGAAACATTACCGCAGCCCCACTAACATCTCTACTCCCGTCTTCCGAACGTTATACCGAAGGCGGCAGGGCGTCGGCACACGGCGGCCGCCAACTTGGAGGGAACGCGCATCATAAAAGGATGCGGCGGAAGCGTCACTAGGACCAGCACAGAAGGCGAACCGTTAATGCAGCGGCCCAATCCAGCAACCAAAGGAGCCCCGAGGCAAGCAGCATCAGGAAGAGAAGGACAGCTGGGAACGCTGTAATCATGATCCGGCCGAGCACCCGGCCTTCATTCATCCTCGGGGTTTGTTCCTGCCGCTGGCTTTTATCTGGGCTCCGCCGATATGTGCGCGGTGCCTCTCGTGTAGGGCCTAGATTGTAAGACGAGTGTTGTTTCTCTTCCACTCTTCGGCGGGTCTCTTTGCTGCAAGATGGTGAACGGAAAGGGGAAGGGGCGCGCGGCGGTGCGACCGGATGGTCCGATTGCGAGCGCCGCGTCTTGTTCCGGTCATTGAAAGGAGCGCGCATCATTAGGCCTCTCTCGTACGGCGGCCCGCGCGCGAGAGGCATAGGTGGTCCCATCGGCCGGCTCTGCGGCTAACCCGTTGTCCGCACGATTGGCTCGGCATCGCGACTGCCGGAGCCGCGGGCTCGCGATAGAGCCCGGCTCTCTCTTCTCGTTGGGCACCGGCGCTCTGCTCGATCACCGGAGAGCTCCGCGATCTCCGGGGCCTCTCTGCTCACACGCTCTTTTTTGTTGCGTTCCCTCTCGAAGCATCGGTGGCGGTGATTGTGCTCGTACAGACATCTGTCTCGCGCTCGTCGCGACGCCGTGTCTTTTGTCCTGTTTGAGGTGCGCACTCGGTAAGCCTGCAAGCACATTTCTTCGCGGAAAGACTGAGCGAGAACGAAGGACGTCTACTATACAGAGCTGTCCGTAACCTCCTGTATTATTTCCCTCTATGCGTTGATGAGAGGCTTGGCCATCGGACAGCATTAGGCCATTAGGATGACAGGCCTTTAAGAAGACAAGATCTTGTGGCCATAGTCTCCTGCGTCTGCAATGTAACAAGGCTACGAAAGCGATGCAGCGTTTCTCGAGACATACCAACCTGAACAAACTCTTCTGATGGAATGGACGCGTGCGTTAGCACGTAGTACGAGGTTATAGCCCCGCCGTGGCAGCTTAACAAGTAACGTGTATAGTGCTGTTAAGCTTGAGGGAGCGAGCACGATTCCCGGCCACGGCGGTCACCTTTTGGTGAAGGCAAGATGCAAATAATACTCGTGTGCCTATGTTTAGATGCACTTCAAAGAACGTGCGCAAAATCTGTTTGTTTGTTTGTTTGCCCTAAGGAGAATCTAAGCCAAATCTAAGCACACGGGTGTTCAGTTCAAGGTGGTCAAAATAATCCGGAGTGCCCCACTACGGCCTGCCTCACAATCATACCGTGATTTTGGCGCGTTAGGTCCCAGCAATTGTCACTTAAGCGAAAGCGTTTATTGACTAGTTTGGCGAAAGCGCGCAACCAGCTGGCGTACGCAAAAGTCATGTCCAGAGAGCTTGTGACCTCTCCCATCGGAATTGACGCCAGCGCCAACAACTGCCGCAGAAACCACGTGCAGTCATGGCCCCGTTTATTGGCTAGGTTGACGAAAGCGCACGTCCATCTGGCGTTGTGGGAAAGAGGAATCCGCACAGACAGCGGAAGTGGCGAAGGAAAGCGCATATGAATAGTCGGCTCGAATACAACTTTGGCGGTCGTACTACTTCGATATATCCGAGACCTGTAATGTATACTGACTGCATCGACGACGAAATAGAAGAGGACGTGTAAACTGTTGTCAACACCACTTTGACGTCTAGCAAACCTTGTCATCATCATCATCACAAGCCTGACTACATCCACTGCAGGGCGACGGGCTCTCCCATGTTCCGCCAATCAACCCGGTCCTGTGCTTTCGGCTGCCACATTACGCCCGCAAACTTCTTAGTGTCATATGCCCACTTAACTTTCTGTCTCCCTCTCGCGCGTTTGCATTTCGCTCGTTTTGCGGAGCGGGTCAGGGAACAAACGGGTGTTAAGGACACCATAGTCGAAATCAAGAAGAAGAAATGGACATGGGCAGGGCATGTAGTGCGTAGGCAAGATAACTGCTGGTCATTAAGAGTAACAGACTGGATCCAAAGAGAAGGCAAACCATGTAAACGAACACAGTTCTGCCTCTCGCACTGCCTCACCCTTTATAACACAACTCGGCAGCAACACTTTGCAGCACTTCTCCACAACAACAACTCTGCCAAAAGAAACGCTTTCGCGTCCTCATTTCATAAAAGTATGCTTAGAGATTATCTGCTACTTTTATTATTACGTGCGAAGTACTGTGGTCCTCCTTGTCTTTCCGTACCATTTTACTTTTCCCAGTGCCGGGCCTTCCCCTATTAATGCGCTCCTCTCTCTTTCTCTCTACAATTTGCAAGTACACGAAGGCATTGCAGAATCACCAGCTCCAATATTTAAACAGAACTGTACGTTTTAAACTCAGTAACTGAAACACTAACAAACCTTTTTCTGGTTAAACGGCGCAGTGGCCATTGTAACTGGTCACACAAGTTGTGACGGCCTCTCATCGAAATCACAGGAGAAACGTTAGGTTGCGCTTTCTGTCGGGCATGGATGAAAAACAAACACATTCGTTAAAGAAACGTACGCCGTATTCAAGGAAAATTTTATCTACACTCACCATTGAAGTCAAGAAAGTTTACCATTGGATGAAATCTGTACGACTACTGTCGCGAGGCACAAAATGCCATAGCGACAGCGACACGCTATACACGGTAATACTCAATTAGCATGCAATATTCAGTCATGCGCGACAGGCAACCATTGTCACTGTAAGCAAAAAAGATCAAGGTCGGTAGGTGAAGACACGTGACAGTGCTCGATCGACAGCGACGCCACTCCTAAATACGCGCGTTTTCGCAGCAGTGTCCTTTCTGCGATTTCAGTAATCTCTGGCAAAACAATATAAGCCTGCGTCAAAGAGAACATGGCGGGACTGCAGAATGCAGCACTTGGTACAATAGCGTCGATCTATCTTTTGCGTGGCAGCCATGCACACGTCAATCGCAACTGCAGACGTTGACAGCGCGTGGTCAAGGACAATGCGTTAAGTGCCTTCGTGCATTGTCGTGCCCAATGAGCACGCACACCGAACATTATCATTTAAACGTGTCGTCAGTCTTGTCGTCGGATTGTTCATGAGTGAGATACTCATCGACCTGCTTTTCTGGTGTTGAAAGCCACTATTCTTGAACGCCTTCCGTGACATTTGCGACTACGCTTCGAGCAAGCTTGGCGGGTTTGTTGATTCGTTTCCATTTAGTTATAACACTACGCCTTCAATATAATGAAACCAGCGGACAATGAAGCCAAGGAATGCATAGGGGTCATTCTTTGTAGTTTTAAGTGCGGAGCACTTCAGTGCTGTCGGGGCCAGCCTTTTGTTGTCACTAGCCGGGTGGCGCGGGGTCTCCCCTGCGTCTTCTCTGGACCCCAATAAAGTTTGCATCATCATCATCATCATCATCATCATCATCATCATCATCATCATCATCATCATCATCATCATCATCGCTTGGCGTAACGCAGGCAAAACCACGTATAGCATAGCTATCTGTAGCATATTTTGAACACGCGCTGGCGCCAAAGAGAAGTCTCCTTCCTCTTGTTCTTCGAGCGCCTTGATGACAATATCAAGTGCGGAGCACCTTAGGGGCCCGGGCTGTCGTACGCTGTCGTATTCCGCTGTCGCCTGGCGTAACGCAGGCAAAACCACGTATAAAAATAGAAGAAAGAGAGGAAGCAAACGAGAAATAGAAAGAGAGAGAAAGGAAGGAAAAAAATAGGAAGAAAAATATAAATAAATAGTAATAGAGAGAAAAAAAGACAAAAAAAGGAAATAGAGAAAGAGAAAGAAAGAGAGGAGGAAAGAAAGAGAAAGCCGAAGAGAAACAAAAAAGGCCCAACGAGCGTTAGGATTATTGCGTAGGCTGAGTAACCGGAAATATGGGTTACGTAGAGACACCTTGATAATGTTGTAGAAAATGTACATGCGCCCAATATTGGAATTTGGGTGCATATTATTTTCGGGCGGCCCTGCTTATAAAACAAAACCTTTAGTTTTATTGGAGCGTGAAGCGCTGCGAATGTGTCTGGGACTCCCAAAGTTTGTGGCCATTAATGTTATGTATCAAGAAGCACGCCTTCCAACGCTTCTTTGTCGATTCCACATCTTAACGGTGCAAACTTTTTAAAAATTTTACAGCTTACCAGCTAGAAGATCTGAATACGCCTTTATCACAGACCCCGACTCCTTCTTTCTTGCCCATTGGCCACGATTTCATACACCCCAAATAATTTTTGTTCAAAAGAAACTGGACAGCATTAAGGTGGACATTAGAACGATAATTGAAACTAATGGCTCACATAGTAATATTACGATAGAATATGATGAAATTTTCCCCCCCAAAATCTAAGTTCCAATCTCTCCGATTTTTGAATAACAGCTTAAAAGGTTACTTGGTTCATGCAGAAACAAAAAACATAATAGCCACAGATGCTTCTGTGAATAATCAAAAGGCAGGCGTAGGAATTGCTTCCGATTTGCTTGGCTGGTAATTCTCAGTGAGGCTGCCAGATTTTACGTCTGTTTTTGAGGCTGACCTCTTGGCAAATATTTTGGCGCTTCGAAAACTGCCTTCAACCAAAAGTAGTGCAATCATAATAACAGATTCTCTTTCGGTATATACAGCACTTACAGCTTCAGAACATTCACGAGCCCTCATGACTTTGCGCACATTAGTTCCGCCACAGATGAAACTTCTGAAATTATTCTGGGTACCAGGTCACTGCGGGATACAACTAAATGAATTGGCCGATTCTTTAGCCCGGGCTTCCCTCGATGGACCAATAATTTCGGTACCCACAGAAGTAGAATACATAGCAGCGATCAGATATAGAAAATTAGCAATTTGTACAGATATGATGGAAACTATAACTAAATGGACAGAATATCAACACGTTAAATTTCCATGGAAACCTAAGTGGAGTCCATCTAGAAAGTTTGAGGTTATTATTTCCAAATTTAGATGCCGTGTCCCCCCATTAAACTTATATTTACACAGAGCTGGTTTAGCGATATCACCCCTTTGCCCATTTTGCGAAGAAACAGAATCTATTGAACATTATTTTATATCATGCCGCAACTATTCAATAATTAAGAAAAGATTTCTGGTTATTCCATTTTCGCGATTGGTTTACATTTAACTGCAGAAAATATTCTGAATTTTGGGGCCTCTGTTTTGGGACATTGTCATAGAGAAATGTTTGATGCTGTGTGTAATTTCATGTCAGCAACTAAACGTATTCCAACTTAAGGTCTAAGAAATACTGGAAAAATACTCGCGATATAATTATAAAATGTGATTAAAAGTAAGTCATAGAGCCAAATTTCGTCGGGTCAGGTAAACTCAGCTGTCTGGTCGGCTCAAAATTGTAATTAATATAATTATCCTTCATAGGCTATATTACCTTTTGTAATTAGATTGCTCTTTATCTTCGCGTTTTTTTTCTCTACTTTAGTAATAGGGAGGTAAAAAAATTAACGTAATTAACATCCGTGGCTACAATAATTTTTCTTGGCCAATCCCCCAGAGTGGGTATGTGCCAAAATTGGTAGGCTTCAATCAATCAATCAATCAATCAATCAATCAATCAATCAATCAATCAATCAATCAATCAATCAATCAATGCTGCGCAGCTCCACACTTCCTTCAGGCTTGGCACCCCTTGTGCGAAGCTGCCTTGATCTTTTTTAAACTGTAGATGTAGATGCAGGCATATGGGGCATTATTTGTAGTTTTTAACCGTAGTGTAGTAATTGTGACATCAACTGAAACGGAATTTAAAGTGAACGAAAGAACAACTTGCCCCCAGTGTAGCCTTCATTTATACAATAGTCTGAACGCCGCACCCATCCTTCAAGCACATTCAGCGCAGGTTGCTTCAAACACATTGATGTATATTGATGGTATTGGTTCCGCGCGTGCAGGCAGTAGGAAAGTGGAAGAAGTCCATTCTCTTTTGTAAACACACAACAATTGCAAAACATTCCGTAGTCGCCAACCGCACTCCTCGTGCTTGAGTGGATAGGTTCGCTTAATATTGTTACAAGCCATAAGGAACAAGAATGCTCCAGAAAGACGATGAAGACGAGGAGTGCAATAGCTATCGTGTTGTTGCTGTTCTGCCATCTTTGGCTGCAGCTTCTTCTATCTCTCTCCGTGCATAGTTTCTAAATATATTTACTTATTTTGAATATTCTCACCCTCGTGACATTTGGTGTAAGTGCGGGGTGTTCGATGCAGCAATATTTTCTTTTCTAAGCTCATATCTTGTTCCCCGTTTCTTTTCCGCAGTACAGGGTATCCACTGACCAGTTACTCTGGTTAAGCTCTCACGCTCCCTGCTTTTGTTCATTCTTTGCTTTCTCTATAGTTGTGGCTTCAAATGTAACTTTATTGCCGGAGCAACTTGCCACGTACTTCAGCTCTAATGTGAGCATGATTTACACCAAGGCCGCCACGGCTGACGTTTGTTCCCATCGACGTTCACTCCCTTGAGCTCACAATGTAATTTCCAACGTAGCTTTACTTCCCAAACGCTGTATCCCCGTAACAGAGAGTTATGAGCGAACATAAAACGGCGCCTCTGCGCTGTTTCCGCCTCCTCAGAGAGAACGGGTGTAAAGTTAACACACACCAGGCGGTAACTGAGTACGGAGTTAGTTTCTCTTAAAGCTTCGCTAATTTTGCGGATTGTGTGCGCTACGCCTCGTAATAACTTTGCTCTCACCAAGTAACGGGCTCTCACTTTGTTAAGAGAAGGTTTATTTTCACTGCCGAAAACGTTTTTAATTTAACTTGCGCACCGCAGAATCGCATACCACCTGTAACAACTTTTGTTTTAACGCATATCATTCATTTTTCTTTTCTTTTTCAAAGCAGTCTTGTCGTGTACGTTGACGGGAGTGTAATTTTTTTTTGAAAGGAAATGAATGTGCCAGCTATTTTGACGCCCTACGAGTTTACCATATAAACAACTTTCCTAAACCTGGTAATTAAAGAGTTAATTAAGAAGCTTTCGTTAGTTATTTTAGTGTAACTTTAGCAGCGGCAAAGTATTTCCGCCTGGATCCAGAATTCGTCTGTGCAGACGATAGATGCCTCACTTTCACGTCAAGCGGACGACTTTAGAAGCAAATTTCGCGGCGGATTTTGAAGCCGACACCGTGTAAAGACGTGCGCTGCGAGTGTGCTCTGGACGCTTAAAACAAAGTGAAACGCGTGTCGGGATGTCAATACGGGGTCCACACGATGCGCCCGCTTCGTCCCCGATGTTTACATGCGCTACGGATGCAGGACGGATTTCAAATCTCCGGCCCTCGACTTTAAATCGCGAAGCCCGAGGGGGCTGTTCAATTCATTTCTGAGCGGTGCGACAAACAGTGATTTTGCGATGCGTGCGGCCTAATTGATGCCAAAGCATGGTTTTGGCGAGCCGGACGCGGAAGTTGGGCATCAAATCCCGTGGGCTTCTATTGCAAATCCATCATTAATTACTGGTCCCGCACGACGCTCGCCTGTCAACCATGGGCCTAGCAAGGCATGGCTGGACGGCTCGCCATGTATACGCATCGCTGCCAGCGTCAGTTCCGGAACGCTGCCTATAGATTACGATGCCGCCGCGTGTATGTACTTATGACGTGCAATACTTTGACGAAGGGCCCGCGAAGTTGGCGCTTCCGGGATGCGGGGCTTAGGTTCCAAGCCCAGCGCATGTCTTTTGCTGCTAATGTATGCATCGTGACGTATCTGGTGCAGCACTGCGCTTACGCTAGCGTCAGGGCTCGCTTGATTCTTTTCTTGATTTTAGCTCATTTCTTCTCCTTTTTCTCCACTCCCAAAACTAAGTTCGATATCATGTCTTCCCGTTCATATCCCCATATGATGATGCGTATACAGAGCTTATCGAAGCAGAACTCGATCTGATGTTGCTGCTTATATGCGGCTTTCGAGTATAGTTTTAGGACTTCGTCTTTCTGAAGTGATCCACTCTCTATTGTCGGTCGCAACCTAAAAATAAGTACAAGCTCCGCCCACGGCCATCACTGTCCCAGCCAGAGAGAATTTGCATAGACCCTCCGTCCAATCACATTCGCTCATTTTCGTGACGTCAAGCCCCTTTCGCGTGTTTTAGATGATTGGTGTTCCGATGCAGACGCATATTCGTGTCGCTGGTTTTAAGTTGAAAACTTCAACGTCCTAGCAAATTTCATCAGAGATTCTGGCATAACTGATTAGCCAAAGGTCATATTTTAGGCAGGAACGACGAACCTTTAGTTTTCGATATGCGTAGTTTTTGCATTAGCACTGAAAATTACTTAAGTTTTAAAAAGGAAAGCAGGTTGCAGGACTTCCTTACGTAGGTGATTGACAGACGTGCCGTGGTTTTGTGGGCGGAGCTTGTATTTATTCTTAGGTTGTAATCGACTATAGAAATCTGCAAGCCTCTGTTTTAGGCTACACCTTTATGCGTGACGTGACGTAGCACACTGGGCTTGTTGGTATGACACCGATGAAGCTTTTAGCACACGATATGACGGGGACACAGACGGACGTCAGACACACAGGCGTAGACTTTCAACAATATTTATTTCGTGTCGAAGAACGATCTTTTATAGGCAACGCGTGTTGCAGCAATCATCGCAAGTGCGCAGCTGCAAACATCACCTGTCTTTACGTAGATAGGATAACTCTTTTTTTAAAATAGTGCGATTGAAGGCTTCGAGACACTTCCTTTCTTTCGCTTCGTATTCCCTGCCTTATTTCGAGCCGGGGTATAGAAGATAATACTTTCCATTCATTGGCGCCACCATCTGGGACTTTTATACGAATTGTTTCTCAATTTTATATATCGAGAACCAAACTAACAAGGCCATGAAATACCGAACGCATCTGCGTACATCAGTTTTCATGCTTGTTATGTTTGGGAGTCAACTGTAATACCGTTCATTTGTTACGGATACAAAACAAAACGTTAACAGCCCGAGAGAGCGACGCTTGAACGCATCCAGAATATATTGTATAGACAGGTTATCAAGTCCTATCACGTATAAATGCGTATGAGCGGCAAATCATATATATATAGTAGGCCCCATCGAGGTCTGGATAAAGCCTCGTTCACACCTGCGACTAGCACCGGTCGCGCGACCAAGTTAGTCGCAAATGGCCGCTTTGGTCGCAAAGCGACTGCCTTGGCTCAGTCGCTCGCTGCTCGATTTCTCAGTCGCGCGACTGCAGTCGCATACCTCTTAACCAATCACACGCTCAGGATCAGGGCGTCAGCTTACTTTACGGGTCAATGGCAATTCAAGCCATATGTGAGCAGACGTGAATTCTGTGCGGCGGCGAGCATAACTCGCACGCAGGTGTGAACATCGGTCGCCTTTTGGTGGCCAGATGCAAATGATCGCGCGATCGGTGATAGTCGCAGATGTGAATGACCTTTAAGCTCGCTACGTTTCGTTTCTTTGCTTTCCTAAATTGCATTTTCTCTTTCGTTGTTAGGTCAACAAATATGCTATTATACTTGTAGTGTAATAGGATCTGAACGACCTGGACTGGATACTGTAGTAAGTGTTAGAGCACAGCCAAATTATTATTATCTTCGGCTGGTGGTTCAGGAAAGCTGGGCTGTGTTTGGTGTCACGGCATCCGAAGCAAAACGCTCCAATGATGATTGTACTTGAAGATCACCGGACTTCACGAGCGTCTGTGAACTACCAGCGCGAGTTCGTGTTGTGTGTATTCATACTAGCTGTTCATTTATTCTTTTAATAGAAAAGCTGTTCTCAGTCGAGGCTTCCCCGTCCGTCGTCCGTTGATGGCGTAGCGCTGGTGACGTGGCCTTCCTGTGTGGCGAGAGTGGGACTTGGTAGGAAGGGGAAGAGCTGCGCCGCGCCGAGACGGGCGAGGGTGAGGCTCGGCGGGAAGGCGAACCAATGAGAGGCACGCAAAAATGGGCAAGGGTGAGGCTCAGTGGAAAGTGTGAACCAATCAGAGGTGCGCAAGACGGGTCAGGGTGAGCCTGACGAAGGGGGCACCAACTTCGCTGTTTCGACAGCGTAAGGGAAGTGGAGCTGGTAGCACTTTTTTTCTTACTCTTGTTCTTTCTCCTCTACATTATCTATTACTCCCCCTTTCCCCCACCCCCCGTGTAGAGTAGCCAACCGAGCCAAAGCTTGGCTAACCTCCCCGCCTTTTCTCTTCGTTTCTCTCTCTCTCTCTCTCCCAAACGTTGATCGGAACATGACAGGCGCGAGTTACATATCCTAAGATTGTTCTCCTGTCATCGCACAAGCGTACAGAGAGGCAAACCAAGCTCAGTAAATGTTTATATGTATAAAAATACCGTGCGAAAAAAAGTACCGGTGACGCCAGTAAAACTGTGCTGGCAGGCATGAAGGCAACTTTCTTAGGAGACGTCAAGCGAGTAAACAACAACAACAAAAGTTGCAGAAGTGAGCTTCGCAAGAAACATGCCGGGAGAAAGAGACGTCTCGTGTGCGGATGCGGCGGCTGCGTTTGACTTTTGCCGACGGCGACATTGCCGCTCTGTCGTGCGTCACACTCTCGGCTGTATTATACGCTCGGCGAGCCGTGGTATCCTGCGAAATTCTAGATATTTCAGATATGCAGCCTCTCTTGCCATTTTTTGTCTGTCGAAATTGCACGTTTGTTTCAATGTTGCCGGGTTTTTTTTCTCCCCCTATGGCTAGACAGCAACGACCGTGCGCGACGAATTCACGCAGATACACGTGCTCGAGCATTGAGCAAGGCATCGCATTATTTTTACCCACGAAGCACGTTGTTGGGTAACGCTTCCCCTATTCCCCAATTCTCGAAACCTCTTAACTTTCTCATTATTTTTTCTTCTCGTTTTTGTTCTATTATTTCAGCTGGGTAACAGAGTGTCCATTTGTTGCTTTTACTTCGTTTTTCATTGTTACTAAACTTTCAGGAAGGTTGTCCAGTAGGCCAAAGCGTTCGTGCCCATGTCAACTAACTTTCCCTATGGAACGCAACGCTCCCGTAATAAACAGATAAAGAAACGCTACCTCCTTAGTTATCCGTTAACTGCATTATTTTTTTACTATGTATGGTAAACGTGATATCCACCAATAAAAATGTTTCAGGGTGACAGAGGCTACAGACGAAGTTCAGTCCATATATAGATACATAATATTATTTTTAATGATTACCCCGGAGTTGTTAGCCTGGTTTATCACCTGGCTTGCTACTTCTGGTGTCAAAAGTTAGCTATGGTATATACAACGATCACATATACACACAAATAACACGTACAGTCACGCACGCACATAGAGACAAGAGTTATTCATAAAGTTTTGTTAAGGTGTGTAGTCCTCAAGAACACCAACAGCGCTTTTGTATTGTGCATCGCACAAGCGCTGATTGAAAACCAACGCAAACACGGAGAAGATAGGCATTCTCAACTGGCCAGTTTTACTGACGAAAAAGCGAGAAAAAAAATGAAACAAAAGAAAGTATAGGAAATGAGCCGCTTTCTGACCCTTCGAGGTCAGCTATGTCACTCGAGCTTTGCGTCAAACCTGGGAAGGAGCGATTTTTTTTTTCTTTGTCACCGCAAAGACCGCATTGCTCAAGCATCGTATATATGGAGGGCGCGCGCAATGTCGAGCCATTCTCACTTTCAACCACGCGCGGGTCACGCCTGAGAAGTGTCTGCAAGTAAAAAAAACTCGAAACGCAAGTAAGGTGTTCGCGCTTGTGCAATACCTGCTGGGAAACAGATTTCTTTTCTCTTCCCCCATTCTACTTCGCCTGGCAACCTCTAGCGAAGCTGCAGGCTCTTCGGAAACATGATATAACGAATGCTCTCTGGCAACTTGACGGGGGCCCGTGTTTTTCTTGCACTGAGAACGGGGAAAAACTCTCGGAGGCAATATGCCGACGGCGAGGCGCAAGCCTCGGCTGCATCCCCCCAGGGTTGTCACGTCGACCTTTTTTTGCTGTGGATGTCTAGCGAAACCTGTGTATTTTACTACGCACAAAAAAAAGGAATAAAACTTAGAGGTCGATGGTTTACTGAGTGAGGCACAAGAAAGAATAAAAATAAACAGGGTACTTTTGCTGGTTATTGTTGCCTTCCTTCGTTATTTCTTGAATCTTAATACGCTTCTACTCAGCACGCCTCCCCCCTTCCCTTTCTTTTTGAAGGGCCTTGATGTTGGACTACGCGGAAGCGGCGGGAAATTACTGGGCGTTCCGCGGCTGGCGCTCGGTTGTGGACAGAGCACTTTTGCGAGAGTGATCACTTTTTGCTCGATGACGTATGCCGCGTGCTCCCACTCAGATCTTCCGGAGGCGTGCGTGGGAAAGGGTGGCAGCGGATGCTTGCGATGAAAAACGAAGAAGATCCTACCGCGCTCGTGCGCCTCAGTCGAAAATGAAAAAGAAACACACAAAAAAATGTAATCAAACGAATTGTTGCGCAAAGGAAGGCTTGAGAGCAGCGATTACATTGAGATGAATGATCGTTTAGCCCGGAGCCGTATTAGTCATTTGTTCTTAAAAGAGCGACCGGAAGCCGCTTACCTTCACCGTACGTTCGTGAATTTGAGAGGAATAACAAACAGCGCACGAACTAATTTGAGAAAAGTAGTGATTGTAAGGCACAAACAAATGCACACTTTCTTTGGTTTGCTATAAGCATATATTTCGCGGGCACTCGCATCCACACGTACACTAGTACTTTGACGTTTGAACTTTTTTCCTGTTTAATGTTTCCAACTTTTCGGTTGCCCTTCCCTTGCATGTGTCCTCGCTGAACTACTCGCTTCCTCGTATACAAACTGACAACGTACCTCCTGCGCAGTGACTTAAATGTTCAGACGTTCTTGCACAACAGCATTATCCTTCAGTCCTGCCTTATCGCTTACACGTGCAACAATGTGATTTTCATGATACGAAGGCGGTTCTTCAACGGAGTCATGGTCTACTCGTATCTTATCGCCCGTTGCCTATCTTCGAAATGACCCTCTATGTTTGTTGAATTTTTAAGAGATATTTTTTTCTTTTACCGTTAGAAATGATATATATATATATATATATATATATATATATATATATATATATATATATATATATATATATATATATATATATATATATATATATATATATATATATATATATATATATATATATATATATATATATATATATATATATATATATATATATATATATATATATGAGCGTTTTCGTGCAGCTCACACCATGGCTGCACGAAAACGAGCGCCTTTGGCGTCAGCAGTGAAAGTACAGCCGCCAACCACCAACGGAATAATTACGCGAAAGGAAGGAAGGAATGGCAGGGATGTTAAGTAGTCTAGTAAAACTAGTATGCTACCCTGCACTGGCGAAAGGGAATGAACAAAAAACAATACAACCAAAGAACGCTACTCCCCCCCCCCCCCCCCCCTAAAAAAAGAAAGAAAGAAAAGGTAATAAAAATAAGCAGAGGGGCATGAGGCTTCCCATTGAGATACGTAATATGGTGACGTTTACGCAACTTCAATATCGTAAAGTGGCTCGCAACTTGATGCTGCAAGGGCCTTGTCTCTGCTGCTGCGATGATGTCGGCTAAAAGATAATCGAAGAAGCGCAGACGCACTTTTCAGCTGAGCAGCTTGGTAATAATGCCCGGGATGCTGGATCCTATATCATAAGACCACTAGATCAGAGAAGGTATCGGTGCCGCTGACGTGGTCTATGAAAACGTTGTGGCATTGAAACCAGAGAGGTCGACTGGTGACCTCTACACAATCATTCCCGTTCTTTCCAAGCCAGTGAACAGTGGCTCTTAAAGTACCTACAGAACTTAATTCTCAAGATATATATAGGCGTGCACGGTTCGTTGATCAGTCCGTTCACACGGTCCGTTGACCAGCTACGTTAAAAAGTACGAATAGATTCAAATGAAGGAACACGGTCGCGTATTTCCTACACTTCGCTTAAATACCTGCGCAAAAGGTTTGATCACGAATGCTACCAAGAGGCTGATTTGCTTTCTCTCTAGACTTCAGCCACTTGACTGAAGTCTGTGGGAAGTCTGACGGAGTAAATCGTTTGACACACACACACACACACACACACACACACACACACACACACACACACACACACACACACACACACACACACACACACACACACACACACACACACACACACACACACACACACACACACACACACACACACACACACACACACACACACACACACACACACACACACACACACACACACACACACACACACACACACACTCACTCACTCACTCACTCACTCACTCACTCACTCACTCACTCACTCACTCACTCACTCACTCACTCACTCACTCACTCACTCACTCACTCACTCACTCACTCACTCACTCACTCACTCAAAGCACTCAAAGTCATAGCTCCACGTTCACCCTCTGACTTCTATTTGCGTCGTTCATACGCGTACGGGCATGCTGCGATACGGAGGGCCGCCATGCTCGCACAGATTTGCCACCATGCTCGTAATCTGCCTCAAATTTGGCCGAAACCGCTAAGTAATAAACCGGGGCCCGTCAGCGAGACTGCTGCCCTCGGAGCGCAAACCTCGGTGCAATAATTACCTGGGCCGTGATTTGACGCTCCGTCGACGTAACTGGGACGACTAATGAGCGAAACTGCCGGAACGACTTCCTTAGCGTCGATCGATGGCGTAGACGACCTCGTCATCGCGAAATCCCCAATAATACAAGCATATAAGAATGAATAGGCTCCCAGTTTTCGTAAATGATGCGGAGGAACTAGCTTGAGAAAGACAGGACTATTTGCTTACGAAGCATCTGCAGCGTCATCAGACGCCCTACATATTTTAAATGCAGTGTATTACGACGTGTGACACTAATGACTGTTCTCGGGCGGACTCGATTGATGTAAGCTGCTTTGTCGTTAGAGCATAGTTGATCACACTAGAAGGTGCTCGAATTATATCGCCCTGCGCGCTCTGTTCTTTATTTTATGTGATCGGGTTTCACCACAAACGAACTGTTACCATCGCTCGGAGCAGGTCACGCGGCAATGTTTGGGCAACGCCTCCTGAGGCGCTGGTTTGGGAAACTTGTCGATTGTTTTAGACTATTCCTATAAGATTCCGCGCACGCCACGAGTAGTCGAGTTTATTGTAAAGCTAACACTAGCACCTGCTTTAACGTTGGAATGATCCACGTATGTACAAAAGATGACGCGTACTCCAATAAAAAGGTTTCATATTTTCGGGCCTGAGTTTTGCGTCCTTCGCCGTCGAAACCACGCGACGATATAGAGCCCATATGGTTCACCGCCTCCAGCTGTCGTTTGTCGTCTGATTTAACCGCTTTGCTTGAGTGGCTTTATCGCATGACTATGGAGTCCTGCTGCTCAGCACAACATTGCGGCCGCTTCAATTTGTGACCATAGCATACATGTCGCTCGTTTTGGTCGCACGTCATAGAGCCCCTGTTGGTCAAAATAGGGTGGGGCGTTCCACTATGGAGTACGTCTGTCGTAGTCGCTGTGCTGCCTTAGAACGTTAGTCCCCACCAACAACTTACAACCTAAACTACTCTTCTTCCGATGTCGCGCCGGCTAGTGCTTGGTGTAGTAGCTAGCATTAAGCGTCCTGAGACAACCCCGGTCTATTTGAATTATAATGAAACAGGATGGCGAATAGGGCTAGTTAGTTAGGCGCTGTTCTGTCCACTTTTCTAATCCTTTCATCTGTGTGCTGGTGCGCTTAAAGATCTATTCAAATGTGAACAGTTTTAGCTACATATGTATCAGAACTGTGTTTATATAGGCGTAATAATTCTTTTTTATGCCACCATCCATTAGTTAGGGCGATACCCTACCCTTCTTACTTGTTAGAAATGTAACCTTTCAAATATGTATTTTTTTTTTGTAAATAGCGTGTGGGAGTACGTAGGTGTACGTAGCTTTGTCAGCGTAAAAAGAAAGAAAAAAACGCTGACAGGCGCTTGATTTAGCCTACGGGGAGCTGCGAAACACATCTAGTAAGCACTAGAACGAAACAGCAAATAATTTCGTTCGATACTCGTGATGCTATGGCTATATCGAAGAAAAAGAAAGGGTAGACAGGCAGAGATAAAGACATGAGATGTGACTGGGAGCTTCGTATACCGAGTGCCCGGTTAGGATTTCATCTATTAGGGGAGAAGCAGCGTTTCTCATTCAGCGACGCGTTGACGAGACTCCAAACTACACCAAGAACAGCGAGTATACCCTGCTGGCTGTTCCTGGCGAGACGGGTGGCCCGGAGGCCTCCGCGGGGGCTCTCCCTGCGCCTTATTAATACGGCTAATGCCACTTGAGCCCTCAGCGCCGGCTGCGGCCCAAATCCCGGGCTATTAATAAGGCTCTCAGCAAGGCGAGAGACTCGCATCGCGAGTGCTGTAAAAACAGGACAAAAGGGGGCAACTCGCGCAGTGGAACACGGTTTGGAAAAAGCAAACGCCGTCGGCGGCGCGATCGTGATTCTCCTAAACACCCTCACCACCAGCTCCGTGGTCGCGCCACAAGCTACGGCACGAACCACCAGTGAGAGGCGAGAGAAGATAGTAGTTGAAAAGGGGGAGGGTAGGCTAGGCTGTCGCACAGCGCAGCAGGCAGGCAAGCCCACGCGGTGTTTTCCAGCGTCCGAGCAACCTCGTCGTTCAGGTAGGCAGGTCACGTCGTCGTTTTGTGCCGTCGTCGACAATCGACTGGCGGCCGCCGCCGCGCGCTCTCGGCCGAGCAGCGAGGCTGCGAAGGCGTTCCGTCGCGTGGCGCCGTGTAAACACGGACTGCGAGCGGCCACTGTGCACTTCTTTGCTGTTGTTTGCCGGCTGTGTGCGAACACGGCCACATCAGCCCTTCATCCACACCCCCTCTGCCCTAACAACTCCGCGGGATGGCTGCGGTCACCCGCTAAAGGATGCCGTCCAACGATCACTCCCGGAACGCGCTTATAGTGTGTGGCTCTCGTTGCATTTTTTTTTTCACGCAGCGCGCATACCCGATAACGTTCGTGAACGACTGTGAGGTGGTGTTTAACATACTTTTGCCAATCGTCGCGCACATGTCGGTCAGTTTTGAATAAAACGGTACTCACGTTTTGGCTTGTGTTCGCCTTCTCTCTTCTTTGCCGACAGACATTCTTCTTTGACTGTCGATAAGGCGAGCGTTTGACACATTACACTGCTCCAAAAGTTATTCTTGCATACATTCATCATAAAAGACTTTATATCGGCGCATCTGCATGAAAAATATGCATGTTAGGATTTTCGCCGCTAGAAACCTGGAAGCAGAGAGAAAGAAAGAGGAAATTCCGGGTGGTGAACCAAATGCGGTTCTCCAGTTTGCTACCCTGCACTTGGAGTCCACACTTGTGGCGCTGTTGACGCTTATCTTATAGAGACACACATTCTTGCGGCTGTGTTTTTAAGACCAAGACTTGCTGCGGCTTGCTCAGAGGCATCGGCAATACTTGTTAGGCCACCAATTGTTGTTTTACGAACCACGACTGATTCCTCGCAGAAAGAGTAGATTTCAGATTCTTTTCTCGCATTGGGTGGCTGACCCTGACATAAGTATCCTTGTCGGCGTTTCACCTGTAAATGTAAATTGTCATCTTCAAGCACCCATTATCTTTTTCTTTCTTTTTTACAACCTCTTGCAGAAACATTTCACAGGATGCATATTCACTACGCCGGAATATATATCATATCGGTGTTGATACGCACAATCAAGATCCAATGAAGGGCTTTCTATCACGCTAGCGCCCACAAGTTAGCCAGTCTGACGACTGGCTGAGAAACAAGGTGTGTGACCGGGCTAGTTGGCTAGTTGGTAAGGTATGAACGCGCTGTTCACGTCGCCATGGCTAAGAAAGACAGAAGCTTCAGCTCGTTGGTACGGATTATTGTAGAAGAAAGTAAGGCGCAGACACGGACGCATGTAAGAGAAGCAGACAACGCATACACAGTGGACTGGTCGATATCACCGTCTTCTTCTTACGAAATCCTTTCACTCTCACTGTCATCGGCACCGGTAAGTTATGGAGAGAGTGAAACGAAAAGAAACGCTTTGCGAAGGCGTCAACAGCGCCTACAGAAAGCAGCTCGCGACTCGCGTGCTACTCTCATTGTCAGTGCGCGATGCAGCCAGCATATATATATATATAGGTGGCGCGTGCGGCGCGTCCAGTGACGTGCCGGTGCCGTCCCGGCGGAGTGTCACGCCGTGTTGGCTCACGCTCATCTCTCCGGGTGCCGCCGGTGGGTGCATAGCAAACACCAGGCGTTTCGGGCTGCGACGTTTTAGCACTAATGTGCCGTATGCGATTAGGGCTAAGCCAAAACTGCCGCGGGCACACCACTCGGGCTTTCTTCGGCGCACGGTCCAAAAGGCAAGCGCGCTCCGAGCAACAGCGTAGGCCACAAACGAAAACCGATATTCTCGGCGCATGATGCGAGCGCTGACAGATGCGCCGTAAGCTGTCACCGCGTGAACACCCCTCCACTCTCCGGGCCTGCTTTGATCCGGGACTAGCGTTAACGGCCGGCGCAACCGCTCCGGATTCTTTCCTATATATTCTCGCTTGCTTTTCCTTCCCCGCTGTCAGAAAACACATATTCCGAGTCTGCCGTGTATGGCTCGCCTGCTTTTGTATTCGATATGTTTGCGAGTCCGCGCTGCGGATGGCGGAGGCACATGTAGTGCGGGAGCCCCCGTGTGACTGGCAGCATCGAGCACGGGAATAGGAACCCCGGCAAAACAAAGGGGATTTCTGTGGGTTGGGTTCCCGTTGACGGCATTGGCTGCGGCCGCAAACAGCAAGAAGGTATACTACGCACGTAAGCTTCTATACAGGTGAGAGCTATAAAAAGAGCAAAGTCAGACTGGGCCCGATTAAGGCGAAGCGCGCACGGCATTGGGAAATCTGTGTCGCAAATCGCGGGAACGATTAAGTGCGAAGACGTACGAAGGCATTACCGGGCGCATTGATCGATTAACGATGTCTTCAATTTCTGCGAGGTGGTTGGCTAGGTCAGCGGAAAGGCTGTAGCAATGATACGGCTTGAACGCAGGCACGCACTGAACGTAGTATGCGTATTCGTGCGCAGCGCTCTCGCATATACGTCATGCGTATGAACGAAAAGCGCTTACTACGCAATGCGCTGCCGCTACGGAGGTTGAATTGCTGTGGCGATTTCTGGCGAGTGCATTGCTTCAGTCGACTGATGTCGAAAGTCACGTAGTGTTTTCTGGCAGTGCAAGTATATTCCCAATCGTTGACGTTAATGTTGCTGTGAGCGATCGAGTCGTCAAATATTTCCTAAACGACAGCGAACTGCATGCAATTACACATTTTTTTTTGCAGTCACGCGACCTGGTTGTCACGATGGTTCTTCATTATTATTGCGTATTATCATCATCGCCATCGCCGTCGTCCTTTTTTTAAGTCCACTCGCCCCCCTCTCCTTTCTTGCTACGCCTATGCGCTGTGGCGCAACAAGGAATGACCGGCACTCTAAGGGTTATTGCGAAAAAAAAAGCGTCAGAAAAACGCATCAAGTCATCATATATTTCGCCCGTTGTGTGGACGGTCATTGTCGTACGCAGGCTCAGTAAATTATGTACAGAGGCCCTCCTGCATGTCGTGGCAGAGCCGAGTTCCACACTCGCAAACTTTCAATGTCTAAGCAGGCGAAAACAGAGAGCAGTGCGCATTAAACACAAGAGAAAGGATCACGCGAGACCGAGATCCACACGAAAGAGTCACGATGATGTCACGAAATTAGAAAACATGATGACGGGTGAAATGCCAATGAAGGTTCGCGGCAGTATGCCTACGGCTGCAGTTTTAATGAAATTGTCGCTTTCATCATTGTCTTTCCTTTCCGGAACAATATACATATGTATATATACCACAGTTATTACTTTCGGGCCTCCTTCTGAAAATGTTGTTTCATACATGCATTGTATTTTGCGATTATTTTAATATGCTTCGTAGGAAAGATAAACGTTTCTCAAACGCTTCCGCGGTCAAATTTCCGTCTCTGAATTAGGTCGTTCCCGACGTTCCTTCTTTTCCAACACTCGTAGCGAATAACGGGTTACGGAATTTACCCTCACGGAAGAGCAGGCGTAATAAAGATAAAAAAGAACGTCAATACAAAATAAACAAAGAGAGCAGTGTAGAGAAACGAAGAACACTGCGAGTTCCCGGCGGTTATTCGAGAAGGAAGGAAAGGAACCCTGCGCGCCCGGCTCTATCTAAACGAGCCGTTGCTGCCGCACGCATAGGAAGCGGCGACGAATGCGCACCACGGTGTAGGGCGCCCATGGTGACGTTGTTCGGAAACCGCGGTGCCCATTGTGCATTCGGCGCATCGCCTCTGCGGCTCGGTGCTCTGGCCGGCCGAGGTTTCGGCTAGGTGCGGAAAGGATGCGAAGGGGAGTGTCGCCAAATGACGGCGTTCGCGGTGATCGCGACCCCAGATAGGACGCTAATGGATTCGTCAGAGATTGCCTAATGGCACGCGTTCGCTTCTTGGCGGGGTCCGGCGGGCGACGGTCGGAGATCGCGACGCTCGTTGAGCGCTCGGGTTGCGAGAGCGAGCCGTCTTCCTCCGAGTCGCTGCGACCGCGCGGCGTCTATAACTCGCGCTTGGCGCCCTCAGCGTCGAAGTACTCTGTATATCTCTGTACCCCTTGCACTTTGATGAGCGCCGCATCGGGTTTGAAAGGGAATGGTTTTTCTCAAAGCAGTTGGGACTAGGCTAAGCTCATTCGAGCAATGTACTCTCGCGTCTTGTAGACTTGTTGTTCTTAAAAAAAGAAAAAAAAAAGAAAGAAGGCGCAACGATGAGAATTGGAGTTAACGAAGCTTGGCGAAATGAGCGGAATCGAATTTTCGAGGGTCTGGCTTCGACACCCAATCCCCAACGCTCCTCGCTGTATTCATTCACGACTATCTTCTTAACTATCCTGTTGTTGTGTGGTACGGCGACCTAAATTTCTAGACAGGAAACGACCTGCAATTAGGTGTTAACATGGACTGGTCGGTGCATAGTAGAACAGCGTAACAGCTCAAGGACGGGAGAAACACACAAACGAAGCGCGTTTGTCTTACTCTGTTTCTCCCGAACTTGTGCTTTTACCCAGCTCTTCTAGGAAATGGCCATGCAGTCCTGCATGAAAAGAAGAAACCATTAGAAACATTTCATTTTTCTTTTTATCTCTTAACTTTGCCAAAGTGCTACTTAGAACACATGCACTCGGCATGTTGAAGGCCATGGACGTTTCGGTTTATTATTGACTGCTCTTTAATTGTACGTCCGTGCACAGCAGATTGATTTTCCTCTTCTTAGCCTTGACCTCACACGATGAATGCCATTGACAGGAGTGCTACTAATGGGCGCCGCTTCTGCTACGTTGCGATTACTTTCTTCATTTTTTTTTCTGATTTGTTGAAGCTCTGAAATAAGTATATTCTCGCGTGTGTGGATTGAACTTTTCGGCTTCCGCTCGTGTTAGAGAAGCATTGTTCAGAAAAAAGTCTGAACCTTCCGTAGGACTGTAAATAACTCATCATTATCTGACTCTATAATAAAACAGTTGTTTTCGACGCTCGATTCTATTCATTTCCTATGATAAAACGTCCACGCGTGTCTGATAAGCGTGTCTGATGGCATGTCTGATACCAAGTGCGAATATGAATATGATTAGAGTAGAGCCATTACGTTATAAAGGTCAAAGGTGACCGCGTATGCCACTTGAATCGAATGCTTTTTTGGTAAAATGTACGAATCGATGCAACTGTGGGCGTATTTTGTTTAGACACTGATGAAAGCCAGGGTAGTACTACATCTCCGAATCCTTAGGAAACTACTAGATTTTTGGGCAGCACGTACTCTTGCTGAGCCATGCTTTATGAATTACCACTACCACTGTTTCTGGCGAACGCCGTCGCGCTTATTAAGAGGAAAGCCTTAGAGGCCTCACCGAACACGAAAAGTGACTGTCGGCGGCGTTGGCGTCAACACGGGTGATGCAAAAAAAAAAGAATCTTGTGATAACGTCACATGACGCCCAAATTTGTGAGTAATCATGACGTCATCATGGCATTACTATGTCGTCACATTAAATGACCTCACATGAAGCCGTCATGACGTGACTTCGTCGATTGGTCAAGTGTGGGTCGATCCCGGAGGCACTGCAAAACAACGTGAGGTGCAGAAAGCTTCCAATGCTTCCGATCCCGGAGGCAGTGCTGTGCCACATTGGGTGCAGAAAGCTATCGGGGGGCAAATGGGGGGGGGGGGGGTGGAATCAATACCATCGACTGAGAAGAAACAGAAGGAAATGGCTTTGGCCTTCCGGTCGTCTTAGGCAAATGCGTAAGGAATCGCGTGACTTTTTATTTAATACAAGCACCGTAAAACATGGCGTAGAACTTTTATTTTTTTCTTGCGCGCACGAACCCGTGAATGCACACGTGTGCGCACGTGCAAACACTCGATCATGCTCGGGTATACGTGTCAGTGGGTGACCAAAACAACTGAGTGACACCAAAAAAACAGACAGACAGGCATCTTCTTTGAAGGGCACTGCCATGCGGGATGCAAATATTCGCAGACGGAGTGGAAACAGTCGCCACGTTGACGGAAGCCAGCCTAAAGTCGAAGTATGCCGAAGCACTGCCTCTGTTGAAGGCGCTTGAAATGCGCAAAGGAACCCATTTATCACTGCTGCTCATGGTATGCTGTGATGTTACCTCGTCCCATCGAGCTTTCTCTATCTTTTTCCCACATTCTTCGCAGATTTACAATATCTTTCTCTTTTTGGATGACAGACAGCGGGTCATCGCCGAACTCTCTGAACCCTTTTCTTTTCACTCCAGGGCTTTGGAGTCCCCAGAAGCGTGATATGTCATCCCTTCTTTCGATGAACAGGGAAGGTGGTTCACCTGCTCCCTTCGTGGCTTCCTTCCTAGAATCGGAGCATAAAGCGACTTTCGGAGCGACGGCCCAGAGATGCTGTCAGGAACGTTTCGAAACATTTCTGCCTGAATCGAGAGTGATGAGAAGCTGACGGCAAGGGGATGGATGCGTGGGCGGATGAATCCGTAGTTCCCGAGGATCAAGAGTGAACGTAACGTATGTAGGTTGTTGCTCTATTCGGTCATCCGCGGTTCTTACACACGCTACCCGGGCGTGACACTTGCACCACGTCGGTATAGCGTCCTGTAAGGTTCGCAAGTTCTGACACAACATGTACGGGAGCGAGCTACCTTAAAAGATTAAGGAAAACTGGCTCTATATGCCCATACCAGGCCATTGCACCCTTAAACACATCATTATTCAGGCGAAACAAGGCGATTAATCGATGGAATACGACTACCTCTGCGTTCTTTATTCAGCTCGCCGATGTTTCGTTAAATCGGTATATTTGATTCGGTAAGGTAGGGGGAATTCCATTATAATAGCTGAGGTATGTGAAGCTGCCAGATTCGAGATATACTATAAATTATGCAACTTTATGTGCAAAGATATGACCAGAAGGCACGCCGTAGTGGGTGACCCCTTATTATTTTTGACCACCTGGGTTTCTTTACCGGGCGTCGGAATCGAAGCGCACGAGCGTTTTTTTTTTAAATTTCAGTTCCATCAAAAGGCGGGAATCGAACCCGAAACTTCGCACAGCCACTTGGCCAGAACGAAGAATGCAGCAGGGTTCGACTCCCACGTTACCTACCACATTCCAAGTGTCGTAGTTGGCAGATTTTGGAAATTGCAAGGAAGTGTTTGTAATAATAATAATTGTCGGGGTTTTACGTCCCAAAACCAGGACATAATTATGAGGGACGCTGTAGAGGAGGGCTCCGAAAATTTCGACCACCTGAGGTTCGTTAACGTGCACCTAAATCTAGGTATACGGACCTCTAGGATTTCGCCTCCATCAAAATGCTGGCGCCGAAGCCGGGGTTCGATCCCGCGACCTTCGGGTGAGCAGTCGATCGCAGTAACCGCTATACCACCCTGGCGGGTAAGGAAGTGTTTCTGGTTTAGAATTTTGGATCACCGTTTCTCAACATGTGGATATGTGGTTGACAAAGGTTGACATATAGTGCATGTGTGTGAGTGTGAGGGAGAGAGAGAGATGAAAGAAAAACGATAAAAGAAAACATGGCAGCATGAATACCATGCGTGAACTAGAAATGTCAATGCAGATTGGACGGGCCGTGAAGCGTGACAAATGCGCAAAAAGAGAAGCCTGCGTGTTGGCTGTCAGATGCGTATAGGATCGAGAACCCGATGTCGCAAGGCAGTCTCGCCGTGACGTCGGCATGATCCGCATATTTAGAGCCTGTCAAAAGTGTCTTCCGCTGCTCGCAGCAGCGTAGCAGCGATTGCCTGGACTGGCCGGCTTCGCAGCGGAGTGCCCGTTCGAAGCACTTTGTACGTGAATACTGCCCAAGCATTGCTTGCGTGGGAGTCGCAGCTTAGACAGCGAACCATACAAGTATATATCGACGCCTCTGGAATACTGAGAGCACACCTCGCGTCCCATAGCCGAAGCTATAACATCCGGCTATTGGCCGGTGTCAAGCTGAGCTCGGAGTAATACGAGAGGTCTCGTGCCTTGGCGGAAAACTGCATTTTGTAGCCTCTTGTGTTTATCATCCGCCTTATTTTAAGCTACGTGACAGGGAGACTATTTCTTACACTGTACGTGTATGCCTGCCTTTATTACTTGATGTTCAGCGACTTGGTTCATAGTGAATACATCTGATATTTTAAGGGGGGGGGGGCGTTATATTTTTTTAGCGAAAATATTTGGACCATGGTCTGACCCCTCTAGACAAGGATATGTCTTGACAGCTTTGCGCAATTTTCTTATAATCAGTAGTACAATTTGATTTGACGACAAAATTTTATTAACACTATCGGTACTGAGAGAATATGGAGGTAAAGTATGAAAAGAACATTAGGCCTACTGTGTTTCACGCATAGTAGTGTTTTATGTAACTTTGAGATAAACTTTTACGCGCGTGCATGTCGATCGCTTCCCGTGGCTTTGAATGTCTTGTTTGTGTTTTCGTGCATATACATATTTCGTAGTGTTAGTGTGTTGTCTGCTCGTGCAATGTCTATACGTATATACGGGGAAAAAGGAAGTCGAAACATTTTAACTGTGTGCTGGTATAGCCCGCTCTGATCAAATCTACCTTGACATGCGTGGACAACTGTTTAACAACAACATAATTATAAGGCGCATGTGGAATCAAGTGTTCGCGAAGAGACTACAATCCTAACAGAGCGCTTCCTTAGCATCAATGTCTTCTTTCCACGCACGCTTATAGGTTTCCACGTACATATGTTTACGCTTTATTTCGATGTACCTTCTTTGTGTTTTGCTTGATGGTCTCAACACCTGTAGACAGCGAATGTGGACATATAAGGGAGGACTTAAACGGTCTGTCGGCGTTTCTCGATGAGTGTGCGATCGGGTTGTCTATCCCTTTATATCCCATGCGCGACATTTGATTCTCGTCTTCTTTAACTTGCTGACATGTTCACATAACTGGATTCGTATGCTGACCGCCGTTGCTCTAACAGACTGAGCCGCAGCCGATGGGCATTTCTACAGCTGTTGCTGTACATCATCACCAGCAGTTCTCTTCCTTGATGTCCTATTTGTTTCCCCTTCAAATACTGGCTTTTGCGTGCAAAAACAAAAACTCACAGGGTCGCTTATGTATTCACCTGAGACGACTCAAAGGCCAAGGCCATGTTCGTCTCCTTCTTCTTCTTCTTCTTCTTCTTCTTCGAAGTCGTTGTATTAATCCTGCACCGCCACCCTGCGAAAGCTTTCGGCACCTAACGTGGTCGTGCACTGCCTCCAGGATCGGAGTCAGCTCACCTGTTTATCCACTGCCTCCGTGGTCGGCCCAGCTTTGACCAAGCTACGACGCCATGTGATGACATCATCATGTGACGTCACGTGATGTCACAGTGACGTGATGATGACGGCACAAATTTGGGAAAACTTCGACGTCATGATGACGTCATGTGGGGACGTCATCACGTGATGGGGATTTTTGCATCACTCGTGTTTCCGACGCCGCGGCACGCCCACGCCGACGGTCAATTTTCGCGTTTGATGAGGCATCCAAGGCTTTCGCCTTAAAAACTATACAATATGATTATGAGGCACGCCGTAGTGGTGGGACCGGGAATTAATTTTGACTAACTGGGATTCTTCAACGTGCACCAAAGTTTAAGGGCTCGGATGTTTCTGCATTTCGCTCCCAATCGAAATGTGCTCGCCATGGCTGGGAATCGAACCCGCGTCCTCGAGCTTAGCAGTGCAACACCGTAGCCGCTAAGCTGCCTCGGTGAGTTTTAATGCCCTCATGCTCTGTCGCCTTTGAACACGTTTCCGTTACCTTGGCTCCAATCTTGTTTCTTTATTCGAAGGGCCACTGGTTAACTGCTCCACGTTACCGAAAGATAACGACATACCAGCTTCCCGGTTAGCTGCTATGGGTTAGAGCTACCACACTGGATAGACGTTGTGCCCGTGTTTCAAGCCCGGAACAGGAGGAATTGTCTTTCAAGCATGAAACCATATGCTTGAGTAATACGTAGTACTTGAGTAATACGTAGCAGTTTTGTGCTACTACATCCGTCAAAATAATGTTTTCTGCGCTTGGCGGATTCCAGCAGATGCCACGAAAAGTTTTAGAGATAACATTGCTATTTTGGCATAGGATGCGATGGGCATCAATCCATGACGTTCGAAATTTCGGCTCTTTATCGAGGAACTGTGCGCTAGGCACAGCAAAAACTAGCTAGTTACAGAAAAAAAAAATCTAAAGCGTCTTAGAACTTTTCTCGATTAAGTTTGCGTGCATGCGTGTATATTTATTATATTTTTTATAAAGCAAGTTGATCTGTTATCATTTTCTTAGGTGCATACTACGGTGCTTGAACTAACGCAAGTGAAAAAAAATGCGGCGTTATCAGCGTGCAAGTCTGAAGATCCTATATAAACATCGGTCGACTCGCTTCCGCTATTTTTAATTTTTTTAAAGCCGTAGCAAACATTTTGTTTTACTTGAATGATGCATAACTCGAATACCGGTAAAAAACGGGCTCATTTGTCTAAGAAGTTTCTACAAGCGTATAATATCTTTTATGATGGTATTTCCTTGCTTTATTATAAGGACGAGCAATTCGTCATTCTAGAGTAGTGAGATTAGGCAGTATCACGGAAAAAAAAAAAAAAAAACATACGCGTACCTTTTTTTTTTATCTTCAGCCACCCGTGAGAGCTTTCTTACTAGACGTGAAAGATGGTAACTTTGGTTACGGAAGACGCAGACTATTATATATGAAGGACAAATTTATAGGAAGCGCTGACTATGGTTATAGGTAGGGCAGCCAGCAGTAACAAACAAACAACAAACAAACAAACAAACAAACAAACAAACAAACAAACAAACAAACAAACAAACAAACAAATAAAAACTATGGCAGCATCGCACTAGCGGTGCCAAGCCTGAAGGAAGAGCGGAACTGGGTGGCCGTGCTTGTTTATATTTTTTTATTTGGCTTCCTTTGTTTTTCTCTCTGTTTCTTTTCTTGTATCCCTTTTTGGTATCTGTTGTTTTCTATCTCTCTCTATCTATCTATTTCTTTCTTTCTTTCTTTCTTTCTTTCTTTCTTTCTTTCTTTCTTTCTTTCTTTCTTTCTTTCTCTCTGCTTCTGTTTATTTATTTCCTTCTTTCTCTTTCTCTGTCTTCCTATGTTTTTATGTCTTTATTCCGTTTATTTCTCTCTCCTTTTCTGTTTCTTTTTATCGTTTTCTTTTTTTTCTCTCTCTGTTTCGTTCTTTCTCTTTCTCTCTTTCATTCTCCCTATCGATTTTCTCTTTCTTTCTCTCTCTCTCTCTCTTTCACGTGTTTCACGTGCTCCACTTCACCGAGCAGAGATTTCGTTTAACGCTCGCACCTGCTGTACTCGGTAGTGGGGCTTGCCCAATTCCGTTGGCGCATACCAACCTGTGGTTTTCTGCTAACCCCAAAGATTTTACGGCCGGCTTAAGCAGCTCCGCTGTTAATAAATAAATAAATAAATAAATAAATAAATAAATAAATAAATAAATAAATAAATAAATAAATAAAAGCTCACCAACGCACAGAACGCTGTCAAGAGACCATAACGACATATCAAAACACGAACAGCGCAAGTTTGTGTATGTGGGAGTAAAGTTTAACTTACATTCCTTGGCATTAAGGGATGTTTCAGTCGTAGTTGCCTCCATGCTGTATGCAGAAGGATGAGATCCTCAAGGTGAGGATAACCTCGGCGAAAATGACGGGAATAAAGGTTGAAAAGAAGCCTTTTTGAATACTCGATTCATCCGCCTGCCGAAACGCAAGCAACGATAGGAAATCGATTCTCCTATGGAAACAAAGTAAGAAGAACAACAAACTTTTTTTAAAGTAAGTATTACAGTATTTAACTATTAACTACTGCTATTTCGCGCAGACAATGATGTATTGATTTCGAGTGGCTATAGGCTACGACATCTTGCCGAAACGAAGACAATTTTTCTTTTACATATATATAATTTCAGACACTTCAGATTACTCCGAAATGGAATTGCATCTAACAATGGATTTCGCGCTCACACGCAAACGCAACGAGGGCGTGGACATGAGCACGCGCCTCGCAATAACGGCTGGTTCTTCTGTTACAGACTAAGATACAGATAAAAAAATATATATATTCCTAGAGAACTGTTATTCTTCGTCTCTCGTCGTCATGGGCGCTTTCCGGGTCTCCAATGCGCACCCTGTCATTAGGAATTCGCTTCAACACAGAATAAGTTATTACCCTCGGTCAGCATCGAGGATTTATTATTGAAGAATTATTCTCTCGCTTTTTTCCATGGAGTCCCTTTGGCCAAGCCCGTCCGCTAGTGACCGAGAGATGATTTCTATCCTAATTCTTTGGTACTCGAAGGACTGGCGATACTGCAATACATAAATATATCAATGGCGGCGTTCATTGGGTCAGGCCGCGGATAATCCCGCGAGAAAGGACGTGCCCGCTATTAGTGCATCACATTCGCATGAGGAGGCAATCGGGGCTCGCCCTGCTTCCAACTAAGCTTTTGTGCTCTGCTTATCGTAATGATATAACGATCCATCCCTAATTCGCCACCTCAATCATCAGAGCAAGCAGTTTGTTTTCCGAGCTGATAATCTTATACTGATGGTCCGGTGAATAAAAAGAGAAACGGTAGGTAGATTTGATCTTAACGATGCTCCTGCTGCTGTATTTGCGGCTAAAGAAAATGTGAGCTTGATTAGATACCCGAATGTAGTTGGCAAATATTCTTTTATTATCTTGCACGTTATTAGCAAGGACAGCGGCGAAATAATGGTAAGTCAAGAAGCGTATAGAGAATACGAATGCACAACTTGCAGAAATGCATTGAAACCTGCGTTTTGGATAAAAATGACGCTTTTCATATGTACCGCGCTCTAAGGACATTTTCATGGAACGAGGGACGTCCCGCAGTCCAGACACTGGAGTGTATGAGAACATAGCGCACGATTAGTACAAAATTCTTAATACTGCAAACACCTGCTCACAGAGTGCTACAGCATACACGTCAAATGAACAGTAAGAAACAAAGTTACGCATTAGTGGGAAATGGTTTTCTTCCTCGGAGTACCATGCTTCAGAGTACGCACGATATGCCGCGCGAAATCTTAAGGGGCGTGCCTGTAAACTTGTGAAGTCATGCTCAGGAACAACACACCATGGCGCAAATAACTGCGCCGTGAAGGGCTGAGAATGGTTGCTTGCTGGTCAATTCATTGCAACATATGTAACAGGGCGCAAAACTGAAAAGGACGACGACAGAGACAAAGTGTAAAGAGTGCTGTTTACACTCTGTCTCTGTCATCGTCCATTCGAGTTTTACGCACTGTTACATATGTTTTGAAGGGCCAGTTTAATAGGGGGATGGGGGGGGGGGGGAAGGCTGTGTATAGGGGCACGCAACCTTAATTTTACTTCAATGTCATATGAACTCACGAGTATAATACATAAAACATTCCCATCAGTTTTTGTCGCCGACCACATTCAACGAATATCGTGAGCTTACAACTAGCTTTGCACTCCTATGCTTTCTCCGTATACATGCTTTTTTATTGTCGTACTTGAAGACCAGGAATCTGCATGGTGCTTGCATTGAAGAATAGGCATGCAATGCTCGAGTTCAAAATTTAGGCGCTGAATTTTATTGACGCTACCGGTACGACGAGGCGTTCATGCATTTGCAACTGAAATCAGGCAAACTTCCCAGTTAAACGCATGCGCGCCTCGGCGAGCTGCGCCCCTTGTGCACACGACCTTGTTTTCTCCGTAAGAACGCCTATATGGCAACAGCGTTGGCGTGCGCGCTGCAGCGGGAGGAGCCGTGAAGGATGGAGGCCCGTGGCCGAGTCGGCCCAGGGCAAACAGGCCCGTCGCATCACGGCAGCCGCCGGCGCCCGACTCAGGGTCAGTACGACGCGGCACGCTAGCGAACCTGCATGACAACCACTATGGTGGGCGGTATTACGTACTACGAAGTATACCGCCGAGCCGTGGAAACTGCTGTTGCGGCGGTCGTCCCCGTGGTGCAAATATAATAATAAAATTTGAGGCTAGAGGACTTCATTCAAAGCAACAAACGTGTCAAATAATAACTATAGCCGGAGCTTTACGTGCCAAAACCACGATGTGATTATGAGGCACACGCTATTAGAGGGCTCTGGAAATTTCGACCATCTGTTGTTCTTTAACGTGCACTGACATCGCACAGTACACGGGCCTCTAGCATTTCGCCTCCATTGAAATGCGACCGCCGCGACCGGGATCGAACCCGCGATCTTCAGGTCAGCAGTCGAGCACCACACCCGCTACAACACCGCGACGGACAAACACAAACGTGCTATCTATCTATCTATCTATCTATCTATCTATCTATCTATCTATCTATCTATCTATCTATCTATCTATCTATCTATCTATCTATCTATCTATCTATCTATCTATCTATCTATCTATCTATCTATCTATCTATCTATCTATCTATCTATCTATCTATCTATCTATCTATCTATCTATCTATCTATCTATCTATCTATCTGTCTGTCTATCTATCTATCTGTCTATCTATCTATCTATCTATCTATCTATCTATCTATCTATCTATCTATCTATCTATCTATCTATCTATCTATCTATCTATCTATCTATCTATCTATCTATCTATCTATCTATCTATCTATCTATCTATCTATCTATCTATCTAATGTGCTGTTTGCTACCCTACATGGAGTAAACGCAAAGCGAATTTACTGAGGTGGGAAAAAATGGGCGTTACGAAATATACTGCAATGAAGAACGCGAGGGCACTGTTGCCCAGCTGTGACCCAGCCGTCCAGAAGGCGGTAGTCGTTTTGGCTGCGGATGCATCCGTAATATCTTTGTAATGATAAACTAATAATGTTTCAATCATCATCATCACATAAGGTGAGACGGGGTTTGATAAACAACAACTACGTTCTTGAACATGCGTTGCTTCAAAAGCGCAGTGCACGAGTTCATACATTTAAACGTGGCCATGACGGCCGGCAGTAGAACCGGCGAAGTTGCGCTCGACAACAGAACGTCGCAGCTGCTGGATGAGGCAAACTGTTTCTGCCGAGAAGACGTGGAAATTACTCAGTGTGACATTCAGCAAAGATCAAATTTCTTAAAGAACTTTGTTTTTGCGCATTTGTGTGTGCGATACAACGAAAAACATATTGCAGTGAGGATTGTGTCATTTCATTGTTTCTTGGTAAATGTATAACGACACTCGTATAAACTCCCCCCATCATCTGTGAAAACGAATCTGCGCCTCTGCTTCTCTAGGCCGACTGTATACTATTTTACGGACGGGCTTTGGTGCCGCCATATTGGGCTGTTAACCCTGTCGTTTTGTATATATAACAACTAAGCGCAGAGTGCTACGGTAGCCGCACCCGCATGAAAATGGCTGGGCTGGTGCATTTCACGTTTCATGACCTTATTATTTTATGTTGCGATATATACAAAAATAAGAAAACATTCGTTTAACAGCGCAAGTTGGCAGCGCCCGTGTCTCTTACGTAAAAACGTCTATAGCGGATGTGCTGGCTTTTCAGCTTTCAGCGTCTCGCGTATTGTCAGCTCGTGCGCAATATGACAGTAAAATATTACAAGTAACGAAAGTGTTACAAAAACGCTGTACTCAAGTTAAAAAAAAAAAGAAACAAGTTGCCAGAAAGTCGTGCACGTGAAACATGGCTGTAAAGATAAAAAAAAAATGGAAACATGACGCCGTCTACCTCAAAACATCTGCAAGGCTCGCTCATTAAATATGAAATAGCTGCAATCACATTTTTTTAGAGCATGCATGAACCCAGATAACCTCCCGTTCTCTGGCACACTTTCTAGCAGGGCGTTCCGTTTGCGAATGAATTATGGAAAAACTGAATTTTCGAATAAAACTGGTTTGACACGATTATTCATTTAGCGTCATAGAATGCATAAGAACGCGTTGGGAGCCTGTTGAAGCGTTTTGTATGCAAAGTTCTGTCTATTTTAATTTCGTTACGATGAATTAAGTATAACGTTTTTGTTCTAGCTCGATGCCGCTTTTATTCTGATGTTTCGAGGCTCGCGACCTGTAGACGATCACATATTGACGTGGGATGTCGATGGGAATTGCACATTTTCTTTTTACACTTTCAGTGATATTGAACAACTAAAAATTAGTCCTTTAGGCATGTTGTATAATTTTCATTGGCTCTTGTCGAAGAAATGTTGATGTTTACCGCTTCTCCGGAGATTTAACAGTAAAAAAAAAAAGAACAAATAAAGAAGTTTTCGTACCCGCTGCTATTGACAATCTGTGAACGGCGTCGCCGCAACACACGGTAAACAGGCCTGTCTCCGATGTTGCCAACGTGGTGCCAGTACTGATAGCGTGCTTAGCAACACGATCTAAGCTCTCTTTAGCAAGGAAGCACGAGTTAGGAACAAGGAGGTTTTTTTTTCAACCTCCTTGGTTAGGAACCATTGGCGAATGTGCATTATTTTATTTCGCAACTTATCGTTTTCGTGTAATCGTGAACCACTTAAGCGCAAGGTAGGTGTCGCAAAGATTTAACGCCAGTTGCTGCGCTTATGCCTCTCACTTCTTTTGGTGAAATGTTTTAAAGCCTAAATGGGGCGCCTGCGTAGTTTCATCCGTGATAAATTATTCACAAGTTCATAAATTGGCCGAGTCTGAAACTCGGCCGAAGTTTTCGGGACCCAAATGTGGGACATAGAAAAAGCATTAGTCAACTGACACCCTTAAACTTACCTGACGCAAGGACGAAATAAAGTCATAAAAAACTTGCAGTTTAATGGATGGAGGAGGGTGGTACATTAACGTTGCTCGCGACTTAGTATCAAAGTCTGTCTTTTCGTGAACGACTACCTTGGTCACTCACTCGTTCAGAAAATTCGGTAAATTTCATCCATTACGCTACCACGCATCAGATGTAGACTAGTTCCTAAAACACTGTCATTCTTTTTTTTTTTTTCACTTTGACCCCTTAAAATAATACCGCAGACTACCGAACCTCTGATAACAGAATATAACATGTGCGTAATCATAGTGTGTTTTTACATTATTTTTAACATCATTCTACTCGCAGTACCCTCACAACTACGCGTAATTGCAACGTGCGAGGCATAAATTAGAGGAAGACGAAGAAGGCTCTTTAAAGAAGCTCTGTTTTTGGACGATCACCGTACTTAGTCATCCATCTCAATAGAGCTTCGCAATTATTGGCTTGTTGTTTGCGCGTCGCAAGAAATCACCAAAACGCTATTAGAAAACTCAAATGTTCCAAATTGCGGTTTGCTGAACGCAAAACATAGCCGCGCTGGTGCAGTTTCTGCGTAGCATCTGTTTTATCGTCATTAATCTGTTGAACAAGAACACAGGCAAGCACACTTTATTTATATCGCATTATTTTTCTCTTGCTGGAATATAGTATGTATTATTCAGCCTAAGACGACGATAGTAGAGTGGAACAACCGATGAGTGGCGAAACCGGTGTGCAACCATTGTGCAACACATCCTATAAGAAAGACCAAAAGATAACGGAAAAGCACGAAGGCACATAGTGAAGCGAGCCTTTACAGGCACATAGATAAGTGGGGCCATATAGACGCCGTTAAAGGCTATGACGTCACGGCTAGCTAGTATGGAAGCCTCCATGTATCTTTGTCACTCGCCTTTGTTAAATTGCGTTTTTCCATTTTAAAGAGATTGCTTTCGGACTAATAAAGATCTCTTTGCTATTTCACAAGCTCAGTTTACTAATGCAGGGTAGCTAAATACTTCTACTAAGTATTTGGTGCTTTCTCTATCTCTATTTTTACCCTCTTTAACATCTGCCATATTGCCCAGTGTAGTATAGAAAACCAAAATTTTCCTCCTGATTAACCTCTTCCTCTCTTTCTATGTCACTCCAAAGTACTTATATATATCCCCAAACATTGGTAAAAATCATGTGCTTATTGTCACTTACACAACTATAACCCTGAACACATGCAAAACTTGCAATTGACCTACGAAGCCGCGCGTTTTAAAGACAATTTTAACTGCAGCAATACGGACGCGTACCAACCGGCCCAAATAAGCACTCATTCAGCAATACATTCACATCTACAGGACCCTCACTGTTACGGGCGTCATATATCGCTAGTAAACTTCGTCCGAAGTGCAAAGCAAACTTGAGTGAGTTATTCAAGTCAACGCGTTCTCTCGTTGCATATCTCTAATGAGTTCCAATTCTGAATTTATTTCTCAGAAGGTCATGCCAGATTTGCATCCTACGTTCGTCCGCCGGTGTTACGCGTTTCGTGCGGGCTTAGACAGCGCTCATTCTGTCTAGTCGTGAGGCTTTCCTCAGAACGACGCGACGAGCGCAGTGATTGAGGATGAAGAGTGGCACCTCGGTCCGGGGCTCCCGATTAGAGAGGGCGGGAGCGTGGGCGAAGTCCCCGGGTACGTTCTGGCTCTTTCATTCGGCCATGCGTGCATTAGGGTTTCAAGCTCTGGGAACGTAATGAGTCCGCTCACGGCTCCGGCACCGAGAGCACTAGCAGCGTCGACTCAAGACGACGGCAAAAACTGCGTCTTCGTTTCGTGTTTGTGAGCGCCATGCCTAAGGCTTCAGGCCATCCTTGTGAACGGGAGACGTCTAAGGCGACGCCCTTTTCGTCGCGAGGCAATTAACTTGGCGAATCGAGTGTTTTCTGTTTCCAAAAAAAAATGGACATGACGTAAAAGTAAACATAAAGGTGTATGATTTCACGGACATGGTAGAATGACGTGAACAATTTTGCCTCCAAGACAAGACCCCTTGCGTAAGAAACGAACGTCATGCCATTGTACTTTCGAAACAACGTGGTTTCTTATGCACTACGGGAGACCGCAATGGCCGCCGTTCTTGAGTTTAGCGGGCGGTTTTAGAGGGTCGTGATACTAGCGAAGGCTAGCATATAGGAGACGGGTGCGTTCACATTGTAAGCCTTGGCATGTCCATATAAGATGGTATGCATCTGGTTGCATCACAGTTCATCATTCTCGTTGTTTCTGACACCTCGACCTGATAGTTAGCCGCGCACGAAGCTCGCTTTCCATTCGCGCGGTACCTTTTACTTGTTTTCAGGCAAAGCAGTTCATTAATACAAATTCCTCGGAAGCCGTCTCGCCCGAAGATTTCTGGAATGGAAGGAAGCTGCACATTACGTCTCAGCTAGAGCACTCTCGGTCGCCTGTCAGCGCAAAAATTGGTGCGGCGGAACAAAACAATTTTGCGAAAAGATTCGAGGAATAGAGGAGAAAAAAAATGAAGCATTAGCTATCTGTATCTTAGCGGCACGTCTGAATGACCAGCGTCAACCCGAGCGAAAGCGCGCAGATGAAAAAAAAAAAAAAATACGAAAGGGGCCGGAGCGAAGACGGTATCGCGATCTCGCATCGGAAGCCCACCGGCAGCGAGGGGGTAGTCAAGTGATTCCCGTCAACCCCGGGGAATCTCCGGCTTGAAATGAACGGAACTGCGTAGTCGCCCGACGCCGCCATTTGTTTCAATTTGGTCCGCTTCGCTGGGAGCTAGCTTCAGTTCGCGACCTTCCCCCCAAACGGTCTCTTCTACCGCGCTTGGCTCGCCCGCCGCCGTCAGGGACAAATAATCCCGACGGAAAAGAAGCCCGCGCACGGCAGTTATCTGGCCAGGGGTCCGATGCTACGCTCGCGATACGGCTTCCGGGCAGCAACCGTCCTCGCTGCCGGTGGAAACCTTTGCGGGACGCGCGCGCCGCGCCGCTGCTTTCACGCTCTTCGGCCTTCCACGTGAGCTCGCGACGAGCTCTCCCCCTCTCTCCCCTTTCGTCGTCGTCATCCACGTGTACACAAAGAGGACCGCGCTTCAAATTTCAGCCTCCAATACAGGGTGTTTTTGCCGTCGCGCACCTCTCACTGCAAGTTAATGCATTACTTCTGCGCTCTTAGGAGGCAGCTAGGTTTCTCTCAAGCCGACTGCAGTTACATCCTCTTTGCCCGGCGTGTCTCGCGAAGTTGTTGCCGAATAAATGCGCTGAAATCTATTCCAAGTGGCGCGAGTGCGAGATCTCAAAAAGTGGCGGACAACTGCGGAAAGAGAATTTGCGAACCTTGCACTAAGCCGCGCAAGGCTTGAAACTACGAAACTGGATGAAATCTGAGGACAAAGATGGTTGCTTCTATGTTGTTCCGACGCCTTAGCTAGGTGATGCAGATTGTTTCTAGGTTGCTTCCAGGTCGCTGCTAGGCTTTAGCTAGGTGACGCTAGGTTGTTTCTATGTTGATTCTCAGCGCAGAGAGGTTCGAGTTAGACCACACACTACCACAGACACGACACGGATGTCCAAACTCCAGAGAATGAAACTCGCGCTGAAACCAAGCGTTCGCACCTCTCATAGATCTACGGGCTGATTATTCTAGCTGTAGCTAAGGGGAACTTGGTTGTAGCTAGGTTGTCGGTAGAGTGGGCCGGTAGCTTGTCGAGTTCACTCTTTGGCTTGGCTTCTTTCCGCAAACCCGTTTGATGAAGATAGTTTTCGTCGTTGTTGGGCTTTAGCTAGGTGATGCTAGATTGCTAACAGCTTAATATGTATGCTTGAGGCCCGTGTACTTAGATTTAGGTGCACATAAAAGAACCCCAGGTGTTAGAAATTTCCGTAGCCCTCCACTACGGCGACCCTCATGATGATATCGCGGTTTTGTGACGTCAAACCCCAACAATTATTATTATAAGCTTAATATGTTTCTTTTTGTTTATCCAGTGTACATGTGCATCGCACTGATGCCACTCGCGCGTGCGCGTGTGTCAGTGTGTGCAAGGACGGGGTGGTGAGTGACGTCACACCGGAAGCTGGACCATGTGACTTATCGGAAATTTGTTGTACTGGCGAAATAAATGCGATCATCACTTAAAAGAAAGAAAGAAAGAAAGAAAGAAACGAGATTGCAGTTATGCCTTGAGTCACAGACGATCGCGCGTCAGTTATTCTCACTAGCTCTCAAAAGCTGTTTGCGATTACTCGGGGTGACAGCACAGCAAGACGAATTAGAGGCACACGGAGAAGAATCTTTACAACACTGTTCCGCCGACGTGACTGCTCATGTTCTTATTATAATTAGGAGCATCCTGATTACATCTTGAACTTCGTGAGTTTAAGTATGTTCAGGGCTAAATGGGCTCACAAGCCTATGTCGCCCGACCGTATGCTGCAATTGGGGTCTACGGAATAAGCTTTTGCCATCAAGAGCCGTTAGGAAGTTTCCCTTGTTCCTGGTGTCCCGCAGTTCTGTGATAGGTTGCCATTAGGTTGTGGCCACAGGTAGAGCATGAAAGCAATTTATTTTAGTTATGTTCAAATGTAAATCTTACTTTACTATTTGAATAGACGAAAGCTGCATGCTTGTCGCGATTGATTTCCGGTGCACTTGGAGAGATCGAGCTCATATAGATTAACCGCACCTGCAAGGATAGCGATGTGGACTTGTTGGTACACCACGCCCCTCTTGGGGTAGATGGCGAAGAAACATAAGGACAGGACAAAAATACGGGGAGGGGCGAAGCACGTAGGGAAGGGTGTTTCAGCCCCACTAACGAAACCTGTGCAGGGGCGAAGCATGCAGTGAGCGCCGGTGTGGTGGTGGTGGTGGTATCCTTATTGCTCCGGTGTTTCCCACAGCAAAATCACTGCTAATTGGCAATGAGAGACAGCAGAAAGATTAGACACAGAGACCCGTAGTCCGCTTTAAGTTAACCTGCACGCTGCGAATATTTATTGTTTAACTACACACAAGAGAAATCTCCCACCGGCACTACATTGTAGGTCGAGATCCAGTGCCTATATATACGGGGTGACCGGTGAATGGTTGTGCAGCGCGAGCAATCGGTTTTCTTTCAATCAAGAAACTCGCTAGCAGACGCTGCCTGCGCCGGTGTTGTCTCTAGCGGGCGAGGGCGCGTTTTCGTTCCATGCGAGCTGGTAGTTCAGCGTCCATCGCAGAAAGAGCGTTTCTATAGTCAACGCGCGCCGTTCGCTCTCTCTCGCCACACGGCGAGCGCTGAGGCGGTGGCGCCCTCTCTTACGCTCAAGCAAATGGCCCGTCACGACAGCAGACGAGGATGCACGCTGACACGCCGAGACTCTAAGGTGCTTCGCTCCTAAAAAAAAAAAATTAGCGCCGCTTGCACTAAGTCCCGCAAAGCTTGATCACAGCAGAGCTGATGGGCACGTTTCAGCTTCTCTTGCCAACCGTTTATACAGAATACTTAGGCGGTCATTGAGCGCGTGCCGGTTAATGATGATGATAATTTTCTGTCTACGACACACGACAAACATCGGCCATAACAGCTCTGTCGTAAAAAAAACATACGCACACAGGCTAGTGCCAGCGTGCTTATGTTCTTTCTTTTGTCATTGTGCACATGCTATTGCCGATGTTGTTTCGTCTTGTAAGCGATTCTCCTGAACTATGACTTACGCGCAGGCACTGCGGAGGACATTCTGGATGAAGAGCTGCCGCCGTTTTTCTCGGAGGTGATACCAAACGTCACTGTGCCTCGTGGGAGAGACGCCAGGATCCCCTGCGTCATCGACAACCTTGGATCGTACAGGGTACCATGCAGCTGCACTCTTGACTGTGTGTGTGTGTGTGTGTGTGTGTGTGTGTGTGTGTGTGTGTGTGTGTGTGTGTGTGTGTGTGTGTGTGTGTGTGCGTGTGCGTGTGCGTGTGTGTGTGTGTGTGTGTGTGTGTGTGTGTGTGTGTGTGTGTGTGGTGTGTGTGTGTGTGTGTGTCAGAACGTGGGGTGCGAAACAACTACTGAATATTACGAAATGAGAATTGGGCACGTCATTGCCACGTTCCATAAGGGAGGGAGCTGTAAGAGTCGTCACTTAGGCTGGTGGCTAGCGCATTACATGTTGCATGTCTAGGCGATGCTTACATTCAACACTGTACCAGTTGGTGTGTATAGGCATCCTGCTGAAAGTCCTATAACAATTTCTCAATATTTCGAGTAATATATTTTAAATAATATATCCGCCTACTTCTCGCGTGTACCTTTGTTCGGTAGTATTATTATTCTGCAAATATGATTAACATTTCACCTTGACATGTTTTTGCCTGTAAAGCGTGCACCACCGCGAGTGCGCTGGCATTGCAGTGAAGCCAACACAACACATGCTTGAACTTTTGTTCGTAAATTGGTTTGCGATCTGCGCGCGGTAATAAAAAAATATTTTTTGCGCGTTCATGGTTATATTGAGGTTTGACGGGAGAGCTGGTGGCGTCATGAAGCAAGGTAAATATAATTTAAAGTTGTGGATGTGCCCTCTTCCTTTGTCCTCTACTGACTGCGCCAGTGTAGTGCTCGTTAGCAGTGCGCGACATATGGCGTACTTCAGTTTATTGCGCAAATTTCACGCAGTTGGTGTAAAGGCATCAGCGCAACTTCAAAATAAATAGGACTGAACTCCAGGCACAGCGGAGAAACGATTTCTAACCTGATAGCCTGTGGTTGTCTGCTCTTTAAAGTTATGCATATTCGCACCATCGCGTCTTTATTATTATTATTATTATTATTATTATTATTATTATTATTATTATTATTATTATTATTATTATTATTATTATTATTATTATTATTATTATTATTATTATTATTATTTCCGCAATCTACGGTATGCGGATGACATGGTCCCGTACAGGGCTTGAAGTTCGATGAGGAACAACATCACTTATTGCGACAGTGCCTTGGCGTCGTACACCGCGCAGTCGGCTGTTGCCTAAGGCACTTGTCTACCAAAATTAGCAAATGTAACAAGGATTACATTGTAGCTAACACGCTTATTTTAACAAAAGCAGAACAGTGGCCCTCACTACCAGCCTAATGTCGTACAATCAGAGCTGACCTCATCTGTGCTGCGCAACCGCGCAATTTCTCGACACGTCGTCTAAACACGCTGCCCTCACGTATGAATCTACAAAGCCACATGAAAAAGAATCTCACGAAGCGAACACACTGCTAAACAATAGGTGCCAGCTGGATTCATACATCACAGCTGAAGAGATAAGCGTTACATGACAAGAGCGCAGTGGTGAAACCTGAACGCCGGCCGGTGCGTCGCTGACGGCTGCGGAAGATTTACTGCAACGGCCCACCGTGAAGCGACGACAGTCCGGCGATAGCATTCTAACCCGGCTTTCTCTTTGCACAGAAGCAAAGTTCTGCCCCCGTGCACTGCACAGCGTCGGAACACCCGCTAGTGGGTTGACGATGCATCGCCATTCGTCAACTCTGCTACATAAATAACTGTTTAAATACGTGACTCTATATGAGACCTTGTCAGCCTGCGCTTTGTCAACGGGACTACAATTTCTTTCTCTTTTTCGTTGTGCACAATTTCTAAACGTAAGCTGTCATCTGACTGATTATTATTACTGTAGTTGTCGCTATAGTTGTTGCCGTTGTAGTCATTGTATTCGAGCTTTAAGTCGAGATCACATCATATATCATATATTTAAGTCGAGATCAAAGAGGAGAGAAGGGAATAAAGAAATATATAAGGAAAGAAAGATGAAAGAAAGAAGAAGAAACAAGAAGATCTATAAAAAGATAAATATAGAAAGAAACACGAAATATAAGAGAAAGAAGAAGAAAGATGATCAAGAAGGATCAAAGAACTCGATGTGCTTTCGCCAAGTGTTTGGCGCTTGCTTTCCAGTTCCGCTGTTCACCCAGATTGCACAGGCGTGCAACTGGATTTAATTTTTTTTCAATTATAAAGAAAGCTAGGCCGAAATAGAAATCAGAGAAAGATTAAAGTGTTTGACTCGCCAATATGCATGCAATGTAGCGACTCAGAAGACCTGCAACATGTTTTGTGTGACTGCAGGCGGTATACACATCAGAGAGACAGCCTCTGACGGCGGCATTACGCCTTCAACGGGACTAGAGCTTAAAACTGCGACATATTCCCGGTCCATGGCAAAGCACCACCTGTGCGCTACGCTCCACGAAAGCGCTGTTGACGCTCTTGTGGGCCACAAGCCTTAACTAAACTTTGTAAACATTGTAATCTGTGCGTGTGTGTGTGTGTGTGTGTGGCTGTATAGGCTGTTATGTGTTTATCAGTGTATATATCATAATCATCACCCAGCACCTGGAGTAGCATGTCAGACAAGTAGCCAGGCTAACATATCCAGCATTTCATTAAAGGATTTCTCTCTCTCTCTTCGCTGCCATACGTGTGTGGAGGCCATAGTCAGAACAACGCGGAGTCGATTAGGCGATAGCAAAGCCCGCAGATACCTTCGACTGAGACCGCGAGTGTCGTTTCCGAAACTGCACGCTGTTGTCGCGGTCATGCGGTGATCAATCCCGTGTCAGATTGCTCTTCGATCGTTCCCGCAGCGCCAGCTGTGCCGCGCTGATTGCGACCACAAATGAAAAAAAAAAAAAAAAAACGCTCGCGGTGTTCTAAGCGTAGCGATGACCGATCATGCGAGGGTCCGACATGAGGCTATAGACGCTTGCAGTTCGATTGAATAGTGCTGGGCGAAACAGAAACGGGGTTTTGTTTCCTAATGGACAAATGTACGATCTCAGCCTCAGCAATAAGACACACCGGTGTTTTTGTTGACCTTAGCAGGAATAGTTGTTGACAAGCCTGTGGCCGAGCCCTTCTGACGCACTAATCTCTTGCACATTTATGTAAGCAGTGTGCTGAGTCGACGCTTTCTGGGGTGCGCGGCATCAAGTATGAAGTGCCGCACTCGCAGGAGAGTGGCGAGAGGGTATGGAAGACATTCAATGATGTCGCGCTGAGCAAATCGGCAAGCCGCTTTCTGTCTAATGAGGAAAAGTTTCAGACCGCGTCACTTTGCTGCAGCAGAAAATGAAAATAGTGAGGAGACTCACTATACCCCGAATACTGTTGCTATTATACACCTGCTGAATGTGCAGTTGCTATCGGAAGATTATTTGAACTCCATAGCAATGAATCATCGAGGGTTGCAAACAATAAATCTTGAAGAAAGCACTCGTTTAGTGCAGTTTGACGGGTAGTCTCCTACACCGAAACAATAACCAAGATCTGGCTGTTGAAAGGCAAGATTGATTGATTGATTGATTGATTGATTGATTGATTGATTGATTGATTGATTGATTGATTGATTGATTGATTGATTGATTGATTGATTGATTGATTGATTGATTGATTGATTGAAACTTTAGTACGCCCAGAACAGGGGAACCTATCCGGAGGTCGTTTACGCTGCTTATAGAAGGTCGGCGAGCAACCGTTGGGATGCCGCGGCCTCCAGTGCGCGTGAGATTATCCGGCGTTGTTGTGCCGAGTCGGTGGTACGCCGGCGGGAATCCCACGGGTCTACTCTGTGTGAAGCGTCAGCATATTGTGGGCATACGCTGTGGGTGCTCATACACATGTCCACGCCATGTGTATGAGCGTGACCTTTCGAAGAGACAGTTGTTAGTTCGCCGTTACCACTCACTCATGGTTTCTGTAAGTCATATTCATGTTGATGCTGTATTCTGGCTGTTAGCTCACGTTAAGCTTATTATCAATAGCTCGCTCCATCCATTTATTTGCCTCTGCGTGGGGTAGCAAAAGGGACTCGCTTCTGCTTAACCTCCCTGTGTTTCCTTCCTTCCTTCCTTCCTTCCTTCCTTCCTTCCTTCCTTCCTTCCTTCCTTCCTTCCTTCCTTCCTTCCTTCCTTCCTTCCTTCCTTCCTTCCTTCCTTCCTTCCTTCCTTCCTTCCTTCCTTCCTTCCTTCCTTCCTTCCTTCCTTCCTTCCTTCCTTCCTTCCTTCCTTCCTCCATCCCTCCCTCCCTACCTCCGTTCTCTTCCTCCTCCTCTTCCTTTTCCTATCTCGAGCATACTTATGAACATATTTATGAGAGCACCCAACGACATCGACGGCTGCAGAACTTGCCACCCTTCGCACTGCACTTTCGGTAGTCAATCGCGAACAGCCTCAACGATGGTCAACCTTCAGCGATTCAAAGGCAGCCCTGCAATCTTTGCTATCATCCCTGCGGCACGTACCATACGAAGAATTGGTCTTCCAGATTAGGTACCTTCTCCAAACTTCATTCGAGAAGGGAGACCGCGTCACATTTGTGCGTTTGTCCAGTCACTGCGGCGTGATAGGCAATGAACACGCCGACAATGCTGCTCGACCAGGTGTTCAAGGCGACAGGCTCGAGAGAATACCCCTATCATGGACTGATGCTGCTAGCCAAATTCAATGGCCGCACAAGAAATCACTCTCTCCACTTGGCATAGACTGAACAACCAACACCACTTTACGTCTTCAGACGCCTAGACTTCAGACTGTCCTCGCTACAATGAGCAGAGACAATCACTCCCGGTCGCTCTAGCTCGCATAGAACGGAGGCTGATAACGGCAGAAACCATTTTGGAATGTGGTCCTGACAGGTCGTCGCCGATGAAGGCGACGAAGGCAATGCTGAAATTTCTGAATACATCAGACTTGCACCGGCGGAATACGTCAGACTTGCAGCAATAGCGATATCGTGTCTGTGAGGTGTGTGACTTTGTGCGTGCGTGCTCCCCATCTCTTTCTCTCTACCTCTATCTTTCAAACTCCCCCATCTCTTTCTCCACTGTAGGGTAGCATACTAGTTTTTCTAGACTGGTTCCCGCCTTTCCTCTCTCCTGTTCCTTTCTTCATTTATGAACACTTATGAACATATCCGTTGTGTTCCTGCTGATTGCAGCACCTCTGCAGTTATCATATAATAGCAGGTATTTCACCTTACTGAACTGCTTTTGCAGCCGGCGTGGATCAAGGTGGAGGACAAGGGAATCCTGAGCATTCACCAGCAGGTGATCAGCCGAAACTACCGCATCTCCCTCAGCACCAGCGACAACCGGCACTTCGTGCTGCACATACGGAACGTGCAGGAGTCAGACCGCGGTGGCTACATGTGCCAGATCAACACGTCGCCCATGATGAGCCAGGTCGGATACCTCGACGTGCTCGGTGAGGAACGCCTACCTTTAATCGGCCTTTCGACACCCATTGTATGTGTGCTGCTTGCATTGGGTTGTCTTCAGAACGCCTATACATCCTGAATATACTTACGCAATATACGTAAAAGTAGACAGAGACAGAAAACAAGAAACAACACGAAGAGAACATTTTGCATTGTTTCTTGTCTCTAACTACGTTTAGCCTTGCACTGTAAGAATATTCAGGATGGCCCACCAACTAACGCTAGCCGTTGCCCTGTCAAATCGGTGACATCACAAGATATAGGTACGGTTGAATGAAGTTTAAATGGGAAGGCTAGAAGGCCCTTCCGGGCTACTTTCTTTCTTTTTTCTCCAGAAAATATTTAAAAAATAATTGTTTAATAGTATTAAAGAAAGCGCTGTAGACATGGTACAAAAAAACACTGTCACGTACTAAAGTAGAACAAAGATCAGCCTTTCGAGTATGTTATTAACCTTTCCAAATAAGAAATATTGCCTTTTCAGTATGACAATGCACAATAGAGGACTGCTCGGTTGTGCTAACGACAATGTAAAGTGCTACAATTGATTTGTGTTTCAGTGTTTCAATGAGCTCCAAAGCATACTTGTTTGTGCTTGCATTTTTTTTTTCGATTTACCTCTTAGTTTTTGGTTAACGCGGCGAGTGACTGCAGAACTCGTAAGATATCGAAAAGCTGTGTTCACAGTACAAATACTCCTCTACAACGTGTACAGACGGCACCTGTGCTGCATCAGTGTTTTTTTGAGCAAAATATTATTTAGACAGAAAGGTCACAGGTAAACTTCCTATGCAAGGATGTTGGAAAAAGGAGCACGATCTCCCCAGTATTTAGTCTAATGCTAATTATTTCGTACTGTGAAACTAGGCATTTCGCTGCGCCTTAAAGTGCACCTGTTTTATAAGACCGCATGCATATTCATGCGCACGCCCGTAGTTCATTGCGAGAGCAACCTTACTTACGTTTAGGCCGGAATGCACGGATCGGGCGCTCAGAAACTAAGCATGGGATTCAAAATACGCGTAGTGTAGAGCTGCGTGACTATATTAGGCATCGGTTAGATTATATTCGCATTTGTGTGCATCAACTTCAAAAAATTACGTCACATGTGTGTCGTATCGTATCTTGCTTCGCGGGCACCGGAACTAAAGATGTGATTGGCCATAATGAGTTGACGAGTGCAAGATGTCCTATAGCAGCTTTAGTAAATGCACAAACTCCGGCGCGTCGGTCTGTGAGGAGGCCAGGATTCACCGCCGGATTTCGCTTTAAATATTCACAAAGTAAGCCTGGCTTGTCGATAAAGATTGTAAGTTCAAACTCATTTAAACGAAGTGATAACCACGCTCGAATTATTTCGTTTAATCGGGAAGTTCGCGTAATCGAGAAAAGGGTTTTTCGGCTTTTTAAGGTCTAAAATTGTAATGTCGCGGCACCCTAAAGCTACCGCTGCATTGAATTTGCCGCTAACCCTAGCCTGCGCGTGGAAAAAGTCCGCGAGGGTGACTCGGACATGGAGCCTCCCATGTGCGGGCGACGCAGGCCGAATAGACTGTCACGTGAAGCTTTCACAGGCTACCGGTGTGCGAGTACAAGTATTTAGCGACACGAACAAGTATTTAGCGGTCGTTAAAGAAAAATATTTATCGAACAAAAAGAAGCGGTGCAGGGGAGCCCGATTTTCTGTTGTTCACAGTCGTATGAAACTAACAGACAAGAAAACGAAAATTCTAATTCTGAAACGCGTAGTAATTTACCCTATGCTTTTATTGGTTTTCAGCGTCTCTTGGCTTCCTAATATGGTGGCGCTTAAATATGCTGTAACTTGCAACTGACGAATGAACATACTAATGAAATCAAATTATATAAAGCATAAAGAACTATAGCACGAAAATAAACAATAAAAAGCAACAACAACGACAATAATCAGAAGCAGCAGGATGAATAAATTTCTTCCCTTAACTGATAGCACTTTGCTATGACCGGAATGATGGTTCATGGTACGGAAAGGTGGACAAGCGAACAGTGTTGTTGCGGAATTGGTGTAAAATTGCTTGTTTTGCAAGCGCTGGTTGCACACTCTGTGCCTAAACTGGCAACATTAGAGGGTGCCTCAATTACTGTTAAAATTGTGTAGACAAAGAGAATTAATTTCCAGATTTCTTTTTACACGCTAAAGATTTTACCTTACAAAATATTCATAGGTGTGGTCATCGGCGGTGTAGTTTACCTGCCACTTCGATGGCTTCTAAACATCCGGGAGATAAGAAATATAACAGTCGCTGTGATGTGCGTACTACAGCATGTAGAGGCACATCAAAGGATGCATTAAAAGTGGTCGGCACTTGACGTCGACTACCTCGAGCCTCGGAAGCTCGGACGCTTATCGCAGCGCGCTCGCCGGGCCGCACAATCCGATTATGGGTCGGAGTCAATAAAAGTGCGGCCCGCATCGGCATCGGAGCAGAATAAAAAAATACGGGGCAGCGTCAGCAGGGAAGAATGTAGATCACGGCAGCCTTGCTATACAGCTACCATTAACATGATTAAGACGCGTTCAGCTGATGGAAAACAGACACTCTACAGGAGCATGGCTTGGCCATGAAAGAGCGAGATGCCGCAGAGTGATGTTATGACGCATTTCGAGGTGCTATACGCCACGGTGCGCGAGCTTGTGCCGGCAAGCGTTATCTTATAATAGGGTTTGCTTCTCGTGATTTTTAGTTTTTTTTTTGTTCTGATGGAAGAGAACAGCACTAAAAAGGCTTCGAAGGGCGTGCGGCGATTAGGTTATGGCGTGCTTTGTAATGAGGTAGCGCGCATTAGCAAAGAAATCGTTCGATTATTGATATTCAGGCATGATCTAAGAAATGGGTAAATAGGTTGTATATTTTCTCAAGAATAACAAATTTGCGGCTGTCTGGAGGAAAAACATAAGCAAATTACCCATGCTGGTAAACAGTGGAAGTATTCGGTAATCTGGCGAAGGGATGAGGTTTCAGAAAAATCACGACTGCATAGGACGGACGCGTGCATAGAGGTATACACTGTACGACAGGTGCTGTCGTACTGTCACACTATAAAAGTGAAGGATGTAGACTACTTTGACGTAATTAAAATTGTGCGAGTATACTACTTCAAAACGTTCGAGCAATAATCGCTTGCGAAGACTTCGAGAAAATTGAAATATGAAGCGATTAGATTAGGTAGCGCTTGAGAAATTGGGATTACGCGACGTAATCTCTTGAAATTTCAAAAGGTGAGAGGATAAAAATCTATCTATCTATCTATCTATCTATCTATCTATCTATCTATCTATCTATCTATCTATCTATCTATCTATCTATCTATCTATCTATCTATCTATCTATCTATCTATCTATCTGTCTATCTATCTGTCTATCTATCTATCTATCTATCTATCTATCTATCTATCTATCTATCTATCTATCTATCTATCTATCTATCTATCTATCTATCTATCTATCTATCTATCTATCTATCTATCTATCTATCTATCTATCTATCTATCTATCTATCTATCTATCTATCTATCTATCTATCTATCTATCTATCTATCTATCTATCTATCTATCTATCTATCTAAATTACAACGCATTTATAAACTGCCTTTTCCACAGTGCCGCCTGATATAGTTGTCGAAGAGAGCAGCTCGGACGTGGTGGTTCGCGAAGGTTCTAACGTGACACTGACCTGCAAAGCGCGTGGTTACCCGCGTCCCACCATCACCTGGCGTCGGGAAGACAACGAACCTATCCCGCTCGGCGCATGGAAGAACGGAAAGAAGACGCAAACGCTGGGTGAGCTCAAATATTGTATGGCTCGTGCGACAAAGTACTATAGACTGTTTAACAAAAGATTTGCACTTGGCTAAGGCTGTGCGCTGGTGACTTCTTGAGACAGTAGTTCTACCGAAGCGAAATATTTGACGCATGAGACATATGCCAGACCATTGACCTCGTTCTTTGCACTGTGCCGCTGTGTCAACTTTTATTGTCACGCTTCATACAACCCCATCGCAATTCCTCAAAGTGGGGGCCTATACGTCCATACGTAAAAATTCTACGCTTGAAATGTACAAATCCACAACAATCATTCGTGCGCGCCTCGTTGAGTTCAGAAAACTGTGGTTCAGTTGGGAGAGAGACGGGAAAGAAGAAACACAGGTAAATTAGACCGACGCTTATGCCGCTTGCTCACCTGCACTGTGGTACGGGGATGCAGAGATGGGAAGAGAGAGAAATGGGAGCAAAAAAAGGACTAGCTGCGCGCACGCGAAGATATTCAACATGTCTATGCGTGGTTACAGAGGTCTGTAGACTTAACGTGAAAGTAAATGTAAAAAGCCAAAAGTAAAAAGGACAGGTAGGTTTACCTTGTCCTCATCATCCCCGTAATTGCCGGATGGTCGCAACGCCAGTGCTTTCTCTTATAAGTTTTCTTGGATATCCTGTCAACGTAAGGATCGCGTGATACGATAACTAACGAACGGCAGCGTCACCAATTGGCGCCTCTGCATTGCTGCTACCCTCTCTCTCTCTCTCCCCATATTATTTGTTTTTCCTGCACGCCCTTTATCAGGCGAGCATGCGCTAAGGCTTCCCCAGCTTCGTCGACGGCGAGGAATCAGCCCGCTTGCAGGGCGGTGAGCGCAGCCGCCGCCGGCGTCGACATGAACGGGTGTAAATAAGCAGGGCGCCCGGTACAACTGGGCGCAAAGTGAAAAGGACATAATCCTTCGATCCACTTACGGTGCGGACCGAAGACAACAATGGAGCTACAAGTGTAGCACGAAAAGCACACTGTGTGCGAAACGGAGGTAGCGAATAAAAAAAAAAAAACGGAGCCGAGGGAGACAAGCGCCGAGGGGAGCCGATTTCTTGACAGGGGCTCGACCGGCTTACACTGGCGGCTCCGGATGCCGCCGCTCCCATCCCGGAATGTGCTGGGAAACAGCAGCCGATCCCCGGAGCTGAGGGACGGTAAAATAAAACGAAAGAAATTAGGCTTTTTGGTTGCGTGGGAGGAAGCAAAACCTGCTGAGCTTGGGGCTGCTGTAATAGATTGCTTGCTCACCCGTTCTCCTGAAGACTCGGTGCAGGTTTCACGGTGTTTTGACCTCGGGATCACACCGAGGCTTACGCGAGATCGAGCCTCTATACAGGCGGAAGGCGTCACTTTCGGTCCTTTCTCTGCGCTGGGCAGCCTTACGATCGCTGTTTTTTCTTTTTTTTGGTCCTGTACATTTCTTTGTAATAGGTAGCCCTTGAATTGTCTGATCGAAGAGAGAGAGCTCTAGAAAGGGGCAATTGGTTGTTCTTTCTGCAGGTGCTCTCGGAGCGCACCGCTTAGAGAACACCTGCAGCGTCGGCGTCGCGAGATGTTCATGTCTGTGCTGCTTCGTAGATAAATTGGCGCCGAAGTCACCGTAATCAGGCGTACTAAAAATAGAACGCTTCGAAGGAGCTTCTATGAACATTCAGGGAAAAAAAAACAGCGGCGTGAAATACGTATACTATGTCTTGAACCTTGGTATTTTGTTGGATTTTCTTAATGACCAGACTCGTCTCGTCCTTCATTCTTAGTGTTTTAGCCCATCTCAATGTGCTGGTAATACTACACTAACAGGAAATGGGCCAACAAAACACATTTAGACACTAAACGAGTGAAGACTCCTTGTTTCACAACCGACGTGACGTAAGTAAAGAATGTAATAACTATTACAGATCAAGTTACGAAGACCCAACTAGCCCAATTCCCCAGTTTCCCAAAGAATATAGTGTTGTTTACGGCAGTGTACCCCCCTTCCACGCAGTTCAAACCTACGAAGGCGAGTACCTGACCGTGACCCGAGTGAGTCGGGTACACATGGGCGCCTACCTGTGCATCGCCAACAACAACGTGCCCTCACCTGTCAGCCGAAGGATCATGCTGCACGTGCACTGTGAGTTAGTCCTCTCGTGGTAAACCACAGCCCGTTCTTTTCCTTTCCGCCCTTCAATTAGAAATGCTTCAATCAATCAATCAATCAATCAATCAATCAATCAATCAATCAATCAATCAATCAATCAATCAATCAATCAATCAATCAATCAATCAATCAATCAATCAATCAATCAATCAATCAATCAATCAATAAGATATTGGTAACATACTTTATACGTATCGCTACATTAACGTATTTTATGCTGAAGGACAAAGAGCGGCGTCGAGAAAGACGACGTGGTTTAGGACTGGCGTGCTGTCAGCCATCAACATAGTGTTGTAAATACACTGTATATATATTTTGCGTCTCTGTCTGCTTGTCGGTAACATTGTGGTGGAGGTGCGGGGTAACAAAATAGCAGCACGTGCGTGTAACCAAGTATATTGCGTGCACCATACACCCCATATTGATAATTTGACATGAACAAATGGCAACTGCAACCAGTGGTCTCCTTTTCGTTCGTCCTGGTTTTTGGCAAGTTTATTTTATTTCCCTACTGCAGGGTAGCAAACCGGACGTACGTCTGGGATGACCTCCTTTCAATAGGTGTTGTAGTATATAGAAATATGGGTGCTTGCTAATACGGCTTGCCTTTCCTAAGCCACAGAAGGGCACGCTCGTTGGAAAAGAAACAGAGAGAGAGAGACAGAAGCAAGGATAGGCAGATAGGTTAACCAGACGCACGTCGGGTTCACTACCTTGCACTGGGGGAAGGGGTAAAGGGGCGAAGAGAGAAATCTTTGGGGAGCACATAAAGTGTACAGGTGATCGCACAGATATGTTGACTTTAGGTTGACTTTCAGTAGCACTTTCATTGCCTTCTGTGCTTTCCAGGTACAGGTCCATGGTTCTAGAATGTTGGTTGCAGAAAATGGTCTCGAATACAGTTGATTTATAAACATCCAGAGCGTGGGCATCGCTGAGTGACAAGAAACACAAGTTCTTATGTTGACCGTGGTGTTGCCGCAGTTCCACCAGTGATCTGGATTCCGCTCCAGCTCGTGGGGGCTCCACAGCGTGCAAACGTCACACTGGATTGCCACAGCGAGGCGTACCCTCCAGCGGTCAACTACTGGGCCAAGGACAACCATAAGATCTTCCTGGACAATGAGAAGTACTCACTGAGCGTGCGCAAAGGCGGCTACAAGGCCCACATGCAGCTAGGCGTAAGGCAGCTGCGCGAGCGAGACTTCGGCACCTACCGCTGCCTCTCTGAAAACCTGCTCGGCTCCACCGAAGGCTCCGTCAAGCTCTACGGTGATTATCTTACGCATGTTATTGTTCAATATTAAGTCGAAAGCCTCAGATGCCTCATAAAACGTGAAAATTCACCGTCGGCGTCAACACGAGTGATGCAACAAATCATCACGTGATGACGTTAATTGGTGACGTCATCATGACATTATAGATCGCCAAAATTTGTGACGTCACTATGACATCATAACGTGACGTCACATGACGACGTCATCACATGACATCATAACGTGACGTCACATTACGACGTCATCACATGACATCGTCGCTTGGCCAAAGGTGGGCGGATCACGGAGGCAGTACAAAGCCAGGTGAAGTGTAGAAAGCTTGCAATGCCTCCGGTCCCGGAGGCATTGCAAGCTTTCTACCACGTTAGGTGCAGAAAGCTTTCGGAGGAGGGCGGGGGAGGATCAATACATCGACTGAGAAGAAAAAAAAGGTATTCGCCTTTGAGTCTTCTTAGTTGAATGCATAAGAGACTCTGTGACTTTTTTAATGACTTCCGTTACGCAATGCTTATAAAGCTGCTGTAATCAAGCTGGTACGCGAGTCTTTCTCTCACACGAGATCAGTGAAACACAAGCCAAACTTTAGGTCTTTGTCACAGGTTCTCATCCAAGCCACGACGTTTGGATGAGACGCAGAAAATATTGGCAACGTACTCTACCGTACCTCGTCGTTCCTTCCAATGTACTGCATCCCACCTACTATTTCATTTCGTGAACATTTCATGCAGTTCACTGCATCAAGGAGCACAAAAAATACTCAGAGAGTTGCACAAATTTGATTGAACTTGTAAGAAAGTCATCTTATCTTTGTGGCAGATCACTGTTCAGCGGTGTCTTTCAACCCCTCTACCTCACGTTATTGCTGTATACATTCGTAGTCTGATAAAAAATAAGTAAGGATGTGTGCCTGTTTGAGCCGCGATGAGATAACGGATCGATTAAATTAATTCTATTGATATAATGATTTGTCATTTATATTAAGTGACACATGAATCTCGAAAGCGACAGTTGAGCTTGAATGAGTTATGCTGCGTAGTTTTTTGCCCATTGCATACCGGTGTAAGGTTAAATAGCGAATATATTAACCCAGTTTCTGGTAACATATGTTACACGAAACATTCGCTGCAGTTGCTTCATGCGCACATATCAGGAATCGGGGTTGACAGGGCCAGTCGACAATGGTTCGTTGCGAAACAGCGCAAAAAAAGGACGAAACACCAAAGATGAGAAAACGACACAAACGAGCGCTGGCTATCAATTGAAGTTTAAGAAGGCCGAGATATGTGTACGGATAGGTGCAATGCCCTTCAGCAGGGTAACGAGTGATATTACCTTAAGCGCATTAAATGTTAAGAAGTTATTAATATCCATAGAACAACATTTTATAAGGTCTTTCGCATTGAAACACATCTTATATCACATGAGTTTCGATGGAGAAAAAAAGCTTTGCGTGTTAAAATGCTTGCATTCAAAGTTGTTTCAAACGGACGCATTCGTTTCATTATTTGCAGAGCTTTCGCCACATTCCCGGCAGCAGCAAAGCTTGGATTCTCACCAAGCGGATAGGCATCCGTACGGCCGAAGTTCCTACCATGGTCAGTAACTTCATTTTTTTTTCCTTTTTTCTTTCTTTTTTGTAAGCGTTGAATATGTAGACTTCAAACGCCAAGCTCTATAGAAGCCATATTTTAAAACTGCATATTTGAACTCTATTCTTTAATTCATGTCACATCTCCCTGACACCCCTCAGTTAGATTGCCAAAGTGGAAACTTTTGTCCTATAATTTTTGCGTGACCGATCCCTACGAATGTGACTGAATGCTATGGTACAATGAATAGTGCATCTTATCTCTCTCTGAATTGTTGTGTTCGAACCCTGAAACATTGTTTAATTTGAGTCTCAGTTTTACTTAAGACAAAATACTACATTAAATAATGTAGTCACCGATGTATTTCAACCCACAAGCCACAGTTACAAAACATCTCGAACGCTGTTGTCACTGGTGTAGATGAGCTCACCTCAGTTTACAAAACTGTGACACTTGTTGTCGGTTAAAAGTTATCGTAATGTTCTTTTGTTACAGTTTGCGAATATGTTTCAAATAAAATGTTGTGCAATTCTGTTTTTGAAAATGATTGCTTCACTATTCGAAAACTATTAATATAGTATCCGATTCGCATTTTATTCGGTGTCATCTCATCACTATTCGTATTCGTTTCGTATTCTACTTGGTTCTACATTTACTATTCGCACACCCTTAATAATGAACACGCCGGCCCTATAAATTACCATTTGAGGGCTGCATGCCTGCCGCGTTATACAATGATGCCCCACAGTAAAACTAGAATATTCGTTGCTTCTTCGTCACCTTGAAGCATCCCTAATGAACGCACTATATTATTGGTTGCCACTTTTTTAAAGCAACATTCTACGTATTCTTTACGCTCTCGTTCTCCTTTTTTTTTCTTTTAGATGGGAAATATTTCGCCTCCGAAGACGGCTTCTCTGAGGATAACGAGCCCAAGGATGGTACCTCACAAGGCAAGTAAAAGAATAATCCTTCTGAATAACTGCTGGAAAGCTAGACAGCATATAGGCCGATGAAACAGTCTAGCAGGTTTACGAAGCAAATGTCTTCACATAGAAAAAGTGGGAATATATAAGCCTGGCGTTTTGGTGCATTCCAGCACCGTCCTGAACGGTGGAACGGCGGTTCACCGCCGCAATATTTTATATTGTAGTGATAAATACGGTTACCATAGAGAACGATGAAGAAGACGGTTGTTGTGGTTGGTGCTCGTGCTGGCTCCGTTTCGGGGAACTGACTGCTGTCCCGTCGCTGTCTCGCCTCTAAGACGCTCACCGTACCTGAACTATTAAACGCATACTATCAATTAGTGGAGCGTGCTGGGTTCTTCACCCTGGAACTTCGTTCTCGGACTCTACCTCCCGCCTCGTCGATTCCTGACGACATGGCCCAGCAAGCTGCTACCCCAACCCCATCTCTTACCTGTTCCGGCATGCCAAGACAGCGGGATCAGGTTATTTTCAACGCCTCCGACGAGCAAGACGCCGAAGACTGGCTATCTTCATACGAAATAGTAAGCGCGCACAATAAGTGGGATGAAGCCGATAAACTTGGCTACCTTGACTTCTATCTCGCGGGTGTGGCACAGCTGTGGTTTAACAATCACCAAGCTGACATTCCTAACTGGTCGTCCTTTAAGACACGCTTCGCGGAAGTATTCGGCCGACCCGCTGTTCGCAAGCTCCGCGCCGAACAGCGCTTGCGCGGCCGCGCGCAGCGTTCTGGTGAGACCTTCACGTCTTATATCGAGGATGTTGTGGACCTCTGCCGTCGTGTCAATCCAGACATGTCTGATACTGACAAAATCCGGCACATTATGAAAGGTATTGAAGACGACGCCTTCCACATGCTCGTTGCCAAAAACCCTCAAACTGTCGCAGAGGTGACTCAGTACTGTCAGAGCTACGACGAGCTGCGGAGACAGCGCATTTCTACGCGACAGCCGAGCTTCGACACGGCCGCAACGTCTGCATTAACCGTTGGCGCTGTTTCTGCCGACCAGACCACGTTAATGCAACAGATACAGCAGTTCGTCCGCGAAGAAGTGGCGCGACAACTGTCTCTTGTGCCTTACGTTCCGGCCAGTGCGCATACGCTGACCCCGACGCTCAGACAAGCGATAGAGGAGCAAGTCTCTGACGCTCTCCCTTCCACCTACCATCCTTCGCCTACCTCCGCACCTCTGACTTACGCTGAGGTCGCCAGACGACCATCGCTGTCGCTACCACTCGTCACGGACCCTGCTCGACAGGCTAATGCCTTCTACGCAGCAAGTCCGCCTGTACGCCCGGACCCGCCCCCTTTTCGCCGTCCCGCACCACCGTCCTCCAATCCTTGGCGCACACCCGACAACAGGCCGATCTGCTATTCCTGCCGTCTCCCTGGCCATGTCGCCCGTTTCTGTCGTCGTCGTGATTTCCGCCAAGGTGCTGGCGAAGAAGGGTACGGCTACTATCGTACAGAGGCACCTCAGTCGAGTTCCTTCCACCCCACGTCGGACACGTCATCGTCAAGTCGTCGCGGCTTCGACAGGCATCGGTCACCCGCACCACGGCGCCGTTCCATTTCGCCTATGGTTCGTCGCCCGCCACCCGTCCCAGCGGAAAACTAACCGTCGCAGTTCCCGAGGCAAGAGCTGCGCTCATATCGAAAACTTCAAGGCCTCGATTTCTACCCGCCAACGAAATAACTGTGTATATTGATGGTGTAGCTGTGCAAGCGCTCGTTGATACTCGTGCTGCTGTGTCTGTGCTGAGTGGTGAAATGTGCCGCAAGTTAAAGAAGATTACGATTCCGCTTTCCGACGTCTCTCTCCGTACGTTAACTTCGCACCACATCCAGCCTTCTATGGCGTGCACAGCTCGGCTAGTCATACAGAACGTTTTGTATGCAGTTGAATTTGTCGTATTTTCACCATGTTCGCATGACATCATCTTGGGCTGGGACTTCCTTTCCGCTCATCATGCCGTCGTTGACTGTGCGCGTGCCGAACTAGAGTTGTCAACGATGTGTGAACTGCCGCTGTGTCAAACGCCGATGTATGACGGGCCCTCTGACCAGACATTCTCTTCTCGAGTCGTCGTCGCTGCGGACACTCACATTCCTCCTCTGTCCTCTGTTCTTGTGCCACTCTCTTGCGACGGCGCGTCCTCTGTCACTGCCCTGTTTACACCCTCCGAAGCATTTGGCTCTCGCAAGAGCTTCCTTCTCCCATTCGCAGTTGTCACTATAGAAAACTCTTGCGGTGCCATCTATATCACGAACCCGTTTTCTTCCCCAGCCACCTTGTTCCACGGCGAACTAATAGGTCACCTTGAGGAAATAGTCTCTGTTTACTCCAGTCACCTGCCTGATGGCTCGACAACTCCTCATGTCAACAGCATTACCTCTGATACCACTACCACTTCATCTCTCGAGGCATTCCTTCCATCGATTGATTCTGAGCTCCCCCCTGCTCAGCGTACGCAACTCATGGCGCTACTTGATCGCTTCAAGACGTCATTCGACCATAACCAACGTTCTTTGGGCCGCACGTCTGCCATCGTTCACCGCATTGACACCGGCACCCACGCACCTTTGCGCCAGCATCCGTATCGAGTCTCTCACGCTGAACGCCGGGTCATCGACGAGCAGGTGAGCGACATGCTTCAACGTGGCGTAATCCAACCTTCACACAGCCCTTGGGCCTCCCCGGTTGAGCTGGTGAAAAAAAAGGACGGCAGCATCAGATTCTGCATTTATTATAGGCGTCTTAATAAGATCACGCGAAAAGATGTTTACCCGCTGCCCAGAATTGACGACGCTCTCGATTGCCTGCAAGGAGCAGAGTTCTTTTCTTCTTTAGACCTTCGATCGGGCTACTGGCAGGTTCCTATGAATGAAGCCGACCGCCCCAAGACTGCGTTTGTAACTCCTGACGGACTGTACGAGTTCAACGTGATGCCGTTTGGCCTCTGTAATGCGCCTGCCACCTTCGAACGTCTGATGGACAACATCCTAAGAGGCCTAAAATGGAACACGTGCCTGTGCTATCTGGATGACATCGTCGTTTTCTCGAAGGACTTCGACTCCCACCTCACTCGCCTCGCAAGCGTCCTCACTTGCCTTGCGGACGCGGGACTGCAGCTGAACTTGAAGAAGTGCAATTTCGCCGCACGCCAGCTTACCATCTTAGGGCACGTTGTCAGCAAAGATGGTGTCCGTCCCGATCCTGCCAAGCTTCGCGCTGTCGCCGACTTTCCCAGGCCGTCTACACTAAAAGAACTCCGTAGCTTCATAGGCCTTTGTTCGTACTTTCGCAGATTTGTGCGCGATTTCGCGACGATAATCGCCCCACTCACACAGCTACTTGCCGACAACCAAGACATTTCGGCGTGGTCTTCCGCTTCCGACAAAGCATTCGCCTCTTTACGCCATCTTCTGACATCCCCACCTATCCTACGCCACTTTGACCCGGATGCTCCAACCGAAATCCACACGGACGCTAGTGGAGTAGGCCTCGGCGCTGTTCTTGCCCAGCGTAAATCTGGCTTCGACGAGTATGTCGTTTCCTACGCCAGTCGCACTCTCACTAAAGCAGAAAAGAACTACTCAGTCACCGAAAAAGAATGCCTTGCCATCGTTTGGGCAATCACGAAATTTCGACCTTACGTATATGGCCGCCCATTCGACGTTGTGACTGATCACCACGCTTTGTGCTGGTTATCGTCATTAAAAGACCCATCTGGTCGCCTAGCTCGTTGGGCGCTCCGTCTTCGAGATTATGACATCCGTGTCATCTATCGGTCAGGCCGTAAGCATTCGGATGCCGACGCTCTTTCTCGTTCGCCGCTTCCCCATGAGTATGGTGTTGCGTCTATTTCGAGCTGCGATTGTTCATCTCTTGAACATGCCGACATGTCATCTGAGCAACGCCAGGATCCATGGATAGCCTCTCTCCTAGAGTATCTGTCTCAGGCGTCTCCACATACAACCAACCGCTCGCTTCGACGCGCTGCTCGCCACTTTAAAATCCGTGATGGCCTCCTGTACCGCCGAAACTACCTGTCTGATGGCCGCAAATGGTTGCTGGTAATTCCTCGCCATCTACGTTCCGACGTCTGTGCCTCCTTTCACGCGGATCCGCAATGCGCCCATGCTGGTGTGGTGAAGACATATGCACGCCTCCGGATTCGATACTACTGGCGCGGAATGTACCGCTTTGTTCGGCAGTACGTCCGTTCATGCTCCAAGTGCCAACGCCGGAAGAGCTCTGTGCACACGACCACAGGTCCACTCCAGCCACTGCCCTGTCCCTATCGGCCGTTCGACCGCATCGGGATCGATTTGTACGGTCCCCTACCGTACACACCAGATGGCAACTGCTGGGTGATCGTCGCTGTGGACCACCTCACGCGCTACGCTGAAACTTCCGCGCTTCCAGAGGCCACAGGGCGTGAGGTCGGCTTGTTCATCCTTCGAAATCTCGTTCTTCGGCATGGTGCACCTCGCGAGCTACTCAGTGACCGCGGACGTTCCTTCTTATCCGAAGCCGTAGAAGCCCTCCTCCGCGAATGCAACGTTGTCCATCGAACTACTACCGCATATCACCCGCAAACCAACGGGATGACCGAGCGCTTCAATCGCACACTCGGCGACATGCTCTCCATGTATGGTTCCGATGACCACACGAATTGGAACAGCATACTGCCGTTTGTCACGTATGCTTACAACAGCGCCATTCAGTCTACTACGGGGTTTTCTCCGTTCTTCCTGCCTTTATGGTCGGGAACCTTCCTCGTTCTTGGATACTATTCTTCTGTACCGACCGGACCCCTCAGAAACTACGACTCTAGCCGAAGCTGCCACTTATGCCGAAGAATGTCGGCAGCTCGCACGCTCGCTTACCACGCACGACCAGGCCCGCCAGAAACACTCTCATGACCGAAACTTATCTGCTTCGTCATATTCACCTGGAACAATCGTGTGGCTTCGCGTGCCCTCATCTGCCCCCGGCCTTTCCGCAAAGCTCGTCCCTAAGTATGACGGTCCTTACCGGGTCCTACGCCAGACTTCACCGGTCAACTGCGTTATTGAGCCTCTTCAGCCACCTACGGATCAACGCCGCCGCGGGCGCGAAACTGTTCATGTCGAACGATTGAAACCTCACTACGACCCACCAGTATTACCTGTGCCATAGGTCGCCAGGATGGCTCCTTTTCTGCCGGGAAGTGATTGTAGTGATAAATACGGTTACCGTAGAGAACGATGAAGACGACGGTTGTTGTGGTTGGTGCTCGTGCTGGCTCCGTTTCGGGGAACTGACTGCTGTCCCGTCGCTGTCTCGCCTCTAAGACGCTCACCGTACCTGAACTATTAAACGCATACTATCAATATTTTATAACACTACACCAATACAGCAATATTTTATAACACTACACCACCGTCCCTGTAGTTACAAACAAGGCTGTTACCAGAGTCAAGCAAGAGGCATAACTCGCCGTACCTTCATCGGAATGGGTTGGTTAGAATGAATTTCATGCCACGGATTCGTGTGGGAGTGAACAAAAATATCATTGGCGCAATGCAACGCCTCGATACTGTGACAACTATGAACAGCACCTCTCCCTTTCATTGCCTCTCTACGAAGGCCGACTCGGCGCGCTCAGCACCCCCAGTTCTTTTTATGATGAATTAAGTTTATTCTAAAACGTCAGCATTTTCTTCACACCATTTGCAGCATATAGCTACAAGGAAATTTCTCAGAAAGAAAGCTTTCTAGATAACAAATGCTCATCCGGGTCCGGGATTTTCTTGAGGCTTCGTTCGGCAACCTTTTTCTTTCGTGAGCCTTCCACCACCTTGCAGGCGTCTGCTGAACTGATTTGTCGTAGTCATCCTCTTCCTATCGTATACCATAATTAAATAGATAGATAACAAATTTTCAAATTCTTACTCCGGAGATGTTAGACTGGTTCATCGCCTGGCTTGCTACTCCAGATGCCGGGTGTCGACTATTGTATATGCAACGATCACGTATACTCACAAATAACAGCTACATTCACGCACACACGTATAAGCAAGAGTTATCTGTAAAGTTTCGTTAAGGTGTGTAGTCCTGAAGAAAACCAGCAGTGCTTTTGTATTGCATCGCGCAGGTGCTGCTAACGTAATTGAAAGCACTTGCGCGTATTGTTTTATTTTTTTCCTTGCAGACACAAGCGGCGGCATTTCAGTCTTCGACGGCTTCCGTGCAAGGCTCGTGCCTCTTCTACTGGTGCTCCTGTGCGCGATCTGAAAGAGAACGCTGGGCGTGCTAGCCGTGCGAGATGTCCTGTGCGGATAGCAGTGAGCTATCGTCGTCTTCAGTGCGGTGGACACTATAGAGACGACGCTGTGTGGATACACCTTTTGTTTTAGAGTTTATTAAAAAACGGCTGAGTGTTTTCTGGTGTCATCTCAGGCGCGCTGTTCGCGGCGCAAGCAACGGGATCCGTTTCGTCTCATACATTCGCGTGTTTGGGGACGAAAAAGTTGCGTTGAGAAGTTGATTTTTGCCTTTATATAGTTAGTCCGAATCATTTTGCGGAAATCACACAGGGGAGTTCACAAGGAAGGGGGGGGGGGGGTTGAGCGGCTCCGCCCCCAAGTCATAATAAAGGGGAGGGGGCAGTTCTGTCCCATACCTTTACTCAGTCGTACCTTTCATGTCATTTTTTTAATGCGCCGGGTTATGGCTACTCACGTGTTTTGACAATAATGGCGACCATGGACTCTTGATGTTGCATTCAAAGATCTGCTTACTTCCAACCTTTACCCCTGAAAGCCCGGGACCAATGGCAGGCCTTTATGAGAAGCACGTCATCACTCCATTGTCATGTTTGCATTCATTGTGGAGCTCGTTTTTTTTTTTTTGGGGGGGGGGGTGACTCGACCAACGAGGGAAGGGGGGGGGGCGGTGAAACTTGCCTCACCCCCTTGATGGAGAATCCTCCTGCGCACGCCCATGATTGCAGACGATTGATTGATTGATTGATTGATTGATTGATTGATTGATTGATTGATTGATTGATTGATTGATTGATTGATTGATTGATTGATTTGTCATGTGAGCGAGCGAACTAGTACACCAGCGCACCGTTGAGAGAACTCACAATTGTCGAATAAGGCGCTCGTGTGTTAAAAGTGTATTACAAATGGGCTAGTACCGCAGGGAAGCAACACCGTGAAGGTTGCGCGTTTTATGGTATTAGGTTTTACTGACAGATTTTATATTAGGTTTTACTGACAGATCATTATACGGATGTATAATGAAATCCACCACTGTAGCTTAGCAGCTAAGCTTTTGCGCGACCAAACACGAGGACGCGGGTTCGATTCCCGATCGCAGCGGCCACATTTAGATGGGAGCTCAATGCGCGAACACCGGCGTATACTTAGATTTAGCTGCACGTCACAAACAAAAAAAAAACCCTGGTGGTCGAAATCGACCAGGAGTCCCTCACTACGGCGTGCCTTATAAACGTGACGTGGTTTTGACGCGTAAGGCCCCGGAATTTATTTTAAAATGTAAATTGAATAAAATTCTTCAGCAGCAACACCATGTTTCCCATAAACGACTACTGACTTTGGCAGGTGGGCCGTTCGCTGACGAGCTTAATCTTTGTGAAAGGGAAAAAATTGCACAAAAGGAGACGAAGCACGAGTGAAGGAACACACAAGACGAGTGCTAACAACTCGGCGCTCCCCCCGTGTGTTCCTTCGCTCGTGCTTGGTCTCCTTTTGCGTAGTTTTTCTATTTTACAGACGCGTGATCAACTAACCCAACGAACCACACTTCAGAGGCTTCTGAGGTCAATCCATTCCGTAGCTACCCCACACGTGGCTTATTGAAATATTGATCCTCGCCGCGATGTTGGTTAACGTCTAAGCACAACGTGATTGGTTTAACGTAGCTTTTTTTTCTGTTATTGCTTGGCCCTGTCTTTATTTCTTTTTTTTTTCGCCATCGAGTACTCTCGACTGGCCGATCATTGCGATAACTTAGAAGTGGCGCAGATCGTGTTAGTAGTGAATCGCGGAAAATAATAAAATACAATCGCTGCATTATTCCAGAGCAGCGATATCCATCGCACTGCGAACCGGGCGCCTAACACATCTGTTGCTCACCGAGGCAGAAGCATTGCTGTGGCACGATCGTTTCGCTATCGCGTGAACCAACTATATTATGAAGAGCTGACCTGTGCACCACAGCAGCTGCTGCGATAGCGCTGCTGTGGTAACTAAGTTTTATTTTTAGGGGCTCTAAGCGGTGAGTTTCCTGCAATATCTACTAGAGGGAACTCTGGCGCTGCGATCGTTCAGCGACCATGTGAATGATGGGCAGTACATGGATTTGCCTAGTCCTCGTGCTTGCTGCTTCGAACAAACTTGTGGCTTTGTATATTGTGTGTTTTGGCTTTTGTTTCGGATAAAAGAATGGATAGTTGTGAACTTCGTGTACTGATTTGAATTGGTCAGCCTAAAAGGGTTAAGGTGATGAAATGAAACTACTGAATGTTTCGAGAACTTCATGTAGGGACAAAGCAGCCGCAGGCCACACGTACGGAGCCAAATGGAGCCGAAAAAACGAACCTTATAGGCCTATTCATGTACTCCCATCATTCCCATGCTGGCCGAAGCACCATGCGTTGCACCTCCCATATACACTAGCGCCAGATTTCTTTCTAGTGTATTATTAATAAATGATATGGCGACCGCAGCTCCGAGTGACGCACTGGGGCCGGCCAAAGAGCACTGCAATACCACAGGGCGCTATTCTTGCATTTTTTTCCCGAACGAACACCTGCGTAGTTAGATCCCGAGGTATATGTGTTACAGCGAATCGGCCAGCGTATTAAAAAGGTAAGCCTGGCTTTTCATGAGCTTTTTAACCTTGTTTAAGAGGTCAGTTTCAAAAGCATTCGAGTCTAGAGGAGACACTGTTGCTTTGACATCTTTGCGAGCTGATTGACGGTGATGTAGGAGCACCGTAGGATGGAAAATAAAAGGCTCTAAGTGTAAAGGATCGTTCGCACCTGCGACTATAGTACTGGTCGCGAGACTAAGTTAGTCGCACAGCAACTAGTCGCAAGTGAACTCTGGTCGCAAAGCGACCTCTTGGGCTCAGCCACTCGCTGCTCGTTTTTTTTTTTTTCAGTCGCGCGGCTGCAGTCGCTAACCTCTGAACCAATCAGATGCGCAGGAACCGAATGCCAACTTATTTTACGGGGCTATGGCAATGCGAGCAGACGTGAATACTGTGTGGCGACGGGTACAAGAAGGTGGGAACATCGGTCGCCTTGAGTCGCGTTTTGGTCACCAGTCGCAAACGGTCGCGCGACCGGTGCTAGTCGCAGGTGTGAACGAGGCTTTAATAAATGGGAGAGTGAGCTTCCTGGATACAACTGTCAAGATTACATAACATCTAGAAGAACGGTGAACTAGGGTAGTTTGTATCAGGCCATAGTTACACTCTAAGCCACAATCGTGCTAAGTTGGGTAAAACGCAGCCGTTCGGCAGACGGGACGAATGGTTTATCCCCTAGATGGGCTAAATGCGTGCAGTTGCGTGTCCGTGTGCCAACGCCGGATTTGAAGAGGACCCAAACGACCGTAACAGCCCCCCTGTTGGGTCTTCTATTGCCGGAGAACCACAGCGGTGGTCAAGCTATTATAGCGTCCGATGCGGGAAGCACTAGGACCGATTACGAGTGCCGCCGGGTACGCAAAGGTTTTTTTAATAGGGAGAGAGGTACCCTGGCCTTGCGCTCGGTGGGTACTCGTTTCTCGAGAAGGTGGTCTCTCGTTTCCTGAGTTCTCTCTCACTCCCCCAGTGACGCTGAGCCATGGTTCCTTAAGAGTTGCAGGAAATAAGCGTCTTTCCTGTCCTCGAAATTTCACCGTGCTCGAATCCAGTTCTATGGCTGCAGTATTCTACAATGCAAATTACGAGGACAGAAAATTAGAAACGAGAGGACAGCACAAAGCGCTATCAACATTGCTTCCCCGGCGAGTTGAGTACACTGCAGCTTTCGTGGAACCATTGTGTGCAGGTTGCTGTGGGAGGAACTGGCGCTGAGAATGCACAGTATAGTGTGTTTGAGGAAGAAGTTTTCATACCCGCCACGGTGGTCCAGTGGTTATGGTGATCGACTGCCGACTCGCAGGTCGCGGGATAGAATTCCGGCCGCGGCGGCCCGATTTTCGATGGAGGCGAAAATCCTTGAGGTGAGTGTACTTAGATTTAGGTACACGTTAAAAAAACTCCAAGTGGTCGAAATTTCCGAAGCCCTCCACTACGGCGTCCCTCATAATCATATCGTGGTTTTGGGACGTTAGACCGCAGCAATTATTATGAGGAAGAAGTTCTCACTAACGCCTTGTTATACACTCGCTGATATCGACAGCTTAACTTGAGGCATGTGTGCGTTCATTTCCTGGCCTGAGCATTTACCGGCGCACCAGAATGTAGGTATTTGTGCGCTCCCTGAGACGTGCGTGAAAACGGACAGCTCTTGGCTGGCCGCATCGGTAAAAATAAACGTTATTAAAGGGGAACATACGTTATCGTTATCGTCTGTAAGCAGATATGTGGACTGCGTAATGATTAACGCAGCAAGGGATCCGTTATTTAAATTTCAAATTTAGTTTGTTCCGATAGTATAGATGTCGGCAAGCTCGCGCAAAAAAAAGAAGAAAAACAAAGAAAACGATAGCGATTCGCTCGTTGTGACGAGTGGGAGAGCGTAGTTATCTACGAGGGCTTCTTGGAAATGTTTCTATATTGGTTTTAACAGAGGACCTCTTCATGCTGGGAGAAACCCCGCTAGTCGCGAACAAAGACTATCATCATCATGAACTGCGCACGCTCTCTTCGTCCTCTTCTTCGTGTTCTCCTTCGCTCCCAGAACACGTGCGTCGATTTGTCAGGCGTGGGATGCAGTACCTCGGACGAGCGAGAGAACGAGTACACAAAGAGAGAGAGAGAGAGAGAAAGAAAGAGAGAAAAATAAAGGAAAGAAAGACAGAAAAAAGATAGGAAGAGAGAGAAAGAAATGCACGGAGATAAAGAGATAGAAAGAAACAGACACGAAAAAAGATGGAAGAACGAGAGGGCAAAAGAGAAAGAGAGAGCATCAAAGAAAGAAAGCAAGAAATAGAGGGAGGCAGAAAGAGATAAAAAGAAAGGGGAAAAGCGAGAAAGAAAGCATACCACAGCCACGTATAGTACAGTATAGCAAGGAGGGGGCAAAGCGTAGTGCGGGAGAGTTGGAGGGAAAAGGGTGAATATGCATAGCATAACCATGTATAATATAGCATATCTATAGGGGAAGGGAAGTGAGGGACAGGAGGAGGGGAACGTCACAGCTACGCTATTTCCGCAGTCTTCGCACCACGTGTGCGTACCTGCCCCAACTTTTCCTTTCCGTTCCTGGTCAATGAGTTCCTTTTGAATAATTCAGTGAGAAGCCTTCAGTTGGTGTATAATTAACTCTCATATAACCAAAAGCGCTCGCAGGATGTTTTTTTTTTGTTTTTGGCTCACGCGCATGGTCTACAACTGGTTTAGCTTTTTTGTATTTTCTTTTCTGTTTTCCGCTTCATTTAGTAAGCGGAAACGAACGCACCTAGCCCTCGCGCCTCTTTTCTTTTTTTTTTGCATAATGATAGCTACCATGGCTATACCTGACGAGTTGAACATGCAGATAAACATCTATAACCTAGGGGCGGTCAATTTGGTGAACACGTGGTTAGCACTTCCGTTTGTTCAGGCTGCTAGCTATCCTCGACTTATCATTCGCACCGATTCGACGCAAGCTATCCACGATATACGTAGAATATATCGGTCTGCACCACTCTCGAATAGTATTCACCGTCTTGTTGGTTCGACAGCTGTAGGGATACGCGTTCAGCGGATGCCTCGGGCCGCCTTGTCGTACTTTGTCAAAGCAGACTTGGCAGTCAGCCCACCAATTATACAGCACTCAGTTCCATAGGCGTGCGCACAGGTGGGGCAGGGGGGAGGAGGGGGGGGCGGCCGCCCCCCTAATCGCCTAAGACGGGGGGGGGGGGCGCAAAATATGCCCCGTACATTGACCCTTGCAGTCACCTAAGAGGTGGGGGGGCGCAAAATCTGCCCCATACATTGACTTACTGGGAGGGGGGGGGGGGGCGCTGCGATGAACTTTTCCCGAAGGTGATTACGGACAGATGCTACGGGAAAAAGAAAACCTCCGGCGTACCACACGAGTCCGTATAACTTCTTGAAGGGTAAAAAATGGTAGGCGCAGATTGTACTCAATGACACAGTAAGAAAAAAAGAACACTGACAAGCGCGAACTTTCAACTTACTTTATTGTTCGTCATTCTTCAATATATACGCATTCGCACACATGCGCAAACAAATGTGGTCACATTGCCAGAATTACAGATTATAGCAAGCCACGCAAAAATTCATCTCACTATCAAATAAAGAAAACGTAGTGTAAAGTAGCAAACCAGAAGTGTCGGTTACGTCAACCCCTCGCCCCTATTTGTATCTCTCTCTCGTAGAAATACACCGAAATAATTTAACGTCGGAGGCTGGGAATTCAATTCTGACGCGACAACAGAACATTTAACAACCCGTTCTTGCACGCAGCAGCAATATGCTTCACGCGCGATTTGAGGCGTTGTTAGCCTTGAAGAAAAGGCTTCACATGTCCCAACAGCGCCACTTTACCATGTACACTGCGCTACCTCTGTATAATCGTAAGGTGCCGCTCGATTAAAAGTTTCTACGGTGGCCGACTGACCACATCGAGAAAGGGAGAAAATTAGCACGAGGTAAGTCCGATGCCTCTTTGCCATTAGAAGGGAAAATTGAGCTGGTTAGCATGAGTTCATCTTATCGTAGGTGCAGCGCTCATGGGGTTGTAGTTGTACTTCGCCCAATACGTAAATTTATTTTTCCTCGTAGAAGCTCAGTTGCGAGTCAACGCCTGTCCTGTGCTCCTCTTCGTCCTCGTCCACGTGAGCGCAGCACCGAGCAAACGATGTTTCTTTTGTAGCAACAGTACTGAAAGTTGGGCGAGTTGGTACTCATTCATGACTTCTTTTGCGCAAAACGTACACGGACACAATGAAAAAAGAGGTAGACAACCTCTTATCTTCACGTATGTTATACGTGAAGATAAATGTAAAGTTCGTTGTTCAAAATAAGTCAGTTGTGAGTTTGCACCCGTGTTGTCTACCTCTTTTTTTCCTTGTGTCCGTGTACGTTTTGCGCAAAAGAAGTCATGGATGTTTCTTTGCCAATGCGATCTTCCCTACGGCTTGTTCCCGCCTCAATGACCAGCTTGTGTTTTGCTGTGACTGTCGGGCCCAACACGGTCGCAAGTTGGAAAACAATCCGCGCAATCGGAGGCGCCTGGAATCAAGGCAACCGAGATAGTTGCTAAGACATCGTTTACGTAAATTAGCGCCATCTCCCGAACCGCTTACTCGTTGCATTTATGCTCTTGAAAACGTGAGAAACTATTGGACATCGTGATACCCCTTGCGCCATCTCTGTGATGCAGGATGCAATGTGGCGAAGCCCCCTCCTTGCGTTCCGAGTGTGTGCGGCAGATGCCGCAACAATACCAGCAGCGTCGCCACAGCTTCCTGGCGTCACACATTCTGTTTCCTCTTGTTTGATTAGGAACGATACAACAGCGTATGTGATGCAAATCGCTTATTTGCGAGTCGTGATTGCGCAGCTAATTAATCTCTTCTTTGTCCTGGACCAAATCCCCACGCGTGGTTTTTTTTTTCTCTTTCTTACTTCCATAGGTCACATTCTTCTGGTGTCAACTTCAAGAATTCGCCCTTTTTTCTTTCGGGATAATATATGCAGTCTATTGTTCTGTAGCGATGAATGAATTACCTCCCTAAAATTCTTGGTTGTCTTATTTGCATTTAGATAAAGAATCCTTCGAATATTCTTGCGGCAGTGAAAGCAAGAAGATACATGAAAATGATACGGGCAAAGACCACACGCGATATTTTCCTGCAGAGTCGCTTGGCAGTGGAGACAATCTTCATGTGAATTAACCTCCCCAATCATTGTATCGTGCCTGTATTTGCCTTCATTTCTCACTGCTGTTTGTTTTCCTCTTCGCACTGGCACAAGCCTTTCGGGGCCTCTAGAAATGTACGTGGAATTACCCTGTATTCGCGTGGCTCTTTCGTCCTTCATTCCAATGAACTCAAACCGTTCTGTCGCATTCTGTTTTATTTTCCTGTCTGGTTCTCATTTTGAGACAAATCTTCCATCGGGTACAAGCTCATGTAATCTCAGGAGGACATATCCCTTGCACAAATATTATTTGAAAAAATAATTATATGATATTTTGAAGACAATACAACGGCCTATTTTTACCCGTGGTTCTTCAAAAGCACATATAAGAGACAAAAAGAAGAAAAAAATTGAAGACAACGGAATGCAGTGACGGAATTGCTGGCCCAGTATTGCACAAAGTGTTGGCCTGATTCGTTTTGCACAAATATCAATAAACATTCGCACATCCACGGGAGCAACCTCCCTTTCTATAATCTCGCCTTCAGTTTCAGTCTGTTGGTTAAGGTCTCCTTGTTATACAGGATGTTTTTTTTTTAGATAATACATATTTTTATAAAAATCCTATGACAGTAAGGCTCCTTTCATTTTCGCACATGAACTCCACGTCAAGGCGGAAATACTTTGCCGCAGTTGAACCGACATTGATGCGACTAATTAACAAAAGCTAGTTAATTAACTTCGTAATTACTGACGTTAGGGCAGGTGTTTATATTAGAAAGTTGTAGTGCATGCTAATTTAAGGCATACCCATTTTTTGAGAAGTCAACAAAGTTGCACGTAATTAGAGGTATTCGTCATGGAATCTTAAGGCCGATAGCGAAACTGATCGCGCCCGGTGCGCGAAAAACGCGACCACTCGGTTACGTCAGACCGAAACTGCCCGTGACAGGGAAGTGACGAAATTTATATGAAGGTGCTTAAAATGTACTGATGGGCTAGTTGGTGAGCCATGATTCTCGAATAGGCAGCGCACAAAGGCAACGAACACGTACACTGTGTTTGTGTTTGCGTCTTTTTTTGTGTACGTGTTCGTTGCCTTTGTGCGCTGCCTATTCGAGAATTATATGAAGGTGCGGCCCGGTCGTATCTTTTCGTGAAAAGCGGCAAGTCATCTCGGTTGCGCCAGCAGATAGCCTTACCTTCGCGTGTGGTGTTTGGAGCTTATCTGTTTCTTTCGAGCTGTGTGTAAAAAAAAATGCGATATCAACATCTTCTTTCCCTATACGAGGCATAAAACTCAGGGGCAAACGCTGCGGCGCTTCTTCTTGCAGACAGGCGAAATATATTTTCGCGCCTGTTTGTAGTTTAAGAAAGAAACAGATAAGCACCACACATCGCACGCAAACAATAAGCTGTTTTTACTTGCGTATTTCTGAATGCTTGCCCATTTTCGTTAAGAGATTCTGCCTTGGCGCGCCTTGCTTTGAATTTCGTCACTTCCTTGTCGCGGGTAGTTCCGGTCTGACATAACATAGCGGTTGCGCTTGCTGCGCGCCGGGTGTGGTCACTTTCGGTATCGGCCTTAAAGTCCCATGATGAATATCTCTAATTACGTGCAACTTTCGCGACTTCTAAAAAAAATGGGTATGCCTTAATTTGGCACGCACTACAATTTTCTAATATAAACAACTGCACTCATGTCAATAATTCAAAGGCTAATTAACGAGCTTTTATTCATCGATCACGTCAATATGATTAGCTGTGGAAAAATATTTCCGCCTCGACATAGAGTTCATGTGCGAAAACGAAATAAGCCTGACTGTCATAGAACTTTTATTAACAATCTGTATTATCCCCCCCCCCCCAAAAAAAAAAAACACCCTGTATACATTGCTATTTTATGGTATTTCATGCCTTCCTTTAGGCAAACTTACACGTTTTGCGCAAGTGAAATGGTGTACTGATTCCAAGAGCTCAAATTAGACTCTAGTTCTACCTACTTGCGTTTGAGGCGTCAATAATAAATACTTGATTTTCCCCACGACAGTATACTCATCCTCAATGTTCTTTTGATTATTAGATATCTTTCTGGAGCGGTTCCTCAGATTGAAACGCCGAGCCACTAAGTTTCTCACAATACAGGTGGTTTGTCAATATAATCCTGCTCGAGTTCTTCCACAAGCACTCAGTTATAACAACACTGCTCCTTGAATACATTTTTCTATTCCTTGTTTTTCTCGTAAGCTTCTTTTAAATAGACGTGTTTATAAGGAGACGTTGATACTTATGTGTGACGCAGACTACCTCTCTTACATAATATGCTGCCATCATATATGTTTAACAATAAAAAAAGTAGACAAATCAACGCATGAATGGATATTCACGTACTGCAATATAAATTTTCACGCACTAGGGGAGTTCACACAGCATAGATATTCAAACAACCGAAATGCCCTCGCGTGATGCAAGAGTTCACCAAGAGCTGAAAAATCCTTGCAACACGGGCTGTCGCTGGTGCCAACGTTTCGGCAAGTGGTCTTGTCTTCTTCAAGGTCGCAACTACTTGCCTTAGCACGTGTATCTGTGATACACGTGCTGAGGCAAGCAGTTGGGGGGCAGTTGTATGTATCACACATACATGTGCTTACCTTAGCACGTGTTTGTGTGATACACGTGTTAAGGTACACGTGCTTACCTTAGCACGTGTTTGTGTGATACACGTGTTAAGGTAAGCAGTTGAGGGCGGCCTTGAAGAAGACAGGACCACTAGTCGAAACGTTCGCTTCAGCGACACCTCGCGTTCAAGAAGCCTTCGTCTCCTCAAGTTTCCATCTTCCCCTGATCTTCTGCCTGATTAAGAGTTGACAAAGAATTTCCCACAGCAGACTCTGCACACTTGCAAATCACCTCGTAATCGCCGCACTCTAGATAAAACTGTCATTTTCGCAGAAACAAATCTTGCATAGACGCAAACACACGAAAAATATGTAACCATGTGTACCTGTTAATAATTAAAAATGTAAGCTATCATTTTTGTCTGATTTAGGATCTTTGGGATATTTTTGATTCCTCTAAGAATTGCACCAATGCGCGCGCAGCGATGTTTTGAAAATCCCATAGGCGCGAAATTTTTAAGGCAAAAGCCTTAGGTGCCTCAGCAAACACGGAAAGTTACTGTAGGCCTCGGCATCCACGCGAGTGATCCAAAACATCATCATGTGATGACGTCATCCCATGACGTCACCGCGTCGTCACAGATCACCAAAATTTGTGACAACATAGTGACATTGCATAACGTGACGTGAAATGATGACGTCCTTTTGCTTTCTTTTAATGAATGTCCCGCCACGGTGGTCTAGTCGGTACGGCACGGCGCTCGACTGCTGACCCGAAGGTCGCGGGATCGAATCCGGGCCGCGGCGGCTGCATTTTCGATGGAGGCGAAAATGTTTGAGGCCCGTGTACTTAGATTTAGGTGCACGCTAAAAAAGCCCAGGTGGTCGAAATTTCCGGAGCCCTCCACAACGGTGTCTCTCATAATCATATCATGGTTTCGGGATGTTAAACCACAGATATTATTATTATTATTGCTTTCTTTTAGTAGCGGAGGTGCCGGCCACCGTCACCTAGCCCTGTGTGCGGGGGACGGGGAGTAGGGGGCCTTTTTTATCTGGCGCGACAACAAAGTTGTTATCATCATCATCGTCGCTTCGTCAAAGGTTGGCCGATCCCGGAGGTACGTGAAGTGCACAAAGCTTACAATGCCTTACAGTGCAAAAATATGCTAGGTGCAGAAAGCTTTCGGGTGGGGGGGGGGGGATCAATACACTGATACGAAGAAGAAAATGAAGGCTTTCGTCTCCGAGTCACCTAAGGCGAATACAGAAGGGACCCTGTGCGTTTTTTGCTAATTATAGTGGCCGCCTTTCCAAACCATGTCGTTTTTCCAAGTTTCTTCTGGGCAGCGTCATAATTTTTCTTTCACTGTTGCTGGAAAGAGAACGTGTATGCCGAAGACGCCCGCTACTTTTGGCAGGGCTGTGGGGATAGGAAGAATATGGTTAACAAATAAGGACTGCATCAAAACCTTCCGGTTGAATAAAGGGCGCTTCGAGGTACCTGGCATCCATCCCGGACATGAAGATGGAGCAGTCACACGGCCAACCTGCTTCGCATCCTACGACATTGATTGAGCACTGTTTATAGCTCTCTTCCCGTAGGGCACAGACGGATCACTTGGAAACCATGGACGTGTTGTCTTGCGGCTGACTGGCCCAGATACTTCATTCAAGTTTCTCAACTCTTTTGCGGAGCCACGACATACTTTAGCCTTATTTACATTTTCTCCCTATTTTAGAGCCGCCTCGATGTCTCCGTGGTTACGCTGCTCGGCTGCTGGCCCGAGAGACCCGTGTTCGATCCCGGCCTCCGCAGTCGCATTTCGACGGAGGCGTAATGCTAGAGGCCAGAGTGCTGTGCAATTTCGGTGCACGTTGAAGAACCCCAAATGGTCGAAATTATCCTGAACCCTCGACTACGGCTTCTCCTATAGCATGAGTCACTTTGGGATCTTAAATTAAGTATCTAACCAGCTAGCTAGCTAACTAACTAATCTTATTTCAATCAAGTCAAGCTTATAAATAGTTCAGTTGAGTTACATGGTCAGCATATTACAGCAGGTGGTCCCAAAGTTTCCGAGAAATTGACAAGGGGACCTCCTATGGCTACATGAATGAAGTAATTACAAGAGAGAGAGAGAGAGAATTTACAGAAAGGCAGAGAGGTCGACCTGAGTAGTTTGCTCTGGCCTACACTGGGAAGGGGGGACAGAGGAACGAAAGAATGATGAATGACGATGGTAAGGTAGGGAGATGAGAAAATAGTTCCGTTACGATGGGGCAAATCCAAAGACGTGCATCCAGTCCAGTGGCTTGTAAGAAAGCAACAACTGCTTCTATAACCACAGTTGCGCTGCTGACGTCAGGCCTAGGACCTAACACAACCTCATCGGTTAATGGTCTCTATGATATTGCCCAATCGAGGAGATCAGTTTCTGACGTTAAATGCAGCAAAAGTATACGGACCTGTGAGCAATAATGAACAATCCTGATTAACAATAACAATAAGATCAACACACAACATAATGGTAATGCTCACTATTGAAAAAAATACCACATGAAAATAATCAAAAGCAACTGATAAAACAGGAATAACGAAAAGGAAGATTAATGAACAGTACAACATGACAAATGCAACTGGCTTCATTATTAGTGGTATAAGTTATACAAAAGCAAATGATAAATACGAAGACAGCACAGAAATATTGAGAGCAGTTAACAGTTAATTGCACTATTCAGATGAGTTGATTAATTCCTGAATAAAATATTTATTGGTGCGCAATACCCGCAGCACCATTAAGACATTACTGAAAAATGTGGGTGGGAAGAGGGGAGGGGGGGGGGGAGATGTAGAGGTCATGCGCTACAGAAGTTGAAGTCGTAGAGCAATTAGGTGTAAGGTACAACAATAATTTAGCCTTGAGCAGTGATCTTTTGCTCTAAAAAATATATCCCGACAATGCAGCTACACTAAAGAGCACTTACGCCAGTTAACGTCTTTATGGAATATAAACAAATATTAGATACATGTTAAGCATTCGTGGGGCCAATGTTACGTTTCCTTTTTTGCCATGAAGACAGCGTGAGAAATGAGTCACGAGTGATTTTGTTACGTGTTGCTCATCTGTTGGCTACGCAGATGTCGAGAGAGCTTATAAGCTGGTTTCCAGACTCTTAAGGCGACAGCCTTAGATGCCTCATCAAACTCGAAAATTGACCGTCGGCGTCGGCGGCGTTGGCATCAATACGAGTGACGCAAAAAATCATCACGACGTCCCAGATCGCCAAAACTTGTAACGCCATCATGACGTCACATGGCGTGACGTCACATGGTGGCGCCAACACATGGCATCGTCGCCTGGTCAAAGGTGGGCCAATCACGGAGGCAGTACAAAACTAGGTGATGTGCGTAAAGCTTGCAATGCCTCCGATCTTGAACGTAGCGCGAAACCACATTAGGCACTGAAAGCTTTCAGACGGAACGGGGGAGAATTCATACGCCGACTGAGAAGAAAAAGATGGCTTTTACCTTCGAGTCGTCTTACACAAACGAATAAGGGACCTTGTGAGTTTTGTTGCTTATAGAACTGTATCAGTCCATTTAGTGCCTTTCCACAAAAAGATACTGTCACCACGCGCCTTCATTCAAATTTCGTCACTTTCTTGTCATGCGTAGTTCCGGTCTGACGTCACAAAGTGGCCGCGTTCGTGTGCGCCGGGCGCGATCAGTTTCGATATCACCCTAAAAATTCGATTAAGAATAATCTCTAATTATGTGCAACTTTTTGTGATTTCTAAAAAATGGCGTATGCCACAAGTTGTCATGGACTACACAACTTTCTAATACAAACAACTGCCCTCATGTCAATAATTAAAATGATAATTAACGATTTTTTGTTATTAGTCGCAACAGTGTAATCTCAACTGGGGCAAAGTATTTCCGCCTCGACGTAGAGTTTGTTTGTGACAGGAGCTTTCTGTCATAGGAAAAAGAAATGATACCCTGTATACTATCCCGAAAAAGAAAAAAAAACTGAGCTGTTCATTAGAAGACCTGATTCAGCGAAAAGAAATCTGGGATTACTGCAATATTGTCCGGCACGCTAGCCCTGTGTCTGTGAATGTGGTCCTCTCTCTTCCCGCCTTCTTCTTTTGGGCCGTTCTGTTCTAATCTCCTTTTCGAAACAAATGCGGAAATCTGCTCATTATGTAAGAGCCGGATTCGCCTAAAACCTGTGCGCGTTGCGTAGCCGCGAGTTAAGTTACATCACAAATCGAGACTGGCGCGAGCGGGCTTCCGGCTTCAGCTATTTGCTCCGAGAAGAGCTTGCCTACAATAAATGAAACTAACGTTTTTATAAAGTTCTGCGTAAAACAATTCACTAACGAAGATTCAAATAATCGCGTCGTGACCCAAACAAGGTAGGTTGTCTTTTAAAAAATCAGGTCTAGTGTTTGAGCAAGTAACTAACTCATGTTCAGCACTTTTACGTTGAACGAAAAGCTTTAAAAACCTACGAAGAAACGTCTCATAATTTTATTGCCTCGCTGTTTGGGATAGAATGATTGTTCTACGCTCAAAGGCTGTGCTTAACGAATAACTAATTAGCTCTGCACAAAAGCTTTATTAAGCCTACGACAGATCCTACAATATTATGGCCAACATATTCCCTACAAAATGCGAGAGCTTAAAGCCCTCCAGTGATTTCTGGAAGCAAGCGACATCCCTAGCAAACATTACCTCGTAGTCAAGAGTTCGACGAAGGTTCGTCTGGCCAGGTATCATGATGAGGATGAAGATGCGGTCACTGTCCAAGACAAGGTGAAAACACAGAGACGTTTCGGGACCCGTACTGATTCCTTGATCAGGCCCAATCAAGGTGATCAAGGAACCCGTACGGGTCCCGAAACGTCTCTGTGTTTTCACCTTGTCTTGGTCAGTGACCGCATCTTCATCCTATGTAAACATTATCTTGATTCTATTATATATGTACTCTGTGCCTATTTTTTTATATCATCTTTGATCCTGTGCACAATTTCACTTGCCTTTCTGCCACGTTGTTTCGTGCTTTCTATTGCACCGTCTTTTGTGTAATTGTACTTAACTGTAATTAACTATGCGATGAAAAAAATATCACCAGCATGTGGGATGCTACCACTAACAAAACGCCGTTCACGACGTACTCGCATCTTGTTGCACTTTTTTTGAATGAGCTTGGCCCGAGTAAGCTGGGAAATGCTGTATATTAACTGCTGTATTTGGTCGTCAGTCCTCTTCCGCAGCCAAGATAACTTTTGGGCAATAGTTAACTGAAGAATTAAAGAAGGTCATTTATACAACATTGTAACGCTCCCCTTATAGAGCGCACACTCTAAAAATAAAAATAAAAGAGTACGTGTTACTTTTTACGGTGAGTCCTGGCTTGCCACGCATATGACTCTCTTTAAAGAGACACCTTAACTCCCTTTTGGGCCCCACGGCTCTCCGACGAGAGTATAATGACCTCCAAAGGGAGTTCACGTGTCTCTTTAAAGAGAGACATATACGTGGCAAGTCAGGACTATCTGTATTTGATGTCTTTGCCTTAACCCTTCGACACGCTATGTACACAGTTGTGTACACCACTTGTTTTTGCCTTTTGTAACGACTAGGGACAAAGAGAGCAAGATACATTGAGCTTTGGATGAATTGAACCTCCTGCATAGTGAATTTGTCTTCATTTAACTTCATTTTGCAGTGTACTGTTGTATATGGTCAGTTTGCTGAGGCACTACACTGTTCGATGAGTCGTTCGACGTGCCCCCTCCCGCAAGCCACGTCAAAAGTATAACTTTTTTTGCTCCAAATGCACATATCCGAAAACGAGAGAGAGAGAGAGAGAGAGAGAGAGAGAGAAAGCGAAGGAATGTAAGAAAGGTAGGGAGGTTAACTAGACTATGCGTCCAATTTGCTACCCTACACATGGGGAGGGGGATAAGGGAGTAAAAGAGAGAGAGAGAAAGGATAGACACATGTCACATCACACACACAGTGCCGAGTTTCACAGGCGGTCGCTCAATGAAGTTGCTTTCAAGTACCGCAGGAGGGCTCGTATGACTTTCTGGGCTGATGTGCTGCGCGACCAGGCTCCTAAGATCTTTCCTTCATTAAAGGGCCGATGATTGAGTCTATTCAAGGCACATTGGAGAGTCTGGCGATCTTCATCAAATTGGGGACAGCGTCACAAGAGATGCTCAAAAGTCTCTACACAGTTGCAGCTTTAGCACATGGATGAACCTGCCATGCCAATGCGATGGCTGAATGAGTTAGTAAACGCTACACCGATCCACAACCGACACAGCATGGTAGCGTCAAGTCGATAAATCTTGGATGGCATTTGTAGCTGGAGTAACGATTCAAGGTTCTGTGTGCGACGATAGGAGTTAAGCGGAGAATTCGCACTATACTTCTGGCGTAAGATTTCATTATATTAACGAAAAAACGGAGCATGAATGACTTCACAATAAATAAATATTTAATTACAATTGAATTAGAATTAATTACATAAACTAACGTATCATGATATTATTTTTCTTGCAATAGAATATCGAAAGCCTTGAAATGACGTTGTATCGATTTGACGCATTTGCAGACAGTTCTTCATAGGTGGCGCCTGAAAGGGTTAAAAAAGTTCCTCGTACGCCCCGGTATTCGATATCTATTGAACAACAACACAACATATCACGCACCTGTTAAGAGCGTCGTTGATAATTTCGACTGTCCTTTTTTTATCGTTACAAATCATGAAATTGCACCAGCTCATGCTGTTTTTGCTGTAATCTCCTACCAGAAGGGCCCCTGAATGTAAGAAGAATGTAGCCGCTCACTTCTGTCCCGTGCTTGTCGCCGGTGCAAGCACTACCTTTCTGGTTCGCGTATCGAAAAAAGGAACGAAACTACGATGTAGTTCATCATCTAGCAGGCGATATTTTTTCGGAACAAATCAACGACCAAGGTCGGCCGCGATGGCGAACGCTCGGACACAATAGCGAGCAAGAGAAACGACGCGGACACGTCGCTCTGTCGATGACCAGTCGCTCGTAAAACGTGTCAACGAAGACGTGCGTCCTATCTAGACAAGCACGCAGCACTCTACTCGGTACTGCTCCCTACGCGGGATAAATCTCCTTCCTATGAATGGCACGGGCAGATAGGCACGTCGCAGAAAAACGCGCCCCGAAAGACGTGCACGCGCCTCATCTTCTAGCCGCCGGCCGACCGTTGCACAGGCTGTCTCCATGGCAACGGCAGCGGGCCTTCCCTTTCGCTCCCGTCGCGAGCTCATCCGCTCTCGACATCTCTTGTCGACTCAGAGAAGCGCTAGTTGCGAACACGGGCGCGGGCGTCGCTACCTGACCGCTGCGTCGTCCCGTCCTCTTCCACCTCTCCGGCGCACCTCTCCCCTCTTCCGCACAGCCATCCCGTTGCAGGCAGCGCTTGGCGCGCGCGCGCGCTCTCATCAGAGTTGACGTCCCGTCGCACCGGCCTGTACCGGTGGGCGCGCATGCTGTTGCTGCCGCGGATGTGATTTGGCGCGACGAGGAGTCGCTGTCACCTCGCTCCAGAAAGAGGATCTAATCCCTGCGCGTGTCCCTCGCGTCGGCGTTCGATGGCGTTCGGCCGTCTCGACCACCCGATCATATGTGCCGACGCCGCCGGCTCGGGTCCACAAACGCGGGCTAGGTAAGCCCACGGCGCGGGCGCCTGTACGTCTTCGGGTCGTGCGAGAAGACGCCGCGGGAACCTGTTCGGGTCGTCTAGAGACGTGACACTCGAGCAACAACCGTCGTCATTTTGTGTTTCGCGCGGTGACAACAACGGACTCTGTGACGGCGACTGGGACATGACTTCCTCGGAGACGAAGGATAAATCACCTGCCGGTTAGGCACGCTGTCATCCGGAGGATACCTCGCTCGACGAGCGAACGGCGGCGCGCCGCCCTGGGACGCGATGCGGGCCGGCCTGCTCGCCGCCGTTGTGGTCGCCGCCGGTGTGCTGTGCTGTTGTTGTTCGGGCGGACGTGTGGCGGCAGTGCCTCGCTTCCAGGGCAGCGTGTCGTCAGCCTCTTCGCACGCAGGCGACGCTCAGGGCTCCGCGCAGCAAGCCAACGCCACCCGGCGCCTCCTGCCACCTGAGCAGTTCTGCCAGAGCCTGGGATGCTCCTGTCACCTGGAACCGAGGCTGGCCTGTCAGCTGGAGAGCGACCGCATCGCCGCCATCCCGCGACTACTGACGCAAGAGCGCGCCGACAAGATCACAGACATGTGAGTTCTTGCGCGATGTCTGGTTCTGCGTATCCTTTTCAGAACGATCTTTTTTTGTCATGTTCCTACTGTAATGTTATCGAATGACGTTTAGTTATTTGTTTCCCATTTACCTCCCGTCTTTCTATCTTCCAACTCCTATTGCTAGTCCCTTCTCCATAAGAGCAGGCAGGCGTTGTGCCCTGTGGCATTTGCCAGGTCTGCTCTCCTTATTTCCTCTTTGTCCTTCGTAGAAGTGTTGTGTGTATTGGGCGTCATATCAAATAATAATAATAATAATAATAATAATAATAATAATAATAATAATAATAATAATAATAATAATAATAATAATAATAATAATTTCAGAACGCGACGTCAGCTCTCCTTGGCGTATCTCCGTGGGTCGTACGTCACTTTGGATTTAAAGGCACAATACTTCTCTTTGTTTAAGAAGCTCCAATTAGCAGCACGGCTGCTTTACATATAGTGATACGTAGTGATTACACCGATCGTGACAGATTTTGAAAGGTTGACGTATTAAAAGGGCACGAAACATACGCTTAAGTGCGCTGCATAACGTGACCGCGACACTTAACGTTAACGTATATATTGGCAGCCTGTTACAGCTACCGCTTCGGTGGACTGTCGGCGTGGCCCGTTGCTTGGACATGTACTTACGGACTGTAGTTGAATACACGCAGACTATATCTTTTTCGTAATCACACATCCCCAGTTTATACTGCGGCATGGCGAAGCGCGATGCTCAACAGGCTCCGTGCGATGACACGTGTTGCTTCTTGACTTTGTACCGGCGCCGCTCGAACCGCCTTTAGGAGTGTCCGCCTTCGTCGGGCTGTTATAGATAGAACATTTTCGCCGTGCTTTTTTTTTATTTCTGCCATGGTTAGATGCTACGCTACGGACGTAATCACAAATAATCGCGATACAGAACCTCATTTACACGACAGTGCAGCAAAAAAGTAATTGCGTCACCTTAATATGAGACCATTTCAAAAAAGTTCGTCTTGTCAGCACCGCTGGGAACGTGAAAACAGGGGACTCAATTCATCATCGACACCTGGTTCGATGATGATACCGCGATGAAGTGGTGGAATGGTGGCACCTAGTGGTTCTAGGTACCACCAGCGATACGCACACACTATCGCCGGTGTGCCGAGAACTCAGTACATTCAAGAAATCAAAGGGTATATGTAAACTGCACGATCACCTTTATCACAGGGTCTTCAAGCCGATGTAAGCGCAGCCTACCAAAAGCACTACGATAACGCAGCAAGGTCCTGAAGACACTTAATAAAATAATTAGTGGGCTTATATCAGCGAGTTATTGCTATATTGATGTCGAAATTCCAAGAGTCAAGCGTCCAAAGACCATTTCCCACAGTCTTACCAGCACAACGCACGCGTTAGAATGCGCCAGAGACTGGCTACAGAGTGCTGGAGCACTGACGCGTGATTCTCCTTGCATGCCTCCGCGCAGTCGCTGCATGGTGGCTCACCAGAACAGCAGAACAGAACCGCTGAGACTCTCCGCAAGCATTTTTAAAATAATTGTTGGGGTTTTCCCAAAACCGCGATATAATTATGAGGGACGCCGTAGTGGAGGGCTCCAGAAATTTCAACCACCTGGGGTGCTTGTGCATCAACGTAAACGGGCCTCTAGCATTCCACCTCGATCGAAATGTGGCCGCCGAGGCCGTAATTCAATCCTGCGACCTTCGTGTCAGCAGTCGAGCGCCATAACCATTAGACCGCCGCGGAGGGTCCCCACAGGCATTGCTCACTGGTCGCTGTTCTTTTGGCTTTATAGGTCAATTGTACGTATAAAGGAAGGTATCAACTGACCAGTGCGTTGCAGGGACGGGTAGTGAGCGCTACTACGACGTTATTACCTTCTGAAAGCATACACTTAACGGCCAATGCGAGTCGCTCCAGCCACCTCAAACCGGCTTCGGCATGCGTCACTGATAGCTCGGTGGGGGTCGAGACAGTGTGGCAGGTACAGTGCAACGCGAAAAACAAAGGACAGCATGGCATGCAGCAGATACAGAGTCTCGCATATTTATCAGTGGTCTCGGAAAAGCATGCAAACGAAACAAAACGGGACACATTCCGTTCCCAACTTCCAGTCCGGCATTGGAGCGTCCTTACAAGGTCCATCGCAGTACGACGCACACATCCAAGTCGAAATCGAGCTTGGTTCCACGTTGGTACAATGTAAAAGCCACGAGACGTAAGAACGTGTAGCTTTGAGCGTTCTTAGCATTCGTTCCGAAAACACGTATAAAGCCGACCGAAAAATATGACGATGCGAAAATTCGTATTACGAAAATGCACCTCGTTTGGCTGCGTTTCATAGTGCGCTATCTGGTTGAAATGATGCACTACACTTGTGTGGACATTTCAGAAATCACGTAAACGAACCAACAAGCCTAATGAAAGGCAAAATAAAGCCAAAAATTAGTTTCTTCATAGTTACAATTCTTCAACATTAAAGTCCATCCAATTATTAAATTCAAATAAACACTCCCTACGCATTCCATCACGCCATCTTGAGAAGTCTCAAGTGCACGCAAAGAATAAAACAAACAAAAAAGCCTGAAAGTTTCAAACGTTTCCTAACCTGGCATGCAGAACAGTCGACAACCACAAATCCTTTATAGTGAAACTGCGTAAACACAGCCATTGACTGAAGTTCGCAATGAAACATTGATCGAGCGAGCTTAATAATTTCCGTGGGCGTTTTTCTGCCTGTATTGCCCAGACAATAAGCGCTATATTTGTTGCTGAGAATTCAATTCTCGTTCTATAGCGTCGCACATGGGTTAGCGTAGCAGGAATTCCTCCGGAATGTTCCCTTGTTTCGTTGGCGATCCGGGCATTCCACGAGGATATTGCCTGGCGGAAAAACATGTTGTTTTGAGCCTCTGATTCACGTTGCGTTGGTGCGGATGTGAGCACTCTACACTCTGTCTTGATGTTGAAGGTCGTATAGCAAAATGTTCACAACACCGTTGAGTCTCTACTTCGTTCCTGTGCGTAACGTTAGCCAAAATTAGTCACATTCTTTGTACGCGTATTTCACGCTCCTGTCAGACCTGGTTACATTAAGATTTCTTGTTTACAATGCATGTTCGCGGATTGTACTTGTTTGACTTTCTTCAGGATGTCATTCTCTTGTTGTATAGCGAACAAAATAATACTAAAAATACATTCTTGGGATATTTGTTGCATGTTTTCTGGACAAAATTATGGCGAAAAAAATACTAAGCCGACAGAACCGGTGTGAGTAGTCGTACACTTCTAAAACTTTGAACATGAAGACGCACTGCAGATCGGTGCACCTAGCACATACCTTTGCCCATGCTCTTCAATGTTGTCTCTGCGCGAACATGCTGTATATATTGCTTTTTTAATCGGAACAATTTACTTGGAAGTGTTTCTTTGACTGTTTGACATACCGGTTTTGTCGGCTTTATTGCTTTTTACCTGCGACCCAATTGCGGTAAAAATAATACTTCTCCGCAACTATATAACTTCTATGAGAACTAGGGTACAAAAACTTTCTTCAGCACACTTATTTGGTGGACATTTAATGATAGCTTCGCTATTTTCTAAGACTATTTTCTGAATAATGTTTATTTTTTTTTTTCACTGAAAACCCGCTTTAAGGGAGCTTTCCTGAAGTAGAAGGCTAGTGTTTGCGACCAGGTTCTCCGGAAAGAAGTGGAGCATAAGTGAAGTCCCCTTGTATTCGTATATGCTTTACTATATGTGTTTCTTTTTCTTTTTTTCTTTTTTTGCTCTTTGCGTCAGTGTTCCCCTTGTTTTCAAACATGCAATGTGGCTGAAAACCTGTGCTGATGAATCCGACTTGAGCGCATTGCAGCAGAACTGCGCTGAAGCAGCACAACCAACACCTGTTGTTGGCACAAGCCGCGAACAGAGCTCGACATGATCGCGCGTTTACACAGACGGAAGCGTTTACGCTGGACATCTGAGCGTGCGAAGTCCGCCTCCAATTTCAAATCGCTCGACTGCACACTATATACAACTGGAGCCCCATATACTGACCGGACCTGGCCGGACAAATATCGACCTTGCCGGGAACTTACAGACGTATAGGTAGGTTCACCTAGTCGACCGAACGTATGGTAATCCTGATTATCCCTTGTTTAAATGAAACAGCTAATCCGCAAAGCCAACTCCAGACTCGAAGACGACTTGTGATTAGCAAAGGTAACTGCAAAACCACACGAGGCACAGAAAGGGGCCACACGAAGCGGTACTGACAGCTGTCAACTGGAGAGAGCGATTGTAGAGGCAGTGGCTATGCGATGCTTGAAGGATGGTGACGGCGTTAGTTCGCCGTCAGTCTCAGTTATCCAGGATGAACTTATGTTCCTTTCCACGTGATTCCAAGTGCTCCGCTGCTTTGTTGTCGTCATGCGTTTATCTAACACCTGTTGCGCACTCTTGTTGAAGTTTGTCCTGTGTTTTTTTATTGTATCATTGTGTTGTTGTTTTGCGGTGCACACGTGTTTTTGATCTGCATAAGCTTGGCGTTGTTTCATTAAACGAACAGTTGTCAGTACCGCTTCGTGTTGTCCCTTTTTGTGTCCCATGTGGTTTTGCCGTTACCTTGCTAATCATGAATCACCAAGTGGCCTACACCCACACTCTTCTAAAGAGGCGGTTTGGTTTAGCCCGCTTCTGCCGTGCTGACATAAAAAGGCACTTATGACGAGCAAAACGGGAAGAAAACCCTCGAAAGGCGAAAAAAACTGCATGCTCAGCAAAAATTGTTTCAGGGGCAATTTGAACACTCATTAGCAAATGAGACTGAGATAAGGTTAAGGTCATGCGAAACATGCTCCTTTATTGCGAGGCGCTAGCGCGAACGGGAATACCTCGAGGTTCGCTGCACTCAGAATGCCATCACTGCGGAACCACCGGAACGGATCGGAAGTCAGCGTTCGAGGTAAACACTTAGGCGTGCTTGTCCACTCTCTCCAGAGAGCGGTGTAATGGGCGCTTCAAACCAACGAGGGAGGCGCCGCCGGTGAACGTGTTTCCGCGCAGTCAGCGTTCCATCTAGCTAGCCGCGCTGAAAAACGCTCTGCGTGCCTTCCAACGCTGAGTGCGCCAAGAGTGCTTGTACTAACCCCCCCTCCCCCTTCCATTCCCTGCTGCTTTTATTTCCCTCCTTTCTTTTCTCTTCGCCTACTCGTCCGAGGGTCCCAGCAGGCCGTAAACCGCTATCTGCGGCTACAGCACGTGCCGCACAAGAACAGCATCCGACGCTGCTTTGTTAAGCGTTCTTTCCTTTCACCTTCGTGTTTTCGACTTTTTAGCTGTCAGTATAAAGTTTAACTTATCCGCAAGCGTAGCCGAACTAAAGAGATACGGCGAGTGATTTTCAGTAATCGCTACACTGTGTTCGTCACGTGTTTCGGTCCGAGGCCTCCGGAATCCCATCGCCCTCCCCGTCTTCTTACAACCGTTCTGTTTTGTTATCTCCTTTGTGGCATTTGAGATAAAACGAATGCTTTTTGGTCTTGCGGCAGTGACGTCTGCCGTGTTGTAATGCGTGATGGCATCAACCGTCGCTAGAAGTTGCAGCGAGCGCCCCCAATTTGCTGGTTCTCTCTTAACTTCTTAATTGAGTCTGCAGTCATGTCATCGTTTTGCATTACCATCTTTCGTCATGTTCGATCGCGCGGTGTTTGGTATTTATGCGTTGTTTTCGTTCTCACGAGGTGGGACGTAGTTACAAGGAACTTAAACTTGTCATCAGTGCGCGTACGTCGTCTAGTATATCTTCTGACCTAGCTCGTAGCTTGTCAGCCTCATAAAACGTGACCAAACGAAAACTTCTGAATCAATATCAGGGCGCACTCAGCGAAGACAGGACAAAAAAAAATCACAAAGTTAGCACCTAATATTGGCGTCGTTAGAATACAAATATCGATTGACGAATGCGATGTTTTTTTTTTTACGCTAAGTTCTTGACAGGTTATACCAGAGATAACACTGTTTCTCGCAACACCACTTATTCCGCCAATCTCATATAGGTTACGTAATTAACCTTTTCAGACGCCACCCATGAAGAACTGTCTTTAAATGCCTAAAATTTACATATTATCTCAAGGAACTGGATATTCTATTGCAACAAAAATCATATCATAATACTTTGATTTATGCGTTTTATAGGAATTAATGTTAATTAAATTGCAATTAAATATCTATTTATGCTGAAGTCATTTATGCTCAGTTTTTCCATAAATAGAATCAAAACTAAGGCCAAAAACATAGCGCAAGTTTGTTTTCGGTTATGTTCATTACGAGCAAAGAAAAACTGTACTGTTGGCGTGGCTCGCGGAAAGCGGCACGTTGATCGACTCGTCGAACATGATGGTGGCCTCAGCAAAGTGAGCATATGCAACAGTGCACTGCAAAATGAAGTTGAATGAAGACAGATCTATTAGGCAGGAGGTTCAATTCATCCAAGTGACAGTGTATCATGCTCCTTTTTAGTCCCTAGTCGACACAACTAGCAAAAAGAACTGGTGTCCACAATTCTGTACAAAGCGTCTCAAAGGGTTAAAAAGCGTTTATTTGACATTCTTTATACAGTTCTTTAAAGTTTAATCAAAATGAGCGGCTAGTTTACATATTTTGTCCATCGCCCTTTGCTCATTTCAACCCCTCATTGATCTATTGCATTATTTTCTACTTTGCTAGAGTATAGCGCCGTAAGGATGTGCTTTGACCTTTTCTATTACTTCCGCACACACACGGGCTCCATCTTTGCAGATGAAGATACGGTGAGCTATGAGAACTTAGCCATTGAAAGGCTGTCACTGTTGCGTAGTTCGTGTTCTAAATCTATTACTTCCAACCGCAGCGGAGAGATCAATAGGCGCAGTGGTAAGGCAGGAAGGATATTAATCGATTGTGGCCATCCCTACCACGATATTGAGTCACAGGAGAACGATTCGATTGAGCAAACACTCCCATGTCGGCTCTGAGCGCTAAATCTGAAACGCTGTGGAAAAAGAAATATGCCGTCTTTCCCGGAGAGCCTTCTCTCCATTGACATCGGCCGGCTATACGTTATTGATTTCTTTCCAGGCTGATCGTCATTCCCGAAAAAACGGTGCAGCTACATAACAGAATTTCTGCTCTCTACATCAAACTGGACTCTTTCTATTCGAACATTTCTCTTTCCGATTCGATGGTGCTTTTAAGCGAAGCTTCTATGTGTTACAGATTTAGGCGGCGACGGCGGCATAGTTTGCGAAAAACCCCGCCCCGGCGAGTGTGTGCAAGTGAGAACCGCCAGAACTGTGCCGCTTTACAGCACACTATGTTCTTGGTTGATACCATCTAAGGCATTTTGAGGACTGCCGGAATATCTATGTGCCAAGGGGTAAGCTGAGGCCCCGCACCGCATTATGCGCAGAGAACACAGAATGCCAAGTGATGCTGTCTTTGATATCAGCAATCCAGAGTTCAATTTTCTACTGCAGCAACTCTCCATCCGAGCACCATAAGGACAGCTCACCGTGTGACACTCCAAAGCCTCTTTCATCACATGAAATACATAACGATGACGGTGTATGGGTTTCGCACGAATGGGTTTAAAAGTAGCTCACCCGTCTTGACAGATATGGCTAAATTTGATCGATTGGGGTCAAGTGGGTTGAAGCCGTATGACGCAACAACCGGAGCTTATGAAAACTTCTTAGGCGCATCGGCAGAAAGTGTAACGCAAGCTGGAAAAGATCAATTTATGCGTTCTACTTGTCTTCGACACAGCAAAACAAGCTATACCAAAAAAGCTACAAAATCTGTCTCTTCAAGTTATCTTTGCACTAGTAATAAAAATAGTTGTTGGGGTTTTACGTCCGAAAACCACGGTATGATTAAGAGGGACGCCGTAGTGGAGGAATCCGGAAATTTTGACCATCTGGTGTTCTTCAACGTGCACATATATCTAGGAGCACGGGCCTCTAGCATTTCGCCTCCATCAAAATGCGGCCACTGCGGCCGGGATTCAATCCTGCGACCTTCGGCTCAGCAGTCGAACACCAAAACCACAAGATTACTGTGGAGAGTAGGTTATCTTTGCACCTCTAGGGCCGTCGTAGACACCTCCTTTCCGAGGTGCACATAATACACGCTTGTCATCTGGATGAGTTGTGTGCAGAAGTTAGATTGTACTAGAAGATTCATTTCTCGTGCTGCCGTCTATTGATTGCGGGAAGAAGCCATCGCCAAGGTTCAATGGTGTTGGCAGGCGGGTACTTTTGCATCCCCTGCCGGCGCCATAGTTCTGCAGGCCGCTCCTTCATGGAGCTTACGCTATGACTACTGCGCGTTCTGCACAGTCCAGGCGTTTTAGAGCGCAGCTCTTAGGCCCCCGTTCCTGCGTTGAGCGGCGTCGCCATCGTCGTCGCCGTTGCCGTCGATGGCGTAACCGATAGACATGAAAACTTAAGATTGAACGGGATTTGAACCCGGGCCCTCTGCGTGGCAGTCGAGAATTCGACCACAGAGCCCCGCTGGTACTTGAAACTCATTTGCAAAAAGACCCTATACAGGCGTCATGTCAGGCAAGGAATCTGCGTTAACATATGTATATAGCGTGGCAAAGAGTAAAATAACAACCAGTCATCACACAATGCTGATTGCGCAATGAGTGAGTGGTTTAATGCTTCCCATCAACTCCAAAAGTGCTCAGCCATAATTCTTCATCGTCATCAGCCACATGCAGCATCAACAAAGTACACATAATACCTTGCAGATATGTAGCGGGTATCTCTCTTATCCGCAGAAAGGCGAATAATGGCGTAGTGGGTGCTGTCCTACTTCACAAAAAATTATGATTTACGGTGTAGTCGATACCTTGCGGAAAGAAGTCAAAAGTTCGAGCACAGTTGGATTTGCCCCAACACGAAGCTGCGCTCAGCATTCGCATTAGGCAGTATCGTAATCGTCGGTGTTTTCTTTTTTTTTTTTGCTTGCTCATGGTGCCGAAATTTTTATCCTGCACCTTTTCTCGTATTAGGCCAAGGAGCCACGCTTCACGAGTACAATTTGCCAATTCCTACCCCTTCCTTGTAATAACGGTTAGAAGTTTTGAAAGAAAACATTGTGGGCTCAAATATAGGCGATTTCACATATTTGCGAATGATCTTGCCATGCACAAAGAACAGTGCTGTATGCCACATTGGACAAGCTTGACGACAATCCGACAATCTTCGTACGAAAAACTGCCTCCATGAACCCTCGCTTTCAGTTACGTTTTAAAGTTACGTTAACTTAGCTTGCGTTAAAAGCAGTGGCAAATGTATTACTTTTTTCACATTGGGACTGCAGCCGTTGTCAGTTGTCTTCGTTTCACCTCTGCCGACAGACTTTTTCTAATTTTTTCTCATTAACTTTTTGCATACCCATACCTCCTCCCTCTAGGGCAGAGTAGCTAACTAAACAGTAACAACACTACACCGGACCATTTGTCCGCCGTCTCCTATTACTTTTTTTCTGCAGTTAAAGTAAGTAAAGGCATCTCTGCACTCAGGGAAAGAAGCTTAGAGAGACTATATAGTTAACGAACGCGAGGGAACGGATCCCGAAAGCGATTTCACTAGAAGCAAGGGAACGCATTCACCCTGTTAACAGTGCGACCGTACAAAAATGAACCGGTATGGCTACTCTAATTGCACCTTACTCATTACCCTTGGAAAAAAATAAATTATCTCCACGCGGGAAAGAAGCCTGGTACTACTGGTTAACAGTGGAATTACCTCCTCCGTCTGGCTCTGAGCTTTACGTAAGGTTGCTATAGAAACAAGGTAATCATAGAGACAAGTCAGGGCAACGGGCCGTAAAAGCGAGTCGTTGCAATACCCAAGCGAGGAGCAGCTATCGCTGCTAACAGTGGCAGCGATGCGCTGCTTTGGTGGTCCTTTATAATTCTTTTTCTTTGCTTTCACTGGGGAACAGTAAGACTTTCGCATGTCTGACTTTCTGCCCCCTTCCCCCGACCTAGTTTACTTAGTCTCCCTACTAGGCACGGTAAGATTGACCCAAGATCAAGGCCGAAATGGGCTACTAGATGTTTAACCTGAAGGGTAGCTCACATAGGGGCATCTGTTTTTGAGAGCGCTCGGTTCTTTCTTTCTTTCTTTCTTTCTTTCTTTCTTTCTTTCTTTCTTTCTTTCTTTCTTTCTTTCTTTCTTTCTTTCTTTCTTTCTTTCTTTCTTTCTTTCTTTCTTTCTTTCTTTCTTTCTTTCTTTCTTTCTTTCTTTCTTTCTTTCTTTCTTTCTTTCTTTCTTTCAGTATGGTTTCCCGTTCGTATTTGATTACATGGAGCATCAAGAGAACAAGGACCGTGCTCTCCTCCTACCTCTGATCAAGTTTGTCTCGTGCGTCTTACTGGAAGCTTTTACGAACGTCGCCTTGGTTAATTAGACATAGGAATGGTAAGTCTGCTCTGCACCAATTGAGGGGCAATGATTGAGTGATGGGCACATTGCGCAATCATTGCCGTATCGGTGCTCTTGGAAAGAACTCCTCACGAGCCGATCATGTTAGTGTATTTGCCATCGTAAAACTCGGATGACTGAAGCTGTTTGGCGCTGATGTCGTACCGAGGCCCGCATCGCTTAATCGAGTAAGCGGCAAATCACGTCTTGCGAAGCTCACTGCATTTGCGCCCGTAAAAAACTGAACGTAGCGTCGCTGGTTGGTCACCGGCTGTTAAACTTCTGGTTGCGCAAACCGCTCTCAGATATCGGAGATCAAGGGCCAGAAGTATACGTTCTGGTATTGGATAGCCGAACGAACGAATGGACGAACGAAGGAATGAATGAGCTGGGTGTGCAGAGAGCTTTGAGTCTCGATATACCGGACCTGTAGTAGGAGTTCACATATTGAATGAATGAATGAATGAATGAATGAATGAATGAATGAATGAATGAATGAATGAATGAATGAATGAATGAATGAATGAATGAATTATCGTTTGTGATGCAGTGCGGCTTCAATCCAGCTTTTCTGCTACTGGTTAATTTAATCTGCAGAAGCAGATAGATTCGCCACATGGCGTTCTCCCTCGCTCTGCGCACAGCTCTTTACGAGCAGCATGCATTACTTTTTCCTAACGCATTCTTAAGCCGATAAGTGTATATAATTTAGATTACATAACCCCGCCGATTAGATTTAAGTGATTGAAAGCACTATTCCAGAGTCCTTACATAAAGACATGAGTGCTTGCTCTCCCATGAGACTTCGTTAGCCAGGAATAGGCTGTCCTTCGTGAGACACTGCACAGCTTGCCAGACATATCGCTGACTCCACCTATCGTTATTTATCTTGTTACCTTCTATTTGTTGTCTACTGTAGCCTATTGCCGCCCCTTTTACTAAAAAAAGTCTCTGTCTTTTTTTGCGCATAATACTGAACTTACCAATCCCGTTCTAGCTTATAGGAGCTCAGTTTTTTTTTTGTCGACTTACCGCTTGACATCTTCCTCGTAAGTTATATAGGCAGTTTATCTTTCCGTCAAATTATTGTTAATCGAATTTTCCGTAGAAGTGCTCCTTGCTGGGCCAGTCGGTTCAAAGTGGTACTCGAGAAAAAGCTCACGTATCATTAAATTCTCGCCTATACCCCCGTTACGGCATTCAACCCTGTGATAGTGTGCATGTGCCAGCAGTGACTGCGTGCATGTGGTCTGTTTCTCTCTTTCTCTCTCTGCCTTATCTTTGTAGCCACTTACCTTAGCCCCAGTGCAGGGTAGCAAACAGGGTATTTGGTATGCATGGTTAACCCCCTGCATTCGCATTCTTTCATCTCTCTTTCTCCAGCTTTAAGAACGACCACCTTGACGGTTGAACGGTGCTGCACAAGGGCGTGTAAGAAACTAGTTCACACAATGTAAGAAACAGTTCACTTCCAGCTGGCAAAAGAGGGTTCCATACTCGCAGTCATGACTACGAGTGGCGCTGGCTAAGACTCCCAGGATTTCACCAACAGAAATATATATCCAATAAAGTGGACGGGAAAGCGACCACCGCTGTAGCTCGATCGGTAGAGCATCGGACGCGCTATCCGAATGTTGTAGGTTTTCGGTCCCTACCTGCAGAAAAATGATTTTTCATCCACTTTCATTCACTTCCATATATGTTATAATTAGTATAGTACAGTTAAAAACTACAATGTCCCCTATGTTTTCCTTGGCTTTATTGTATGTAGGTTTAATTGTGTTGTGTCTAACAAAGAAACGTGCCCTTGATAGATTCCCCCTTAACTTCACATCATATATGTGTTTCTATGTAATCACTCGCCTCATAAGGATGGTATACTGTTTATTGCTTCCCGGGCCGAGCGGTCATGCTCTGCAGTCGCGGAGCCGGGGTGGGCGACCGACGTGGACGCTGCAGAAGCGGGTCCTTAGCGATAGCGGCCTTATCAGCCCTGCCGAGAACAAAAGGCGCAGCAGCAGCGGCAGCTGCGCTGCCGCCCGACAACAGCCCCAGCTCGCGACAACACGGCTGGCCACATGGACCGGCCTCTGCCGCCGCCGAAGCCAAGGGCGCCCCGTGGCGCAGTCGACGTCGTTAACCAGCTCCACACTGTTTGGAGCAGTGCGCACCGGCTGTCGGTCGCATCTCGTGCGGTTAGACGTCAGGGCAGCTTTACTTATACGCACGTGAACGTTTAGCGTATGCATCTGGGAGGAAGGCGACCAACAGGTGTGAGGGCTTATTAAGGCGAGGGCCTAAGATGTATCATCAAACGCGAAAGTTGACCGTCGTCGTCAACAAGACTTTTGCAATAAACCATCCCGTGATGACGTAACCATATGACGTCACCCTGACGTCATAAGTCGCCAAAAGTTTGCGACGTCACTACGACGTCACCGTTAGATGTGATGCCGTCATCACGAGACATTGTCGCTTGGTAAAAGGCGGGCCGGAGTCAGTGCAAAATTAGGCCAGGTGCAGAAATCTTGCACTGCCTCCGATCCTGCAGAGAGAGAGAAAGCAACAAGAAGAAAGGCAGGGTGGTTAACCATATAAAAGTCCGGTTTACTACCCTACAAGAGGGTAAGGAAATGGGGAATAGAAACAAAGAAGAAAAAGAAGCACTGCACGTGCACAGGAATACAATTCCTGGATCCCAGAGGCAGTGCAAGACCACGGTAGGGGCAGAAAGCCTTCGGAGGGGGACGGGGGAGGATCAGTACTTCGATTGAGAAGAAAAAGAAGACGGCTTTCGCCTTCGAGTCGTCTTAGGCGAATGAATAAAGGACCTTTGTGGGTATTTCGCACCTGCGATACTCGGAGATAACGCGACCGAGTTGGCCGTGATGCGACCAGTTCTTGAATGAACGCGTTCGGTCGAAAAGCGAATCTTTTGGGATAAATCGCTCGCTGCTTCGATTTCTCAGTAGTGCGACTGCAGGCGCAAATACTGTGAACCGATCAGATGTGCCAGAACGAGAAGTATGCATATTTTACAAAGCGATGGTGGGGGCGAGCAGACGTGAACGGTACGGTGTTTCTGTGTGCGAAGCAATAACAATTTGGGTGTTTTACGTGCCAAAACCACGATACGATTCTGAGGCACGCCTGAGGCACCGTTTCGCCTCCACCGAAATACGACCGCTGAGGATGGGATCGAACCCGCGACTTTCGGGTCAGCAGCCGAGCACCGTAGCCACTATACCACCGTGGGGACTCTACTCTTCTTTCAATCTCCCCCATCCCTTCCCCCTGTACAGGGTAGCATACCGGTTATGCCAAACTGGTTAACATCCCTGTCTTTCCTCTCTCCCGTTTTCCTTCCTTCCTGCGAAATAAAACGAATCCACGTTAGAAAACGTGGATGGTGATCAGACAAGAACATAAAAGAGCCCTGCGTTGTCTTTCATTGCATACCCGAGTTTCAAGAGGATCCCATTGCGATGCTGTCAAATTGCAGCTGTTGTGAACGGAATGCATCCGACTAGCAGAACAAAACAAACAAGCAATGTGTTGCACGATTCGCACAGTGCGTAAGCGGAATTTCGCACGAAATCCCCTTCGACGTTGTCTGTCTGAGCGCCAGATCAGGTTACGAAACGCGGACATATTTAGTGCGTAGATATCCTTGGGGCTGTTACAAAGTATAGAGGGGTAACAAGGATCTGAAAGCACGTATACACTTCGCGTGCTGCTTTGGTGCCTAAAAGTAAATCATACCGCTTTCTCCTGTGGGTGAGCGTGTACAAAGCAATTTAGCACTGAAGTTCCTATAAGGATTAACTTGCAATATGCTGCGTACTAATACTATTCACGCTGTTGCACCTCGGCATTTGAAAACGCTCTAACAGAGAAGGCGTGACGCAAACAAGAGACTGCAGTACAAGCCTGAGTCACTGGTGTGCGCGTATATATAAGCATGCAAAATTGAAAAATTGAAAAGCCAGGGGAGAGGCGGGGGGGGGGGGTCACCTGCATTTTGCATGCTCATATATACACGCACAGATACAAGCACATGCATGAACATACATAAAGGATGCTAAACCACTCCCCCCCTCTCCCGAAAATAATTTCTAGCTACGCAACTGGCCCGAATGTTCTAAGGGTACAAATATCTAGCTGTGTACTTACTGCTGTAATATCTACATAATAATCTACAACTGCTGTTGATTAGATTTGTCCTAATTCTGCCATATATTTTGCATAGTTCCTGTTTGCAAAGATGTTTTGCCAACGTAGAAGGCTGTCGCAGTTTTATATTTTGGGGGACCATCACTCGTAGCCGGAACATTCCTTCGGGTAGGTTAATTTCAATGTGCTCTGTTTCTCGCGCCTCTTGCTTTCTATATACTTACCTCCAGTGGAAAAACCTAACCAAGCGGCCGCATGCTCGTCTGGTTGATCAAACCTCATTTCCTATCCTTGCCTTCATTCTCTTCATCTTGAATTCACTCAAGCCCGACGTCACTCGAAGGACTCTTTTTCGTGCCTAAAGCATGAGCAAATGAGTTCAGTTTTTTGCAAGTGCATAAGAAGACTCTTAAGCCTGAACTTTAATCTAGGATAACGCAATCAGTCCAAACCACTTGAAAAAAAAAAACTCTATAGGAGCTCGCTAAATGAAGTTGCCAAATATGTGAGATTTATTGACACGACATATTGACACGTGGTTGTGATGTTGAATAACGCAGCAGCCAAACCGGTAAAGACTCAACTCACTAGCGGGCGAAATTTTGTTCAGCAAAACAACGCGCTCACAAAACAACGTGCTTACAACAATGTGCTAGCCTGTTTAACGCAGTCTGCTGTTTATGAATTAATCACGGTGCATTCCAGATAATTTCTGGCGCCTGCGCACCTTCTGGAATGTACTCCATTATTTGTGTCGCGCATTCAGCCAGATTAGGATAATCTAAAACATTCGAGAAGGTCCGGATACATTCATTCGCGGCTAGCGCCGAGCGATAACACGTGTAACAGTTTTAGCCGGTGAAAACCGGTCACAATGAAAAAGAACAAGAACGCTCAGCAATAGAGCAATCTTATGCAGATAGCGCTTTAGTTCGTTGTAGGGTAGTTATGTAGTGCTGTTGAGTGTTTACACAGATGAGATCATTTTTTTTTTTTCGTGCAATCAGGAGCGTTGCTGTCAAGCTAAGCAGGAGCGCTCGTACTCGTAGATAGCCTGCAAACTAGCATGCGCGTGAGAACACGCATGAACTTTAAAGGGCTAGTAAACAACACCGCTGTCCAAAATTTGTCATGAAGAGATAACTGCGCACTTGTCATATGTGAACATGCTGCCGCAAGAATTTCGCGAATAAATGCATTAATAGAAG